>NC_057386.1:75276903-75904469 GCF_019320065.1 Cervus canadensis
TAGGAAAGCAAAGTAATAATGTGGTGCTAGAATTCATACCTATTTTAATCAAAAGTCTATGCTTTTTATCTCTATAACATAGTGCTTCTGATGCTAACTAATACTTAGTGTGATCTGTACAGCATAATGATATTAAATTGAGGTCACCCTTAATTTCTAGAACAATAAGTGCTAAGATATGTAAAATACCTATTTTTCATTACACTTACATTCACCCACAATTTAGACATTGGCTATAGACCCTCTTAATCTTTGATATATCTAGGTGAAATAATAAACATTAAAAGATTATATTCTTGAATTATACTTAATACGTTTGTCTGTATTTGATGTAGTGCTTTGCTTGATTTCATTTATTCTTGTAATTGTACTGCATAGACAGTAAAGATACTGCTTATCAGTGTGTAGATAGAGCTCGAAATTTGAGTCCTACCCAAGGCAGGACTGAAAATCACATCTTCTCTTAATTCAAGAGTGTTTTTCCTGTGTTTACATATTTACCTAGCACTTGTTAAGATTAGGCACCTACTATGTGCAGATGTACCATCTGAGCCACCAGGAAGTCCACTTTACTTCTGTGCAGATGCATTAAATGCAGAGAGCAAAATACTACTTTTTTTTCCTAAAGCAGGTTACCATCTGGCAAACAAGAAGGCATCCTCTATGTGTGATATTATTAGAATGAACAGAGCACTGTAGGAACACCCAGGAATGGTTAAGTGGGCCTGGAGATTTGAAGAAGGCTTGTTAGAGGAGGTGACATTTTAAAGTAATCAAAGTTGTGAGGAAAGGAGCAGATGTGAGCACTTTAAGCAGAGGAAGCCATTTATTTAATTGTTGAAAGAAGGTGAGTGGGCCTGAGTGACAAGCGTGGCTTGTTTGGTGAGATGAGATCAAAAAATAGGTTGAGACTCAGGGAAGGACACTAGGAAGTTGGACATTCTTCTGTCGGTGATAGGAAGCCGTGAAAGGTTTTAAGCAAACATTTTCAGAGCTCTGTTTGAGAAAATCTTCCTTCTACCTGCAATGAGGAGTGTATGTAGGAGACACTGGTTTTAGAGGGTGTTAGCTATGAAGCTGATCACAACAGTCCAGAAATTTCAGAAATAATTTTGAGAAACTGATGTCTGAATGAGGATGGACTTAAAAAAGGACAGTTTTGGATGGGTGATTGGTGAATGATATTATAAAAAGGAAAACAAGAAAAAGAAGTTTAAAAGTGAATTTAGCATTGAGCCCTGATGCTGGGAAACATTGAGGAGTAGGGGACGACAGAGGATGAGATGGTTGGATGGCATCACCGACTCAATGGACATGGGTTTGGGTGAACTCCGGGAGTTGGTGATGGACAGGGAGGCCTGGTGTGCTGAGGTTCATGGGGTCGAAAAGAGTCAGACATGACTGAGTGACTGAACTGAACTGAATGTTGTATTTGAGATCCTGGAGGCTGGGCACATGGATGTTGCCGCTGATGTAGCCCTGAGGGTTGAATTTTGGATGAGACTAGCACTGGAGGAGGTGTTAGGGGAGGACAGACCAGGGGGCAGGTGGGGCAGCATTTGGGGGGTTGGTCGTGGAAAGGAACTTCTTGATTAGAATAAAGCCAAATTAACTAAAATTATGGAAACCTACAAATGAGAGAATTTCAGTAAAGAGGTACATTGTACCAGATGTTGTCAAGAGGCTGAGGCTGTTGTCTTTGATGTGTGATGATGCACTTGGACCAGAAGATGTGAGAGTTCCATCCATTTAACATTCTGAACCTAAAATTGGGAGTTTTCCCTAGATTCTCCCAAGGGCAAAGTATAATTTTAGGTAAATTGGCCAATCTAGAGAAACCCTTTAACTTGCAAAACCATTACTAGAAGCATTTCCTCATATATGGGTATGAATTTGGTACTACCGTTTCTAATCCTGGCATTTAAATCTCCAGAAAGAAAGGTGTTAATGGTTGATTATATAGAATATGTGGAATTCAGAAGACTCTAAATTTAACTTCTAAACAGTAGACATACAGGGTTGGGATTATTAAAATGAAGGCAGTGCAGAGTCATCATATTAGTATTTGGATGCCAAATCATGATGGGGATAAATAAGTCTGGAGAGGTATAAGAATGTGTGTGTGTCTGTGTGTGTGTGTGTGAGAGAGAGAGGAGAGAGGAGGGAAGGAGAGGGAGAGAGAGAGAAAATAGATCACTATGATTGTGCTGGCAGTGCCTAGGTTTCTATTTGGGTCTTACTAGAATGATTTCAACTTAGACATCCTTTCCAGACTCACAAAGATATAAGCTCATGCTGTAGAATCTTCATCATTTGAATGATCATTGTTAAGGCTGTCACAAATCCTGGCATTTCAGCAACCATTCCTTTTTTTCTTTGCAAAAAGAGGTTGACAATTTGGGGTCCTCTTGCATCTGCAGCCAGTCTGCCTTTGGGACGTTGAGTAGCCTTCACATTACTGTCACTGTGCAGAGTATCATTTGTTGACAGCTTCAGAGAGGGGGAAGCCATGCTTGCTCAAGCTGGAACACACCATTCTTAATGGATAAAGAGATGTAGAGGCAAAAATCTAGTCATTGGAACTTTGCAGGCTTTTAATTAACTCTCCCCTCTCCTTTTGGAAAAGGAAATGGCAACCCACTCCATTATTCTTGCCTGGAAAATCCCATGGACACAGAAGCCTGGTGGCCTGCGGTCCATGGGGTCGCAAAAGAATCGGACATGACTGAGTGGCTCAATAACAACCCCTCTCCTTAAAGAATAGAAACATTTCCTAGCTCTTCTGCTGCCCAGTTGCCACTCGGTTTTGACTGCCATTAGCTAGGTTGGAGATGATTCAAAACAGAAGACAGAGGTTTCTGCACGCAGGGTGGATGATGTCGGTGTTAATAGGTGGGAAAATGGCTCTTTGGGTTATGCTTGCAAATCGTGTAATAAGGATGAGCTGCTCTTTTTTTTTTTTTGTATCTTTACTGGTGACCTCTGACCTGAATCGCCCGATCTCTGTTCCCTCTGTGCTTTAAGTAGCAGCTGCCAACATTCTCCACTGGATTCAGAAGTGAGCCAATTAGGTGATGTGTACAAGTCAAGAAAACTTGACCTTCACTCTTTGCTCCGATGCCCCCCAACCTCGTCACCTCTTGTTTCCCTCTATGATCCCTGATCAGAACAAACACCCCATCCCCATCCAGCATGTCTCTGTTGTGGTGTGACCTTGTTCATTTATTACAGGTTTGTTCAGAATGTTTCCACCTGCAACTTACTGCCTTATCCTTTGCATGTGTGTGTGCTCAGCTGCGAAGTCGTGTCTGACTCTTTGCAACCCCATGGACTGTAGCCCACCAGGCTCCTCTGTCCATGGGATTCTCCAGGCAAAAATACTGGAGTGGGTTGCCATTTCCTCCTCTAGGGGACCTTCCTGACCTGGGGATCGAAGTCACATCTGCTTCATTGGCAGGCAGGTTCTTTACCATTGAGCCACCTGGGAAGCCCCTGCCTGATCCTTTCATAAAAGTTAATTAGACCTTTGTGTTTGGAATTTTATAGAAAGGGAATCATTCTACTGCCTGAAATAAAAGAACCTCATATCTAAAACTTTCACACTTGTGTTTCTGAGATTTCCTATAAATAGATCAATTTAGTTATATTTTCACCTGTCTCATTAACCTTTTATACTGTTTTTCTAATTGCACTTAAAAAATAAATTTAGGAGGTTACATAGCCCTTCTAAAAGTGAAACAGAAGGAGAAACTATTAAAATTCACTGCACGTAATATGGATAGCCATTATTTTGCAAAACTTGTGTTTTATTACAAATCCACCTGTGTGTATGAAAGGTCACAGTGGATTTAAAAGCCAAGGTCTTAGATAATACCCCAGTGACTCATCATGGTTTTCCTCTATAAAAATGCCTGCCACGTCCAACCTTATGACCCTGTGTAATGTCCACAGAGCAAGCTGATGCCTGCTGCCGCCAAGAGGTTTGGTAATAGAAGCTCGAACAGAAAGGCTTCTAGGTAAAGGAAAGTTTTCCCAACTCAGAGGCTAGTCTTTCCTGAATGGAAGCCAGGAAGCTCTCTAACACTCTCCTCTACTGAGCAAAAGTGTGTGGTTTTCATCAGCGGCAGAAGGCAGTGTATTCATGCTGGAGAAGCATCTCCAGCAATTTTATCTCCTATGAAGGAGCGAACGGGGGGGACTCCCCTGGTGGTCCAGTGGCTAAGACTCTGAGCTCCCAGTGCAAGGGGCCCGGGTTCCATCCCTGGTCAGGAACTAGATCCCATGTGCCACAAGTAAAAAACGATGTCACATGCCATAACTAAGACGTAGTGCAGCCAAATAAATAAAAATAAATGTATTTTAAAGGAAATGGAATCCAGAATCTCCGGAGCCCTGTGAGTACCATTGGTGGAACCTGGAGTCCAGGAGAAAGGCTCTGTGCTTTCATCTCCAAACCAGAGGAACAGTGAGATGAAGGTTATGTCATTGGTGTCTTCATCCTGAAAGCATCTAGGAAAATGGAAATGAATGAGCCTATGATAGAGAACCAGGGGACAAGAAGGAAGAGCTTGTCGACTGGAATCCAGACCCCTCTGGTCTTTCCAGGCTGTGTTTTTAGTAATACCTTATAAAGAAGTACTGTTGTAACACTATAACCACACTCTTAAATATCCAGTTTTTATTTCTACCTTTGTTATTCTGTTTGCTGAAGATCACTACTTAGTAAACAGTCTATAGTTCACTGCATAGTCTGTGATCAGTTTCTCCACCATGGCTTTGTAAATGCAAAAGTTGAAAGGGCCTTCCTCATGGATTATCGGCAGGTTTACCTGTTGTTGCCTCCCTAGGTTGATGTCCAGCTGAGCCGGAGAAGCTGGCCCACTGCAGAGAGGTTTCTGGATCATGTCTGTAAACACTGTTACTTAGGTAGGAATTTCCAAGTGCCAGGGTCAATCATCCATTTCACCCTGACTAGGAAGATGGCAACCCTCCAGGTGCTCCCTGGTGGTGTTGGGGAAGGTAGGGGTGGCTATATGGCTGAGTATCTGTGCTGAAAGCTGAAATTTTTATTGTCATTGTTGTTCAGTTGCTCAGTTGTGTCCAACTCTTTGTGACCCCGCAGACTTGCAGCACACCAAGCCTCTCTGTCCTTCACCATCTCCTGGAGTTTGCTCAAACTGATGTCCATTGACTTAGTGATGCTCCTGGAGTTTGCTCAAACTCATGTCCATTGAGTCGGTGATGCCGTCTAACCATCTCATCCTCTCTCCCCTTCTCTTGCCCTCAGTCTTTCCCAGCATCACGGTCTTTTCCAATGAGTCAGCTCTTCACATCAGGTAGCCAAAGTATTGGAGCTTCAGCTTCAGCATCAGTCCTTCCAATGAATATTCAGGGTTGATTTCCTTTAGGATTGACTGGTTTAATCTCTTGAGTCTTCTCCAGCACCACATGTTTATGGCCTTTAGGAAAAGAAAGGATCAGGGAGCAGGTATCTAATGTACAAGTTACTGCTTTTCCTTCTGGTTCTGAGACATTCTGTGTCTTTTGGCCATTCTAGGTTTTTTGAGGAGGGTCAACTACGCAGTGAAATTCTAACCAATATTTTTTCTTCTTATTGACAGTATTCTTACAGTTAACAGTATGGGTAGAGAAATGACTTGAAGACTAAAATGTGGTTTTGTTTACACACCTTCAATGGATATTCCTGAAAGCTTATCATAATAAATCAATGTTGCTAGCTTGCATCCTGATGACTCCCAGCTTACCTGCTGAGACCGGACAATGTCATCAGTGGACCAGGTTCAGTAATATGGTGTTGACTGTGTGTTATATTGGATCCTTTTGCAACAGGAAGATCCAAGCCCCCTAATGCCATTAGTTAAGTTCAGTTGCTCAGTTGTGTCCAACTCTTTGTGACCCCATGAACCGCAGCATGCCAGGCCTCCCTGTCCATCACCAACTGCTGGAGTCTACCCAAACCCATGTCCATTGAGTCGGTGATGCCATCCAACCATCTCATCCTCTGTCGTCCCCCTTCTCCTCCTGCCCTCAATCTTTCCCAGCATCAGGGTCTTTTCAAATGAGTCAGTTCTTCTCATCAGGTGGCCAAAGTATTGGAGTTTCAGCTTCAACATCAGTCCTTCCAGTGAACACCCAGGACTGATCTCCTTTAGGATGAACTGGTTGGATCTCCTTGGAGTCCAAGGGACTCTCAAGAGTCTTGTCCAACATCACAGTTCAAAAGCATCAATTCTTCGGTGCTCAGCTTTCTTTATAGTCCAACTCTCACATCCATACATGACTACTGGAAAAACCATAGCCTTGACTACATGGACCTTTGTTGACAAAGTAATGTCTCTGCTTTTTAATATGCTGTCTAATATGTCTAATATGATGCTATTATTTGATAGTAGATACACAGTATTGGTGATTGTCACTTTGGACATTATAGAAGACAAAAATATTATTCCTTTCCATCAGTGAAAAGGTTCTGGAATCCATTCCACAACTTCATCTCCAGTTTGAGATGAAAATCCCTCACCTTTTTCTTCTGAAAGAAAAGCAAGTGTTGATAAATACAAAGACTAGAATGTAATTAACACACTATGGAGTAATGTAAATGGTATTTTCATAGAGAAGCAAAATTGAGATAGCAGTTGGGGGCTCCCAGTCCCTTGAAGTCTACATGGTGAAGATTTGAATCATCATTCTCATCCTATAAACCATTCAGTCCTTCTCTGGAATTTTTTGAGCTTTCCAGGGAGCTTATATTTTCATGGTTGTCATAAGACCTTTGATGATGTCACTGTTATACACCAGGGTGCTCCAAACCTAAACAGGGTTCTGTGTCTCTCTCTTCCTTCCCCTCTCTCCTCCTACCTTCCCCCCGAGATGAAGACCCTACCAGAACATATCCCTCACCTCCCCCTCACCACACACACTCACATGCACACAATCATACTCTTAGTGTACAGGACTTTTCTGAAAATCTGTGGGCTCACATCACATACTGTATGATTCAGCCTTGCATTTTAGTTAGATCTTTTCCTTCTTGAAAAGTTTTCTTTTTTTTTTTTAACTTTGGCAGTGTGGGTGAGTGACATTCCTTTCTCTTTGCCATCATGTCAGTCACTCTGGGGATCATCTGCTGTTCACACCTGCAGCTTTGGTCCCTGATTTTTCCACCTGCTTCCCTGAAATAGATACTGCCTCCGAAGTCAGAATAATTCATACTAGCCCCCCACTTTCTCATCTGCTTTCACAGCAAACATCTCAGGAGCCCCACCCCCTTATTTTTGGTGTAAGACACGATTGCATGGTTCCCATGGTGACTGAGTACAAATTTGACCATCACTCACCGGGAGTTTGTCTGTCTTCATTTTTCTCCTGGCTCCTCTCCACTGCCCTCCTCTCTTCTACAGCTGCTCCTCCAGAACAGTGCATTTCTCTCCTAGCTTGTTGCAGCATGGTTTTGCCTCTTACCTGGAGCTTTAAAAAAATCTGCAAAATTGTATTAAAACTATAAATAGTAAATCTTAGGATTAATTTTCAGTATAGCTGTGTAAAGAGAGGCAAACCTACTGGGATGCAGACATGAGGAAGCAGAGGAATCCCCGAAAGGATCCATTTCAGGAAAAGAAACTTCTATTAAACTTCTATTAGGCCATCACAGAATAGATGTTTTTAAGGTAATGCTAAAAGAACTCTGTCCTTGAATTGTTAAAAGGAAACAACTGGAAAAATAATTTGATGTGCTTCCAGGACAGTCTCTGTTGGCTGAGGTGAGTGGGTCAGAAGTTCAGTAAAGTTTTTTGAGGTTTCTAACCTTGACTTTCAAGTCAAACCCAGTCCTTGTGAAATGGGAAGGAGGAAAACACATATCAAACTGCCCTCCATTCATATAAATGTTCAGCACTCCTGAATCTCTTTTCAACTTAGGACATCCACACCTATGTTTTTCACACTGTTACCATTTATGCCTCTGAGAGCCCTAAGAATGAAGCATTTCATGAAAGAATTATTTATGCTTATTCCTCTGGAATTTTTTTCTAAGCTGCTGAATTTCTGCGAGATTCAATTCTGGCACTTTCTGAAGCATAAAGAAAGTATCACAATGATTTCAGACAGTAGTCAGCGCTTACATCCATTCCTGGAATGGTCTCCAGGTCCTTTTCTGGCTGAGGTGTTACATCCTGGTGCAGGCAGTTAACCCAGGCCCAACAGCCAGCTGCCTGACAGTGACTGGAAGATGCCATTGATCTTAAGAGATGTGAATTCAGAGATGTTGAAAAGTGAAAACAGTGCATCAGTGAAATGTAGGATTTGCTGCAGTAGAAACAGACATCCCTGCGGTCTTCATATCTAACAGTGTGTACTCTAGAAAATCCTTTGCAACGTACTTTTGAATAATGTAGTGGGTAACCATTCCCTTATCCAGGGGATCTTCCTGACCTAGGGATTGAACCCAGGTCTCCTGAATTGCAAGCAGAGTCTTTACCATCTGAGCCACTAGGGAAGCACCATATAATTTTAACCCAGAAAGTAAACCTCTTAGGTGTTTACCCTTACATAGTTAGCATGAATAGACAATTTTAAATAAAGATATTCATCATTTTAAAAGTAAACATTTTGAAATGGCCCAGATGTCCATAGATGGGGAGTTGGTTAAGCAGGTCGGGTCCATTCTCTCTGCCTGTGGCCATTCTGCCAAAGCATTGTTCCAAAATGCAGTGAACCTCAGTGAGAATGGCATGTGCAGACACGAGAAGATGTGCATGGCATTTGAAGATAAAGATCAAGTTGTAAGACGATGCATATAGTAAATTACCAGTAACATTTTTGTTTTGAATTTTTTAAATTATATTTATTATGAGAATGGATAGACAGTGCTATTTTCCTTTTAGCATGTCCGAGCCATCGGTAGAAAGGGTTTCAGGCTTATGAACATCACATTTGGATGGCTGCCCTAGGTATATGTTGTACTGAATTAAAGACAGATTAAATATCACCCTGAAGCACAGGAAGAAGTCATATGGAGGACTTCAGGGAATAGAGTGTTATGTGTTTATTTGTGCTAAAGAATTTTCTAGAACCTAATACGTCCAAAGCACTCTGATAGGTATGTGAGTTGAGGATTGTTTCATATTTTGACACACTGCTCAGAGCTAAAGGAAAGTAAGGAAGCTGCATTAGTAAGATGCTGTGGCATTTCAGAGGAAGGAGAAATTCATTCAAGTTTGGGGTTCCATGAGGACTTCCTGCAGGAGGTGGCATTTGAGTTAGAACAAGAGTGGCAAAGTGTGGAGAATATTGAACTGTATGAACAGTGGAGAAATGCCCTGAGACAAGCCATATAGTTTTTTTTAAGTGTTGTTCTTTTGAAAATGAACTTACAACTTGCATAGGGACTTTCCTGGTGGTCCAGTGACTAAGACTCTGCGCTCCCAATGCAGGGGTTCTGAGTTTGATCCCTAGTCAGGAAACTAGATTCCACATGCTGCAACTGAAAGATCGATACTGCATGCCACAGCTAAGATCTGATGCAGTCAAACAAATAACTAAATAAATAAATCTTTTAAAAAATATAACATATATATATGCTGCCAAGTTGCTTCAGTCGTGTCCGACTGTGTGACCCCACAGACGGCAGCCCATCAGACTCCCCCATCCCTGGGATTCTCCAGGCAAGAACACGGGAGTGGGTTGCCATTTCCTTCTCCAATGCATGAAAGTGAAAAGGGAAAGTGAAGTCACTCAGGTTGTGTCTGACTCCTAGCGACCCCATGAACTGCAGCACACCAGGCTCCTCCGTCCATGGGATTTTCTAGGCAAGAGTACTGGAGTGGGTTGCCATTGCCTTCTCCAAACATATATATATATATAAGTGCCCAAATCATGAATTTTATTGCTTGGTGTTTTTCAAAAATTGATCATGTGAAGATTAAGGGAAAAGACCACTAACTGATCTCATTGGCCCCCCTCAGGTCCTGTTCTAGTCACTAATCTTCTGGGAACCACTTTCTCAACTTCAAATTCCATAGCTTAGTCTTGCCTCTTTTGGCTTGATATAAACAGAATCATATAGAATGTATTCTTTTGTGTCTAGCATCTTTCACTCAACATGTGAGTTTTATCCATGTAGTTAGTGACAGATATAATTCCAGACTATACTTTGGTGTAGATCTAACCTTCTAAAGGCAGAAAAGTGTATTAATCATGTTTGTGGTCTCAGGATCTGCCATTGTAATTGGCTCAGAATTGGTGGTAAATAAAGATTTGTGATGACATATATGGCTGGCTGGCTAAAAGAAGTTAGTTTTCTGAACTGCTAAGCAAACAGATGCACTCAGCAAACAGTTTATCAGTACGTTGGGCATTCCTGACACTGAACTAGACTCCAACAATGCTAAGATGCCAACATAAGGTCCCTTGTTCTATGGGACTCACACTCTATTTGGGGAGAAGTAATATTCCCAAACAACACAGTTCTGCAGACTGTGGTCTGCTTTGGTAAGTAACGCTTTTTTCTATTCAGGCTGTTAGTCTCTGATAAAACCACAGGAGGGAGAGTCTAATTGCATCACATTGTCTAGTGGCTGAGGATATGGCTGCATTGAAAAGAACCCAAAAGATTTTTAGACCTGGAAAGAGCTTGAGAGAACATTAACTCCCATGTAAAGATCTTCCCACTCTGGTTATTGGCCATTGTTAACCACACAAAGGAATTTGGAAGTTACATAGGGATAAAAGAATTACAACACTGATTCTTGGGGTTTCATGGAATTTCAGCCAGGCATTCTAATTACTTTCTCCACTTGGCTATTCAGAACTTCAGGATCTCTTGTCTGTGTAAAGGACTATGCAGTCTTATGATCACCATGTTACCTTGTCCACAATGAAAATAAAAAGATTATTTGGGCATGGTAAACGTCTTTTCTAAAAGAAGCAAGTATGGCAAAGAAGGTTTTATAGTTAAATATGGTATTTTTTTTTTAATGATTATGTGTCTTTTAGTAGCTTGGAAAAATGAAAGTTGTACAAATCTCATGTTTATCCTTTCAAGGTAATCTTACTATGTAGCAGAAAGGACTCTTCCTAAAATGAACATAATTCCTAGTTTTAGTAGCTAAAAGTTATCTTTAGTGTTTTAAAAAAATGTATAAATGCACACTCCTCCTTGTGTTACAAAAAAATAAATAAATAAATAAAACCTCCAAACAAACCCAGAAACAGAAGCGCATTAGCAAGAAGTAAACAAGGCAGTTAACCCTTCTCTCCACCCTCCATATCGCAGAGGGTCTGCTGTTAACTGTTACATGCACATCTGATCTGCACAGAACTTCCATTTTAATTACAAAAACTACCATGCATTCATAAGGGTGCATGTAACATATATGTAAAGTTAAAGACTAATGGTAATTGCAAATAACACATATTCCCAGCAGTCAGTATAATAACTGGATTATTCATACCCCTCTGTGGTGAACTCAGAATCCTGGCCCAGAGGCAGCCACTTTCTGAGGTTCTTAAATCATCACCTTGCATGTACACACATATTTTTCTTTTGCTCATTTTGCACACTATATAAAAATGTGTATACATCTATTACCTGACTGTAGATAAACTCTCTGTAAATTTTGCACAACTTTATAAAAGAGATTAATTTTACATACAGAGAATCATTTTGTATCTGATTTTTCCCTTAGAATTATGCTTTGGGGATTCATCCATTTTTTCCCCTCACTTTAAGGAGGCATCCATCTTTTTTTTCCAAACTTTAAGCTTTTTTATTTTGTGTTGGGCTGTAGCCAGTTAACAGTGTTGTGGTAGTGTCAGGTGAATAACAGAGGGACTCAGATATACCTGTACATGCATCCAGTCTCCCCTAAAACCCCCACACATCCAAGCTGGCACATAGCATTGAGCAGAGTTTTGTGTATTATATAACAGGTCCTTGTTGGTTATTCATTTTATTTATTTATTTATTTTTGGCTATTCATTTTAAATATAGCAGGATGCACATGACCATCCCAAACTCCCTAACTATCCCTTCCTCCAGGCAACCATAAGTTTGTTTTCTAAGTCTATGGATCTCTTTCTGTTTTGTAAGCAAGTACATTTGTATAATTTCTTTTTTAGATTCTACATATAAGGGATGTCATGCGATATTTCTCCTTCTCTGACATACTTCCCTCAGTATGACACTCTCAGTCCATCCGTGTTTCTACAGATGCCATTATTTCATTCTCTTTAATGGCTGAGTAATATTCCATTGTATATCTATATTATATCTTCTTTACCATTCCTCTGTCGATGGACATTTAGGTTGCTTCCATGTCTTGACTATTGTAAACAACGATGCAGTGAACATTAGGGCGCATGTGTTCTTTCAGATAATGTGTTTCTCCCGACATATGCCCAGGAGTGAGATTGCAAGGTCATACAGTAGCTCTGTGCTTGCTTGCTTAGTTGCCCAGTTGTGTCTGACTCCTCGTGACCCTTTGGACTGTAGCCACAAGGCTCCTCTGTCTGTGGGGATTCTCCAGGCAGAAATACTAGAGTGGGTTGCCGTTTCTTCCCCCACGGAATCTCCCCAACTCAGGATCAAACCCGTGTCTCCCACGCCTCCTGCCTTGGTGGGTGGATTCTTTACTACTGCACTGTCTGGGACGCCCCTCTGGTAGGTCTATTTTTAGTTTTCTAAGGAACGTCTTTACCGTTCTCCGTAGTGGCTGTACCAGTTTGCATTCCTACCAACAGTGTAGAATGGTTCCCTTCTCTCCACACCCTCTCCAGCATTTGTTTGTGGATTTTTTCCTGACAAGTGTGAGGTGATATCTCATTGTAGTTTTAGATTTGCATTTCTCTAATAACTAGTGTTGTTGAACATCTTTTCATGTGCCTATTGGCCGTCTTTATGTCCCCTCTAGAGAAATATCTATTCAGGTCTTCTGCCCATTTTTTGGAGTGGGTTGTTTGATGGTTTTTGAGTGGGTTTTTTATGCTATTAAGCATCATAAGCTGTTTGTAAATTTTGGAGATTAATCCCTCTGGAGACTAATCCTATGAACAGTACAAAAAGGAAAAAAGATAGGACACTGAAAGATGAACTCCCCAGGTCGGTAGGTGCCCAATATGCTACTGGAGAGCAGTGAAGAAATAAGTCCAGAAAGAATGAAGAGATAGAGCCAAAGCAAAACAACACCCAGTTGTGGATGTGATTAGTCATGGAAGTAAAGTCCGATGCTGTAAAAAACAATATTGCATAGGAACCTGGCAATAGGTTAGGTTCCATGTTGGGTCCATGAGTCAAGGTAAATAGGAAGTGGTCAAACAGGAGATGGCAAGAGTGAACACCGACATTTTAGGAATCCATGAGCTAAAATGGACTGGAATGGGTGCATTTGATTCAGATGACCATTATATATACTACTGTGGGCAAGAATCCCTTAGAAGAAATGGAGTAGCCCTCATAGTCAACACAAGTCCGAAATGCAGTACTTGAATGCGATCTCAAAAATGACAGAATGGTCTCTGTTCATGTCCAAGGTAAACCATTCAGTATCACAGTAATCCAGGTCTATGCCCCAACCAATAATGCTGAAGAAGCTGAAGTTGAATGGTTCTATGAAGACCTACAAGGCCTTCTAGAACTAATATCCAAAAAAGATGTCCTTTTCTATATAGGGGACTGGAATGCAAAAGTAGGAATTCAAGAGATACCTGGAGTAATAGGCAAATTTGGCCCTGGAGTACAGAATGAAGCAGGACAAAGGCTAACAGAGTTTTGCCAAGAACACACTGGTGATCCAGTCCCATCACTTCATGGCAAATAGATGGGGAAACAGTGAGAAACTTTATTTGGGGGGCTCCAAAATCACTGCAGATGGTGACTGCAGTCATGAAATTAAAAGATGCTTTTTCCTTGGAAGAAAATTTATGACCAACCTAGACAACATATTAAAAAGCAGAGACATTACTTTGCCAACAAAGGTCTATCTTGTCAAAGCTATGGTTTTTACAGTAGTCATATATGGATGTGAGAGTTGGACTGTAAAGAAAGCTGAGCACTGAAGAATTGATGCTTTTGAACTGTGGTGTTGGAGAAGAATCTTGAGAGTCCCTTGGACTGCAAGGAGATCCAACTAGTCAATCCTAAAGGAAACCAGTCCTGAATATTCATTGGAAGGACTGATAGTGATGCTGAAACTCTCAATACTTTGGCCACCTGATGTGAAGAACTAGCTCATTGGAAAAGACCCTGATACTGGGAAAGATTGAAGGCGAGAGAAAGGGACGACAGAGGATGACATGGTTGGATGGCATCACCAACTCGATGGACATGAGTTTGAGTAAGCTCTGGGAGTTGGTGATGAACAGGGAAGTCTGGCATGCTGCAGTCTGTGGGGTTGCAAAGAGTCGGACATGACTGAGCGACTGAACTGAACTGAATCCCTTATCTGTCACATCATTTGCAAATATCTTCTCCAAATCTATGGATTGTCTTTTTGTTTTGTTAGTTGTTTCCTTTTCTGTGAGAAAGCTTTTGAGTTTAAGTAGGTCCCATTTGTTCATTTTGCTTTTATTTCCATTATTCTGGGAGATGGATGGAAAAAATGGTTCTGTGATTTATGTTAGAGAGTGTTCTGCTTATGTTTTTCTCTAGGAGTTGTATAGTGTCCAGTCTCACATTTAGATCTTTAATCCATTATGAGCTTATTTTTGTGTACGAAGTTAAGGAGCAGTCTAATTTCATTTTTTCACATGTGCTTGTCCAGTTTTCCCAGCAACATTTGTTGAAGAGACTGTCTTTCCAACATTGTGCAGTCTTGAGGAGGCGTCCATGTTAAAGCATGTAGGATATTCCATGGTATGAATATTCTATGATTTAGATATCCATTGTTATCAGTTCTCTTTTTGATATGCACATAGGTCTCTTCTTTCTTTCCAGTTCAGTTTACTCCATATAACAGAAGGGTCTGGGTGAGGAATGGGTTTGTGCCCTCCTGGGCAAAGTGGCCTGTACTTCACTTCATGCCTGTACTAAGGGGGGACCCTCTCTGGCCCCCTTCCCTGTCCCTGGTCTTTCACTGGGAGAACTCAATGGAATTTACTACAACTGATTGCAAACCCCTCTGTGTGTGGGGCTCCCACCCGACCCATTATCTATATAATAAAAAACTTTGCATCCTGGGTCCCACATGACTTTCAGCAATTTCTTAAAATGATAGCTGATGTCATCTTACCCCTACTATGGTGCCCCGCCAGGTAAAGCAGTCCACACTTCCCCTCCCACCTTGGAATTCACTGTCCTTGAGTTCCCTTGCCCTCAGCCCTCTGATAGGGTCGAGAAAAGTTACAGTTCTGTTGCTTTCTCTGGTTTTTATTGTCATCGTCAAGCTACAACAGTGCTCTTTCCAGCATTCTAAATCAGCTGCAGAAGCCCATTTTCTAGTATTTAATTCTGTACATTTAAATTTCATAATGCTTGTTTGGATTTTCATAGAGATTTACTAATGCTTCGCAGGCTGTTCCTTCTTGTATCTCCAACTTTTTGGTGTCATTTTGCATCTTCCTAAAGTATATCATCAAAGTTTTCTTAATGAGAGTCAGTGGACATGTCAGTGGACATACATAAAATTAATGTATATATTTATTAAAATGTCTTTTCATATTTCCTGACAGAAAGCTTTCTTATCACTTCTTGGGACTGGCAAACTGGGGCCACTCAGCCCAAGTTTGAGATGAAGTCTGTTTTTGTACAGCCCTGTGTTAGGGGTAGTTTTTACATTTTTCAACTGGTGGTAAAGAACAGAACAATGTCAATAAAGAATGTGTGACACATGGGCCTGCAAACCTAAAGTGTTTACAACTTGGCACTTTACAGAAAGTTTGCCAGCCTCTGGCCATGTCTCTATTGACAGTTACTTTCTTCTAGCATTTCAAAGATAATATCCTATTCTTTAGTTTTCATTGTTGATGCTAAGAAATCAGCATACATTCTGAGTCACTGTTTTGTGGCATTATGTCTGTTCTCTGGCTACTGTGAGCATCTTCCCTGTGTATCAGGTATTGTTCAGTTTCACTGTGAGCTGTGTGGGCATGGAGCTCCTCATCTAGGAAATCCTTAGTTACTGTCTTTAGAATATTGCCTCTCCACATATCTCTTTACGTGCTTCTGACCTTCCAAGTAAGTGAATATTGAGTGTTTTTACTTTATTTTGCATGTCTCTAAACCTCTGTTTACATCTTCTCTTCTCTGCATTCTTTGTGATGTTTCAGCTCAGCCTCCCCCCTCACTAACCATCTCTTGAACTGCATATGTAGTCCTCTGCATAGATCTCCAGTTATATTTTTTGTTTCTGCATGTTCTCTTTCTGTTTTTGTTCAAATCTGTTTAGTCCATTTGGATAGTCTCTTGATCTTTCATCATCTTTTCAGTCTCTTCTTTCACTCACTTAAAAATAATAAACCCATTATTTTTATATGCTGTTACTACCTGCAGGCTTTGCACGCCTGCTTCTGTACTTTGTTCTTCCCAAGTCTAAGTCATGGAGGCTTATTTTTTCATGTGTTTAGTGAATTTGATTGAGTTTATGTTCCTTAGAGCTTTTTCCATGAGAGTTTTTTTTTTTCTCCTTGAAGCATGTGTTTATAGAGTTCTTCTGGAAGACTGTGGGTTTCCTTCTATTGAAAGCTCCATGCTAGGGCCACTTTAAAAAAATTGGAAAGTAAGGGATTATGGGCCACCCTGGAGGGTGAATTCAGGGGTTACCTGTGTAGATACGTGTTTGGGATGAGAAATAACCCAAGGGTGATTTTTTTCTTTATCACTCTTGGACCAAGGCTCTCCTACCAAGCAGGTTTCTTGTTTCTGCTTTGCCTTTTGTTTTTTCTCTTTCTCTGGTTCATTCACTTCAGGGCTGCCCTTCAGGGGTTCCGGCTTCACACAGGAGTCTTCCTTTTTGTCCTCCAGTTCTTCTGGCCCCTAGGTTTTGTCTTCTTTCCCCCACAGATGTAGTTCATAAACCCTGGCCCAAGACCGCAAGGAGTGGGAGATGCCCTCAGGGCAACAGCCCTTCAGGGCTGGTTTTCCTGTGTGGAGGTGTGCCTTCTTAATGTATCTAGGCTGACTTTTTCTTCAACTTGTTTCTTTTACAAAGGATGCTTTTAATATTTACCCAATATATTCAGATGTTTTGTGCTAGAATTACTTTCTTTTACCCAAGTAGGACAGGAATGGATAAACCATACCCTTCTATTTACCTATGCATACTATGTACGCTTACACAGTTCTCAAAAGAAAAGTTATTTGAGTCTTTAAGAATGCAGCATGGCATAATGGGAAGGATATAGAATTTGAAATGAGAAGACTCTATATTGCCACATATTCACTTTATCCCCTCCAGGGCTCGGGTTTCTGGTCTATAAACTGAAAATCTCTGTGTGACCTGCCTCTTGATATGTTACAAGAAAAACAGTAAGACTGTGTAACTTTGAATGTGATAAATTGAGTATCCATAAACATATGACATTATTTTTACTGGTGCTAAGAATAAACATTTCATGTACTTGATATTAAGGGCTTTAAGGAAAAAAGTAATACAGATTTCCTTACGATGTCACATTTGTCTCCCTTTTCCTTGATGCCAACCAAAATAAAATATTGGATCTGGGAGCTTTTATCACCACAATAGCCTTAAGTCAGTATACCTACTTGAGATTGCAGTCAGGTATGTTGGTCTTGAATACTGTATGTGTATGTGTGTTTCTTGGCACCATCACTGGCAATTCCTTTTAGTCACAAATGAAGTACTGACTTGTAATTCCTTTGTTTATGTTGGTAGCTTCTTCGATATGGATCAGTGGGTCTGTCATAAAGAATGTCTGAGAAATTGAATGTATTTGCTGCTGTGTAAATGCACCACAGAAGTCTTGGGGTTGGAAGAGGCCTGAAGGTCATCTAGTTTATGTAATTCCTACACGTACTCTAGTTCATTATTTAAACTTCGTCCTGCTGTATCTGCCCAGCAACTGTCTAATTTAGGCTTAATTTCCTTCAGTAGAAAGAACCTACCATGTTGTCTTTGGAGACAGCAGAGTCTCAACTTCTGATTGTTTCTTTGACCAGATCCAAATGTGTCTCCCTTTAACTTTCACCCTCTGTTTTCCTCCAGTTCTGCTCTTGGACCTCATATAATAAGACTGGCTAAACCACCCCCACCTAGTCAATAGTTGACAACAAGTTCTGTGTTGCCATTTGATCTTTTTCTAACCTGAGGGAAAATCGCAAGTTCCTACAGCTCCTTATAAAACAAATGTTCGTGTTTTCTCACCTCATGTTTAGCTTAAAATGTGTGATACATGGACTTAGTGCTTTGAAGACTTTAGGTCAGTTAATCCTTGTATCTGTCCAGTTGGGGTAGATATTATGATGATTCCCCCATTTTACAGATGAGAACTGGACCTACAGAGGCCAAGGAAGTTGCTTCAGGCCACATTTCTGGTAAGAAGTGGAGCTGGGATTCTAACCATGGTCTCACTAGCTCTGGAAGCCAGACCCCATTTCCCTCACTGATTTACCACTCTTCCTTCTCACTCTTTCTTCTTAAGGTTAATGCCCAGGAAAGCACATTGTTCCAGGTGTGGGCTCACCTGAATTGGATAGAGTGGGACCATCCTCTCCTGTCATCTAAAAAGGTTGTCTGACTCCATGAAGATGTAGCTCTTTTCTTTTGGAGCATACGTGGTTTTTGTTTTACGTGCTTCCCTGGTGGCTCAGCAGTGAAAAATCCACCTGCAATTCTGGAGCCACAGGAGATGTGGGTTTGACCCCTGAGTAGAGAAGATCATCTGGAGGAGGGCATGACAACCCACTCCGGTATTCTTGCCTGGAGAATCCCATGGACAGAGGGACCTGGCAGACTGCAGTCCATAGGATAGCAAAGAGTCAGAATGACTGAAGTGACTGAGCATGCATGCATGCTCATGGTTTTATTTAAAAAATTTTTATTAATAACCAATGTTTAGAAGAAATGGAGGCATCATGTAGAAATGCATGTTTCTAGCTTCTCTGGAAAAATCAGAACTCTGGTAACCCTGGGCCCTCAATCCTAAAAAGCAGCCATTGCTGGGAGCAGAGAAGTGGCTGTTGATACAGGGTATGTTTTCCCAGTTCACTGTCTCTTTCTGACTGGCATCCTTCACCTGCAGACCCAGTAGCCATCTGAAGGTATGAACCTAGCATCTAGGTATTATGTTTTTATATATGTAAATGAAGGATATATTGGCTGTTTGAGCTTCTACACTAATGGTGTCTTGTACACGGGGTCTCAAATTGCTTTCTAAGGATGCCGTTAAGACATGCTTCCCTGTCCTAGTATGTGATTAGTTTTGTGCGTCAATAAATGTAGAGGTAATTTTTTCTCATGCATCCCATTAAATTTTATTTGGTTAGGTCAGCTTTTTTAAAAAAAAATAAAATCTGATGCCTTTTCTTTCCCAGACAGTGGCTGAGATTTCATCAACACTAGACCTGCCTTAAAAGAAATGTTTGAAAGAAGCTCTTCTACAAAAAAAAAAAAAAAAAAGGCAAAAGTACACAAAACTTTGAGTGGATGATAAATAGGTAGAATCAGAAAATTACACTTTCACTTGACCTATTGTTAATATCAGAATAGGTTTTTAAATACTTTATTTTAACTTAAAGTTCAAAGGGGAAAAAAGCCATAAAAAAATAAGTATACCTACTTCAATTTGGTAACAAACTTGCAACATTAAAAAGAACAATTTGATACAACAAAACCATAAAAAGTAAAGAGGAAAAGGATGGGACCTGAATAGATAAGTGAAGATAAGATGCTACCAGCAGAAAAAGGACTATTTTATCTGAGACATTTTCTACAAATTTCATGGTAACCACAAAACATAAATCTAGGGCAGAGACACTAAACATAAAAAAGAGGAAATGAGAGAAACATGACAGGAAACCACCAAACTAGAATGACAGGCAGAAACATATGGAAAAAGAGACAATGGAGATGTAGAGAAACTGGGAAACAAAAGGTAAAATGGCAGTAGTCACTCTTCATTTATCAATAATCACCCTAAATGTAAATGAACTGCATTCACCAATCAAAAAACAGTGGCTAGATGGATTCAAACACAAGACCCAACTCTATACTGTCTCCAGGAGATCCACCTCAGCTCTGCAGACAAACACATAAGCTCAAAGTGAAAGGATAGAAGATGATACTCCATGCAAATGGCTGCCCCTCCCTGCAAAAAGCAGGTGTACCCATGCTCATATGAGACAAAGTAGGCTTCAAACCAAAAAAAAAGGTAAGAAGAGACAGATATGGACATTACATAATGATAAACGTGACAGTTCATCAAGAAGATGTTATAAATATATATGTACCTAACATAGGAGTGCCAGAATATGCAAAGCAATTTTTAACAAGCCTTAAGGGAGAAATTGACAGCAATACAATAATAATGAGGAACTTTAACACCCCATTTACATCAATGAATAGATCATTCAGACAAAGTCAACATGGAAATAGCAACCTTAAGTGAAACATTAGACCAGATGGACCTGATAGATTTATACAGAACATTCCATCCAAATTCAGAATACACATTCTTCTCAAGTACACATGGAATATTCTCGAAGATTGACCATATGTTGGGACATAAAACAAGTCTTAATAAATTTAAGAAGGTTGAAATAATATCAAGCATCTTTTCTGATCACAATAGTATGAAACTAGAGGCTACCTATAAGTAGAAAGCTAGAAAAATATGTGCTGGGAAAAAAAAAGCATGCTACCGAGCCATATGAAGTGCCACTGGTGATGCTGGAAATGCTCCCAAGAAACAAGAGAAAAGTCATGACATAACAAGAAAAAGTTGGATCGTCTGATATGTACTATAGATTGAGGCCTGCAGCTATGGTTGCCTGTCATCTCAAGAGAAATGAATCCAGCGTAAGGATCATTGTTTAAAAAAAGAAAAGGAAGAAGAAAGTAAAGGAAATTTGTGAAGCTGTCACTGAAGCTGTGCTGGGAGATGTGAAAAATTCACACTTTTTGCTAAGTACCTTTTAATCTCATATTGAAAATGCAGTTTTTGTGTGAGTGTGGGATGCTGTAAGCAAGAAAGGCATCCCTCTAGACTTTAATGTGATTCGAGAAGAAGTAAAGTCATTAAATGACAGCTTAAAGCAAAACAAAGGTGGAGGATCTAAAAACTGGAGAATCTGACTGTTTCTTTGCTGAGCAAAAGGTTTTTAGTTTGATGTAATTCCATTTGTTTACTTTGCCTTTTGTTTCCCTTGCCTGAAGAGACACACTCAGAAAGCTATTGCTGAGGCTAAGTCAAAGAACATACTGCCTATATTTTTTTCTAGAAGAGTTACAATTTCAGGTCTTACCTGCAAGTCTTTATTCCATTTTGAGTTGATTTTTGTATATGATGTGAGACAGTGATCTAGTTTCTTTTTTTTTTGGCATGTCTCTGTCCAGTTTTCCTAGCAGTGTTTATTGAAGAGATTATCCTATCTTTATTGTATGTTTTTTGTTCCTTTGTCATAAATTGTCCATATGTGTGTGGGTTTATTTCTGGGCTTTCAATTCTCTTCCATTCATCCATAAATCTGTTTTTCTGCCAATACCATACTTGTTGTGATTATTATAGCTTTGCAATATTACCTTTAAAAAATTTCTGATGCCTTTTTATATCCTGATTCACTTATCTATCTCATTAACTATTAGTCTTTTACGATTAGGTACAGCTGCAAATAACAGAAAATCCAAAATAGCAGGGCTTAATCCAGCAGAAGCTTCCTTGTCATGGCAGTGAAGTGTAGATTTGTACTATCCAGGGTGATTCCAGCAGCTTCATGGTTTTTAGGGACCCAGCCTTCTCTTAATATTGTAGTGTCACCAAAAATAAACTCAAAATGGATTAAAGATCTAAATGTAAGACCAGAAACTATAAAACTCCTAGAGGAGAACATAGGCAAAACACTCTCCGACATAAATGACAGCAAGATCCTCTATGACCCACCTCCCAGAATATTGGAAATAAAAGCAAAACTGAACAAATGGGACCTAATGAAACTTAAAAGCTTTTGCACTACAAAGGAAACTATAAGTAAGGTGAAAAGACAGCCCTCAGATTGGGAGAAAATAATAGCAAATGAAGAAACGGACAAAGGATTAATCTCAAAAATATACAAGCAACTCCTGCAGCTCAATTCCAGAAAAATAAATGACCCAATCAAAAAATGGGCCAAAGAACTAAACAGACATTTCTCCAAAGAAGACATACAGATGGCTAACAAACACATGAAAAGATGCTCAACATCACTCATTATCAGAGAAATGCAAATCAAAACCACAATGAGGTACCATTACACGCCAGTCAGGATGGCTGCTATCCAAAAGTCTACAAGCAATAAATGCTGGAGAGGGTGTGGAGAAAAGGGAACCCTCTTACACTGTTGGTGGGAATGCAAACTAGTACAGCCGCTATGGAAAACAGTGTGGAGATTTCTTAAAAAACTGGAAATAGAACTGCCATATGACCCAGCAATCCCACTTCTGGGCATACACACCGAGGAAACCAGATCTGAAAGAGACACGTGCACCCCAATGTTCATCGCAGCACTGTTTATAATAGCCAGGACATGGAAGCAACCTAGATGCCCATCAGCAGATGAATGGATAAGGAAGCTGTGGTACATATACACCATGGAATATTACTCAGCCGTTAAAAAGAATTCATTTGAACCAGTCCTAATGAGATGGATGAAACTGGAGCCCCTTATACAGAGTGAAGTAAGCCAGAAAGATAAAGAACATTACAGCATACTAACACATATATATGGAATTTAGAAAGGTGATAACGATAACCCTATATGCAAAACAGAAAAAGAGACACAGAAATACAGAACAGACTTTTGAACTCTGTGGGAGAATGTGAGGGTGGGATATTTCAAAAGAACAGCATGTATACTATCTATGGTGAAACAGATCACCAGCCCAGGTGGGATGCATGAGACAAGGGCTCCGGCCTGGTGCACTGGGAAGACCCAGAGGAATCGGGTGGAGAGGGAGGTGGGAGGGGGGATCGGGATTGGGAATACATGTAAATCCATGGCTGATTCATATCAATGTATGACAAAACCCACTGGAAAAAAAAATAATAATAAAAAAATAAAAAAAATTAAAAAAAAAATATTTTAGTGTCACCATCTTTTAACACATATTCTGGGGCTTCTCAGACTGCCCTCTGGGACCCGAGGAATACCCTCTGGGACCACTCAGAAGTCAGCTGTTATCACTATCACTGACACTTGACTTGGGCCAGCATCAGGCTTCAAAGGAAGCTGAAATATGCTGATTCTCTTCACAGTGACTATGTGCCCAGCCAAAACAAAAGAGATGCAGTTGAATTTACTATTTAATTGCTTTCCTCTACTTCACTTTTTTTTAATGCAGCTCCTTCCAAGCAAATTTCTCCTAAGGTTTTAGTCAGTAATTCTAAAGCAAGAGAGAACATTCTTTTAATTTGTCAGGCTACCATTCTAATATGAATTAGACACACAGTTCAGGTTCTTTCTAGCTGATTTCTCCTTCCGGATGGCGTTTAGGCTCCCTAAAGTGTGATCATTCTGATAATGTGATAGTTTGGTGGTGTCCTCCGTTTCCCTCCCATGGAATGAGAAGCAGAAATCGGGGTTATTACTCAGGTGAGTTGCAGGGCACAGTGTGTATGCCAGGGCACAGATGACAGGAACAGCTAATATGCAGTGAACACCTACTGTGTGTCAGGTGCTTTACGGACGTTAATATGCTGGTCCTTAAAATTCCCTGAAAAGTGGATTTTGATATCCCAGTTTATGTATGAGTATGTGGAGGCCCCAAAAGTTTAAATAATCTGCCCACAGTTACCCAGCTAGTTAAATGGCAAAGCTGATGTGCAAACCTCCTCTAATGGGCCTCAGAGCTCATCCTCCTTCTCTTAAACTACCTTGCTCCCCCAGGGAGAGGTGCTGCCCACCACTGCTGAGATTCACTGGGGGAAGCTTTGGATACCAGCCTGAGGAATTCAGAATTAATCACGTAGGCATCTACATTTTCCTGTTGTTTAAAATAATGTTTGCAAAGCAGCCATCATAAAAAGTATAAATGCCATTATTACAGAAACATTTTTATAGTCCAACTGGTAAGTGTTGAAATGAAAAACTTTTTCTCTAAGGGGGAGTCACTGACCCACAATAAGAAATTAGGTGATACACGGAGGAAAAAATAGTGTAATGGGCTTTTTTAAAAGAAATATATAAAAACTTGGCTGATTTTTAAGTTAAGGGCAGAGGCTATTTTAAAAAGTCATTTATTAGCTACTGTACAACCAGTATTTCAAAATTGCAAAGCAGATGTGTTTTTGTAGTGTTGAAAGTTGAGAGTTGGGGGAAAAGAAAGGAACGTGGAAATAAGAAATTAATTTTTAGGGTAGAAACAGATTATTAGCCTCTTGGAATAATATGAAAGAAAGAGTAGAAAAATAGGGAGAGGGAAAGGTAGAGATAGAAAAAGAAGAGGCACTAGAAAGAAATATGCAATAAAAAAAGAGTAACATTTTCCAAAGCACAAACTCCTTAGTCATACCCTGTTCAGTGGGGTTGTTGACTTAGTACTATTGTAACAAGGAGATGGCTATTTTGTTTCAACTAACCAGTGGTAGTTTATTTCTACACGTCAGGATAGAGAACAGTGGCAGCTGTGACCACCTGCTATAGTTATCTCTCTTTAATACTTGCAGGAGTTATTCTGTGTTTCAGTGTGACATCAAAAGGAGTGTGTTGACATTAACTAAGTACTATACACTGCACATATTTGACGTTGGCAGTTCAGTTAAGTATACTCCTTTACTTGCTAAACAGGCAAGTATACATTACTAAGCTGGTAAGTGTATTTACGTAGAGTTCATCCTCAGTACTAATTAGTTTGGTGTTAATGTACCCCTTATATGTATACACACACACACACACACAGCCCTATGAACTGAAAGCAGGCTGGCCTTAACAATGATAGCAATGTTTAGGAATTAAGGCAAAAGCACTGACAGGGATAAGGACTAATGCTATTTATTACTAATAGGAACAATTTATTAAGAAGACCTTATAGTCATGACTGTGTGCTTTACCTACACTATAGATTCTAAGTAAAGAAAACTCAGTGGCCTCACTATAAAGGCTTCAGAAGATTTCAACATTCCTTCATGAAAAATAAGTAGATCAAGCAAAATTAAGTAGAAAGATATAAAAAAGTTGACATATTTGCTAAGTTTGTAGAGAGCACAGACATACTGAAGAACGCATATTTAGAAGAGTGGAATGGAGCTGGGGAGAAGTGATGAGACCCTGGTTGGCTGGAGTTTGAGGAAGAAAAAAGAAGAGATTTGTGGCAAAGGGTTGTAATGACTAATGGGCCTTTGGAGAGAAATAGGTAGTATTAGTTTCCTAGGACTGTCATAACAAATTACGCTACTGGGTGGCTTAACACAGCAGAAGTGTATTATCTCTTGAGTTCTGGAGGCCAGAAGTCTATAATCAGGGTATCAGGAGTGGTGTGTTCCCTTGGAAGGTTCTAGGGGAGACTCCTTCCTTGCCCTTCCAGCTGCTGGTAGTTCCAGGCATTCTGTGGCCTGGCCCCAGCCTTTGCCTCCATCTTCACACAGCCTCCTCCCCTATATGTTTGAGTCCCAGTCATCTCTCTGCCTTTCCCTCATAGGAACATTTATCATCTCAAGATCATCTTTGGTTATATCTGCAATGACCATTTTTTCTAAATAAAGTCACATTCACAGTTTCCAAGGGATAGGACTTGGACATATTTTCTTAGAAGCCACTATTCAACCCATTACAGAATCAAAAGAGGATTTTTTAAACATTTATGCGGTTTCATAGTATGATTACCTGCTTGAAACCTTTCAGAGAGAGTTCAGTAAAGATTCAGATTACTTGTTCACATTTTTAAAAACTTTTGGAATTATGGCTGTCCTTGTTTTTGTTATTTTGCTGATTTTGTGCTGAGTGTAAAACACAGGCTAGCTTCTCCCATCTGTTGGTAACTGGCTGTCCTTTCTGTTTGTCCTGCTTGCAAATGGCCCCTGGGAGAATTGTGGCACTCCCCTTATGCCTTTATCTTTCGAACTCTGTTAGCATTACAACTCACTTGGGAAGTCACTGGTGGTCCAGTGATTAGGACTCGATACTTTCATTGCTGGTCTCTCAACTGAGAAGACTTAAAAGCTGGGGTGACCTGATGGCTGAGACAGACCGACAGCATCTTTCCTCATGGTGGTTGGTGTTGGTTTGCTGTGGAGAACTCACCTGGGGTGTCAAATGGAGCACCTCCATAAGGCTTCTGCGTGGAGTCTGTTACCAGACTGGTTTGGAATCCTACACAGTGCAGTGGCAGGCAGGCCTCAAGAGCAAATATCACAGGGAGTGAGGCATTTTTTAGATCTAGACTTGAAAGTTGCAGAGCTTCTATAATATACTCTGCTGGTGGACAGGGTCACAAAGGTCTGCCCAGGTTCAAGGAGAAGAGCCGTAGAGCCGCAGACCCCACCTCTCTGTGGGAAGAGTACAAGGTCACATTGTGAGAAGAATCTATGATATGGGAGATATCGTGATGGTGTATTTGTAAAATATGGTCTACCACCTTGTCCAGCCACATTCTGCCAAAATTCATCTTTGTGTCAGCCAGTCAGTCTTTTCACCTCTGTGTTCTTTGGGCTGATTCATGAGTCTACTCTAGTTCATGCAAAATCGTTTTTTGTTTTTTTTTTTTTCATTTATTTTTATTAGTTGGAGGCTGATTACTTTACAATGTTGTAGTGGGTTTTGTCATACATTGACATGAATCAGCCATGGATTTACACGTATTCCCCATCCCAATCCCCCCTCCCACCTCCCTCTCCACCCGATTCCTCTGGGTCTTCCGTGCACCAGGCCCGAGCACTTGTCTCATGCATCCAACCTGGGCTGGTGATCTGTTTTCACCATAGATAATATACATGTTTCGATGCTGTTCTCTCGAAACATCCCACCCTCGCCTCCTCCCAGAGTTCAAAAGTCTGTTCTGTACATCTGTGTCTCTTTTTCTGTTTTGCATATAGGGTTATCATTACCATCTTTCTAAATTCCATATATATGTGTTAGTATGCTGTAATGTTCTTTATCTTTCTGGCTTACTTCACTCTGTATAATGGCCTCCAGTTTCATCCATCTCTTTTTTTTTTTTTGGTAAAGGGATATTAATTGTATTTTCAAATAATATGCTCAAGATTTTTTTTTAATTTATTTTTTATTTTTTTTCAGTGGGTTTTGTCATACATTGACATGAATCAGCCATAGATTTACACGTATTCCCCATCCCGATCCCCCCTCCCACCTCCCTCTCCACCCGATTCCTCTGGGTCTTCCCAGTGCACCAGGCCCGAGCACTTGTCTCATGCATCCCACCTGGGCTGGTGATCTGTTTCACCATAGATAGTATACATGCTGTTCTTTCGAAACATCCCACCCTCACCTTCTCCCACAGAGTTCAAAAGTCTGTTCTGTACTTCTGTGTTTCTTTTTCTGTTTTGCATATAGGGTTATCATTACCATCTTTCTAAATTCCATATATATGTGTTAGTATGCTGTAATGTTCTTTATCTTTCTGGCTTACTTCACTCTGTATAATGGGCTCCAGTTTCATCCATCTCATTAGAACTGATTCAAATGAATTCTTTTTAACGGCTGAGTAATATTCCATGGTGTATATGTACCACAGCTTCCTTATCCATTCATCTGCTGATGGGCATCTAGGTTGCTTCCATGTCCTGGCTATTATAAACAGTGCTGCGATGAACATTGGGGTGCACGTGTCTCTTTCAGATCTGGTTTCCTCAGTGTGTATGCCCAAAAGTGGGATTGCTGGGTCATATGGCAGTTCTATTTCCAGTTTTTTAAGAAATCTCCACACTGTTTTCCATAGTGGCTGTACTAGTTTGCATTCCCACCAACAGTGTAAGAGGGTTCCCTTTTCTCCACACCCTCTCCAGCATTTATTGCTTGTAGACTTTTGGATAGCAGCCATCCTGACTGGCGTGTAATGGTACCTCATTGTGGTTTTGATTTGTAGTTCATGCAAAATCTTTACTAGAATTGTCCATGACCATCTTCTCTATTAATCAGAAACCTAAGCATCCTTTAGCATCAGCTCAACCCTTGGCTGACACAAATCGACTTGATGGGAAAAGTGAAAGTGTTTCTCTGTTTTTTATGGTCCATTTTGTTTCTGTAGTTGGCAAATTTAAGAGAAGTATAATTATAGACACTGGAATTGTTTTCAAAATGCCATACCACTTGTATTTAGCTTTGTGTTTGCTCTGCAAGTTCCCTCTTTTAAAGGATAAAACTATATTTGATTTTGTTTCCTGGAAAAAGAGTTATCTCTGGATGTTCTTTGTCTTTCAGATGCACAGATTAAACAGATATTTCAGCATATACAGGATTACTCCAAATATTCTTTTCAACTCTTTAGGAGAAAGTGATAGAGCTTTAGATCAGAGAAACAATTATCTGCTAAGCTGAAATCATTAAAACGGTCAACATTAAGGAGTCCTGAGCTGTATGTCATTGTTGGCCATGTGTTTCTGATTCACGCCTAGGAATGAATTGGGTGCATTTGATTTGACTCTGCATTCTATATAAATTTAAACATGATTCACATTTGGGGTAGTCTGACCTATATCACATGATACTACTTACTAAGAGATAGAAATTAGGTATTGTGTGCAGAGGTGGACATGGAGCACTTATAAAATCTGTTAAGTTGGTTCCTCACTATACTTTCAAAGAGCATATTTCTAATCTTTGCTCAGTCTTCGTTTATGCATGTTTTAGTAAAGCTTTAGTCAGTTGCCTTTGTAGCTTTCATACATGCCTAGGAAGATATCAGTCATGTGAGGGATTTGTACTGTACTGGTTGGTGCATATACTTGTGAATTGTGTGTGCACATTCAGTCACACTGGCAGAACTGCTGTGTGTCCACAACCAGCTGTGTGTCCATTCTCAGGGTCTCTATGCCTTTGGGCAAAAAAGAAGGGACAAATGGAAATGCATAACAAGGCTTTTCTCCTATGGCGTAGCTTTCCTAGTCATCACTGTCCTCACTCCCCTTCATACACTCACATGTCTTGTCTTTAAAAAAGTTTACTTATTTGTTTATTTAGCCATGCCAGCTCTTAAGTTGCAGCATGCAGGATCTTTAGGTGCAGCTTGTGAACTCTTAGTTGTGACATGAGGGATCTAGTTCCCTAGCCAGGGGTTGAACCCAGGCCCCCTGCTTTGGGAGCCGGGAGTCCCAGCCACTGGACCATGAGGGAAGTCCCCGCTCATGTGTCTTTCATGATGCTGTGTCTTCTTTGGTTCAGCACCTCTTGTAACTTCAGCTTTGTAACTTCCAGACAAGGCAGAGCCAAAATTGATCACTGAAACCAACACCATCAACATGTAAATCAAACCCACTGATAGTTCTGGAGTAGAAAAAGAAGAGGAGGAAGGCAAGCAAAAGATTTAATATAGGGTCCAGACTGTGGCCTTGAGCATAAGGCATTTTCAGCGAATTATTAGATTGGTTTTGGGTTATGGTTATTGATTTTTCCTGCTTATGGTAAAAAGTCAGTATCTAAGGATCTCATTTCCTAGTTATAAAAATTCAAAGGAATTGGTTATTTCTCTCTGCTTTTGGGGTCGTTGAAAAATCACATTATAGCATAAGGAGGAATTGTGTTAAGGACCCTTATTGGATTCATCATCTTTCATGAACCATTCTGATAGCTCATTAGGAGGATGCCTGTGTCCTGAAAGTCAGAAAAGATAAGGTAAGCTTATTTTCAGAATACTGAAGTGTGAGTATCGGGAGAGAGTCTAAAAGATTGTAAACACAAGAAAATGTTTATATATATATATATATATATATTTTTTTTTTCCAGATTCACTGTTGTACCCATTGCTTTAATGTAGAGATCCTTCCCCTGATTTTGAAGAAAACCATACTTAATGTGCTATTTGCAAGCGGCTCCGTGGTAAAGAACCTGCAAAACAGGAGACACGGGTTTGGTCCATGGGTGGGGAAGATCCTCTGGAGAAGGAAATGGCACCCACTCCAGTACTCTTGCCTGAGAAATCCCATGGACAGAGGGGCCTGGCAGGCTTACAGTCCATGGGGTCGCCAAGAGTCAGACACGATTGAGCAACTAAACAACAACAAAAACCTAATATACTACTTAAAAATGTTATCTTGTTTCTTGACTTTGCACACCACCCCCCACCCTTGGTTAGGTTCATTTTTTCCATTCTGCACTGAGTTAGAAATGCAGGGAGGAGGAAGGTGGGAAGTCAGGATCAGAAGCTGCCAAGCTGAAGCCTGCTTTTGAGAAGCAAATGGCATTCACTGTCTTTGGTATAAACACAGAATTACATGTTGACCGTGAAAGACTAGTGAATACAGAATGACCATGAAGTTTGAAGAACCCTGGGGCACAAGTGGAACAGTTGACAGTTTTGAAATTAAGCAGAATTCTCCAAAGGGGGTAGAAATCTAAAAGAAAACCAAAAACTTTTCAATTCCATTGATACTGAGTGGGACCGAATGCAAATATTAGTGGAGAAATCAATTTAAGTGGTTCTTTATACTCACATAAAGATTGCCTGTCTCTAAAGGAACAATCAGTTTTAGAAAACACAATCTATTCTCTAAATTTAGGTTCATATTCCCTCTCTCTCTCCCTCCTCCCCCTCACCCTCTTTGTCTCATACAGAGAGAAAGAGAGAATAATTGAATTCTTACTTTATTCTAAAAAGTCTTGAACCTCACAGACTTTTTTTATTTTGCTTAATTTTCTACACTATGCTTTTAGGTGTTTTTTTCCCAGTAAAATTTGAAAGATTAAAAAATCAACTCCTCTAGTAGAGAAGTCTCATGAATCTGAAGTTTCTAAATATGAAACAAAAAAATCCCTCTAGTGCTAGGATCTGATTGACAAGGCTCTTTTCTTATCTCTGTCCAATCGAAGCAAAAGATCTTCAGGTGCTTCCATTGGGGCAGCATAGGTTTCCTTTTGGTCTTTTCTGGTGACTCAGACACTAAAGAATCTGCGTGCAATGCAGGAGACCCAGGTTCAACTCCTGGGTTGGGAAGATCCCCTGGAGAAGGGAATGGTAACCTACTCCAGTATTCTTGCCTGGAGAATCCCATGGACAGAGGAGCCTGATGTCCTATAGTCCATGCGTTCACAAAGAGTTGGACACAACGGAGTGACTGAGCACACACACACAGGTTTCTTCCTTTTGTCTCATAATGTTTCCAACTGTCTATCAATAGACAAAAGAACCGTAGACAAAAGAACCGTTCCCTTCTCTCCGATGCCTTTTGCTTAGAATGAGCTGCTTGGCAGATGAAGTTAAGAAGGGAGCTCAGAGAAGACGCAGAAAGAAAGCAGAGAAAATTTACCCTGCTCAAAATAACAGCTCAGCTGACATCTACACAGCATGTGTTTTCATGACTGATAGAGCTGTTTGTAAAGTAGAACTCCCCAAATGCTGACATGCCCTTAGCCTAGACCTGCGTTTCTAGTCTTTGAGTGTTCCAGCAGTACTGGCTACTTGCACTTGACCATGTGTGTGTCCTCGGGGCTGATAGTCGTCAAGGCGGTAGCCCGAGCCGCAAGTGATCCAGCTGGTTGAGACTTAGGGCTGTGTGGCAGTCCTGTGAGTCGGGATGGCCACTTCCCCAGGGGTAATGTTTTAGAAATCCCGTGGGCTTCCCTGCTGGTTCAGACAGTGAAGAATCTGCCAGCAACGCAGGAGACTTGGATTCAATCCCTGGGTGGGGAAGATCCCCTGAAGGAGGGCGTGGCAACCCACTCCAGTACTCTTGCCTGGAGAATCCCCCACGGACGGAGGAGCCTGGCGGGCTGCAGTCCGTGGGGTCACAGAGTCGGACACGCCTGAGCGACTAAGCATGCGGCTGTTGCTCAGTGGTTCAGTGTGGTTGTGGTTGTCAACGCGGAGGTCCCACAGTCAGATGAACAGATCTCAGTTGGTAATCACACCTCTCGTAGGTAGCCTGGGGACTGTTCCACCCGTGGCGGCGCCCCCTGCCCTCTTAGAGGTTCCTGATGACCTCCTGCGCCAGCCTCCCTGCTCCTTCTCCCGGAGTCCACTTCCCCCTGCTGGGCACGCATGGACCCTGTATCCCTCTCTCTCCCATCACAATCAGGGTCAGCCTGTCTGGAGGACTACAGCTAAAGCCCTCCACAGAGCTAAGCTTAGATTGTAACAGCTGATGCTTTGTCCCCTTGCCCTTTCCCTCACAAATATAATCCATTTCGAGGAAGAAACCTGGGGGAAAAAGACGCATCCACAATTTCAGATAAGTAGTTGCTATTTCATAGAATATAACATTTCTTGGGAGACGTTATGAAAAGGCGACATACCTGAAATGAGTAAAGAATATCAAATGAAGCTAATTAAGAAATTAGAAAGTGTGTTTTAAGTGGTCCCAGTGACATATTTTGACAATGAGAAAGGAAAACTTAAATGGATGATAGCAGCTAGTCCTGGATGGGGTGAAGATAGGAAGGTAGTCAGAATCCAGATAGGTGATTTCAGATTTGATGGTGAATTAGAGGTTTTGCTTTATATGTGTCTTTTGCAGCAGAAGCTAACTAGTAATGACATGGGTCGAGAATGTTAGCAGTAGAGGAATAGGGAAAAGAGAGATTTCAGAGGTTACTGAAAGAGGTAGCAGGACTTCATGACAGAGTATGGAGAGACTTAATGTGCTGCTGTGGGTTACTCTCCCTGTTGAAGCCAACTAATCTGGCTTCACTGGGAGGGGTGTTTTCCAAAGAAGTACTTTTTCTTCCTCCCTCCCTCCCATTCTTCCTTTTTTGTGGTGAGATCCCCTGGAAGAGGGCATGGCAACCCCCTCCAGTATTCTTGCCTGGATAATACTGTTGGACAGAGGAGCCTGGCGGGCTGCAGTCCGTGGAGTTGGACACAACTGAAGCAATTTAGCACACAGGCACATGTCTTTTAAAATTAGGAATATTTTTTCCAGTATTCTGGCTCTCTGAAAGGAGGGACTGTCTTATAATTTTAAACAATCATGAGACCTGACCATGCTTTATGATAGTAAAAAATAGATGGGATTCTGGGATGTTTCTCCCTGCACTTGAGGCTACGTATTGTGCGTGGTAAAAGGAGATAGTATCCATTTATCCCAATAGAAATAGTCATTAAGAATTTTGGCATTTAGGGTGTCTAAAAATGGTTCAAAGCAGACTTGATGAATTGTCTGAGCAGTCTGACCAATGATCAGTGCACAAAATCTAGAGTCAAAAGCTACTATAGGACCTAATCTGTTCAAATGAGATGCGTGCACCAATGTCAGTTTTCAGACAGTTCCCAGATTTTTGCTTCATTTTGGAAGGTGTGGCCAATATCCCAGAGAAGCCAGAAGATTCTCTCCAGGTAGGCTGGAGTGTAATTGCTTCTGAGGGTAAGTGTGAGGCGGGGGAGAGAAAGGGAGAAGCCGGGTGACAGGGCTGAAAGCCCGGCTGAGAGCCCTCCTCAGAGGTAAGTGCTGCCCTATGACACGCAAGAGGCCTGAGGCTCAGGAGAGAGACTTTAACAAAGCATATTTTATATGGGTAAAATCGACAGAGAGGCCCTGCTGTTTGGGCGATTGTGTGTTTACCCTGGGGCTTCCCAGGGGCTCAGTGGTCAAGAACCTGCCTGCCAGTGCAGGAGACACGGGTTTAATACCTGGGTTGGGAAGATTCCGTGGAGACAGGAATGGCTACTCACTCCAGGATTCTTGCTTGGAGAATTCCATGGATGGAGCCTGGCAAGCTCCAGTTGATGGGGTTGCAAGAGAGTCAGACATAACTTAGCAACTAAACCACCACAACAAAATGCTTTATGGGCCTTATTTCATACAGTCATCACATCAGTGCTATGAACTCAGTAATACATTTATTGCCATTTACTTAAGAAGAAGCTGAATATCCAGGAGGTTAATTTGCCCAAAGTCTCACAGACGTAAGGGTCCAGAGCCTACAGTTCTGAATACTACCATACAGCAGCAGGATGCTAGCTAAACGCTAGGCATTAAATCTGTATATAGCAGTCCTGTTAGGAGGCATTAGCCCCATTTACAGATGAGGAAACCGGGGCTCAGGGGACGTGAAGGTAATACATGGTAGAATTAAATTTATTTATTTATTTATTTATTAAAATTTATTTATTTTTAATTGAAGGATAATTCCTCTACAATATTGGGTTGGTTTCTGCCAAACATCAGTAGGAATCAGCCATAGGTATACCTATGTCCCCTCCCTCTTGAATCTGCCTCCCACCCCATCCCACCCCTCTAGGTTGTTACAGAGCCCCAATCTGAGTTCCCAGAGTCATCCAGCAAATTCCCATTGGCTATCTATTTTACATATGGTAGTGTATATGTGTCTATGTTACTCTCTCCGTAGACCCCACCCTCTCCTTCCTCCCCCACACCACATTCATAAATCTGTTCTCTTTGTCTCTGTCTCCAGTGTTGCCCTGAAGGTTGCCCTGAAGATATGTCTTCCTAGATTCCTATACAGGGGTATAATTTAAGGTCATTTCTCCCTGACCTGCCAAATCATTCTCATTATACTACTATATGTGGTGTTCACCAGATGTTGCCCTGATAACAACAACAGCTGCTTATACTTTTATAGAACCTACTCTGTGCCAAGCACTGTTCTAACTACTTTATATAACTCTTCTTTTTGTGGCAGTGCGGGAGAAGCAATGATCCTTCCTCATGAATACTCTTATTGACCATCCCTATTTTTCAAATGAGGAAATTGAAACCCAGCAAGGTTAGGTAACTTGCCCAAGTTCATAGGACTATTAAGTGGTGGAAATGGAATTTCCCCGCCCCCCCCCCTGCCCGGGGTGGGGGGAGGGGCAGGGGTGGGAAGGGTCTCTAGCAATTGATCACTTATATGCTCCTCAAAGAATGAAAATGAAATGTGGAAGTAAGAAGGGGAAAAGATATCAAAGCAGCCATTTGACTTTCTTAGGGGTTTGTTGGCCTAGTGTTTTTTCCAGAATAAAGCAAGGCTTCATTTTAAGATCACTGAAAACAGAATAGGATGTGTTGAATACAACAGAGCAGACAGCCAATATTTTAGCCAAGAGTTGACCTCTCCAAACAGTCTCCACACTAAGAATGCCTCACGGCAACCAAATACCCTTTATCATGTTTTACAACGAATTAGGCACATCTGTTAACAAATCATCTCTATTAGAACCTGACAACTGATAAAAATGATGAAACAAAATAACTCTTCATTAAAAAGAACAATCTAACCCTGTGCCATCTCCAGAGTTGTACAGAGATATTTTGCATTTGAAATGGAAGAGAGTTTTTAGGAACTTACCTCTCATCTTAAACTCCTTGTAAAACTATAGACATAATCTCCTCTGCTTTTGAAAGCAGGCCTGGTAATAGTGAAATATGGGATAAAGCGAAATCATTCCCCTTGCAAAGCAGTGAAGTTTATAAGATGGAGGCCCTTCCCTCCAAATGTATCTTTTCAAACTCCAGAAGACCTTCTGAGATTCCAGAGGGGAAAATATGGATACTTGTTTCCTTTATTCATCGAAGTCCATGTTGGCCGAGGACAGCCCCTTCAGGCCTCAGGGAATGGTCAAGCACAGGATCTGACACTAGCGTTGAGTTTCATTTTGGAGCAGCATAAATTCCCAGAGAACCGATTTATGCCATTTGTGTGGCCTTCTCAGTTTCAGAGCGTGATTACACTTTATAAAAAATTGTGAGCAGACTGTTGTGCTTCCCCTGGGACACTTGGGTTTCAAGAAGGAAAAAAGAGACTCTCTTGGCCCTGATGAAAATCTCAGAGATAGATGCAGGCAACAGCTGCTGGGGTTTTGTTTGTTTTGTTTTCAAGCTGCTGCAAGAAAAAATCAAAGTCTCCATCAAATTAGATGAGACGAAACGACTTAGCCTCGGTGGTCAGAGAATCAGGCAGGGCCAGAGTGAACAGAGTGTCTGCAAGCACAGATCCTCCTGACCCACGGCGAGAACACCACCTGACCACTCACACTGCACCAGGGAGGGGAAACTCAAGGAAAAGAAGACGAGACTCTTCCCCAGGTTGTTAATTAAACAGTGGTGGGATTTAATCTTTAGTCTCTGTTCTTGCTTCCATACCCAGGAGGCTCTCCCCTATCTTGATTTTACTTTTGTTTTTTTTGAAATACTTCTTTCTTTTTGTTTTTGGCCAAGGCACATGGCATGTAGGATCTTAGTTCCCCAACCAGGGGTCCAACCTGTGCCCTCTGAAGTGGAAACACAGAGTCTTAACCACCGCCTGGGGAGTCGCATCTTGGTTTCATTTTTAACATTTATTTTTAAATTGCATATAGTAAATAAAATTCACTTATTATTATTATTTTTTACAGTTGTATTAGTTTTGACCCCTGGTGGCTCAGTGGTAAAGAATCCGCCTGAAATGCAGGAGACATGGGTTCGGTCTCTGGGTTGGAAGATTCCCAGAGAAGGAAATGGCAACCCACTCCAATATTCTTGTCTGGAAACTTCCACGGACGTAGGAGCTTGGCAGACTACAGTCCATGGGAGACTACATGTCCACAAAGAGTTGGACACTACTTAGAGACTAAACAACAGCAAATGAGTTTTGATAAGGGTCATGTACCACCACCGCAATCAAGATACAAGAGCGTCCCATCTCCTCCTAAAACACGCTCGTGCTGCCGCTTCGTAGTCAGATCTTCCCCGTACCAAGATTCCCTGACAGCCAGGGCCATCCCCATAGTCTGGCCTTTTACAGGACACTCTATGAATGGGATCATACAGTCTTTGGCCTTTTACATCTAACTTCTTCTACCGAAAAGATAGCATTTGAGATTTATCCCTATCACTGTGTGTATCAGTGGGCTTCCCTGGTAGCTCAGCTGGTAAAGAATCCACCTACAATGCAGGAGACCCTGATTCAATTCCTGGGTTGGGAAGATCTGCTGGAGAAGGGATAGGCTACCCACTCCAGTATTCTTGGGCTTTCTTGGTGGCTCAGCTGGTAAAGAATCCACCTGCAATGTGGGAGACCTGGGTTCAACCCCTGGATTGGGAAGATCCCCTGGAGAAGGGAAAGGCTACCCACTCCAGTATTCTGGCCTGGAGAATTCCGTGGACTGTATAGTCCATGGGGTTGCAAAGAGTCGGACACGACTGCGCGTCTTTCACTTTCACTTCGTGTGTATCAGTAGTTGGCTCCTGGGTAGCATCTTCTCTGTTGATGTGCCACAGCGTGTGTGTTGATTCACCACTGAGGATCTCTGAATCGGGGTGATTATAAATAAAGCCGCATAAACCTTCACATACCGGTTGTTGTGTGGGCCTGTGTTTTCTCTTGAGGCTCTCTTGTTTTGAACTGGCGTAGCTCGCTGATTTCCATCCCTTTCTTCCCTCTTCTCTCCCAGTGTAGTCAGAAGGAAGTATAACAGGTGCAGCTAAAGAGCACACAGCCCTCAGCCAGGCAACTCTTCCAAGGCCCTAGGCTGCTTGCTGTCTCTCACACTGTACTCCTTAGACCTACACCTGGGGCTGTGGAAGGCGAAAGTAGCAATTCCATTGATATCACATGACTGGAGTGGTGATAGAATTAACTCTCCTCCTCCAAATGGAGTCATTTTGACCAAGGGAAGAAAGTGACACTTACTGCCATGTGACTGTATTAAATATTTAAACATAAGCAAAATTGAAATTGTCAAGAACTTCATGTGGTGTTTATCATCTGGAATTTTAGAGGGAATGATATTTGTGTCTTACGGGCAGTGTTTTTCCTTTTAATCAGAGACTTGGAAGTAAAGATCTCAAGGGGGCCGTGCGTGCATGGGGGCGTGCAAGTCGCTTCAGTCGTGTCCGACTCTTTGTGACCCCATGGACTGTAGCCCATCAGGCTTCTCTGTTCATGGGATTCTCCCATGGCAAGAATACTGGAGTGGGTTGCCATGGCCTCCTCCAGGGGATCTTCCTGACCCAGGGATTGAACCTGTGTCTCCTGTGACTCCTGCATCGCAGGCGGGTTCTTTACCACTGCAAAGGGAAGACTCTCAAGAGGGCCAGCCGATGCCAATTTGATGAGAAGTTGATGTGTAAGCGAATTCAGGAACAGAGAGTCAGGGCCCACCCACATGAAGGTGCTGATAAATCTCATAAGGAGATGAATATGTGAAGAATGGAAAGACCAGTGTGAAACCTCGACAGAAAAAAACACATGCTGTGACGGTAAGGAGCCAAACCCCGAGTGAGAGTGACCGGTTAAGTCGAATCAGATTAGCTTGTGTCTTAGAATCTGTGGCCTCATCTTGTGCTCTCGGTCAAGGAAGAGAGAGCGAGCTTTTATCTTAAGAGAAAATGCAAAGAAAAGCTGAGTATCACTGATACTTTTTTTTAAAGCAGTTTTAATATAGAAATGGGAAGTAGGCCTAACTAAAGACTGCTACAGAGAAGAAATCAACTTGGAGCAAATGGCAGACAGCAGAAGGCATTAGAGCTAAGTTTGCAAAATCTAGAAAGGACTGGAAATGATTTAACCTATGCCTGTCAGCTTATGTTGTGCAATTTTGTTGTTGTTGTTGTTTAGTCGCTAAGTCTTGTCTGACTCTTTTGCAACTCATGGACTGTAGCCCTCCAGTCTCCTCTGGCCATGGAAGCTTCCAGGTAAGAATACTGGAGTGGGTTGCCATTTCCTTCTCCAGGGGATCTTCCGCACCCAGGCATTGTGTCCTGCATTGTCTGGCCGTTGGTTTCTTTACCACTGAGCCACCAGGGAAGCCCTGTGCAATTTTAGAAGACTTCAAAAAAAAAAATCTTTAAAAAGTTGTTCCTATTTGCAATTTTATAAAAAGTTATGTAACCTTTTAATAGATATTCTATTGTTACACATTTTTCTGAAAACAACTGAGTGGATAGTATCATCATTTTTCAGTCAGATCTAGAAAAATTTTTTTTTTGAAAGAAAACGTTCTTATGCTAAAGATTTTCCCGCCACATGTTACATAAAGAGAAAAAAACGGATGATGGCATAGTTTTTAAGTACCAGGAATGAAAATATTTTTAAAATCTCAATGGAAAATTCTTTAAAGTCCTGTTGCAATTACATGCAACTCAAATTATATAGAAAAGCAGTAAGTCAAAAGTCATCACGAATATAAAAATTGCTCTGAGGCAATATGAAGAGATTTTCTGAGTGATCTGTAATATAAAGGAGAAATTCAGGGAAAATATAATAAAACTTGAACCTTTTATTAAATTGAGATTAAAGGGTATAATTCCAGTTAGTAAATAGCAATGTATATCAGCTGTACCCTCAAGTTGTTAGCTACTTATTATTGCTTCATTTTGAGAATTACTTCAAAATGGACTTCCTCTACTTGGTTAACATTGGTCTGGGTCAGGAGTCAGCAGACTGTGGCCCAGTTTGACAGCCAAATCCAGCCCACGACTCTTCTTCATATCTAAAGTTCTGTTGGAACACAGTCACACTCATTTGTGTAAACGTTGTTGAGAGCTGCTTTCTCCTTATATTGCAGAGTAACCTCATAGGTAGTCTATGCAACAGATTGTACAGCCCATGGAGCCTAAAATACTTACCTTCTGACTCTCCAAAAGAGTCTGCCCTCCACCCCCTTACTCTAGAGTCAGCCCTGGAACCAAGGCTACCCTTACTTGTGCAACCTTTGTCCAGATTCCACTTTTAGGACCTGGGTCGTGATTTTCATTCGGAGAGATTGAATTGCAGTAATAAAACTCATGGCCAGCAGTTCCTGTTTGTTAATTTACAGTCAGAAATTTCGCTGCCAAGCGAAACAAAATACTTAATTTGCTGATTGGTGAATAGTCTCTATTCACTTCCTTCATAGCTCAGTTGGTAAAGAATCTGCCTGCAATGCAGGAGACCCTGGCTTGATTCCTGGGTGGGGAAGATCCCCTGGAGAAGGGATAGGCTACCCATTCCAGTATTCCCGGGCTTCCCTTGTGGCTCAGCTGGTAAAGAATCTGCCCATAATGCAGGAGACCTGGGTTTGATCCCTGGGTTGGGAAGATCTCCTGGAGAAGGAAAAGGCTACCCACTCCAGTATTCTGGCCTGGAGAATTCCAGGGACTGTACAGTCCATAGGGTTGCAAAGAGTCGGACACAACTGAGCGACTTTCGCTTCACTTCACTTCACTGAACAAATGGTATTTGGAAGGTTGTTTGGTGTAAGATCAGTGCAAGGGGTTAACTAATAGGATAACCCTATGAGTTAAATTCTTGCGAGTGGTGGTGGTTTAGTCACTAAGTCCTATCCAACTCTTGCAACCCCATGGAGTGTAGCTCACCAAGTTCTTCTGTCCATGGGATTTCCCAGGCAAAAATGCTGGAGTGGGTTGCCATTTCCTTCTCCAGGGGAGCTAAAGTCTTAGTCTCCGTCATCTGCTGGCTAGCGTTCCTTGCCCTTCCCTATATCCCAGAGAGCATTCCAGGTTCCCCTGCCAGCAGGTTGGTTGGAAGGTTTGGCAACAGTAAGTGCTGATATAATGAGCAGGAGCAGGAGAAGCCCGGATATTTCTCTCTCTCATTCATTTTGGGTGGAAGGTCTGGAGTGCTGAGCCCATTTCTTGGTTCCCTTCCACTGGGCAGCCTTACTCTGGTTCTGGGTCCCGCAGGCCAGCCCCAGCCTCTGGGCCTTAGGAACACACTCATTCTTTTTGCTCCTCCAGTCCCAAGAGGGATAGAATTTCCTGTGCAGGCTAATCTCTAGGTTGCCTCAAACTCCCCTGTTTGCTTTTCAGCTTTCCCTGGTGAACCAGTTTCCTTTGTTTGACATACTCAGAGTGGTTTCTGTTTTTCAAACATAACCCCAACCCATAGAGGCATCTAGCCTGCCATCAAGAATAGTCCTGGAGTCACCCGTTCACATTCTGATGGTCAGGATTCCCCTCTTTCTGGTTGCTGGGCACACCTGCCCGCTCTTGTCAATAGTCCGAGGTCACGCCACACAACCGGCTAGGCCAGACTTGTGTGCCAGTCACTGTGACTGTGATGTGCGTGTGCCAGAACCCAGTTCTCTGCTTGAAAGGTGTTGCTTAATATCAGCCACTTCCTAACAGATTGTATTCATTGGGTATTATTTTTAAATTAATATATTCTCAGAGTTCACGATCAGTAATCACATGGTCCCCCTGTGTTGGCTATGCCTTCTTTCACTGCCTTCAAGCTACCAGATTCTTCTGCTTGCTCCAGAATTCCAGGATGGGGACGATCCAGAAATAATTGTCCACTTCCGGATCCTCACCAGGGTCTGCTCCCGGGTCTGAGTTGAATGCTCTGTCACGCCCCACCCAGCCTCTAGTTCTTTCCCAGAACCCCTCCCCCACCCTCTCTTAGCCTGGACAACCCTATTCATCCATCATGTCTTTGCTAAAGCTTCCGTTTTACCTGCATCTCCGGTCTTCCATGGAGCTCAGATTGTAGTTGAGTTATAAGGCCTTCCATGGAGGCCTGGCTTGTCAGACAAAACAAGAATTGCCTGGAATTCAAATTTAAAATTTAGACCTTTCTGCCATTTTTCCCCAGGCTTTTTCACTGAGTACCACATGTCAATTTGCTCCTTGGATCCATGTAGCTATGCAGGTGATGTGTTTAAAAAAGAGAAGCATTGTGAATAATAATAATTATGTTGAATCATATAGTCCTTTCTCTTTCCTCTTTTTATTCGTGTTATTTTATTCTGCATCCTCCATGATCTGGGAGTGGTGGTGTGGGGAGTGGGGATTACTGCTATGTTATGAAAATTAAGAAGCTAGTGGGAACCTGCTGTATACACAGGAAGCTCAGTGATGGCTCTGTAATGGCTTAGAGGAGTGGGATGGGGCTGGGGGAGAGGGAGGGTCCAAGAAAGAGGGGATATGTGTATACATAGAGCTGATTCACTTTGTAGTACAGCCAGAAAGTAACACAACATTGTAAAGCAATTATACTCCAATTAAAAAATTAAATTAAAAATAAAAATTAAGAAGCTGAGGCACAAGGACCTCAGAGTGCAGGTAAAGGCTGGTCCTCTAACATTTTACACTGAGGATGAGGCGTGCCTGAGATGTTTGTCTTCCATCGGAGCAGAGGAGAGCACGGGCGGTGCTGCCCCATCGGGTCTCAAGAGCGCCCGCTTGCGTTCCTGTCTCTGGGATGGTCACTTCCGCCTTCCGTGGCCATTCCCCAGAAGCTGAGAGACTGGCTGCAGCCTTGGAGGGGCCGTTTCCCTACGTTTCCAAAGTTGTTTCCATTTCAGTTGCTTCTTCTTCCTCTTCTACTGTGTCCCATGTCCCTAGCTTTGCCACAGCGGCTGTGACTAACATCCCCGCTGAGCAGGCAACGTGACCAATACCAAACCCTGATTCCTGAGGAATCGCAGATGATGAAACTAGAGTGGACGGTCCTCTGTGATGACTTACCTCTCAAGCATTGTGGAGGACATTGACAAATATGAAGCCTAGGGGAGAAATTTCCAGTGTAGAATGTGGAGCGATTCAAAACAATGTAAATTCATTGGTTTTAGGTATTGAAACTCTCTGCTTTGGGGCTGTGACTCAGAGATGATTCAGCAAAAAGGAGCCAGACTGAATATGAGACTGTCCTGCTCATGGGTCATGGTGATGCACTGAGTAAAAATCGAATAAAAATCAGATAGAGAATTGATGTTAGCTTGCGGCAAAGATGGTAAATGTGTACTTTTAATATCTGTCTGTTTTATAATTTACAGTCTTCAAATGTTTGTACAAAAATGATTTTATATGCAGTTATATTTGTGATTGCCCTTTTAATATGCTACTTGGTAGGAGACAGATGTTATATTTGATGTTATACAGTTAGACTGTTACATAAAAGCAACTTAATACACATAAATCTTAAACACGTGACTCTTGTTTCCTTTTTGTCCCACTGAAAACACGCATGCCTGAACTACAGACTGCTAGAGAAACAAACAGTATCTCCATCAGGCTGTACTATCTCTGTTAATGTACGGCCATGTGTCACATCTCTGTAGAGGCCCTCAGCCACTATTGAGGTTTCTGATAAAACAGTTTCTGTTTTCCAGAAGTGGTCAGTGGGGAGGAAAGAATTTCATCCTATCATAATATAAAGTACATTTATCTGTTCCTTTTAACATATAAAACACTCTACCTGTTGCAACAGTTCTGGTGACACTTGCGTGGTTGTGGCTGATAAGGGTCCTCTGTGCTGAGGCCCTAGGCTGCTCCAGTGAGTTCATGCTGCAGACGCTGCCCTGCACAGTCTCAGACCCTGCACCTACTGAATCCGAATCTGCAGTTTAACAAGGCCCCTAGGTGGTTCAGAGGCACGTTGAACTGAAATAGCCCTCCTCTAGAAGTTGCTTGATAGTATGGTGGCTTTGACGGTAAAGACTCTGCCTGCAATGCAGGAGACCTGGCTTCGATCCCTGGGTTGGGAAGATTCCCTGCAGAAGCAAACGGCTACCCATTCCAGTATTCTTGCCTGGAGAATTCCATGGACAGAGGAGCCTGACAGGCTACAGTCCATGAGGTCGCCAAGAGTCGGACACAACTGAGTGACTAACACTTTCACTTTCATTCCCCTAGAAATTGCTTGAAAGCATGGCAGAATCTCCCATTTGTATTTGACTTTCATCTCCCATAAAGAAGAACAAGTAAATGTTACCCAGATTCACAGTGTCAGCTCTGACACTATAGCTTTGGGACTGTACAGATGCAGTTGCTGTCAAGATTTCAGTACTGGTGAGTAGCCTTTATTCCAAAAGAACAAGGCTCCCATCCTTATCTCTTTCCTTTAAAATGTCTCTATTTCCTAAAAGTGTATAGGTGGCTCTGTTACCCATAAAACTTTTCCTGGGCCTCCCATTACATGTCTTTTCAAGAGACATAGCATGCTGTATTTTCATGGGAGAATGTTATCACACTCAGAAACCCCACATATTTAGATTGCAACTATATTTTAAATTAATTAAACTCTTAGGTCAGATATTTTCTGCTTTTTCCAGTAAGAAATTTCCTTCTCTCCCCACTTACTTCCTCTCTCACTGTCTTCCTTTATTTTCTTCCTTCCTTTTTCGTTTCTTCTTGTTGATAATGCAGAAGTATTTGAGTTCTTCAGCTCTTAAGACAAACTGGAAATGATACACAATTTTCCTTTTTTTAATTGAAATATAGCTGACATACAACATAATGTTAGTTTCGGGTGTACTACGTTGTGGCTTGACATTTGCATACGTTATGAAATGTCCAGCAAGTCTAGTAACCATCTGCCCCATACTTATTACAATACTATTGACTGTATTCCACCACCCACTTTTCTTATTCCATTTTTTAAAAGACAAAGTCCACCAATAAGAGCCTTGGAAATACTAATACTTTTTGGTTTGTTTTGATCTCAGTGCTAAAACTTGTCATATAAAAATCTGAGTGATTAAAAACCAATTTAGCTCATTTAGAAGACTGTATCTTGACTCTATCCCTGTAGTAGGAAAGTATCTTATATGTGAATATTTCCAAAGAGATCCTTAATTTTTACCTATATCCCTAGAGTAGTATAAAATTCTTTTATTTGAATTTTTCTCTGGGCTTTTAGAGACATTTTCTATCTTACCATAAAAAGCCTTTATGAGAGATTATTCTCTCTGAACTTGAAAATGGGACTCAAAAGTGAAAGCTTTAACAGATCACCTTCTTGTAATTTATAGTCAAGTCATTTAACAAATAATTATGTGATGATATTGATTGATCCTGAAAACCAATCTAGATCATTAAGATTAAAGAATTTTTTTTCAACAGCAGGGAGGCAATATGCCCTGAATTTAATCAAACCCTCTCTCTGGTTTTGACCATGTCAAAAGAGGCACTAAATGCTTAGTCTAGAACTTTCTGATTCTTGCATAGAAGAACAATCTTGGTCAGATCATTTCTACCATAAAAATATACCGAGTCACAGACTTTGAATGAATCCAGCAAATATGCAGAGTACATCATGAGAAATGCAGGCTGGATTGGCAATATAATATATGCCACTATGTTGTGAGTTTTTTTTTTTTTTTAATGTAATCACAAGCTGGAATCAAGATTGCCAAGAGAAATATCAACAACCTCAGATATGCAGATGATACCACTGTAATGGCAGCAAGCCTCTTGATTAAAGTGAAAGAGAGTGAAAAAGCTGGCTTAAAACTCAATATTCAAAAACTAAGATCATGGCATTTGGTCCCATCACGTCATGGCAAATGGATCAGGAAAAAGTGGAAACAGTAACAGATTTTATTTTCTGGGGCTCCCAAATCACTGCAGATGGTGACTGCAGCCATGAAATTAAAAGACGCTTGCTCCTTGGAAGAAAAGTTATTACAAACCTAGACAACATATTAAAAAGCAGAGACATCACTTTGCTGCCCAAGGTCCATGTAATCAAAGCTATGGTTTTTCCAATAGTCAGGCACAGATGTGAGAGTTGGACCATAAAGAAGGCTGAGCATTGAAGAATTGATGCTTTTGAATTGTGGTGCTGGAGAAGACTCTTGAGAGTCCCTCGGACTGCAAGAAGATCAGACTAGTCAATCCTAAAGGAAATCAACCCTGAATATTCATTGGAAGGACTTATACTGAAGTTGAAGCTCCAATACTTTGGCTACCTGATACGAAGAGCAACTCATTGGAAAAGACCCTGATGCTGGGAAAGATTGAGGGCAGGAGGAGAAGGGGACAGCAAAGGATGAGATGATTAGAGATAACATCACTGACATGACATGAATTTGAGCAAACTCTGGGAGACAGTGAAGGACAGGGAAGCCTGTGTGCTGCAGTTCATAGGGTCACAGAGTTGGAAATGACTTAGCAACTGAACAACAGCAACAGAAAGTAACCTGTCAATTCATTGCAAGAGCTGGAATAAAGCTGATCTATTTGTGGTACTTCTGATAGGACTGACCTGTTTGCTCTCTGGAAAAAAAAAATTTTGATAGAAAGCTAATAGCTTAAGGATGACTTCAAACTTCTACAAAAAGATTGACAACTTCACTCTATTATATGTTGTTTTACAAATAATAAGCAATTTGTATTCTAACAACAGATTATTTTATGTTTTAATTACATGTGAAAACTAAATTAAGCAAGTGATCTATTTGCAAGTAATTAATCTGAAGTTATTTAAAAACATGTTGTACATAATGGTTATTCAGTATTAATAATTCACTATTACACTAATTTACATTAGTAGCCAACCAGCTATTCTACATTATTTATGTGTTGTGGCTTTGTATGTCTTTGATGTTTTGGGGAAGGATCTGCTTTGCAAAAATTTGTAAAAATACTCAGATAGAATTCATATTACAGAGACTTTTTGTTTTTTTATTTATTAAACTTAGAGAAAGTTTATTTAGGGAGGAAACACACTCCATAGACAGCGTGGGCCATCTTGGAAGGCAAGAGAGGCATGAGGGTATGAGGTTGTCAGTTTTTATAGGGGTGGGTGATTTCATTGACTAATGAATAGGAGGAATATTCCAGTTATTAGTGTTTTGAGGAAGGGATGGGGATTTCCAGGAATTGGTCCACTGCCTACTTTGTGACCTTTATGATCGTGGTACTGGTGGTATGTCATTTAGCTTGCGGATGTGTTAGAACGAGCATATACTGACCCTCTGGGTCCAGTGAAAGAAGACTCATCTACCATCTTGGATCTTGTTGGTTCTAATCAGTTTATGTCATATCCTTGGGCTGCGTCATTCTTTTAAAGGTTATGCCCTGCCGCCTTGCTGTCTCTTTCCGCCCTTTAGAGATTTTGCTTCCATAATTTTATGGGAAGCTGAGAGGTGACAGTCTGCCTGCTATAGCTGCTTCAGGGCTGAGTTGGGCCATCAACCCTGCCTGTCAGGAAGTAAAAATCTATGGACACCTTTTGGTTTCACAGACTGTCATAGCCCAATGCTAACTTAAGGTGCTCTAACCCTCTGCTTAGGAAGCTTTGGAACAGTATGCTTTATTTAAAATAAAAAAAAATTAATGTGAGTTCTTGATGTGAATAAGTGTTTTAGTATCAAGATGTATTTATGTCTAAAACATTTTAGAAGTGCAAATTAACTAGAGTGTTCCATAAAGTTGGCATTGGTATCTTTTTTAGATTAGGCTTCAGTGTCTGAATTGCCCTTGACTCTCTTGTTCACAATTTGAGGGTCTCTTTTGACGCCTTCTCCTTGGAAGGGAAACATTGATATTGCTGCAAAGAATCAACTGACTTGCAGATTTGGAGACACCCATTTCTGAAATGTATAGTGTAATTTGTAGAGTGCTCAGGTTACTGGGGAATGGATTAATATTTTTACACACACACTTGAATAAATGATAGCCTTTAATAGTTGCACCTTGTGCTAATCTTCCTACATCCAGAGGAGAAGGGTCATAAGGAGAAATAATTTAACAGTAGGAGGAGGAAGTTCATGCTGATTCATTCCTTTCCAAATTGAACACTCTTGGATCAGATGAATCAAATAGCAGTGAGAAGGCTTAGAAGTTAATCACAAGGAAGAGATGGGGAAGATCAAACTACCCATGCAGAGAGAATGCCTGCAATGTGTTATTTCATCATGAACAGCTTCAGAAAAGCAAGCCTTTTCTGAAGTTACTGTATGAAGATACTGGATTGCAGCCAATGTCAACATTCAGATAGAGATAGGTATGCTAGTTGTACGCCATCTCTATTTGGGAGATCTGTTTAAGTTGCATGGCTTTGTGTAGTTAGACGGAGGGCATATGTGTTGAAAGAATTGGAGTTTGATAGACAGTTGGAGTGAATATTGCTCTTATACCACCGTGGACTTAAGGATATCAAGGTCAGTTTTTCCAATGTTTGACCTCTTGAGAAATATTATGAAATTGCTGAGTTTGGTCTTTCTTAAGTGTGAATTATAATGAATTTCTTCATAGAGCATGTACACCCTTACCTTTGAAAGTTTGCCTTTCATGAGGAGGCATCTCTTTTAAAGAAAAATACTTACTTCTTTGGCTGTTCTGGGTCTTAGTTGTGGCACGAGGGATCTTTGGTCCTTGTTGTGGCATGCGGAATCTTTAGTTGTGGGATGTGAACTCGTAGTTGCAGCATGTGGGATCTAGTTCTATGACCAGGGATTGAACCCAGGCCCCTTTGCATTGGGAGCTCAGAGTCTTAAGTTCCTAGGAGGCATCTTTTGTTTTAATCTTTCTTTTGCTTCTTTATTTTTTATTATTAATTAATTTATTTTTTATTGGAGGATAATTGCCTTACAATGTTGGATTGGTTTCTGCCATATGTCAACATGAGTCAGCCATAGGTATATTAAGACATATGTCCCCTCCCTCTTGAGTGTCCCTCCCACCTCCCATCCTCTCTCACCCCTTTCAGTTGGCACAGAGCTCCAGGTTTGAGCTCCCTGTGTCATGCAGTCATGCAGCAAATTCCCACCGGCTATCCATCGTACAGATGGTAATGTACATGTTTCAGGGCTACTCTCTCAATTCGTCCTACTCTCTGCTTCCCCTGCAGTGTGCACGAGTCTCTATTGCCCTTCATCTCCATTGCTGCCCTGCAAATAGGTTCATGGTACAGTCTTTCTAGACTCCATATCTATGTGATAATATATGATGTTTGTTTTTCTCTTTCTGACTTACTTCACTTTGTATAATAGGCTCTAGGTTCATCCACCTCATTAGAACCGATTCAGATGTGTTCCTTTTTATGGCCGAGTAATATTCCATTGTATATATGCAGCACAACTCCTTTATCCATTCATCTGTCAGTGGACATATAGGGTACTTCCATGTCCTAGCTATTGTAAATAGTGCTGCAAAGAACACTGGGACACATGTGTCTTTTTCAATTGTGGTTTCCTTAGGTTATATGCCCAGTAGTGGAATTGTTTGGTCATATGATAGTTTTTTAAGGAATCTCCTTATTGTTCTCCATAGAGGCTGCACCAATTTACATTCCCACCAACAGTGCAAGAGGGTTCTCTTTTCTTTAGGAGGCATCTCTTACTGGTTACCTAATAGCCACTGGCATAGCAACCTTGAAATATGTTACCAACAGGGAGTTGTTTTTTTCCTATACTCAATTCTAGGAACTATTTGTGTTTCAATATTTTAAAATAGTGTTTTCCTATTTTGAGAGGGGTCAGAAGCATTCAGAGATAGATAGTCTCAAGGAATTCCTTTATGTCGTGTATTTCTCTCTGGCATTTTTGCCCCCTGTCTCTGCCTCTCACATTAGTGTCAAGCCTGTGGCTTCCCCAGCACCTTAGGTCAAAGTAATCCAAGTGCATTCATTGAATGCTGAAACTAGAGAAGCAGGTTGATTTGGAGACATTGATCCCCGTGATATACAGAGAACTTATTTAAAACTGTCAGGCTATTAAATCTGTAGCTTATAAAGCCATATCACAATGTCAAAGCCTCTGCCCTGAATTCATTTATCTTCGTTAAACCTTTTTTGAAAAAAAATCTTATAAGCACTTATCTATATTGATTTAAATATATATATGTATGTGTGTGTGTATATATATATACATACATATACATATGTGTATATGTATGTATATATATATATTTCTCCCCCTGCCCCGGAGAAGGAAATGGCAGTCCACTCCAGTTTTCTTGCCTGGAAAATCCCATGGTGGGCTACAGTTGCAAAGAGTCAGATACGACTGAGTGACTGAACACATTTTTTTAAAATTAAAAACAAATTTTTTTTGGCCACACCATGAGGCATGTAGAATATTAGTTCCCCAACTAGGGATCAACCTGGCACCCCCTGCATTGAAAGTGTAGAGTCTTAACCACTGGACCACCAGGGAAGTCCCTCTGCTTTGCCTTTAATTTGGCAAATAATCCTTGAGAAAAAGACTGTCTACTCCCCACCGTACTTCTTTTTGTTTTGTCTTTTGTGTCCTTGTATTTTTTATGTAAATATAATAGAACTGTAACTAATTATTAATTGTAACTAATTGAAGGAAAGCCACATAAAGACCTTCTAGTCATAACCCTTGACCTCACAGTATTCACAGCCTGTAGGCCAAAACAGAAACATACATAGCCAGGACTGGTGAATGTTTTCCGAGTCTCTGCCTTGTAGTAAGCACACCTACTGTGCATTTCCTTATTTGGTGCACAAAGATTCAAATCCCACCTCTGCCACTTACCAGCAATGTGGCCTTGGTTTTCTCAGATATAAAAGGAGGGAATTGATAGGTTCTTAATTCATAGGGGTATTGCCAGCTCTAAATTGGTTAAAGTATGCTAAGTGCTTAGAATAGTATCTGACACACAGCACATGTTCAATATGTATTTTATGATTATTAAGTAGAGCTTACAAAGTAAAAAGAAAAAATAAAAAGAAATGTTGAAGTTGTTTGGTTTCATTGAGGCCATCTGCTTTTTAACTTTGATTAAATCTGTTTATGGAGTCATCAATCGGTTGCTTTGGACTTTCTGCCATGGATTCATTATAAAATGTTTTTTGTAGTTCAGTAAGCAAGAAAGGCTACAGCTGAAACTGTCGAGTAAAATGAATCGTGTGACTCTGGGTTACTCAGTGTCTGTCGTTAGCCCAGCACCCCAGCCATCACAAACATACACGTGCACACACACAGGAATGCATACATGTTCTAAATTGTGAGGGTCTGGAAAATCTGTGAAGGAAAGAATACCGTATTTATTTTTGTGTTCTCGGAGTCTAGCATAATAACTTGTCCGTAGCGTGTTCAGGGCTCCCCGGGTGGCTCAGACGGTAAAGTGTCTGCCTGCAATGGGGGAGACCTGGATTGGATCCCTGGGTCGGGAGGATCCTCTGGAGAAGGAAATGGCATGTTTTAAGTGATCAGTTTGTTTTTATGCATAAGCCCAGTTTTGGTAGGTCCTTCTTGAAGAACTAAAAACAATGTCAGCTCTAAACCACCACTTTGACCTGTGACTTCTGGAAATAGAAGGTGGCACAATCTCAGGAAAGCAGTTTGCTTATTTTCATTTAGAACTTTAAAAATAATGTATATTATTTACCTTACAAATTTAACTTTTGAGACTCCATCATAAAGAAATAACTTTGCATTAGGTACAGACCTATTTGCCTTCATTTGGGCTTCTCAGGTGCCTCAGTAGTAAAGAATCCACCTGCAATGCAGGAGATGCAGATTCGATCCCTGGATCAGGAAGATCCCCTGGAAAAGGAAATGGCAACCCGTTCCATTATTCTTGCCTGGAAAATTCCATGGACAGAGGAGCCTGGCTGGCTGCAGTCCATGGGGTCACAAGGAGTTAGACGTGACTGAACACATATACACGTAACTGTAAGGCCAGAAAGGGAAATGATTAAATAAACTTTGTGTGCACGAGTAGAACTTAAATCTATGTCCTTTTGGGAGGCGGTTCGTTCAGTTTTAAAATTTGGTTTATATCAATTGAGATAGCATCTATATAATTCAGATGCTTTTGTAAGTAAGTAAAATACACTATAAATAAGCTAATTTGCTCATGACTCATTTAATACAATGCCTCTATGTATAAATTTGTGAATGAGTGTTATTCATATTCTTTATGAATATTTTTAAAACACAAATATAACATTATCTGTAAAAAAAAAAACAAAATTGATTACACAATAGGATCTCAACTATCTAAAGACTGTGTAGGGTCAAGGTTAGCTGGCTGGATGCCATATTGTTGAAAGGTGCTGCTTCTAAGTGTGATGTTATGGGTGATTTTGCACCCCAGGTGTTTGATACACATGTTTACCATGTGAATTTGTGTGTGTGTTTCTTTTATAATACAAAGAAAGTTAAAACAATATCAGCTTCACATCAAAAACCCAAAAGGAAAACTCATCATCCCATGCATTGAAAACAAATATTTTACTACAGTTTTTCTTATTTCCTTTTTATTTCTTACTTTACTTTGGGCATAATATATTCCATTTTCTTTGTTCACTTTTAAAAATTTGTTTTTCTCCTCTAGTATAAAAATAAGTCTCCCAAACCTTCCAAACTTAAGACATCAAAAGATAACTCAGCTATGGTTGATTTCATAAAAGTATTTGGTGTGCTTTTAACAGTTCTGCAGCTCATAGTTATCTGAGCCCCTTAAATGCTTCAATAAATTTTAAAATCTCTACATACTTTGGGGAGACGTTTTCTTTACTTTTGAAATTTGATTTATTTATCAATTGAAGTAGAACCTGCTTAATGCAGATCCTTTTGTACATAGGTGGAATATGCTATAATAAGCAGACTAGCTAATGATTCATTTAAAATATTATAAAATACTTTGTGTTATATTTTTATGAATCTGTTATTTCTTGAATTTTTTCACATGTAGTGGCCACTGTACTGTCTAGGCCAAGTAAGTCTACATTTGCCAGCGTTCCTTTGGAGCTATAGTAAGAATTTATTGACATTTTTCTCTGATACGCCATATCAAATTTTGTACGCTGTACTTAATTTTCTCTAAGACAAGTCAGATTATCTTTACAGTGGCATTTTCTCAATAATGTGTGTTGTGTTTACTTCTCTCATCTTCTGGAAGAGTCATATTGCATTTTGTTTATTGTGAATCATACTTGGCTAAATTTAAAATAGTTCATGCCACTGGTCTGATTATTTTGAAGACTTATTTCATTTGCTACCATATAAAATGAGGAAATACTTAGTGAATTCCTTTTTCTAAGCATCCTTCAGGAGTGTGTTTTATTTATCCCCATGGTGTGAGCAGATGGCTCACTAGCTCAAAATTTATTTTCTGAAATGGTATGGAAAGAATAATGAAACCTCCATGCAGTCATAAAAGATGAACATTTAGTCCAGCAGATCTCTGTGGGATCTTATGTAAGTGTCCATCTATGCTGCAGCAGTGTGGGAGAGGTGAAATGAAGCACTATTGTTTTCCCTTTGTATTTCTTATATCTTGATATAATTTATGTTAGCAGATAACACAAATGTAAGGACAAAAAGCCCCACATACCTCCTGCTAATATTTTACTCTTCATATTTGTATTCCTCTCTAGGTTCATCTATTACATATTTGACAGTTATCCATAGTAACCGTAGTAATTATGGACAGTGTTCTATCGTAATCCATAGAATCTCCTAAGCTAAAATAAATTTTACATAATAGCGATTTATTGCCAGCTTTCTCTGTCATGAAGATAAATGTGTTTTCAATAAAACATAGAATTATTGAATTCTATAATTCAATTATAGAATTTTTCAAAGTGATGTATGATATTGGTTTAGGCCGAGCTACTGTGATGAGGAGTGAAGCTGTGGCTGTGAAGGAGAGAAGGAAGACAGGCCTAAGGAGAAGCAAGTAACCCTCCTGACTCCCCCAGGTGGTAATTCAGAGATTACCGCCCACTTTGACCAAGAGCAGCTTCAGGAACATCTTCAGCCTATGCCTGAGCATGATCATTTTGAGTTTTTTTCTAATGATACTAGTCTATATCCTCATATGTATGCAAGAGCATACCTCAAGTTTAAAAACCAAGAGGACATTATTTTGTTCAGGGATCATTTTGATGGTTATGTATTCCTTGACAATAAAGGTCAGGAAGGTCCTGCCATCATAGAACTTGCACCTTTTCAAAAAGCTGCAAAAAAGAAGACTAAGAAAAGAAATACTAAAGTTTGGACTACCGATGATGATCCAGAATATAGAAAACTTTTGGAGAGCTATGCTGCAGATAAAGAGAAAATGACATCTACTCCAGAGATACTGCTAGAGGAAATAAAAGCAAAAAATAGAGAACTAATAGCTAAAAAGACAACTCCACTTTTGAGCTTCCTGAAAAACAAGCAGAGGATGAGAGAAGAAAAGAGAGGAGAAAGGAGGTGGCAAGAAGTAGAAAAAGGCAAAGAGAAGAGAGGAGGAAGTGGAAAGAGAAACGAAAACAGAAAGATATAGAAAAGCCAAAGAAGATAGAGTTCCAGAAAGGGACAAATTAAAGGATGAACAAAGATCAGACTGCTCAAGAAGCCAGAAAAAGGAGATGAAAAAGAATTGGAGAAAAGAGAAAAGCTCAAGAAATTGGACAAAGAGAATCTGAGTGACGAAAGAGCCAGTGGGCAGAGTTGTACGTTGCCCAGGAGTTCTGAGGGTGAATTTAAAGATGAAAGCCTAAGAGGCCTGAAGATGAGGGTGGCAGAAAATACGGGCGGGGAGAGGGAGCGGGATTACGAACAAGGCCAGGAGCGCATCCTGCAGTAGGGAGAGGGAGGCTGAAGCGGCAGGAAGAGCCCCGCAGGCAGGAGGAGCGCCAAGAGACGGAGGAGGCTTGCAAGAGAGAGGAAGAAGAAATGAAGAGGGAGAAAGAAGCACTTCGGGATAAAGGAAAGCAGCTGAAAGTACAGAGCCAGTAGGCAGCTCAGAAAAAAACTGACAAGAAAGAAAGAAGTGGTTAAGAGAGATCGCATAAGAAACAAGGATTGCCCGGCGATGCAGCTTTACCAGCCAGGAGCTCGAAGCCGAAATCAACTCTGTCTCGCTGATAACAGCACCAAGTCTGGAGATTCAGCCACAGAAAAAAAGCAGGAAAGTGATACTAGCCATAGAAAAGAAGGAAGCGAGGAGTGATAGGGCCAAACCGCCTTAGGTGTCCTGACTGTCTAGGCAGCCAAAAAGCACGAATTAAGCCATCCAGAAGTGCCATCAGGGCAAAGGAATATAGAGAGAGAAAGGGGGTCCCCATGCTGGTGGGGTACACTGCAAAGGAGTATGTTTTGCGTCAAAGCAGGAACCCGATAGCAGGTTCAGATGGGAAGTACAATTATCATTTTTTATGCAGTTCCTACAAATTAAAGTGTCAGACAAAGCTGAGGAGGAGAGAACATGCATTGTAGTTTTCAGGCAAGAAATGTCACAAGAGGACTTATTTAGGTATGACACGAGAAGATACAAGAACTGGCTTTAAAATCAAAAGGTTTTGTTAATCCTGGATTGAATTTTCTTAAATTTCAATGGGGCAGAGTCACTGTGAAGTCTCGTTCCGATCTAGTTACAGTCATTGTTGCTGATAACTGTTGACTTTGTGTAGTGTAGAAGCAAGAAGCATGTAGTTGTAATGCAAGTACAGTGAAGGGTATAAGACATTTTCACTTCTGCAGAAATTTAAATAGTCATGTCATGTCGATATCTTATGTCCTAAAGTTTTAGGATTAGTTTAGGAACCACTGCCCACTCCAGTATTCTGGCCTGGATAATTCCATGGATTATGTAGTCCATGGGGTCATAAAGAGTTGGACACGACTGAGCGACTTTCACTTTCACTTAAGTTCTTTGTTTACTTACGTGAAATTAGTGTAAAAAAAAATTCTTTTAAACATCTCCTTTTTCCTTTAGCAATTTTTATATTCGTAAAGTCTAACACTTAGTTGGTGCTTGACAATCCAGTCTTTGTTTGACCTTAGGTCTCATGAGCTGAGTGCCTACCCTCTCCAGGAAGGAAACTGCACCAATATTTGTTCTTGTTAAATAGCAACTTAGCTTGTTTTGCATTGATGTCAATAAATATCAACATCACTCAAAAAAATGTATGATATCATATATTTTGAAATAATGTATGATATCATACGTTTTGAAATAATGTATGATATCATATGTTTTGAAATAATGTATAATACAATAGAAGCTTCAATAAGATTTTATGTCTAGATTATTTCTTTTGTCATCTTACAGTCAAATAACTCACTTAAGATGCAGCTACTTCTTCACATAGAAAGCATATATTCAGAGTTTTGTAATATTAAATAAGTTTTGTCATAAAATTTTAATTTTCATCAAATACTTTTCTTCTTTGAAACCTAAAAGAATTGACAGAGAATACTAGAAACCAAAAATATGAACACTAAAGATGCTAAAATTGTGTATTTCATTCTAAGATGTGAATACACAGATAAAAGATGATGTTTTTTTAGCTTGTAAACTTTCCCAAAATAGCCAGATTCCTTAAATCTCAGATTTCCAGGCAAATTACCTCAGCTTTTCAAATTACTTTGCTGATACAGATAAATCTAAAATTTCAACTGAAATTCTTAATGAATAGTTGATGATCCTCAACAGAAACTTTTACCTTAGGAAAAAATTACTGCAGAGAATATCAAACTGCAACTAGGACAAATTCAAAAAAGAACTACAGGAGTTGGGCCTTGGGATAAAACCATTAATCTTCTGATGAAGCACATTTTGTTAGGTTTTAAACATATGACTATATGGTTAAAACAGATCAACAGTAGACCTCTCCATTTATGATTGATCGGTCAGCTTTTTAAACCTTGTATATTTAGACTTTGTGGAACTGATGCAAAACCCAAGTCATTGAAGTTTGATGTTGAAGTTTGAAGTTTGATCCGGAAAAGGATCAAAGGGTCATAGAATACAGGTGAGGAGGCTAAGGAATAAGTTATTTGGCTAAATGTGTGGTGCTCTGGCTGGTTTGTTGGTGGCCAAGAGAGCTCTGGTGACAAAGAGGGTAACTCAGAAGGAATGGAACCTGTGGAGCAGACACTAGCCAGAGGAAGATGCTGGGTTTAAAGTGGAGAGAGCAGAACGAACCACTAGATCCAGTGTAAGGGCAGAATGTTGTCTCCTGTTGCTCTCAGAGCTTTGAAAGGATTATGTACTGACCAGAATATGTTAGCAGCATATCTTGTGGGAAAAGGCAGACTAAAAATCAGAAAGTATGTCATATTCTCAATTTTTAAAAGCCACCAAACTATTCACAGTATTGTCTGTGGATGGTTAGGTTAAGAGTTTTCCTCCTCCTTCTCTTCCCTCTGCTTCTTTTTTTCCCTTTATTCCTCTTTTGTATATTTCTCAAACATTTACAGTGAATATGTAGTAATTTTATAATAAGAAGCCTGTTATTAAAGTTTCCAGTAGGATCACCTCTTCCATATGTAGAAAAATAGATGTTCATTCGTCTTAATAGGAATACCTTCATTTGGCATATCAAGATCAGAATACCAGTCATGTGTACACAATCTGTTGATGAGATGTACCTTTGATTTTGTGCACAGAGTTGTTTCATCTGGTGGTTCATGGAATTACTGCCGTGGCTTCCTGTTGTTGCTTAAAGTTAACTATTTCAGTTGTACCAAAGGGTAGGTGATGTCAGGTTTAATTAGGAGGAATCACTTGGAATTATTTGGAGTTATTATGGCCTGCACAGTGAAGCTGAGTCTTCATGCTCCCTGCTTTCAGAGCAAAGGGATTTTTGGTCTTGTTGGCAGAAAGGATGCCTAGAGTGGTGTGTTGGGGTCTTGCCAGATTTGTTTGTGAAGCAGAAGAGGGCATATCCCGGAACACCTGGACTCTGCTGAGGGGGTTCGATGCATGTTTTAGTGGTGAGAAGTTATCAGGACACAGGGAGATCCCCTGAGAGGCAGCGAGGCGGGTCAGCAGAGAAGGGAGCGTGTGAAGAGTCAGGGTGGAGGGCTGTAGCTGCTCATTGACTGTCCAGCAGGGCTTTCGTGGCGCTAGTGGTAAAGAATCCACCTGCCAATGAAGGAGATGCAGGAGACACGAGTTTGATCCCTGGGTCAGGAAGATCCCATAGAGAAGGAAATGGCAACCCACTCCAGTATTCTTGCCTGGGAAATCCCATGGAGAGAGAAACCTGTTGGGCTACAGTCCGTGCGATCACGAAAGAATCTGACACAACTGAGCATGCGCGCACATTCTGTTTTAAAGAACCAGAGATGTATTCATCAGGCAGACTGCTTCTCTGGGCTCTTTTCCAGTGTCAAAGCTCATCCACAAAAAAGCAAATAAAGCATTGTGCTCCTAATTACCTTAATGTGAATTATTTACTTTATGGTATTAAAGAGAGAAATTGAATACTGACCAGTGTCTTTGATTTCTCTGCACGTGACTGAACTGCTTACTCCTGGAATAATGAGAACAAATTTGCCAAATGAATCACAACTTCATTCTAAAACCAAATAGAATGATTTTTCAGTGATCTATTTTCAATCATCTGTCCCCTTGTTATTCTTGATTACCAACTATAATTACTTGCTTCTGTCACCATCATCATGGCTGGATAGCTAGAAAGACCCAACTGGGGAATCTGAATGGTTGAGACACCTAATCCCATATTATTGTCAAATTGAATAACCCATTCTGGCTCTAAGAGCCTTCAACTGGACAGTGTATTCCCTTCATCTCTGCTTAATTTTGACACCTACATCAGTGGTTGTGATATGTTGGGTTTCTTTCTTGCATGGAATTAAACTATAAATTCCATGTTGGCAAACCAAATTATTTTTGTTGATGCTCTGATAAAGAGCCTAACAGCAACACCATCAAATGTATGCTTACTGTTGTGAATCATACGTGTTTTTTTTTAAATACATTTATGCCTTTTATATAGGTAGATTTTCTTCTTAAATTCTGGGCTCTGGGCCCTGTGTTCTGTGATATTCAAAGGTATGCAAAGATATATGGAGAATAGGGAAAGGAAAGAAGGTCAAGAAGTCTTTTTTCTTTTTTTTCTGGCTGTGCTGGGTCTTCACTTTGTTACGCAGGCTTCTCTAGTTTTGGCACGCGGACTTGGTTGCCCCGCAGCATGTGGAATCTTAGTACCCTGACCAGGGATCAAACCTGTAACCCCTGCATTAGAAGACTGCTTCTTAACCACTGGACCACCAGGGGAGCCTTCATAGGCCCTGGTCCTCTATCTTCTTCCTGAGACCTGGGAGCTCTGACGGCAGGGGTGGGAGCTGAGGAAAAGGAGAGGTTTTTTTCCCTCCCTCATTTCTTTGACTACTAAAGGAAGAGGTGAAGATTAGGTACAGAGGAAGAGAGGAATGTAAAGATTATTTGTTCCTCCTTCTGTTGCTTGTCTTTAAAATGTGCTTACAAAGGGCCTCAGGCAGAGGAGAAAGGAGCTGCCGTCAAGTTTAAAAAGCGCTTAGGAGATCATCAGTACTGACTGACTATTCAGCTGTTTCTCTCACCAGCCCACATCCTTCTAATTTTAAGGGCCTGAGCAGGTGTTTAGGTATTATTTTGAAGTTTATGTTAACAGCAGTGTAAAAATAGCTGTTTTCACAATATGTATTTACATCCTGTTTCTAGAAAATGTAGTGTGTGAAAAATCACAATTTCTTAATATTTGGTTTTGTAAAAAGATTCCCCTCTTTATGAAAAGCTTTATATGAACAATAGGATATTTTAAAATAGCAGTATATTACCTTACCTTTTGGATATGATTCAAGAAAAAAAAATTAGGCAAAATTTAGGGCCAACAATTACAAGGTGTAAAGAGAGGAACACCTTAATTATAATGAACTACTCTGGCAAATTAGTGCTTAAACCACTTCCTGACCCAGGGCGTTTAGTAAATGCTGACCTAAGGTGCACCACCTTTTCTTTAAAATGTGCGACTATGCAGGGGGTAAGACATTTTTTGAACTATGAACTCTTGAATCCTTCTTTTTAAAGTGTCCTTCCTTGAAACAGATCACCAGCCCAGGTGGGATGCATGAGACAAGTGCTCGGGCCTGGTGCACTGGGAAGACCCAGAGGAATCGGGTGGAGAGGGAGGTGGGAGGGGGGATCGGGATGGGGAATACGTGTAAATCTATGGCTGATTCATATCAATGTATGACAAAAAAAAATAAAAATAAAAAAATAAAGTGTCCTTCCTGTATCTCTGGAATTTTTAAGCAGTTTTAGAAAATCCTCAGACATTGTACCTTTAAATATAGCCTCTTTTCTATCCAGTTTTTCATTTTGAGGCTTTCATTAGACATACATTAGACCATCTTATTCTTTGTCTTCCACGTCTCATAACTTCTTTTGCGTATTTTGTCTCTAGGCTTCTGTGCTGCATTGTCAGTAATTTCTTCTGATCCATTGTTCTGTTTACTTATTCTGTCTTTGTCAGTGTGTGCGTCCTCAGCCACTCAGCCATGTCCAACTCTTTGAGACCCTATGGACTGTAGCCCGCCAGGCGATAATTCTGTCCATGGGACTCTCCAGGCAAGAATATTGGAGTGGGTTGCCATTTCCTCCTCCAGGGGATCTTCGTGACCCAGCAGAGTACTTTTATTTCAGTAGTTCATCTTCTCTCCAAAGTTCCATTTTTCAATCCCCTGATCATTTTTTATCTCCTATGCTTGCTTATTTGGGGATTTCACTTTTTTATTTTTTAACCATTCCTTACTTATTTTTTAATCCAATATACGAAGTACTTGTTGTCTAGCTCTGTTGTTTGTTATTTCTGCTGCTTATTCATGGTGAAGTTCAGATTTGATTGATGTTAACTGTGAAAAAGTAGAAAGTCTAAGTTGAGGTTACTTTTCTCCAGAGACTGTCTGTGTTTGTCATCAGGACTTGCTGATGTTGGGCCACTTTAGACCCTGCCCAGCATCTTGGGCTTAATCAGGGGCTCTCTGGCTCCCCTCTGCCACCTTGGTACTGCCTCACATGCTAGTCTCCCACCGTAGCCCTGACAATAGCATTTGCTCTCAGGAAAATACCATTTTTTCAAGCCCTATGACTTTTTTTGCTATTCAACTCAGAGGTTTCTCTTACATCATATGAGTTCAGAGAGGGAATACAACTTTTCTGTGCTAACTGTTTTAAATTTGAGAAGGCCCCTTGGAACGTCTAAACTGCCCGTCTCCTGGAAGTGGAATTATGTAGCATCATGTTGCCTTTGACAGATAATGTCCCTTGAAAGTAGTTTGAGATCCAACCAAGAAACCAGTGCCCTGAGCCAGAGCTGGTGGTGTTGCCTGAGATGGAGGCAGGCTGCCACCCAGCCTCTGAGCTGGCCAACACAGTGCAACGCTGAGTTGGACGTTCCTTGGGGGTTGCTGTATAACTGGAGAGACTGCTCTCTAATCGGTCCATGGAGTGAGTCGCCAAGGGAAGCAGAGCTGACCATGCCCTGATTCTGTGATTTGCACGTCGTCACTCTTCGAGGCGTGATCTCAGCGTGCCCAGCACCCACCAGTGGCGTTGGGCTCCTGGCAGTAAATAGTGTTTTATTACCCCAGATGGTCAAGGGAAATTACGGAACTTCCAGAATTGGTTCTTTCCTCCTAATGAGATTAGCCAAAAAGACTAACCAATCTTCATCTCACCTTGCCTGCTGGAAGCTAGATTTAGTCTTTTTCTCCCACAGCCTTCCATCTTTATTAAAATCTATCACTACTCCTTCCAAAGCACTTTTTTATTACTAACTGCTTAACTAAAAACTATGGACAAAGTGGTTTCACTCTCATTGTGCTCTTCAATAACAATAACCTCGATATTTCTTTTTCATGTGTGTTTTAAAGTAATGATATTCTATAAAATGTCACAGGTTTTTTAGCCTCGGTTTTATTCTTCATTATCACAGTTTCTCTAGTACTTTGTGTGATTTATAGTTTCCATTCGATGTGTGCTCCCACCTTATCCTTTTATTATATTAGTGCCTGATATAGTTCAGAGCTTGGCCTCACTCAGATTTCTCAGTAACGGATAATTCTTGTTTACTAGGTTTCAAGGTTTGCAGACTCACTGTTATATCTCTCCTGAGCATTTTATTCAAAGAGAGAAGGTGGTTACTTACGTCTTTACTATCAGTGCATTAACGTTGTAGGGGGAGTTAGGAAGGAAAAAAGGCATGACTTGACATTCAGTTGTGCTCTGTTTAATGGCCCACATCTAGTGTGTTCAGCCCCTTATGAGGTTGTGGAGCATTTTGAGGACTGACATGTGGGTTGGCGTAAATCACACTGCAGGCTGTGTGTCTCTGGTTATGCAGTCAAAGTTACCAGTTACAGTCCATCCATACTCATCTTAATAGATGTGGATTAGGGGGAATTAAAATGTTCACACCACTTATGGTTGCCTGGGGGGCAGGTTGGGAGGAAAGGATAGTTAGGGAGTTGGAGATAGTCATGTATACACGGCTATATTTAAAATGGATAACCAACAAGGACCTACTGAATAGCACATGAAATTCTGCTCAGTGTTATGTGGCAGGCTGGATGGGAGGGGAGTTTGGGGGAGAATGGATACATGTATATATATCATGTATTCACCTGAAACTACCACACATTGTTAATCAGCTATATCCCAAGACAAAATAAAAAGTTTAAAACTAATAATAAGAAAAAAAAATGTTCATACCATTTGGCCCAATCATCCCACTCCTTTGAATTTATCCTGAGGATTTGTCCAACATAATTTTTAAAAAGCACAAAGCTATACAAAATGATGGGTGTTATAGCATTTTCTTTGACAGAAAAAAATAGACAGTATTTAAATGCCTGATATTTTAGCAAATTAGGGGGCACTGACTTGATGAAATATTATGCAGACATTTAAGTCATAATGCTGACTATAGAAACTCAGGGGACACTTGGACACGTGGTAAATGCACAAAATAGATGATTGAATTAAATATACACAATGATTATAACTTGACAGATCAGTAGACTTAACAGACAAAAATTAGACAGGAAAATATAAAACAGAGAATTGTGTTAGCTTCAGAAAATAAAAGTAGTTTTTTTATTCATTTGAGATATTTCCCTTAAATGTCATCATGTGGTTTCTACAGCAAATGTGCGATTTTTTAAAAGGAGTGAAGAAAAAAAAAGTGTAGATAAATATAGGACATCTCAATTGTCTCACAGAGCAGGTGCTTGCAGAGTTTTCCTACTGCCTGGGGAGAGAGGGCTTGCAGTGTGACGTTTCAGGGACCACATTTTCCACACTGCTCCCTTTGGAGGGAGAGACATTTTGAAGAGGCAGCTTTAGCAGAGGAAAGGAGGCTGGGTCATTTGTCTCATCCTCTTTTTCATTTTTAGCACTGTTGGCAGATGTAATCTGTTCTCATGCCCACCCCTCATAGCCAAATGCCAGAGTCCCTTCTTCCCTTCCCAGAGCCCTGTCCAGTCCGGGCCACCTTTCTCGTAGACAGGCTGACACACTTGGATGGCACCCATGAAACCTTCCTTCACTTTCTTATTACTTTTCTTTCCCACTGTATCCGCCAGTTTCAGTATCATCTCTGGTCCCGGTTTGAAACCTGCCTAAACATTGATTTTCGTAAGGACCCTATATGGACTCATCTACGTGGACTCTTGAGAGTCCCTTGGACTGCAAGGAGATCCAACCCATCCATCCTAAAGGAGATCAGTCCTGGGTGTTCATTGGAAGGGCTGATGCTGAAGCTGAAACTCCAATACTTTGCCCACCTGATGCGAAGAGCTGACTCATTTGAAAAGACCCTGATGCTGGGAAAGATTGAGGGCAGGAGGAGAAGGGGACGACAGAGGATGAGATGGTTGGATGGCATCATCGACTCAGTGGACATGGGTTTGGGTGGACTCCGGGAGTTGGTGATGGACAGGGAGGCTTGGCATGCTGTGGTTCATGGGGTCGCAAAGAGTCAGACATGACTGAGTGACTGAACTGAACTGAACTGAAATGGACTCTGGGCATCCCAGGTGGCACTGGTGGTAAAGAACCGGCCTGCCAATGCAGGAAACGTAAGAGACATGGGTTTGATCCCTGAATCAGGAAGATCCCCTTGAGGAAGTCATGGCAATCCACTTCAGTATTCTTGCCTGGAGAATTCCATGGACAGAGGAGCCTGGTGGGCTACAGTCCACAGAGTCGCAAAGAGTCAGACACGACTGAGTGACTCACTTTTCCTCATATCTATTTCATGAATTTTGGTGCCTGTCCCCAAATTGACTTAATACTCACTTACTCTGATTGCTCCTTCTGATTTTACTGGCAAAGGCAGGCACCTTGCTTATTTTCCTTGCCTATTTGCACAGTCCTCAGAAGAGGGCTCACCACCAATTGTGTATCAGAAAATGTGCTCAGTTGATCCAAAAACGTTGGTAATTTCTAGGTGGGCAGACGCCAAGTGTTTATTTTCAATGGCAAACTGATCATGAGAATAGTAACTTTTTTGAGGACTTACTATAGGACATGCACTAGTGCAAACACTTTGTACTTAGGATATAATTTGTTCCTAACTGCAGTTTGTGGAGTTATCCAGGTTTCACAGTTAAGGAAACTGAGGCATAGAACTGCTAAGCAAGTATATAAGAGACTGAGAGTATTGCAGACTCCAAAAATCGCCCATCAGATGGCAGAGATTGCCACAGCTGGAGTTGAACGCGACTGTGGGAAGGTTTGACTTCATTTCAATATTTCAAAACTTGGGAGCTTTCACATAAACATCTGAATGTTGGCTTTTCTTTGAAAAATAGAGGAGTTTGGCAACAACTTGCTGGAGTTGAGTAGAATCTGTTCCTTTACAGGGGAAATAGGCTGCCTCCCAGCATGCCACAGTTGGGCTCACGTCACTTAGAAACTTATCATACTTTTATTTTTCACCAATTAAGATATTGTTTCATTTTTTTTCTTTTTTTCCCCCTTCTTAATATTTAAAGTTTTTCCTGTTGATGTACAGTCTTGCTTTATTTAGGAGTTTCTGTTTAATCTTTGAAACTTTTGAGCATTAGGGGGAATTGTTCATGTGAAGTCCCAAGTGGCTCAAGAATTTGAAGTTCATCAATCCCTAAGAAATGGACTCAGTGAACATAATCACTGAAGAATAAAGTTGTCATAGAGCAATGAATAGAAATGGAAGCTATTTGACTAAGGAAGACTGTAGCTTTGTGTGAAATCTTCAATAAAATTTTGTTGGTCTTTTTATGCTGCCAGAGCTTGATGTTCCCTATGCTTCATTTAAAAAAATCAACACTACCAAGATAATGATTTTAAAACACAGTTGTGATGGTATCACATCTCTGACTAACAGCCTTTGCTGCAGCATCACCGCCTTGTGGAAAATGTCAAGGCTTTGCATGGCTCACGGGGCTCTTGTGATCTGGCCTGGGCATTCTTCTCAAGTCTCATCTTCCGTTAAAATGCTTGAAACTAGGAGCACTGAAAATATAATCAAACTAAGTGTTACATGAGTGAAATAGTTGGGGTAAGTTTAAATTTAGGTAGACTAGCTGGGTAAGACTTCACTAAGGAAGAGACTTTAAGTAATATGAAGGAGACACCCAGGTGAGTATCTTGGGACTGGCATTCCAGGTAGAGGAAAGATGTGCAAAGTCTCTGAGTGTACGTCTGCTTGGCACAGGGGGAGCCCAGTGTGGCTGGTGTAGCAGTGACAGAGGCGATCAGAGAGAGAACAGACACCAGGACAAAATGAACCTTTAGGTCTGATGACATCTACGTGATTTGGAAGCCCTGGGCTGGTTTTCAGTAAGGGAATGACATGATCTCACTCACATGTTTAAACAGAAGCATCCTGGATCTGGTACTGTTATAAATTGAAAAGAACAGGACATGAAGCAGGGAGATCTGTTAAGAGGCTTTTGCAATAATGCATGGTAAGAGATCATGTCAACTCAGACCAGCATAGCGGAAATGGAGGTGATAAGAACAGATAAGATTCTGGGTATCATTTGAAAGATGAATCAGCACATTTTGTTAACAGACCAGAGGCAGGGTATGAGGTAAAAAGTAGCATCAAAGATGAGATGAAGGTTTCTGGTCTAACCAGAAAAGTTAATATTAACTGAGCTAGGGAGGATTTAAGAGGAACATGGTTGGGGGATGGTAAGCAAGGAGTTCCATTTGAGACAAGTCTGGATGCCTGTTCAACATCCAGGGGAGATGACAAGAAGCAACTGGATAGATGAGTCTGAAGTTCAGACTGAAGGTAGAAATCAGTCATCAGCGTACAGGTGTTATTTAAAGCTGTGGTTCTTGCTGAGAACACGAAGGTCTGAGGCCCGGAGTGTACCAACCAGTCTTAGAGGTCAGGGAGATGAAGGGTGATTGAAAAGGAGTAGAGGAAAAAAAAAAAAATTAAACCCTCTTGATGTTCTAGAGCTTAGGAGGGAAGGGGTTCAAAAAAGAAAAAGTGGTCAATCGCTAATGAGAACTCAAAGATGAGAAGTAAGAATTGATCATTGGATTTAGCAAGTGGAGGTCACAGCCAACCTTGAGAAGATCAGGCAAGGTTCCTGCTCTTGGAACTTACATAATAGGAGAAATACAGACAATACAAAGTTTGACAGATAAATACATAATATATATTGACAGGTAATGATGAGTGCTATAGAACAACAACAACAAAAAAAGAAGGTAGAGTCTTGAGATATAATGACTGGGATGCTCCTGTATGTAGGGCTATCTGGGGATACGTCTCCAAGAGGTGTTATTTGAGCCAAGACCTGAAGGGAGTGAGTGCACGAAGGTTGGGACGAGGAACCTGTAAAGCCTTGTGGATGCTATGCCCAGCGTCCTTCTGATTGGCCAGATGTTTGGACTAATTGGTTATTTCCCAGAAGTATGCCAGCTGTTGAATATTTTGCATATTACCCCTGGCTGAGCCTTGTGACTATATGGGGAAAATGACATTCTAGATAGGAAGAACAGCACAGTGAAAGCCCCAGAAATGGGGCATGTTCAAGTGTACCAGAAGCCAACCCTAATCAAGTGGCTAGACCAGGGGGAGGCATGACATGGAGCTCTGCTGCTTTCAGGAGAGCTCTCCCAAATATTCGCTCTGTTATCTAACCATGCTTGCTTGTGCCCGTGCTATTGCTCAGCCGTGTCCGACCCTTTGCAGCCCCATGGACTGTGGCCAGCCAGGCTCCTCTGTCCATGGTGTTTTTCCAGGCAAGAATACTGGAGTGGGTTGCCCTCTCCTTCTCCAGGGGATCTTCTCAACCCAGGGATTGAACCCACATCTCTTGCGTCTCCTAATGATGCTTAGTTACCTTAAAAGACTGTCATTCACTGAGTGTATGTGTGTGTGAATGTAAAGTGCATATGTATGTGTGTGTGTGTGTGTACGTTTGTAATTATTACACACGTAAGTTTGCTCATTGCCAGTGAGAAGAAATGTCTCTCTGCACATACATCAAATATACCACTATCAAATATTATACTCATCAATTTTAGTCATGTATTTCTAGAGAGAAAGGAAAACTTTAAGAGCTGAGTGTTGTCTTGAATATTTTCTCACCAACATGGATTTTTTATACGGTGAAACATCAATGGTCTGTCATAAAGTTATAAACTCACCAAACTCCTTCCTGAGACGTCTAGGCCTATAAACTCACAATTTATTTTGGGATTTCTTATAATCTAGAGTATGGTTGACTGGAAAGTGGTTTTCTCTGGGTTTTAAGAACTTTTTCCCTTGAATCTACCTATATAATAAAAAATAGGAAAAATTGAATTGTATTTAGAAAAATATTTATCCATAATTAAATATTCCAAGTGCCACAGTTTCATTTCTGTGTGCTCCCTTCTGATTTTTATTTCAAATTTATAAGTGTATATAATTGTGATATATTATGTAAAAATATATATGTGTACATATGTATCTTTTGACTTTCAATATTTTTGTAAATACATAAATACTTCTTCTTATTTCTTTATATATACCTATATGTGTATATATATCTTTTTAATGGCAGCATAAATTCAGTATTTATAAATTTAAAAGTAATTTTTGTAACTTCCTCACACTTTGTACAAAAATAAACTCAAAGTGGTTTAAAGACTTAAAGGTAAGACCTGAAACCATGAAATGCCTAGAAGAAAACATAGACAGTACCCTGACGTCAGTCTTGGCAATATTTAATCAGATCTGTCTCCTTAGGCAAGGTAAACAAAACCAAAAATGAGCAAAAGGGACTAGATCAAACTAAAAAGCTTTTGCACAGCAAAGGAAACTATTAACAAAATGAAAAGGTTGCTTACTGAATGGGAGAAAATACTTGCAAACGATATGTCATTTTATCGTTTAATGACATAAAAAAAACACTCAAAAAATGAACAGAAGTCCTCAGTAGACATTTTTCCAAAGGATACATACAGATGATCAACAGGCACATAAAAAGCTGCTCACCATCACTAATTATGAGGAAAATGCCCATCAGTACCACAGTGAAATGTCACCTCACATCTATCAGGATGGCTGTTAACAAAAAGACAACAAAAAGAAACAACTGTTGGCGAGAAAATTGTGAAGAAAAGGGAACCTTCATGCACTGTTGGTGGAAATATAAATTGGTACAACCATTATAAAAAACTGCTATGGAAGTTCCTCACAAAATTAAAACTGGTACTACCATAGGATCCAACAGTTCTACTTAGTTCAGTTGAGTTCAGTCACTCAGTCGTGTCCAACTTTTTGGGACCCCATGGACTGCAACATGCCAGGAAATTCTACTACTGGGTATTTATCTGAATAAAAGGAAAACACTAATTCAAAATGATAATCCCCTTTATCTTCATTGCAGCATTATTTATGATAGCCAAGATATGGAAACAACCTTAGTGGCCATCAGTAGATGACAGCATAAACAAGATGCTTGTGTGTGTGTATTTATATATGTATGTATGTATGTATAATACATATGTGTAAATATATTTTTGCATGTGTGGCTTCCCTGGTGGTTCAGACAGTTAAGAATCTGCCTGCAGTGTGGGAGACCTGGATTCAATCCCTGGGTTGCAATGTGGGAGACGTGGGTTCGATCCCTGGGTTGGGAAGATCCCCTGGAGGAGGGCATGGCAACCCAGTCCAGTATTCTTGCCTAGAGAATCCCCATGGACAGAGGAGCCTGGCCGGCTACACAGCCCATGGGGTCACAAAGAGGTGGACATGACTGAGCAAGTAAGCATGCATGCACATGTACACACACACACACACACACATATACACACAATGGAATATTACTCAGCCATAAAAAATAATGAACTCTTGCTATCTGCAACAACATGGATGAATCCAGAAGGTATTATGCTAAAGTGAAATAAATCAAACAGAGAAAGACAAATACTATATGAATTCACTTATATGTGTAATTTAAAAAGCAAAACAAATAAACAAACATACTGAAACAGAGTCATAGATACAGAGAATAAATAAGTAGTTGCTAGAGAGAAGAGAGGGACAGGGTATGAGAAAATAGATGAGGGAGATTAAGAGGTACAAGCTTCCAGTTATAGAATAGTCATGGGTATGAAATATACAGTGTAAGGAATATAGTCAGTAATAATGTAACATCTTTGTATGATGACCAGTGGTAGCTAGACTTATTGTGGTGATCATTTTGTAGTGTATAGAAATACCCAATCACTATATTGTGCCCCAGGAACTAAGACAGTGTTGTAGGCCAATTGTAGTTCAAAAATAAACAAATTCATAGAAAAAGAAATCAGATTTGTGGTTACCAGAGGTGGGAGGTGGTAGGAGAAAGGATTGGATGAAGGCAGTCCCATGGTACAAACTTCCAGTTGAAAGTTAAGTAAGTGTTATAATGTACAATGTGATAAACATAATCTCCATTGCTGTATGTTGTGTATAAAAGTTGTTAAGAGAGTAAATCCTAAGAGTTCTTATCATGATGAATTTTTTTTCGTTTTACTTTTATTTTGTATCTATATGAGATGATTGATGTTCACTAAATTTATTTATTTCATAATGTATGTAAGTCAAATCATAATGCCATACACCTGAAACCTATACAGTGCTGTATGTTAATTATATCTCACGAAAACAGAAAGGGAAAGAAAGTTTAAGTAATTTCCATACAACTTCAGTATATGTATGGATACCTATATGTGTATTTTGCATATATATTTCCACTTCTAATGATTTAGTAAATCTCCACATTTTTAAAAATCAGATTTATCCTTCTAGTGATGGCATCATATTCAGTTGTATCAACTGCACTCTTAAGATACATGGCTTCTCCCCATCAGTGGGCACTGAAGTTGTTTAAATTAACCATAGGTTAATTTACAACAGGGGAGTCACTGAACATATTTATTGTCTTCTCATTGGCAAATATTTCTCCAGATAGGTGCTATTTGTAATGTCATTAGCAATGAATGAGTTTATTTTCTCCACTCTAACCCTAAAGAGTGGTTTTTTTAATTAAAAAAAAAATGATTTCCTGGAATATTTGCTGGTGTACTTCCCTTTATATTTCTTTAATCATTAGCAATGACTTTGTGGATTTTTTTTCCAGTTTCTGTATTTCCTCTTTCATTAAATTTTTGAATTGCTTACCCATTTATTTATTGGGGATTTACTGGTGGTCTTATTTAAGAATATTTTTTAATTTCTTAATTTTTACAAAAACATTAAACATTTTTTATTTTACTAGAAATTAACCCTTTACTTGTTATAGTTTGTTGTAACCTTTTTCCCCCTCTTCCATTCCATTTTTCCCTTAATTCTGTTGTCCTAAAAGCTCTTATTTTTACCATCTTCCCCTTAAGTGTGCCACTTTTTATTTCCTCTTGATATGTTTCTTAAGATTTTTTTTAGACTAATGCCCTTATCCTTGATTGTGTTGGCTACACTTTTCAATTGTTATCTCTAGTACTTAATAATAGACTATAATTTCTCTTTGACTGTTAGAAAGTATAAGCCCCTGAAGCACCTAGCATCTCCTTATTCTCCCCTTTGCTTCATACTTCTAAAGTTTTGCCATCCCTTAATTGAGGCACAACTGATATTGACAATATTCTGTAATAACCGTCTCTCAAAATAGGTGCCAACCATGAGCCACTGGCCGGGCCCTGACTATGGCTGAACATCATGCCTCACTGCTGCTTTTATTTTGAAAGTCTGTTACTTCTACCCTGGTTCTTAGATTTTACCAGTAGAGAAAGTGAGAAATGAAAGAAGGATTATGTTGATCCCTGTCATCTTGCTATAGCTAGGCAGCTTCCATAAAAGCCATATGTAGTAAACACGCTTTCTTCTTCATTCTCACAAAATTACAACAGCCAGCTCTTTGTCACTTACACACCGTACTGACCCATCCTAGATGGCTTCATGCCAAGATGGGTCTTGTGGGCTGTGTTCACCAGTGGCCCATGAATATGAAATATCTGTAACATTCCATCAAAACGTAGCTGAATGGAGACCTTGCACTTCATTGTATTTCCAGGAGCTTCTTTTAGCTTGCTGTGTAGCAACTGCTCTGAATTACCCTGCCACTTCTCCATACATTCTCAGCCAAGTGATGGTATATCATAGCGAGCTGTATTTCACTGGTTCCCTTCAAGTCTTGGTTTTCCAGGGAGTGTCAGATATGGGGCTTTACATGACATGGACGAATGTGCCCATGAAAGTGAATGTAGGGAGCAGAGTCGGTCTTGGTCTTTGAAGACCCTACAGAAAGTGGGTCACAACACTTCTGGGTTTGAGTTTTCCCTGGTCTTTTCTGTGATACTTTGTGTCTCTCAGGCATCATCCTCTCATTGTTCTGTTCGTTTCCCTTCTGGTTTATTGCTCTATCACTAGTAGGAGGCTTCCTGGGTAATTCTGCATTACAAGTGACAGCTTTGACCGTCTTTGAGTGAAAAGAGCAAAAGTGACATCCTGTAGAAATATGCGATACATTAAATTCATTGATGAAAAACAAGAGACAGTTTTAACAGAAGGAGGGATGGAAAGAGTCAAAATACCCATACCAAACAAAAATTGATGCGGCCCTTCTCAGAGTCAGTAGTCTATAACCTTAGTTGTCTCTAACTGTGATCCCTGGAAGATACTCTTCCACATGTAATTTAAGAACAAAGTCAAAAGTGCAAAGAAGTTTCTGGTGTCCACCTTAGCTTCCTTTGACAGAATTTTTTTCTATGTGTTTAGGGGAGCAATTGGACAAACAAAAAATCTTTATTAGGCTCCATTTTCTGTTTTTTTCCAAGGTAAAATGATTTGTCACCAATATCCATTGATATATTACTTGAGTTTATTTATTTACAATGAAAAATGTATCCCATGAGTCACCCTCTTTGTGCGCATCTGTCTTTGATCAGTTCTGGGAATGTGCTCAGAGTTTCCAAGCCCAAATCCTGGATCGGGACCAACCTCTGCCTTTCTCTGTTACAAATAAAACCCCAGTTGACAGTGGAGAACTGTGGGGGTACAGAAAGCGGTCAAAATTCCTTCTGCAAGAAAGGTTGAAGGCATTTGACATGTTCAGGGTATTGTCATGTACATTTTAACATAGGTAAAACTTGCAACTTTAAAAAACCACCGCCCCCCATGCATGTTTCTTAAACTTTTTTCAGATTTAGGCAAGCTGTGAAATATTAAAGCAGGGACACACACACATACACGCTGTGCTCCCATGAGCCTGGAAAGATCTGGACTGGACTTTAAAACTATGTTTGAGTGTTTTGTGTGTGTGTGTTCTTTTAATTCTGTGGGGAAGAGGGGCGGTTTTAAAAGATTGGTGACTAGGAAAAGTTAGGACTTAAAAGGCTAACAAAATGATAGGATCCAAATATGTACTGCAAACCAGGTGAAACAAAAAAAAGATATCTCCTTATATCCTTATATCTGTTTACAAGGAATAATAAACATACCTCCTTTTACCTAGACCCACAAATTATGAGGCCACAAGACTGTACTGTTTGGCAGTAATTCCCTTACCAATGGAATAAGTGTGGAGAAAACTGAGCATGATGAATTGCCTTTTGATTTGAATTAATCTTCAGCTGGCAAAAAAAAAAAAAGAAAATAAAAATGGTCATGGGAAGAGAGCAGCGCAGATGTTCAGAAGCCGAGGAAGCAGTTTAAAAAGAATTCTTCATCCACCATGCTTCCAGAGATACGGAACCAGTGACTCATCAAGTGTGAACTTCAATTTTGGCCCTGGTGGGTGTCAGTAAATTACAGTTTTGTGAAAGCAAAGTCTACTATGCAGCTTCCTCCCAGACTTGTGGTTGTGTATTTCCTCGAATGCTTCAATAACAAGTTTATATAACTGGTCCAAGCTTTGGCAACCAAAGAATAGACTCTAGTCCAGTCATGAATGTGAGTAACAGAAAAGAATGCATTCTATTTAAAGAGGAGTGTTGGTATCTGTTCAGGTAGGAAACAACGTTTGAAAACTTTGTGGAAAAATAGTTCCTCCAGTCCATCCAAAGTTATGAGAGAGAGAAAACGTTATCAACTATCAATCAGACCAAGTTGATATTTGACAACCTTTTGCCTGTTGTACTGAATCCCATCTTAGGATCTTAATTAATTTCAGAATTTCTATAATTTTAAGATGTTCCCATTTCTATCCCATCTCCTGTATCTCCTCACCCTTCTCTTTGGCTTTCCTGTTAAATCATTTCCCTTTACCTTTGTAATTTATTTCAACTCAACCTTCCATGTAGAGACCTTGACCAAGAAATATGGTATATCTGAATCTCAATTTCTTATAAAATATATTGTAAAGATATTTATACTTGAGGACTAACAGAACCCTTTATTGGTATTATTTATCTAAAAGTGATTATAATAATAATCGATCAGGATATGTGTGTAAATAAAAATGGGTCCATACACTTCATAGGTTACTGTATCAGCATAATTGCTTGCGATCAGGCACATCATTGACATAAATGTTTAGAGCCCAGGATACAAAGCAGAATACTTTGAATGGAGTCAGGCCCTAATAAGGGTTCACTGAGCTTAATTTAGGGTTTGTTGTGTTGAAGACAATTATTTTGGCAGTGATTATCCAGTTTCTCTGGCAAACACACATTGGAGAGTGAAAGGGCTGTTGTGACTTTCCATTTAACAGGATGCTTCTGTGAAATCTCCTATTTTGATTTAAAAGTGTTGTATTCTCGTCCAGTACATCAGTGTTGGGAGTTTCAGTAAGGCATAGTGAGTCAGAACATGGCTTGCATTACTGGAATCAACACTTTTTAGCCAAGTGCTTTTGTACAAGGTTCTTAACCTCTCAAAGCTTCCAGTTTTCTTTTCTATAAAATGAGGATTCTATTGGGGTGGACTTCATAATAATTAATAAAGCATTTTGCTGGCATTTTGCTAACATATGTTATATGCACTCCTTCCCTCTTCCAAAAACCATCCTCTATGATGCGTTTGATCTGTCACCTTAATCATGCATGCATCTTTTAAAAATATATAGTGTTACTTTGCTTATGTATGTTTAATTAACATAAAGAAGAGAGGAAATGTTAATAGATATCAATAGAATATATTGACTTCAAATCCACTATATACCCCACAAGGATATTATGAGATTTCAATAAGATAATGTAAAGAACCTAAGTGCTTCTTAGATGTTGGTTGTTTTGGAGTCTCCCTGATCCTTCCAGAGGGATCCCCAGGTGGCTCAGTGGTAAAGAAGCCATCTGCCAATGCAGGAGAAGTTGAGTTCGATCTTTGGGTCGGGAAGATCCCACGGAGGAGGGATCGGCTACCCATTTCTTTATTCTTGCCTGGGAAATCCCATCGACAGAGGAGCCTAGCAGGCTACAGTCCATTGGATCGCAAAGAGGCGAACACCACTGAACTGACTGAGCATGCATACACACACGCTGATCCTTCCAGATAACCTTAATGCTGTTGTATATGTGTTGAGGGTGGGGAGATTATTTTAGGGGCCTGAAATCAAGGTTGTGGTCCATGAATCCTGAGTAGTATTTTTACTTCTGCATATACTTCCACTTGCAGGATGACCTCTTTGACTTTCTTCCGTAGTACAGAAAGGAATGATTACAGTTAAACCACTGTGTTCCTTGGAGTCAGAAACTGACTGTTAATTGAGTCACCCAAACACTGACCTTGCACCCAAACCTATCAAAGTGGCTTCCCTTCCCTTTATGCTAACCTCCAATTTTCTATGCTCCTAAAATAAATGAATTCTGCATGTTCACCCATGGCTAATCTGGCTAACGGTACAAGAGATCAGATGTCCAAACCTGGACTCAGATGCCAAGGATGTATTGATAGGAAGAAAGCATTTACATATGTTTAGTCTCCTTACGTAGAACTTCTGTAGACAAGATGTTAAACCTCAAGTATCATGTGAATTTGACCAGGGATACCTAGAATTAGGCTTCCTTCTTCTAGTATTACTGAGCATTTTGGAACAAATGTTTTTGTTCAGCTGTTTGCAGGAGCAATGAATACTTGATGAATTCTTGCATAAAAAAGTGACCCATTGTCATATTATTAATAGCAGTAAACTTCTAGAAACTCTTTTTTGCTGTCATTTAGGTATGGACTGGCATCTTGCATTTATCAGAGAGGTTCAGAAATCAGTTCTACGGGTGGCTTACCCGGCTTACCCCTATTTTTCATAGACACACCAGGTTCTGTGTGTCTTAAAACCCCACTCTCTTCTTTGCTAATTACCTCCCTAGCTCTTAGGAAGAGTTCCAGTTTTCCTTTGCAAATGAGTCTCTGTTATTTATTTGCAGGCTCACTGCCCACAAAGAAACTAGATTTGAATTTTTTTTTTTCATACCAATACCCAGACTATATTTTCCAATAAAAAGTCAGAGCAAGCACATTTTCAGTCTGAGAAAAGATCGTCATACAATTCTACCAAAGTTTTCCCTGGAATATTTACTGCTCCTCTCAGTTTACCTGGAGGAGGATGCAGAGGACAAACTTCAAGGACTTCAGAACCTTCCCTGACTCTCTCTGTGTGTGCTTTTTGTTGAGGACATAAGGAAGAAAGGACAGACACTACCAACCCCATCACCCCCAGCACACGTAGAGGGAGGGAGTGGGGGATGGAGGGGAAGAGAATGAATATATGAATACCAAAAATGGAAGTTGAACATCTGTACAGGAAATAGGGATCACTACCTTCAATAGAAATTGCTAATTACCTCTGATTTTTATTTTTCAGTTTATATATTCCAGTATTCAATTTTCTGTTTCATACTGGTAGCAATTGCTGGTATCTTTTGTCATCCTAGAGCTTTTAGGATCTGCTTGCTTTAGTACATAGTAAAGGAAATGGCAACTCACTCCAGTATTCTTGCCTGGAGAATTCCATGGACAGAGGAGCCCAGCAGGCTACAGTCCATGGGGTCACAAAGAGTCGGACACAACTGAGTGACTATCACTCACTCACTCACATAGTGAAAAATCAAGGGTGTAGTCATGGGGCCAAACTGAATTTTTTCAGACTCATCTCATTCTTGCATAGAAAGAGCCTCAAGGAAAGAAAACCAACTCGAATGAAACTAGCTGAACTTTGAGAAAGTATCCAGTTTTTGAAATGCCTCAGAACTTTGGAATAGTTTGTTCTTTCATAATAATGTCATGGGTATTTGATGTCAAATTTGAGAGATCTGAGGTGTTGAATTGACCTTTATTTAATCTGATTGATTTAAAATTTTGTTTGTCTTGAGCAATCTAATTCTTTAGGTAGAATGAGGCTCACATTTTATGCAATAAGACTAACAGTCTCTCAATGCACAATGATTCCTTCAGGATGCTGTTAAGTAAATTGAATTTCTCTGATTCACTAGAAGTTGTTGGGTTTTATTGATTTTTCTCCTCATTTTATTATAGGTAGGTAAGCTGCAAATGTCAGCTGCCAGAACATGTCCAATAAATATCTGTTTAATTTTTACTGATGATTTCATATTCTTGAATCATTAACTTTTCAGAAAGAAAGTAGATGTCTTTCTAGTATGAGCCCCAATGAGACCTACAATTATGTATATAATTCTTTAGTTATCAAGATATACCTTCATGAAACATTCTTTGAAAATAAGTTAGGTCTTATCTGTGGGACCTGTCATTCCTAAGAATGAAATGCACTTATCAGAGTTGCTTCTTGAGACACAGTTCATGGTGGTGTTTGCAGATGGTCCAAGACTTAATGTTATATGTTACTTACAGTATTCCTCTACATGATGTGCATTTGAAAACTTTACTCAGTTCTTTTCTGTTTTCTTACATTATAGTTGATTTAAAGCAAATATCATCTTATTGGCATCTTCCATTCATTCTATGGTGGTTTTTTTTCTTTTTCTTCATTTTTCTTCCCAGTGGCAAGCAAAAGTAATCCGTGGAACTTTCTTTATGTTAAAACAGCCCACAAAAGAAATATATTTGAAAAATTATTTTCCTAGTCAGAGGCTTCAAATTGTATTTTACAGAATCTTGGTATCTGGGGACTGTAGGCCAGCTGCAGCTCTGTATTTATGTGAGAAATATGATTTTTTTGTGGGGTTTCCCTGGTGGCTTAGTGGTAAAGAATCTACCTCCAATGCAGGAGATGCAAGAGACACAGGCTTGATCCCTGGGATGGGATGATCCCCTGGAGAAGGGAAATGGCAACCAGCTCCAGTATTCTTGCCTGGGAAATCCCATGGACAGAAGAGCCTGGTTGGCTACAGTCCATAGGATCAGAAAGAGTCGGACATGACTTAGTGACTGAACAACAATAATTTTTGGTAACTTGGGTTTGTGTGAGGATATTATTTTTGCTTGCAGTTCTTCTGTGCTATTCCTCTGTTCTTGATTTGCACTTACTCTCCCTTTCTCCCCTGTTGAGCAAATTACTCACTAACTTTAACCAGTTAAACTGGTCTCAGGTTCTCTCTTGCTCCATATGCGTGCATACTCAGTCATGTCTGACTTTTCACAATCCTGTGGACTGTAGCCTGCCAGGCTCCTCTGTTCATGAAATTTCACAGGCAAGAATATTGGAGTGGGTTGCCATTTCCTTCCCCGGGGGATCTGCCGGACCCAGGGATCAAACCCATGTCTCTTGCATTGGCAGGCAGATTCTTTACCACTGAGCCACCTCATCCTCCCCCTCTCTTGCTCCATACCATTGTCTAGAATGTGGTGCTCCCTGTTTGGATTTCACCTGCTTTTCACTAAACAAACTCTCGAGGGATGTCTTCCTTCAATACCGATTCCCAAACCATAAGCTGGAGAAGTGCAGTGAGTTTTCCCAAGTGCTTCTGTGTTGTTTTCTGTAAACATTACTCCCACATTTTGTCCCCCAACTCCCGGTACCATACATACCTTGGGTATGTATGCAAAAGCGCCTTGGGCTTTTGCATCGTTCCCAAGGGTAGACAGCATCTTGGGTGGGCCTCAATTGTGGGGCCTCAACTTCCTGAATTCTCAATCTGTCATCCACATGGAGCTTCCAATCACCTCCCAGAGCCTCCTCCCTTCTCCCTTCTCCCCAAGGCCCTTGCTGTTGCCTATGTCTTTCTCTGGTTTGGGGGTGTCTCATCTGAGACCCTCAGCCTATAGTGAATAAAGGTGATCTCCACTCCTGCTTATTCTTTCTGCTTCCGTGGGCCGTTATCACTGCTTCTCCAGATGCCTTTTACCGTCTCCTGCTGTTTTAAGTCATTTTTCTGCTCCTGAGGCCATCAAAGGGGAAAGAGATTCCTTTTAAAGCTATTGTTAGGTCCCCAAATGTCAAGGCACTAGAGCTGCTATAACAAAATACCGCAGGCTGGGTAAATGATAAATAGTAGAAATTCAGTTCTTACAGACTGGACATCCTAGATCAGGGTGCCAGCATGGCAGGAAGAGATGCCAGAATGGCAGGAAGGGGGCACTGACTTCTTGTATCCTCAGCTGATAGAAGGGGCTGGGGAGCTCCGTGGGTCTCTGTTCAAATACAAGTGAGGGTTGTATTCTACCCCTCCCGAAGGCCCCACCTCCTAACTGTCACATTGGGCATTAGTATTCCAAGGTGTGAGTTTTGGGGGAAACACAAACATTCAGACCTGAGCACCAAAAGAAGCTGCCAGCTCTTGACTTTTCAGCCTTCTTTTTTGATTTCTTGGACTGAGTCCTCTGGACAGGGTGGAAGATACTGAAGTGGTACCACCAAAGGTCTTGTTCTAAGGAATATCCCAAAGTTCAGCACGCCCCCACCCCCCGCCCCCTGCCGGCTGTCTCCAGTGTGTCTCCCAGAATGGAGAGAGGTCTTCACCCCCACCTCTTTGGGGGCTTTATTCTGGGACCTGAGAATCAAATCAAGCATTCTCTTTACCTGAATCTCCATAAGGACTAGCCTGACGTCCCAGGTTTCTAAGGGTGGGGCTCCAAAGTTGAGTGTCCTGTCTCTGCTTGTGTTACAAGTATAATTTAAATTCTATAAACTTTAACTTAGCAAATATATATATTTCAGATTGTTCCTATATATGCTTGTTTTTATGTTGGCTGTTTTGAAAGGTCAGTTCCTCTAACATAGGTATATCTAAGGTGGGAACTAAAGTTTTTTTTTAAGACTGTGTACATGGGGCCCACTAGCATTCACATTGTTAATCTTCCATTAATGTGTCCTTTCTTAAACGTTATACAAATGACACTGGCTTTGGCTAATACCATCTTTCCCAGGAAAAATGAAATCAACTTTTACAGCTGGAAGCAATTTAGTCCTTGGCGTTGAGCTCCTTAACTTTCTATCTTGGGAAAAATGCATTTTTGATCTAACAGTTTATTGCAAAAATGGTTCAGGCTTCTGTTTACATGATGAGAAAAGAAAATAAATTATATTATTTCGGGGGGAAACTGGGACCAAACACTCTCAAAGTAATTTGGAAATTCCAAACCTTGAACTGTTTCATTTCCTTCAGAGGAAAATGCAGGTCTAATGGTCTCATCAGATTGTTTCTGGTTTTGTTTTTTTTTTGTCTTCTTCCAAATTTCTCCTAAAGAAATTGATTTCTCTTGTTATTATTAGCTTATCCTCACATTAAAGTTTTCCCTATAAATGTTCTTCATTGGTCTGTTAGTCTCTATAAGTGATTAAGTATTGACTTAAAGTAGGGTAGTTTAATTTACATTGGCTGTTTGAGTGATATGCAGTACATTTATGGTCACTAGCTTTTATGCTTTCTAAAAAGCTAAATGGTGATTTAGTAGGAGGATAATGATAGAAGTGATCTTGCTTACTAAAAAAAAAAAAAGAAAAAGAAAAAAGGAAACAAGAAACCCTTAATGGAGTGTCACTTTAAAAAATATATATTTAGAATACTGTTTGCCTTTTAAGTAAGATATAATTAAGAATACGTTTATCTTGTGCTGTGCTGTTTGGTATTAGGATATTGTTTTGAATAATTCCTTTTTTAAAAAAATTAAATGTGACATGAGTAAACATTATCAATATTTTTCAGATAAATTTGTATGTCAACAGTTCTAATAAAAATGTTGCATTTAGGATTTTCCATAACAAAATAGGAATATAAAATGTGGCCAGTTCACTATAGAAATTCACTAACCACCTCATGGTTTTCCCTTCATGAAACCAACTGATCCTTTAATTCAGGGGTCCCCAACCTCCAGGATCTAATAGCTGAGCTGATGTCATAATAATAGAAATAAAGTGCACAATAAGAGCAATGCCCTTGAATCATCCCCAAACCAGCCCCCTACTCTGGATTCATGGAAAAGTTGTCTTCCATGAAAACTGTCCCTGATGCCAAAAAGGTTGGGGACTGCTGCTGTAACACACCTTTAGCATTACTTACAGGTTATGTTCCCAAGTGCAAGAGTCTTTCTCAAAAACTTTCAGAGACTTATTATTGCTCACAGAACAGAATCCATGTTCTCATGTTGTTCAGTGGTACAGAGTTTCTGTTCCTCAAAGTAAGGTTTAGAAATGCCAAACCTTGAACTGTTCATTTCCTTCAGAGAAAAATGCAGATCTAATAGTCTCATTGGGACTTCCCTGGTGGCTCAGACGGTAAAAGCATCTGCCTACAATGAGGGAGACCTGGGTTCGATCCCTGGGTGGGAAAGATCCCCTGGAGGAGGGAATGGCACCCCACTCCAGTACGCTTGCCTGGAAAATCCCATGGACGGAGGAGCCTGGTGGGCCACAGTCCATGGGGTCACCAAGAGTAGGATACGACTGAGCTTTCACTTTCACTTTCAATAGTCTCATTAGATTGGTCATGTTTTTTGTCTTCTTCCAAATTTCTCAGAAAATTTCTGGAGATGTTACACAGCAGCGTGAATGTACTGAGTAGTACCCTTAAAAATGGTGAAGATAGTAAATGTCATGTTACCCATTTTTCACCACACACAAAATACATCCACACACTAAACCTAGCAGTCAAGGGCAGTCATGATCTGGCCCCTCCACTATCTTTCTAGCTTCATCTTTCTTCACCCATTCAACAAATCTTTACAAGCACCCACTATATGCCAGAAACTTAAAAAGAACAGCAATGAACAAGACAAGCCCAGCCCCACTTGCAAAATTTAAAGTAAAATATCGCCAGAGTGGAAAGGGGTACTATATGTTTGTTTTGATTCCTCATGCTTTGCCATAGATCTTTAGTATTCTCTGTACATACGTCACATTTATGTACTTTTATGGCTTTGTTTATGATACTGTGTTAGTCCTAAAGCCCTCCCAGCTTTCCACCTCCCTCTCAAGTCTCATTTTTTCCAGACCTTTAATCTTTTAAGGTTTCATTACACACAACCCAACGATAAAGCTCTTCCTTTGATGGCCCTGTTGTGTTGTGTTATGTAGCTTTCCTGGTCCCCCAGGCCTGACCTAGGGCTTAGTCCAGTGTTTTACATATAACAGACACAAAAGAGGACTTGTGAAATGAAGTGACATTATTAAAACATCTTGAAAATTATTTTCTTAGTACATACCAAATACATTAATTTCATTGTTTTAATATTTTTATATCTGTTACATTTCTTTTTAAAATTAATTTATTTTAATTGGAGACTAATTACTTTACAATATTGTAGTGGTTTTTGCCATACATTGACATGAATCAGCCACGGGTGTACATGTGTCCCCCATCCTGAACCCCCTCCCACCTCCCTCCCCACCCCCTCCCTCAGGGTCATCCCAGTGCACCAGCCCTGAGCACCCTGTCTCATGCAACGAACCTGGACTGGCGATCTGTTTCACATATGGTAATACACATGTTTCAATGCTATTCTCTCAAATTATCCCAACCTTGCCTTCTCCCACCGAGTCCGAAAGTCTGTTCTTTACATCTGTGTCTCTTTTGCTGTCTTGCATATAGGGTCGTCGTTACCATCTTTCTAAATTCCATATATATGTGTTAATATACTGTATTGGTGTTTTTCTTTCTGACTTACTTCACTCTATATAATAGGCTCCAGTTTCATCCACCTCATTAGAACTGATTCAAATGCATTCTTTTTAATAGCTGAATAATATTCCATTGTACCACAATATGTACCACAGCTTTCTTATCCATTCGTCTGCTGATGGACATCTAGGTTGCTTCCATGTCCTGGCTGTTACAAACAGTGCTGCAGTGAACATTGGGGTACACATGTCTCTTTCAATTCTGGTTTCCTCTGTGTGTATTTCCCAACAGTGGGAGTGCTGGGTCGTATGGCAGTTCTATTTCCAGATTTTTAAGGAATCTCCACACTTTCATTTTAAATTTATACTTATATATAATTTAGTATTCATTTCTATTTAGTGTTTATTTCTATTTAGTATTTATTTATCTCTTGTCTTTCCTTTCTACTTTAAATGTGCATTTGTATACTCCCAAAAGCCAACCATTTGATACTTCATTATGAGTATCTTATGTGCTCAGACTTAGACTCCCATGATTCATTGCGGGTATATAGCCTTGAGTGGAGTCATTAATGATGGTCACTGCCTTGTTATGCTGTGTTCTGATAACAAGGATCGTCTCCTAAAGCAACAGTGCCATTTTATGGGATTTAGACTTATCTCACCACTTGGGGCTTAGGAATACATGCACTTTTCCCCACTGATATGAAATGCATAATTAACTTCATGTGTGATCTCATATCCATTCATCCACTAAGCATTGAATGGCATTCTTCTTAAACTGTGACGAGGACTCAGGTGTTTGTGACCTTGACAACTGTGAAGGTGAACAGTTAGCAGCAGCAGAAAGCACCTCTGATTTGGAGCCTTTTGCATCCTGGCTCACATCAAGAGGACGCTTAAGATGGAAAAATGCCAGCTTCTCCCTTCCCCAGAGTGGACTCCTAATTCAGAGGAAACATTTTCAGTTATGTCCCTTTTTGTAAACTTTCAGCTTCATTGAGGTGTAATTGACATGTGAAATTGTAAGATGTTTAAAGTATACATCTTGGTGATTCGATATACATTGTGAAAAGATTCCCACCATCCAGGTTTTAAACATCCATCACCTTATTTAATCACCCATTTATTTATGCACTTGTTTCTTGGTGAGGACATTTAAGTTCCACTCGCATCAAATTTCAGTTTTGTCCTTTTATTGTTCACTCAGCTTTGGAAGGAAAAGTGCCTGACAACCTGAGAGTTACTAAAAACATGTTGGAACTGTGGCTTTTTGTGTTAAATTGTGGACTGTTGTTGAAGGTGAAGGATAACTTTCATTACCTTCAGGTTGCTTTGATCAGATCAAGAGCAACTAGGCCTGCCTTTGAGAGCCACAGGGTTCTAATGGAATTTTCTTAATTTTTTTTTTGACATGGACCATTTTTAAAGTCTTTATTGAATTTGTTAAAATATAGCTTCTGTTGTTCATGTTCTGGTTTTTGGCCACAAGGCATGTGGGATTTTAGCTCCTGGACCAGGGATTGAATGCGCACCCCCTGCGTTAGAAAGCAAAGTCTTAACCACTTGACCTCCAGGCAAGTCCCCTAATGGAGTTTTCATAACTAGTTTCCTAGACCAGCCAAAAGAACTGTGTTTTTTTGTTTATAATTTTTAAAGTTTTTAATTATAAAAAAAAAGTTACCAACTGAACAATTTTTAAGTGTACAATTGAACAACATTAAATATATCTGCATTGTTGTGCAAGTGATCTCTAGAACTTTTTCTTCTTGCAAAACTGTTATTCTGCACTCATTAAACAATAACTCATTTCCCCTCACCCCAGCTCCTAGAAGTCACCATTCTGCTTTCTCTTCCTATGAATTTGATTACTTTAGATATATCATTCAAGTAGAATCGTACAGTATTTGTCTTTTTGTGACCGGCTTATTTGACTTAGCATAATGTCTTCAAGGTTCACATGATTTGCTTCCTTTTTAAGATTGAATAGTACAGTATTCCATTATGTGTGTGTATTGTATGTATATAGGTGGCACTAGTGGTAAAGAACCCGCCTGCCAGTGTTCAGTTCAGTTCAGTTGCTCAGTCGTGTCCGACTCTTTGCGACCCCATGGACTGTAGCATGCCAGGCCTCCCTGTCCATCACCAACTCCCGGAGTTTACTCAAACTCATGTCCATTGAGTCAGTGATGCCATCCAACCATCTCATCCTCTGCCATCCCCTTCTCCTCCCGCCTTCAATCTTTCCCAGCATCAGGGTCTTTTCAGATGAGTCAGTTAAGACAGGGTTCGATCCCTGGGTCAGGAAGATCCCCTGGAGGAGGAAATGACAACCCACTCCAGTATTCTTATCTGGGAAATTCCATGGACAGAGGAGCCTGGCAGGCTATAGTCCATAGGGTCGCACAGAATTGGATACAACTGAAGTGACTTAGCATGCGTGCGCGCACATACACACACACACACACACACACACACACACACACACACATATTGTATATATTCATTTATCTGTCAGTCAGTGGATACTTGGGTTTCTTCTACCTCTTGGCTATTGTGAATAATACTGCTATGGAAATGGATGTTCAAATATCTCATCAAGACCCTGCTTCCAATTCTTTTGGATATATACCCACAATTGGGATTAATGGATCATATGGTAATTCTGTTTTTAATTTTTGAGAATCTGCCAAACTATTTTCCAAAGTAACTATACCATTTTACAATCCCATCCTTGGTGCACAAGAATTAGTTTCTCCACATACTCACTAACAGTTGCTATTTTCTGTTTTGTTGATAGTAGCCATCCTAGTGGATATGAGGGTGAAAATGTGGTTTTGATTTGCATTTCTCTGATGGTTAGTAAAGTTGAGCATCTTTTCATATGCTTGTTGGCCATTTCTGTATCCTCTTCAAGGAATGTCTATTCAAGTTCTTTGTCCATTTTTCAGTTGAGTCATTTGTTTTTTTGTTACTATAGTTCCTTATTTATTCTGGGTATTAACTCATCTGGTATTTGATTTGCAAACATTTTTTTACCTTTCTGTAGTTTGCCTTTTCACTCCATTGATTTATAGGACTAGCTTTAACATTTGATGCCATTATTTGTGAAGGAATTATCTTAGATTTAAGGATATATGACCAGTAATTTCTCCTACCCAAATAAGTACTGACTAGAGAATTCAGTTCCGTGTTTTGTTAAAGTTATCTAGCTTCCATAAAACCAATAGCAATAGTAAGGGCAATGTTTTTGAACTTTTATTTACACGAAAGCTTTAATAAAAATTTACCAAGAATAAAATATTACTATTTGCAGCAACATGGATGGACATAGAGGTTATTATACTAAGTGAAGTCAGACGAAGACAAATATTATATGACAAATATTGTGGACTCTAAAAAGTAAGACAAAGGAATCTATATACAAAACAGAAATAGCCTCACAGACATAGGAAACAAACTTAAGGCGATCAAAGGGGATGTGGAAGGGGCAAGGATAAATTAGGAGTGTGGGATTGGTAGATACAAACTACTATATGTGAAAAAAACAAAACAAAACCTTACCACCTTTCTTGTGGGCTTCCCTCGTGACTCAGCTGGTAAAGAATCCACCTGCAATGCGGGAGACCTGGGTTCGATCCCTGGTTCGATCCCCTGGAGAAGGAAAAGGCTACCCACTCCAGTTTTCTGGCCTAGAGAATTCCATGGACTGTATAGTCCTTGGGGTCGCAAAGAGTCGGATACAACTAAGTGACTTTCACTTCACTTCACATCCTTCTTGTAACTCTTCTCATGTGAAAAGTGTACAGGGTACTCTGATTTAAAGCTCTTCACAAATTGGACAGGAGCTGAAGGGAAAGTACAGAGAACTTGTTTTGCCATCTGTCGTATATGCCTGATCTTGAGTTTGTGAAGAGAGATGTGTGGTTTGTACTGTATGGCCTCTCCCATGGCATATGAGAAAATATAAGCTGTATCAGTAGAGAGGATCTGGAAGTTACTTGGAATTACAAGAAATAGAGCTTCTTTCTACAGATCATCAAGAAGATGACATACTAAGTAACCAGGATAGAATTCAGGGAAAATGTTTGCCTTTTTTTTTTAAGGAAATATGTGCATTCTGTGGTTTCTGTAGAACCTTTCATCTAAGGGAATATCAGTGTGTTCACAAGTTATATACAGCCAGCTTCTCCATTAAAATGAAGCTAACTCTTGGGTGACTGCAAGGAAAACTATGAAAATATCTAGGCCACCCATTCTTAGGATCAAATGCTTCCTGAGCACCTGTGGAGAAAGCAAGTAATTGTTGATGATTATGGCATATTTTAATAAATGATATCAGTTTTGATAAAACTTAATGTTATTTTTGATCGCTGATTTCTGAATCTTCTCTAAATTAATGTCATTGTATCAAATAGAGTTCAATAAATAATTGGTTGCCTTTTAGCACATGAGCTCTACTGACAAGGATTTTTTTATTTGAAATGATACTTTCACTATTAAAAAACATGAAATAAAGTGAAATGTCAAGATTACCTTTGGGAATTTTGTAGAATGTAAGAAACATTCATTTTCACCATAATCCCGACACCAGCCCTAAAGTCCAGAGACTCAAATACTCAACAATTCTTGCTTGAAAATAAATCGCAAGATTGTAATCGATATTTAATTTTAAAGAAGGAGATTAAAGAGCATGGTGCTGCATTGTTGCTTTATTACTTTGTTTTTTAGGATTCTCTCCTGACAGTAAAATTCACACTCCATTTATCTAAAGAGCCATAAAGCTGGAATTTCTTAAGAGCACCATATGTAATGATTATGGCAAAATTCCAGAGATTTCCAGTGGGGAACAGGCTTTTACTCTTTTTGAAACTGTCAAGCTGCTGGCAGAAGCAAGTGCTCTAGTTAAATGACTAAGCATATGATCTCAGTGACATGCCCCAGTCCTTCGGAAGAACCCACGAGGAACATCTGGCTGAGTGACCGAGCACCATTTGTAGCCGTGCATATCACAGATTAATCATCAAGGACTCCGAGTAATTCTAGCCACTACCTCTTAATGAAAGCCACATGTGAACCCATCAGGCTTTTTTTTTTTTTTTCACATGACATCAGTGACATTTGAATGCAGCAGTTGTCTAGCACTCCACACAGTCATATGATTAATTCCACGGAGGGGCTTTGGGGTTCCAACTGATCCCGACACTGTGCACTCAGTATGCAGAGTGAGATTTCCACAGGGTGTCCATCAGTAGCAGCGCATTCTCAGCCCTGCCACCATCATCGGTTCTACTCCAGCCTTGAGTTCCTGTCAGAGTGACTCTGCACTAGATATGCATCTTGATTAGGCAGGAGTGGACCAAAAAATACTCTAAGCTCATGAACTAGCTGATGATCTTTAAGAATGCCGGTGCAGGAAAGATTAAAAAGCAATGTCTAAAATACCGTGTATTAACACATATATATGGAATCTAGAAGGATGGTACCAACGATCCTACATGCAGCGCAGCAAGGGAGACACAGACGTAAAGAAGAGACTTTTGGACTCTTTGGGAGAAGGAGAGGGTGGGATGATTTGAGAGAATAGCATTGAAACATATACATTACCATATGTAAAGTAGATGACCAGTGCCAGTTTGATGTATGATGCAGGCACCCAAAGCTGGTATTCTGTGACAACCTGCAGGAATAGTGTGGTGGAGTGGGGGTGGGGGGATTGCTTCAGGATGGAAGGGACACATGTATACCTATGACCAATTCATATTGATATGTGGCAAAAACCATCACAATTTCATAAAGTAATTATCCTCCAATTAAAATTTAAAAATTTTTGTTTAAATAAAAAAAAAAAAGCAATGTCTAACCCAATGTCCTTGAACGATACTTGTTAAAACAGTTGGAATATATCCATACAATCTAAACAGTGGGGTCAGGGAGGTGTGCTCTGCTCCATTCAGTCACTTCTACCAAGGCTGATAGAAGCTCACCTTCCATGACTTCCAAGGTTTCTCTGGGTGTCAACACTCAGCCAGCAGCTGTGAAAAGAGAAGGAAGTGGAAAGTTGTTGTGGTCCAGGCAGGGAGGTGATTCATATTCCCCTGACCAGGACTTAATCTCATCGCCATATCTAATCATGAGGGAGACGGGGAATTGGAGTTTGTGTGCCAAGGTGAAGAAGAAGCCAGTTTAGATGCTGGCTACCTAGCCTCTGTTGTAGAAGTGATGGGAGCCAGGTAGAAGAGCAGAATTGAGGCGTTTTTAATGTATAACCGAGTGTGTCTGTGTGTGTCATTTGAACAATGTAAATATGTTACCTATTCCAAAAATAAAAGACTTTTCAGAAGAAGTCCAGTCATTGTCTATATAACATTTAGGGCCCTTATCCTCAGTTATATGCCATGTATTCCAGATGATTTTGTCCTTTATCATAGCTTATGCACATGCTCTAATTCCTTTTGAACCAGACTGGTTCCAGAATCAGGGGAAACCTCTCCATGACCTGGATTCCTCAATTTGGGGATTTTTTTTCCCCTCCCCTTGTCTCAGTTGGATTGCCCACCAATAAGGAATGATTGCATGATTAGCTGATAAGAGAGAAATTAGCCTTGTCTGTGTTGAACTAGGAGAGAGCATCTGATCATGCCCCTAAAAGTCACTGTAAGGACCGCCCCCCACCCCACCTCAAATCTGGTCTGGAGATCAGCAGCCACAGTGCATCACATCTCTATAGATCCCATTTGAGACCCAGAGGCGATCCATCTCACTCCCCTGCTCAAATGCCTGCAGGTCTTCACACTCCTTTTGATCCTTTTTTCTTTTCTTGAGGATTGTGTACTTTTTGTTTGTTGTTTGTGGTTGTGCCACATGGCATACAGGATCTTTCCCAACGAGGGATCAAACCTATGCCCCCTGCATTGGGAGCTCAGAGTCTGAACCACTAGACTGCCAGGGAAGTCCCATACTCTTTATCATTGGGAGACCTTGACTTCTTAGCCTAATGGATGAGATTCTGATCTGTTTGCCTGTGTGTTTCCAACTTTCCATCTTGCCAAGTCCTTTGAGTTTTCCCTATGACTGAAACCAGAGTTTCTCATGCTGATATTCCATGGCAGATTTTTCTCTGGAAGGCATTATCAGCTGTGAGGCAGACAAAAAGGTAGTACATGAGCAAATACATTTGTGAAAGATTATATGCTGCATCTTATATCACCTCTTGGGAGAATATATGTTCTGAAGATTCTGAGAAGCTCTGCAGCTTAGACTCTTGTTTAATTTTGTTCCTCCTAGGAACTCATAAGATGTATCACATACCCCACCTAAATGTCCCTGGGCACTGATACACAGAACATCAAGTTGGAAGCTGCTGCTTTTGACTTGTGTGGTCCAGTGTGGTCACCACTGATCACGTGGGACTACTATGCACTTGGCACGTGTCTTACATTACATTTCTATGCAGCTGTAGGATTCCTTGTTAATTCTTCCATCAACATTCTATGCAGAGCAAATAACTTCTTCCAGGATGCTCTCACTTTGTGGCTTTACTCCATGTGTCATAAATATTCGTCTGTGTTTCTTAATCATCAACTGTGTGTTTCCTTTCCTTGGTGATGGGCATGTTCATTCTAAGGGATTGCAGAGTCTAGTAAAGTGCTTGACCCATAATGTTATGATCATGTTTCCTTCGTCCCCTCTTTTTCTACGTATTTTAAAGATAAAAAGACACTTCAGTTTTTTTATTTTGCCCTTAAAATTTGTAATGCATATATGATTTGTAAAGCTAATAAGCATCCTGTTCTCAGAAGAAACAGAACATTTTAACTCCAGTCGTCTCCCGCCCCTATTCTTATTTCTTTAGGTCTATTTTTTTATATTTTTTTCAAATTCCATTCTGTAGTTCCATTGCCAGAGATGGATCTCAACTCCCACTCATGTCTTCAGTATCTGGCACATCTTGTTTCTTGTTACAATAGAAGTCTAACTTTTCAGTTGCCTATGACCAACCCATTGGCAGTTCAGATACTGCCACCTCCACCCTATCTAATTTTTGGTTCTGGAAATTTTCCTCATGGCCTTAAAATCCTAGCAGTGCTTTTCAAAGAATATCTATTATGTTTTAGCAAGCATTTCTTAGGGTTTCATAAGAAATGCATTTACCAGTTAACTATATACTGGCATAAACTGAGGTTTGTTGCATGGTAAATGAGCAAACAGATGTGTGGATAAAGTAGAAAATCTTTCTGGCACAAAAAAGCAGAGCAAACAAGGGAGGCAGGAAAGCACAAAGGCAGTTTGTTATCTTTTAGTTTTTCTGGGCTTCCCTTGTAGCTCAGTCGGTAAAGAATCTGCCTGCAGTGTAGGAGACCCGGGTTCGATCCCTGGGTTAGGAAGATCCCCTGGAGAAAGAAATGGCAACCCACTCCAGTATCCTTGCCTGGAAAATCTCATAGACAGAGGAGCCTGGTGGGCTACTGTCCATGGGATCGCAAAGAGTTGGGCACAACTGAGTGACTAACACTCACTTACTTACTTAGTTTGTCTATAGAAATTCTGTCCACTTTGTTAGTTGCTAGCTCTGTGTGGCTTGGGGCACTTGAAATGTGGATAGTGAATGGATATATGCTGAATTTATAAAATACAAACTAGATTTTGAGGATTTAATATTAAAAAAGGAAGTAAAATATTCTAATAAAATTTTATATTAATAATCTATTATAGTAATATTTGGGATATATTGAATAAAACATATTAAATGTCACCTCTGTTAATGTGGCTACATCTGGGTTCGATCCCTGGGTTGGGAAGATCCATTGGAGAAGGGAAAGGCTACCCACTCCAGTATTCTGGCCTGGAGAATTCCATGGACTGTAAAGTCCATGGGGTTGCAAAGACTCGGACACAACTGAGCAACTTTCACTTTCCCCTTCACATTTAAATTTTATTTATACCTCCCCTGTTTCTCTTGGCCAACACTAGAGTACATTGTAGATACACAGTAAATATGAATTGAACAAAAGAAGACACTTGTTGTTCAGTCACTAAGTCATGTCTGACTCTATGACCAGGGACTACAGCACGCCAGGCTTCCCTGGCCTTCACTATCTCCTGGAGTTTGCTCAAACTCGTGTCTATTGAGTCAGTGATGGCATCCAACCATCTCATCCTGTGTTTCCCCCTTCTTCACCTGCCCTCAGTTTTTCCCAGCATCAGAGTCTTTTCCAACGAGTCAGCTCTTTGCATCAGGTGGCCAAAGTATTGGAGCTTCAGCTTTAGTATCAGTCCTTCCAATGAATATTCAGGGTTGATTTCCTTTGGGATTGACTGGATCTGATCTCCTTGTTGTCCAAGGGACTCTCAAGAATCTTTTCCAACGCCATAGTTGAAAAGCACCAATTCTTTGACACTCAGCCTTCTTTATAGTCCAACTCTCACATCATGACTGCTGGAAAAACCATAGCTTTGACTAGACGGACTTCTGTGGGCAAAGTGATGGCTCCACTTTTTAATACACTGTCTATAAGTTTGTCATACCTTTTCTTCTAAGAAGCAAGTGTCTTTTAATTTCATGGCTTCAGCCACCATCCACAGTGATTTTGGAGCTGTAAATGGAGCTGTCATGATGAGTCCCACAATAGGTGCAAACCACTTCCCATACTGGATTTACTGTGGATCAGATTCATCCATCCAAGAAGTGCAAGAGGTGAGGATAGAATTCAGTTCCCTCCAAGTGGAACATTTAGATGGAAAGTAGTTGAGGGAAATGAATTTACATAAATGCTTTTGACAATCACCCGAGGAGAACAACACACACCTATAGTTTTCCACATTTTCATCACACTTTGTTTTGGTGATGTAGGAACCTTTTGGCATAATGTATCATGAAAAAGACTTAAGGAATCTCAAGAATGCAATCAAAACTTTCTCAACTTGATATTGTTTTCTTCTCTGAAATTTCAGCCAATCTGCTTCCCTGAATTAGCTTTCTGCTGGGATGTAGAAAAAAGTATTTATTACATTCCAGAGTTTTGCAGTTTGCTTGATTACTGTATAGCATTTTGCCTTCACCTTGAGAAATGAATTGTAACTGGCAAGTCAGACAAAAAGTTTACAAAGGCACCACCTCACTTCCATCTATACATCGCCATTAAGCCTTGTATTAGTGAAAGCACTGAAAGCAGTAGTCACTCAGTCGTGTCCAACTCTTTGTGACACCATGGACTGTAGCCCACCAGTCTCCTGTGTCCATGGAATTCTCCCGGCAAGGATACTGGAGTGGGTAGCCATTCCCTTCCCCAGTAATGTGACATTTTTATGGGTGTTTTGCTTTATCTTTGTCACTCTATAAGTTACACAATAGCCACTGTACATTTACACTTAAAGTCGCTCAGTCGTGTCCGACTCTTTGCAACCCCATGGACTATACAGTCCATGGAATTCTCCAGGTCAGACTACTGGAGTGGGTAGCCTTTCCCTTCTCCAGGGGATCTTCCCAACCCAGGAATCGAATGCAGGTCTCCCGCATTACTGCTGTAACCAAGTCTGTATGTTCTCTTTCTAAGGGGCAGGATAGAGTAGTAAAGTCATGAAAGAGGATCATAAAATAAAATACCTGTCTGAAATATCTGAGGCTTCCAGAGAGCTCTTGTTCCACCAGCCTGCAGAATAAACCCCAGTGCCAAGGGATCCTGCCCCCACTGTGTACCAGCTGACTGTCCCCAGAGACCATTTTTGCTGTTCTTTCTCGTCACCCTTATTCTCTGAAACAGACACCAGTATTTTAGGATGTTTGCTGGGCCTCCAGTTGCCGTAAGTCAGAGCAGCTTCTGCCCCAGGATTCTGCTCAGATCAGGAATGCAACATGAGTTCCAGGGCAAACCCGCCTCTGTTTATGTGTTACAGGAGCAGTTCGCAAGCTGTGTGACTCAGCTAGGTCTCATGTTTTCCTATTTGACTCCCACTGCCACAAAAGTCTACCTCATTCACAATTTCTCCCATGCATGAGGTATGGGTATAGGGCACCAGAGACCAATGGCCTTTGGCCATGTTACTGATAACCTGATTCCCACATGTTGGGCTTTTACCTGTAACAGGGAGACACATCTGTTACCCCAAGGGCCTATGTTGGGGAAACAGGCATATGGACCAAATGATTAAAGCATTTGGAAGTGGAAAGCACAGTTGTCTTTGAAGTGGAATTATCTGTAACTTTTATCAGATGTCTTCCTGATGTTACCCATATGTTTAGTGTTCCAGTTTGCAGGCAAGGAATTGCCCAGTTACCTCCATTGTTAGCTGGAGGAAAAAAAATAGTCCCCAAAGTCCTGCAGAGCCAGATTTCGTGATGATGCATCTCTTCTTCCCTTACCTCCTGCCCCCTGAGGTTTCTGATGCTCCTCACTGATCTTTGTGGGCAAGTTGCTATGCTTTGCTGGATGTGCAGCAAGCCCCCCGCCCCTCTAACAACAACAACAAAAGAGGATGAGAAAATGTTTTATTTGCTCAGTCAGATTAACCACAGTTTTTCTTGATTTTCATGGGCAGTATGAAGGGCCCAGTCTAGCCAGAACCTCCTCCTCAACCCTGCATGGATCTTACTCAGTAACCTAATCCAATGAAACATCTCAGATCATGAAGAGCTTCTGAAAAAAAAAAAAAGGCACAGCATGAAATGACACATCAAATGACTAATTGGTCAGCTGAGCTGAGTAGTTTGGAATTGTATGGTTGGTCTCAGTTAATAGAGTTTGTCCTGTTCTCCTGTTTTGAAAGAATGAGGTAAAGATGCCCACAAAATTCGGGTACTCTGGGCAGTAGAAAGAGTGATTGCAAACAGGACAGATAAAGGAAGGGTATTTTTTTAGAGCCAGGACTCTTGAGAAATTGCCTCTGGGAAAATCTGAAAAGTTCCATGAGCAGGCCCCCACTCCATAGGCACAACGCTTGGGCCACAGAGATTAGGCTGAATCCCAGCCCATTTGCTCCTCAGCCTAAAGCCGTTGCCCAACATATACTGCCTTTTGTAGTGGCTTTACTTTACAGCACAGAATTGTAACCCTTGTGTATATAAACTACTCATAAAACTCTTGCCTACTGGAGAGTTGAGGAGAGGGAGATGAAAAAATTGCTCTCGATATTCCCACTAAACAAGAGTCAGCCAAAGTACCAGTGGCCGTGGACCAGTCAACACAGTTAGAGAAACCTACAAAATATCTGTATGAGAGAGTTTAAGGATTGTTCTTGCCCTCGGCCAATGAAACAAAATAAAACAAAAACAAGCCAACATGCCAACAAAAGTCTCCAGTGGCCAAGGAGCTGAGAAGAGACTGCTTTGTGGATGAATCAGCTGAATGCTGGGACATCTAGAGAAGCAGTGATTTTCAGAAGGTTAAAGGAGGGGATAAAACCACCAAGCAGGTGGTACAATGTATACAAATTAGCATTTATATCATACTCATGGGTGATTCAAACAGTTTGCCAGGCTAATTTTGACTTAACAAGCTAAATTTAGAGCCTAACCATAAACTGCTAGTCAGTTTGTGTGTTGAAAGCTTTCTTCTCTGTTATCTTGAGAGGGTCTATCAAAGGACCAAGGAAATAACCTTGCTGTTGGGAACCTTCTATGCTTTAAATACCTGGTGTTCAGAAACCCATTTGAATTGGTTAATGTTAAATGCACATGAAAGAGACATTTGCTCTTAACCAGACTTGGAAATATGTTAAGGTTTTCATATGCATTTCCAGATGGAAGGTATTTAAATCTCAATTGAGTTCATAAACATACGTTGAGAAATTTGACGGGAGTAGGGGGGTAGGTGCGGCATGGACCCTGGAAGAGGTGATGATAATAATTATGAAAATTTAAAATTTAGTGCATATTTCTAATCCTGAGCACAGCTTACTTGAGGAATCACTTTAAAACCCTGTGTCTCATTCAAAGACATTTTTACAGTAAAATTCCCATTAAAATGAAAGCAATCTGATTGTCGATTTTCTTCATCTAATAAGAACTAAATATAGTCTTTCTAAGACTCCTACCAAACATGACAGTGATATTTCAAAAAAATCTTTTTTCATACCTAGAGAATAGAGCTGTAGATCAATTACATAGAACTAAAGAGGCACCAGCCACAAATACCTGAAATTATTTTCTTGATGATTATAAGGTATTTTACATTTGACATGAATCTTTTCATTCTAGACCATTGATTTTATTTATGTTCTGAATCCACGTGTTTGCCTCTTTTAGTTAAACAAGATTAAAATGTCGATGTGGTCTATACAAAATCAAAAATTATGTTTCAGGAAATCCTGAACTCATTTTATTTGCTCTATTAACGTTTCTTGGGTAAAGTTCCTTATACATATATATTTATATTTCTCTGCTGTCAAGTTGCTTTCATTGGATGTTTTTTGGTAACTCTACAGCTAAATAGGGAAAATGCCTGGCAGTGTCGTATAACCAGGACAACCCTTAGGAGAAAGTCCTGTGCCATATCCAGTGAAGCTACTGACTTTTCCATCTTTATTTCTTTGGGTCAAAAAATATGGGGTCCAAAAAAAAAAAATATGGATCAGTAGTTTTGGTGGCAATTTTATTTTCCCTTTTTTTTTAAGTCGTTATTGAATTTGTTACTCTAATGCTTCTGTTTTATGTTTTGGGGTTTTTTTGGCCCCAAGGCATGTGGCTCTTATCTCTCCAAGCAGCAAGTCCCTATTTTCCCTTAAAAAAAAAAAAATCATGCATGGATACCACTGCAGGATGCTGGGAAAGCGACTTGTGGCATCTTCTCTACCATCCTCGTTTTGGTTACCTGGCAGGCAGTTGACAGCTCTGAACCCTTTCTGGCCACTCCTTTCGGTGCTACCTGTCTCTGGAAGCCATGTGCCAAAACTAGCCCGCAAAGGTGACAGGGAGGGTATGCATGGCAGAAGGCTTATTTCAGTGGCAAAGGCTTAGAGGAAGTTAGATAAGGCCAGGGGTGTTGCCACACCCGTTCATGTATAGAATGTTAATGTTCGAGGGGAGACGCAGGCTCCCAGGCTGGAGGGCTCCGAGTACCACAGTGAGACCTTTGAACTTTACTCAGCAGGCAGTGAAGAGACCCTGAGGTCTCACAAGCAGGGAGGAGATGGTACAGGATCTTAAGACCCTGGATGATGTGGTCATGGCAGTGAAGTGGAGAAGGGTTCTGGTGGGCCAGGAGGAGTATAACTGGATAGGAGAACACAGAGAGAGTCTTTGGAAAGGACAAAGAGATCCTTTCTGAACCCCTCTGGTGAGAGCTGATGTGAAAAGGAAGGGGAGGGTTCAAGATGCAGAATATTAGGACGTGGCACGTTAGAGGGACAAGACTGACATTTAAGGAGAAAAGGCGATGCTCCAGTTTACACACGTCCACCTTCATGCGGTGTGACCTTGAATGCGTGCCTCTCATCTGCCCTGCCCACCCCCCCATCCTGTGTTGGTAGTTAGGAAATTATAACATCTGCATCCAGCAAAACAGTATATTTTAGGAAATTATAATATCTGCAACCAACAAAATGGTATATTTTAGGAAATTACAATATCTGCCTCCAACAAAATGGTATATTTTAGGAAATTACAATATCTGCATGCAACAAAACGGTATATTTTATGTGTTTACATACTCAAAGAATTATACAGTGTTTTATTATTGACAGTGTGTTATGAAAGGTTATTTACTATTTTTTAATTGAAGTATAGCTGATTTATAATGCTGTGTTAGTTTCAGATGTACAGCAGAGTTATTCAGTTATATGTATATATAAATTCTTTTTCAGATTCTTTTCCATTGTAGGTTATTACAAGATATTGAATATATTTCCCTGTGCTATTCAGTAGGACCTTGCGGTTTATTTTATGTGTAGTGGTGGATATATATTAATCCCAAACTTCTAGTTTACCCCTCTCCCTCTTTCCTCTTTGGTAACCATAAGTTTTCTGTCTGTGAGTCCATTTTGCTTTTGTAAATAAGCTCATTTGTACTGTTTTTTAGATTCCATCTGTAAGTGATATCATATAATATTTGACTTTCTGTCTGCCATGCTTCACTTAGTATGATAATCTGTAGGTCCATCCATGTTACTCCAGATGGCATTATTTCATTCTTTTTATGGCTGAGTAATATTCCATTGTGTATATATACCACACCTCTGTCGAGGGACACTTAGATTGCTTCCTAGTCTTGGCTATTATATATTTATTATTATATTGGATTTATTATTGGAGGTTTATGGAGGAGTAAAACAAAGAGTCAAAAATCTGCATACATATGTTTATAGCAGCTTTATTCATAATAAAACTTGAAAGCAACCATGGTGTCCTTCAGTCAATGAGTGGGTAAGTCAATGGTGGTACTTTCAGACAATGGAACATTGTTCAGTGCTAACAAGAAACGAACCACCAAGCCAGGAGAAGGCATGGAGGAACCATAAATGCATATTACTAACTGAGAGATGTCAATCCAGAAAGGCTACAGACTGCACGATTCCAACTGTATGACATTCTGGAAAAGGCAAAACAGTGGAGACAGTAGAAAGATCAGATGTTGCCATGGGTTTATGGAGAGAGAGGGATGAAGAGGTGGGCGCAGAGGATTATTAGTATCTATATGATACTATAATGGTCAATGCATGTCAATATCCAAGTGGTCAAAACCTAGAGAATGTGTAACATGAAGATGAATCCTGATATAAACGAAGGACTTCTAGTGATATTTGGTGTTTCAGTGTAAGTTCATTGATGAGTCATAACAAGGTACCACAGTGGTGAAGGGGTGCTGGAGGTGGAGAAGACTGGAAGGGTGGAGAGAGATTTGTGGGAACACTGTGCTTGCTGCTCAGTTTTGCTTTAAACTTAAAACTGTTCTGAAAAATAAATTCTATTTAATTGGGGAAAAAAAGGTCTAAGATGATCCCACAATCTTAAGCCTATAACTAAAATAATAGCAATAAAAATGCTCCTCACAGGAGTAAGAATGTTAGGAAAATAAGCTGATTTCTGAGAAAGATGATAAATTCTCGGGACATTTGAAGTCCAGGGGACTTGAATAACAATCATGTGGAGACATTCAGTAAGTCATTGGAAAGCAAGACTGGGTCATATTATACTTGACGTTCTTATGGCCCTTAGAACTACAAAGTGTGTCTACGTGTATTGACTTGTCTTATTTTGTTTCCCACGCATGGGGTAAAGAGATCAGTGAGATGATTTCTAAAGATTTCTTTCACCCGTGAGATTTTGTGACTTTCAGAGAAGATTGGGTGTGAGATAGAGATGCGAGTGTCACCTGAAGGTGATGTGAGGCGTTGACAGTGGACGAGCTTATCAAAGGGAACAGATCTGGGCTCCAAACAGAATCTGGAGCAGGGTTCCAAGAGCAGGATAGAGATTCAGGGGAGCCATCAGACTTGGTGAGGAGAACCCCACCGGGACATGGAGGAGAACAGCACAGGGACATGGCAAAAAGTTTCATGCAGAAGTAGATGGTCAGCCAGCTGCAGAGACAGTAAAGAAGCCGGGTGGAAACTGAGAAGTTTGGTTTGGAGATTAGGTTGCTTTTACCTTTGAGAAGCTCATCGTTTTGAGCGGTGGGGTCAGCAAACATTGTCAAGAGCCAGGCAAACAGCAGGTGTCAGGGAAGAAAACAAGCAGAAGGCAGTGGACTGAAGGGATGAGAGCATCATCAGAAGATGGTTTTATAATGGGGAGATAGAAAGTGTGGTATCCACCTTCTTCTTCTTTTTTCATGTTTTTTGTTTCTTTGTTTATTTCACCAGAACATTTACACTATCAGAAGGTCTCACTTTTTAATATCCTTAAATTTGGGGGGGAGGGGAATAAACTTTGCTCCCAGTTGGAAGGCCCTTTGGAAGGCCCATTGGGTTCTCTCTTATCCTGGTTGTTTGCTTCTAGACATGTGTGATTGACAGGTGGGTGGGTTGCCAGCAGCTGCCTCCATTCACTGGCAGCTCAGACTCTTCACAGTGAAAGAAAAAGAACCTAGAAACCCTGATGACCTTGTGTATAGTTCATACATTCTTAGAACTGTTTTAAACATGACTTTAGCATATTTCTAACAGCAAGAACTACTTTTTCTCTTAAAAGATGATTTTTTTTTCCAATAGAAGCTTCCATTCCAGGGTTGCTTGGGGAGTAGTGCCTCAGTTAGACATTGCCCTGAATTGTTTGCAGACAGAAACACCAGAAATTTATTAATACGTGTCCCCACGCAATTCCCTTTAAATATAACATCTGTGTGTCTGTCATAAGCAGCTTTGATCTGATTTTTTTTTTTAAGTAGAGAAGTGAGAGCGTATTTTACATATAAAAAGAATGTTACAACAGACACATATATGGGTGCATATTTTCCATTTTTCATGTGAATATTTGTATTTTGCCGAGATGGCACACACACATACACAGACTCAAAATACTGCAGTATTGCAAGATAAAAGGAGAGAGGGAAGTAAAGCCAATTTATTTATCTGTGAAAGTGAAAGAGTTGTTTGCTCAGTCGTGTCTGACTCTTTGCGACCCCATGGACTATAGCCCGCCAGGCTCCTCTGTCCATGGGATTCTTCAGACAAGATTACTGCAGTGGGTTGCCATTCCCTTCTCCAGGGGATCTTCCAGACCCAGGAATCGAACCTGGGTCTTCTACGTTGCAGGCAGATTCTTTACCATCTGAACTACCAGGGAAGCCCATATTTACCTGTGCGATACCAACAATTAGTGGTGCTAGTGGTAAAGAACCCATCTGCCAGTGCAGGAGACGAAAGAGACATGGGTTTGATCCCTGGGTCTGGAAGATCCCCTGAGGAGGGCATGGCAGTCTACTCCAGTATTCTTGCCTGGAGAATCCCACGGACAAAGGGGCCTGGCAGGCTATAGTCCATAGAGCTGCAAAGAGTTGGACACCACTGAAGTGACTTAAGCACAACCAACAATTACATTTCAGGACAGGGAAACTGAATTCCTTTGGCTTCATAGGAATTCAGTCAGCATCAGCAGCCCCACCCCACCCCTCCAGGCGGCCCAGGACAGGTGAGGCTCTGCGCTAGTTTGCAGGTAGCTTCTGGGCACATCTCCAGGAGAAGCAGCCACCTCAGGAACTTTCCTAACTCTTTGTAGGGCTGCATGTTATGATTTGAATTGTGGCTTTTTGAAAGAAAAGATCCTTTATTTTGCAATAGCTTCCATATGACTGGCAGTGATTAGTGACAAAGAAATTCCTTAAAAGGTAGCTGTAAGCTCTTTCAATAAAAGAGTGAGGTTAATGTGAGTGCAGCTACAACCTCAGAATATGAAGTCTTGGAGCTGAATTTAATATTAAGCATGTTCTTTGTTCATCCGAACCACTCGGTACCTTGCTTGATAAGCTTTCAAAATTCCTTCCACTCTAAGAAGACTTTTGCACATGTGACTCTGACTTTTGATTTTATACATTCTAATACAGAATTTATAATCATAGAGTAAACAAGTGAAATTAGAACAAGATGTGTTCTAATTTGTCATTAAGGATCTACTTTTGTGGTGATTTAAAATTTTGAGTTGAACACAGTGGAGAGAAATAGAGAAGAAAGGAGACGATAGTGAACATTCATCGAATGTTGTAGCACTGGGCCAAGTCCTTTTATATAAATGATTCCATCTAATCCTCACAGCTTGTGAACTTTGTGGTGTTACCCACACTCACGCCATACAGTGATGAAATAGCAGAGCTAAAAGGGGAATCAAATATATGTGACCTGGAAGCTTTTTTTTTTTAGTTATTCAGACATGTTGTCTGGACAGGAAGGCATCTAGGATACTATTTGACAGCATTTTTTTTTTTTCTCAGAATGAGTAAGCAAATAAATCTGAAGTTCAAATGCCCTGTGTTTCCAAGAGAAGAGTAGACCCCCGTAGATGCAAAAACTCAAGTGGGCTGTGTGTGTGTGTTTATGTTAGTCACTCAAGTCGTGGCTGACTCTTTGCGACCCCATGGACTGCAGCCCACCAGGCTTCACCGTCCATGGGATTCTCCAAGCAAGAATACTGGAGTGGGTTGCCATTTCCTTCTCCAGGGGTTCTTCCCAACCCAGGGATCGAACCCAGGTCTCCTGCATTGCAGGCGGATTCTTTACCCTCCGAGCCACCAGGGAAACCCGAGCAGAGTGAGGTTAGACCACTCAATTCAAACTGCCAGAGAAGAGAGTTTCTGATGAGCCTTCACCAATAACATCCTCCAGTTGGCCAGATGGCCCATGAAGGCATGGTTTTATAGGAAAATCTCACATAATTTTCTTTTTTTTTTTCAATTAGTCTGAACGATGTAGTATCAAAATGGCACCAAGTCCATGGCTTTCAAAATTACAGTGGGAGCAAAGCCCGAGTAAAATGGCTTGCTTGCTGTCTCATAACTACTTATGTTTCAGCATTTCTATGAATTTTTTTTTAAAGCTCAAGGCTTTTCAGTGTTGGGGAAAGAAGAGTAACACAGATTTTTGTTTAGTGCTCTAGTACTGGTGATTAGGAATGGCAGGAGGGCCTCTACATAAACATTTGTTATCATGATGTGTATTTTTTAAGTAGCTTCAGTGCTGCTCTTAGACCCCAGCCATGGGGCTGATATTGGAAACCCTTGCTTAATATGGGTCTTCTTCAAGCCATACCCTCCCTACCATATAAGGGAAGACAACACACAGTTTTCTTTCCCCTCAGTATCAGACAAGAGTTCCAGGATCCCAGAACTGCCTCTCCCAAGACCCAGAAACTCTCCGCTAACTCCATCTTCTGGAGGGTGGCTTTTAGGTTGTTATAAAGGTGGGAGGATAGAATATATTCTGTTAGCAATTCATTACCTTAATGAATTGTGATGCTTCCCTGGTGGCTCAGTGGTAAAGAACCTGCCTACCAATGCAGGAGACGTGGGTTTGATCGCTGGATTAGGAAGATTCCCTGGAAAAGAGAATGGCAACCCACTTCAGTATTCTCGTCTGGGAATTCCCATTGACTGGCAGGCTATAGTCCGTGGGGTTGCAAAGAGTTGGACACAACTTAGCGACTCAACAATAACAACCTTAATGCATACCTTGTACATATTTACACATGTGGGGTGAGGTGTAAATATGTACTTCTTCCTGCAACAGTGAGCAGCCTGAGAAATACCACTTCTTTCACTGAAGCGCTTCAGAGATTTTTGTAAATAAGACTCAATGCAAAATAAATCAAAGCCTTTGGCATATACTGACCTTTAGAATCAACCTGAGTAAATAAAAACTCCAGGACTAAAAGCCCAAGGTTCTCCAGGCACAAACTCAAGTCTCAGCCCACCAGTCCATGAAAAATCCAATTCTTGTTTTAAAACACAGGTATCTTAATATCCTCTTAGGCAATTACTACTTTTGAGATTATATTAGGAGAAATTGCCACCATCTTTACATTTTCATAAAAGAGACAGATTTTACCTCAATTGTTTGTTCTAGACAGCCTAAACATTTTCATGCCAGTATTCAAGACACTTTCCTGGACATTAACATGATGGCTCATTGTCATGCTCTTAGATCACTAAAAAACTGTCTGTCCATTGAGTTCAACCATTTGTTTAAGGGCAATTCCAAATGACAAGCTTCTTGGAAAGCAAATACATCCAGTATCATTATTAGTCAAAGGTACCTAGCAGTCTCCCTTCCTAGATTTTGTTCGATGCAATGTAACATCACATCGTTGAACATTTAAGAGTAGAGCAACAGGCAGAGATCTAGAGAGACGTTCACGTGAGCAGAGATTTTCCCCTTGAAAATGCTCAGTCTGGAGGGGCAAGCACCAATGAAGCAATTCATAATCAAAGCCAAATCTGAGAATGAAAAAAGAAAAATCAAAGTGTAGGGAGAGACTAACTGTCTGTCAGGATTAATATTTCCTTTCTCTTTTTCTGAAAAAAGTTTCATGGAGGAGGTGCAGTTTGAACTAGATAAGCACTGAAAAATAAATAGGTTTATAATTGGGAGAAAAATAATAATAATAGGTAACATTTACTGAGCCCTTACTAGCTGCCAGGCACTGTTCCTATGTGGATTATATGTATCATTTAGTCCTCCCAGCATAAACAGCCCTATGGGGTAGGTAAGTATATTCACTCCCTCCCTTCAGTTGAAGATGAAAATAATAAACAATGTATAAACACTCTAACCAGTCTGTCCATGTGAGATACGTGAAGTAACTCACCCAGAGTCACACAGGCAGTAGGTGGAGAATATGATGCAGTCAGCCCGCTTGTAGAACTTGTGTGGTAAACCACATACTGCAGAGAGAAAGGTATTCCACACGTAATAGAAGGAAGGTGTACCAGGCGTGGAACAGCCTGAAAGGTGGGAGAGAAATCACTGGGTAAAATGTAAGAATATGTTTAGTTTTGAAAGGGGTTGTTAACTTTTTCCAAAGTAATTGCATCAATTTGTATGACACCAGCCATGTAAAAGAGTTCTCGTTGTTCCACATCTTTGAAAACATTTGGCATTATCACATTTTTTTTCTCTTATAAATTTTGGCCATTTTGTTGGATATGGAGTGGTATCCTATTGTGATGTTAATGTCTCTCTAATTAATTAAAATTCTCTCAAATGGGTCTGTAGATAGTGTAAAACAATTAAGATCTGAAGCAGGTCATGCATACATATATGTATATGTGTGTGTGTCTATAAATTGACAAAATGATGTTAAATTTATATAAAAATCCAAAGGGATTAGACATACCCAAAACAGTATTGAAGAAGAGCAAAGAAGGGAAACTTACACTAGTGAATATAAAGACTTATAATAAAGTGCAATAAACAAGACAGTGTGATATTGGTTCAAGGATAGACAGGTAGGACAACAGCCTAACAAAGGCAAGTGCAGAATGAGACCAAAGTATTTAGGATCAATTAATTTGAGCAGTTTCCATTGCGCCATAGAGGTAAGAGGATGGTCTTTTAAATAAATGGTTCCAGGTCAATTAAAACTGTGTAGAAGAAAAAGTTCTTTGAACCCTACTTCATGACATAAAAAATTAAGATAGATCACAAATATATAAAACAATTTCCTATTTTTAGAAGAAACATGGGTGAATATCTTTATAATTTGGGGTTAAACAAAGATTCCTTAAATAGGAAATAAAAAGTGCCAACCATAAAAAGATGGATAAATTAGACATTATTAAGAATATATATTCATTAAAAGACTCCATTAAGGGAATAAAAAGACAACCACACAGTAGAAGATATTTGCATTACATGTATATAATGAAAAAGACTTAGAGTTAAAAAAAAAACTCCTACCAATCAGTAAGGAAAAGACAGCCAACCTAATTAAAAATTGGCAAATGGTTCAGACACTTTATGAAGGAGGATAACAAATATCAAAAAAAATTGAAATGATATTAATAGAGTCTTCAAGCAAACATTGAAATTCAGTTCTTTAATTATGTACTAAAATCAAAAGATCTGAATCACCAAGGCAGATAGCTACAGAGAGAGTATATTTATTTTAATAGGAGTACCTGCTTGGTAGGTAGCAACCTCTGAGGGCAGCTGGAATCTGGCCGTGATCACTGAGGACTGCTGGAATTTGTGTTAAGGGCTGGAGCTAGGTGTCCCTCTATTCTTATTCACAGGCTTCCTTGCTCAGGGGTTTTTACTTCACTGAGAACCTTCTTTCACTTCCCTTGGGCAAGTGAAAATATACTTGTGCTCTCAAAATTGAAGAAGCCCTCTTGTGAGGATGCTTGCTGTTTGGAGGTGGGAATGGAAATGGTGATTGTGCATCTCGCTGGAATTAGTCAGATGTGCTCAAGCATGCATGCGCGCACGCACACGCACACACACACACACACACACACACACACACACACACACACACACACACACACACACACACACACACACCCTGAAGACTGCGCAACGGAAATATACAGAATCAGAACATCAAGCATTCCAAATACCACGATGAAGATGTAGTCATTTTGGTCCACATCTACAAAGATGTCTATTAATAAAAAAAGAGCTCTAACTAATCCAGTACCCCAGTCCACAAGTTAAATGACATAAACCTAGGACTTTGATAATGGGAATTTGTTACCCCCGACTCTTCTCAAATTAATCATTGAACACCTACTACCAACACAAAGCATTGCTTTGTGTTAAGAAATGGGGATACATAGGTAAGAGACTGCTGTTTTCCCTTTAAAAACTGAAGGAATTTCCAGTCTTTAACTGGCTTTCTTGGAGGCAAAGTGATACATTAGAAGGAAGATGGGGTTTGGAATTAGCCAAACCTAATTTTGTATCAAACCTACTAAAAGCTATGAAGCCAGCCTCTGGTAGCTAAATGAAAAGATTGTCCTCACACCCTCACCTGAGTTTCAGCTCACATTATTGTAAGTCCCAAAAGGAGATAGAGGTTTATAAACAAAGCCCACTTCTATTCATCCTGTTACTCACACCAGGTAACTCGATCAACTTTTGAATCTACTTTTGGTTAAAGAAAATGTTTCCATCTCTATTTTGGTGAAATATTGGGGAATTCTAATTCAACATCCAATTTCACTTTTAACAAGAGGAAAATTTAAATACACAAAGAACAAACCAGACTGCCTTTCAAGTACCCAAGAAGATTAGGAGCATTCAGGGTACCCCAAATCAACTGAAACATAAGAAAAGTATAATTGTAGATCTTGCAGAAGTCTTAAAAGTTAATGTGTGCTGTCCACTCACCGTACGTTAGAGAGGAAGAAGGTGTGTTTTAGAGACATCTACTCCTTCGGCCAAAGTCGTGTGTTTAACAAGGGCAGAGGCAACACTTGAACCTGAAGTCCCTCCGATCTCTGCTGGTGGCCTTTCACTTTCCAGAAAGAGGGTTTTCAGAGAGCCTGTCATTGCCACTACCGTACTCCCACATGTCGGTCAGCTTAATGTTCAGAACATCTCTGTTATGTTAAAACAAGGATGGCCCCCGGCTGCCTTTCAGCTCTTCTGTATTTTGGGTCTGTGGATATTAATCGATGGGCTATTCAGGAGACAGACTATGAAAGAGGAAGTGGGGTGGATTAGTGTCTCAATTCCTTTCCAGCCTTTGGAAATGAAAATGTGTTTCATATGGAGAGTCAAAAAGTAATATACTGATTGACAAACAAAACTGGGAACTTTGGAATGCCTATTAAGAGCTAGCCTTGTGCACAGAAGTCTGTTTCCATTGAGAATTAACTTTCTCGGGCATCTGCAGTTTTCTTACAAATGTCTATATTTTAGATCAGATGCATTCTCAGTGCAATATAAACTCAAGTATATATGCACTTGCTTTAGGAAGAAATAACTAAATCCAGTTGGTTCCTCCAGGCTTTATACTTTCAAGAGTCATTCTGTTACATACAGATGTAACAACTGCAAAAAAAAAAAAAAGATTTGTTAACCTCAAAAGTACTTATTGATATTTAGAAATAGCATGGTATTTTAAGACTACTGGGTGTGAATGCACATCACAGCTGGGAATCCAGGGCTTGCTCTTTATCAGTGTACCTTCCTGTCCCTGGAAAGCTGATAAGGATTTTGGTAGAGCCAAAGCCTCAAATTTCCATGTGTCAACTGAAACAAACAGGCACCTATTGCCTCACAACCGTGTCCAGGTCAATCAAGTTTTATTGAGAGGATTAAATATAAAGAAACTTGACACTTGTCTCTGGTTTTAGCTGTGTTCCCTTCTATAGTTCCTGGTTGCCAGACATCACTTTACCAAGGATCTTCCTGGTCAGTTCTTCCTGCTACCACACAGAAGGCAGGGTTTCATTTATAGGAAACTGTAGAACTGATGGCTAAACTGGTCATACAGAGACAAAAGCAAAATGTACAAAGAATGGAGAAATATGTCTCATTTCTCTTTATTCTTCATTCTAGTTCTTAAAATTAGAAGTTTAAATTATAGCAAATTCCAGCTCTTTTCAAGAATTCTAGTGAGATGAATGGAGAGTAGCATGGAAGCATATATACTACCATATGTGAAATAGATAGCCAATGGAAATTTGCTTGTATGACTCAAGGTACTCAAACTGGGGCTCTGTGACAATCTAAATGGAGTGGGAAAGGATGGGAAGTGGGAAGAAGGTTCAGGAGGGAGGGGACATATGTACATCTATGGCTCATTCATGTTGATGTAAGGCAGAAATCAAACCAATATTGTAAAGCGATTATCCTTCAATTAAAAATCTTAAAAAAAAGAATTCCATTCTGTCAAAATATTTAAGATGTAGCTAAAATAAAATGAGTCCTTCTGTCATAGTGCATGATGTACTCAAGTTGCAAATGGGTTGTGATCCTGCGATTAATGTATAATATTATTTGGTTAACACTCATTTTGGTGTAGCTACTTTTTTCATACACTTACCTGCAATACAGGGTAAATTTTACAGTAAAAATATTTTGCATCGTGCTTAGGCTCACATACCATTTTACTTATTATTTTTAAAATGTTTTATCTTTCGGCCACACCACTCATCATGTAGAAATTTAGTTCCTTGACCAGGGATCGGAGCCCACGCCCCTGCAATGGAAGTTCAGAGTCTCAGCCACTGGCCCACCAGGGACGTCCCTCGTATACCATTTTAAAGAAGCCTATTGATCCTAGAATTCCAGATTCTGAAAAAATATTAATACTTCCTCTCTTACCAGGCGTGGTTGCAGTGTTGGTCATACCTGGTTCTCTCCTGTCTCTGGGTGCTTCTTTCCTGACTCTTTTACAGGCTGCTTCTCCTTTCCTCGGCACTAAATGTGGAATTCTCAATGCTTGACCTTAGGCTGCCTTCTGTTTTCTCTTTATACTATCTGCCAGTTCAGCTTCATCCACAGCCATGCTTCAGGTACCATGTCCATTTTGACAGCTTCTGAATTTTTATCTTCCCTCCTGAACTTCTCCAAGATCTAGCCACAGTTTCTCCATTTGGAATTCTCAAAGTCATCTCAGATTAAACACATCCAAAAACATGCCTTCTCTCCCAGATTTGGGTTTCTTCCATGTCTCCCCAGCTCAAAGAATGGCTAGCTCTCCCATTTGTCCAGGTGTGGAGATCAGAAATCTTAGGGTCGTTCTTAGCACTAACCCCTCCCTCAACACTCATGTCCGTACACAATCTGTCGGGTTTGACCTCCTAATCTATCCATTTCTCTCCAGTACTCTTTGAACATTCTGTGTTCTTTGTTTCCACAGGGCCTTTGCTTGTACTGTTAGAACCGAATCCCCTCACTTGAGCATTTATTTTTTTTAAAGAAGGAAGTCATCTGCAGTAGTTGCTTATCTGTGGACTCATTCAGGCCTGGAGGAAAGAAGCATAGAGGGTAGAATTTTGAAGCTCTTCTATAAAATGCAAGGTAGAGAGCAATTTCTTATGACAACCAGGATTAATGGTTCTATTACAACGGCAAGCACTTTTGAAGTCCATAAGTCTCAAGACAGCTTCTCAAAAAAAACAATCCAGCAAGGACAACTGTGTAGTTAAAAAATACAGAAAAGAATGATTAAAAGACATAGAATTGATGACACAAGAGTCATTAATAAGAATCCTGTCTCCATAATTCCTTGAGTCTGTAACCTCTTACCTCATGAGTATTCTCATGAACAACTGTCTTTTAGAAAATTTTCAGACATGATGCTATTAGCCATATCTGTATAAAGCCATATAGAAAATTATAGTCTTGACTTTAAAGTCCAAGGAGGTTATAATTTCCTGCCTCCTCATTTTTCTTCTCCCACCTGTTCTGAGAAATTTCCAACCCATTAACCAAAGTTCAGCTTTAATGTCAGGCCTCTGGAAAGCGTGTCCTGACTCCTATCCCTATGGCAGGCTGCTTTGTAGAACATTCCCAGAGAATCTCATTCCCTTTCTTCTTGAAGGTAATCTCAGTTTGTAATTGAACATGTATGGTTGGAGATTTTTACAAATTCTTATTTATCTCTTCAACTGTACTTTAAGCCTCATGAAAATACGGAACACGTATCTTTTTCTCTGCAGCCCCAGATCCCAGTGTTTTGTTTTGTTTTGTTCTTTGTGTGTGCTCAGACATGTCTGACTCTTTTTGGCCCCATGGACTGTAGGACCCCACGGCTCCAGACCAGGCTGCTCTGTCCATGGGATTCTCCAGGCTAGAATATAAACTGGGTTGCCATTCCCTTCTCCAGTGATCTTCCCGACCCAGGGGTGAAACCCGCATCTCTTGTGTCTTCTGAATTGACAAGCAAGTTCTTTAGCACTAGCCTACCTGATCTCAGTGTGACACCCTGTAAATGCTCAGAAATGTTCGTTGAATGCTATGGAAGGGATGGGCTGAAAACTACCAGACCACTGTGGGTATAATATGTCTTCGAGAAACTGAATTCAGAATTCTAATTGGTTTCTGGTACACAACCCCCTTCCTTCCCCTTACTCAAAGACCTGCCCTTTTACCCCTGATCTTGATGGGCTTTCCCTATCTGCAGACTATGCTGGGATTTAACCAATGAGTGGTGTTCTAATGGGATAAATCAAGGGCTCGGGGGCTTCTCAGGTGGCTCAGGGGTTAAGAATCGGCCTGCCACTGGAGGAAACACGGACTTGATCCCTGGGTTCAGAAGATCCCCTGGAGAAGGAAATGACTGTCCACTCTAGTATTCTTACCTGGAGAATCCCCTGGACAGAGGAGCCTAACGGGCTGTAGTTCATGAGAGCACAAAAGAGTTGGACACAACCTAGCAGTGACTTAAAACGCACACAAATCAAAGGCCCTCTCAGAACCAGGCTGGGAAAGAAGAAAGGTAAGAATGAGAAAAGACCCGTAAGGGGAGCTGATTGGAAATAGAGTGCTGGGCACAGTGGGGCAAGTGTCCTTAGCTGTGGGGGCTGCATGATGGCACAGGAAACCTTGGGCTGCTTCCTGTCTCCCTGCAGTGGCTGACCTGCCCCTTTACTTCCGTCCCCTGTGGAGTTGAGAGCATACTCCTTGAAGAGCTTAAACATCACAACTGGGAAAAACCTTGGAAATGATGAAAGCTGACTTCCTCATTGAGGAAACGCTGGCCGGATGGGGAAGGAGAATGGCCCGAGGTGGCAGAGCTGAAACTAGACCAAGAGCTCAGGTCTCTGTGCCCTCCCTCTGCAGCTTTTCACTCTGCACTACATCTGGCTTGGTTAGGAGCTGCTAGCCCTGTTCAGATCTTAGTTATGTCACTTGGTACATGCATTAGTCCTCCTTCAAAGGTTTAGCAATTTGTCAGTGGGATTAAGCTAAGCCATATTATTTCAACGCAAGTCGAGGGAGGAGAGGCATTCTCTGAGCTGAGAAACATATTGAGTAATTCGCGAGGGAAGCATTTCCCTAAGACAGAAATAGTGGGTGTTTATGTAACCACAGCATCTTGACCCAAGCTCTTTATCATTTAGTGTAGCATAGTTGAAGATAGTGAGGAGAGGAAGGAGGTCGGGGAAGGAGGTGGATTAAGGGCTGACATCATAGATCTGTTCTTAGAATGAGAGGCTGTTGATAGAACTAGGGTAGGAGTCAGATAACCTGTCCTGGTATGAGCTTAATGAAACACAATCAAGGCTGTGTTGTGCAGGCAGCTTTTATAGTACAAAAGCTCAAGAAGCCCTCTGATGAAAAGCATTACTAATTCTTAGAACTGTAACTCTTCAATTACTGCTGCTTTGACTAATAATCTTTGCTTTGTGTAATAATCTGTAATAAAATCATTTGCTCTCCCTAAGTAAACCTGAGATAATCCTCAAACTGAAGTAGGAACTTACACCATGAAATGATCTCAGGTGATGTGGGCATCAATAGTATAGAAACATACACACACTTATATATTAGCCACATCAAATCCATCATTTCACAAATGTGATTCATCTGTATGAAAGCAAAAGCTAAAGTGAGTGAGTTTAAATAAAAACGAAGTGTGTTGTATTGTAAACGGCTTAAAATTCTTTTCCGATAACAAGTATTTGTAAATCATTGAACAAATTTTAAATAGATTTCAATTACTGATACTATGTTTAGAATTTTGGACCATGCCTTTAAAAAAGAAAACCCTGATTTTTCGAGAAAGTCTTTTCCAGTAAAAAAAAGAATAGTCTAATTCCTGTAACCCTCCTTCATTAAGTATATTTACTCTTTTGCATACATTTAATACAAAAATGTATTGAGTTAGTTTGGATATTGTTTTAAACCAAAAGTAGGAAAAGAAGTTTCTGTAAAGAATAGAAGACAAACTGATGGAAAATTATAAAAGGAAAACTAAAAAAAAAAAAAAAAAAATTAAATTTGGTTTTACTTTTAATCCTCCTTAGAGATTACATAAACTATTTCCATCTTCTTTTAAAGTTAAGAGTAGGAAACACAAGTCTCTATTAAATAATCATTGAAACTGAAAAAACAGGAGAGAAAGGGATAGAGAAGACAAATGAAGAGGAGGTTTTACAAGAATGAGCAAGAATTGGAGAAACGGGAGAGAAGCTGGTGAAAAAGAGAATAATAAAGCAGTATCTGTAGAGAAGAGGCAGGATATACTCCCAGAGTTATGCTTTTATGGAACAACACAGAATTTAATTCATTTGAAGGATTTTCAATTAACTTTTAAAGGAAGGTTACGTTTTATGACTATAGGCAATGTGGAAATATGAGCTCTTGAAATTTTTCCATAAACCTAATCAAATGTAGATAGAGGAAATTTTCTAGCTCTATATCTTAAGTCTGTGCATTTCCAACATTTTCCAACATAGTTACTCAATTATAAGCAAACTCCGACTAATTTCTCTAATTCCTTTTCGATGTTGCAATTTTCAAAAGGCCACAGATAAATTAGTACTGAATGAGTCACTCTGGTAGTGATTATGACATAAGACTTGAAAAACTCAACTGAGGAGTTTCCATATTGTTATAGTTATTTATATTCAGTGCCATTTGTAATTGTAGCTAGTTAAAATGACTTTTGAATAAGGATGACTATCTTGAGAGTTTAACATTTATGAAGCCTCCCAAACAAAATCCATATTAAAATATAACATTTTATACAACATCTCATTAGGGCTGTGGGGCAGCCAATTTTTAACAAATCTTATTACCTTTGTCTTGACCTACGTGTGTGGTGAGAACAAAGTCAAAAATTTTAATAGGCAGTTGTATTTGTCTTGAAGTTGATATCATTTGAACATCCTTTGATTTGTGCATAAAATTTAATTTCACTTACTTTTAATACTCTGAAAGTTATTAGTCTAACAGCTGCCTGGCAATTTGTTGTTGCTCAAAATTGAATATATTTGTTGATAAACCAATATATTAATATCTTGCATACTTACGGTTTGTAATAAGGATTCAAGAGGTAAACCTATCCCATCCAGAGCTGTAAAGATTTTCCAGGATTAAGAAATTAAGAACTATAACCAGAATTCTTCCTTATGTATACTGACTTGAGAAATCAAGAATGTATTTATGAAATTTGTGTTTAAATAGCTTATCATTCTTATTTTTGAACTACTTAAGGGAGTAAAATTTGGCATACATTCAGGACTATCTACTGGAAGAGATTCGGAGGCAGAATTTCTCTGTATTGATTTCCTTTAGGAGGCTTACTTGCCTTCCAGAACTGATTTTCGAGTCCATCTCAGTCCTCATCTGATAGAGCTCTTCCTTCAGCTTTGCTTGGGATGAATACAGTGAAAATGTGTTCTGTTCAGAGTTAAGTATGAGTTCAATAGTCTTGAAATCATTACCCACAATTCTGAGTTACATTTTCTCTTGAAACCACATGCTTCAGTGTTTGTCACAAACAACGTTATTCCCCTAACTTTACTGTCAGCAAAAAAGTTATCTATGTCCTGACCAGGAGGATATCCATTCCTAGGTATTGCTACGTCATTTATACCCTTGATAATAAGAATTTAAACCTTAAACTGAAAAAAAAAAAAGTATCAGCCTTTCAGTTAGACTTTCCAATATTGCTATTTCACTGTGATGTATGTTTCAACCACAAGAGTATTTCTGGATCTTTCTCTTTCCAGCTTTTGAATCAACCCATCAACAGAGTCAATTCCTTAGTGATACCTGAGCCATGTGAGTTTCAGTCAATACCACCTTTCTCACTTTGATAACAATGAGAATCGTCAGAGTTTTGTCTGCTTTTGCAATAGATTTCCCTCTTTACTGCCCTTTTTTTGAAAGTCAGAGTTCTTCTTTTTTCAGTTTTTTTAAAAAGCTCAAATGTCCTACATTTTTAGATATCTGAGGTTTTCTAGACTTTTTTAGTTTATTTTTTTATTTAATTTATTTTTGCCCACACCACATGGCATGTGGTACTTTAGTTCCCCTACCAGGGATCAAACCCATGCCTGCTGCATTGGGAGCAGGGAATCTTAACCACTGGATCACCAGGAAAGTCTCGTGAAGTGTCCGGGTTTCAGAAAAGGTGGATTTTCAGAGTAGTTAATTCCCCGCACCACCTTCCCTACCTTCAGGGAGGCCCATAATACTCAGGGTGGGTGTGGAGGGCATTGCAAGGGGGTAGATTCTGTGTCTGCAGTCGCTACAGCTTCAGCCAGCTTCACAAGGCTTTGCCATCTCCGGTAGACCTGTCCTAACTGATGGGGAACTCCGAGGTTACGGGCTGCTATTTATCTCTCACAAATATGAAACTGCACTATTTTTAGAAGCGAACTTGACTCTTGGCAGCGGCATATTTTTGCTGTGTGTCACAGATCTTGGAACCCGCAGGTTGGAAGGAGCTTAGAAACTTTTGAGACAAATCTTGTAGAGGGTAATAGTTCAAGGTCACAGACAGGAGGGCCATCCAGAAACCAGGACTCTGGGTTATTACACGCCTTTGCTCAGTTTTCCCTAGTACCTGCCTGTTGTGTTTCTGAGGTGTTCCTGGGCAGGCCAGGCATTGCAGTGAGCGCTTGAGCTCAGCTCTCTCTGGCTGGAGGATAAGCACTGGCTTAAAGGCCTGAGCGCTGATCTCACCCAAGAGTCCATGATGCTACCTGTCTTAGACAGCTGGGGCCGCCATATCAAAATTCCACAGGCAGCTCAGTGGTAAAGAATCTGCCGGCCAGTGCAGGAGATACAGGAGACTCGTGTTTGATCCCTGGGTCGGAACAATCCCCTGGAGAAGGAAATGGCAACCCCCTCCAGTATCCTTGCCTGGGAAATGCCATGGACAGAGGAGCCTGATCACAAAGAGTCAGACGTGGCCGAGCAACTGAGCGCAAGGGGCTTAAACAACAGAATTTTATTTTCTTACAGTTCTGGGGGCTGGGAATCCAAGATGGAGATGCCAGTAGGGTTGGTTTCTGGTGAGAACTCTTTCCCTGGCTTGTAGATGGCTGTCTTCCTGCAGTGTCCTGACATGGTGGAGAGAGAGAGAGAGATCTGATGTCTCTTCCTGTAAGGACAACAGTCCTACAGGATCAGGGCCCCATGCTTATCAACTCAGTGAACCCAAATTACCTCCTTAAGAGCTCTATCTCCAAATACAGTCACTTTGGGGGTGAGGGCCCTGAAAATTAACTGGGGGGCACAATTGAGTCCATAACAGTACTCAGCCATTAAATAAAATCTGCAGGGAACTGGACTGGACTCTTGGTTGGATAACTTTATTTTACCTTGTTATCTACCTGGAAGCGGTTTTTCTATTAGAGGCTCTTTAGGGAACATTTATTATCTCGGCTTCCTAAATTGAAGTCAGAGTACAAATTTATCTGGAGTCTCTGACAGCACTGGGCCACTGGACCATACTTTGAAAGTAATATTTGAACAAGTGATACATACGATAGTATGGAATTTAAAAAGGTACAAAGTGAAAAGTATGTCTCTCTCACTCCTCTACCCTAATCTGTTAATAGTGATTTCTTTACTTTTATAGGGTGGTCTATGCACTGACAGACAATCTGCACGTAGTCATTTTTTTTTACATAAATGTTAGCATCTTGTACTCACAGTTCTAGACTTTACTTTTTTCACTAAACAATAAATCATGGCAATTATTTAACATCGTGCATGTGAAAATAATACATTTGTATAGTTTCCCTTCTATTAATATAAAATGTGTGCATGTGTGCATGCTAAGTCACTTAAGTCATGTCCAACTCTTTGCAATCCTAAGGACTGTAGCCCGCCAGGCTCCTCTGTTCATGGGATTCTCCAGGCAAGAATAACTGGAATGGGTTGCCATGCCCTCCTCCAGGGGATCCTCCCGACCCAGGGAACAAACCCACATCTCTTATGTCTCCTGCATTGGCAGATGGGTTAGCACCTGGGAAGCCCATAAAATCTGTGAAATATTTCATTGTAGATATATCATAATTTTCTAACCAATCTCCTTCTATTGTCAACCTCTTTGATTATGTTTCTTGATTTTAAATTGTAACTCTATTAAATATACAAATGAGACTGCAGTAATTATCTTTATAAACATTATTCACATGTGTATACTCATGTACATCCTTAGGTAAGTTCTTAAAAGTGGAATTGCTGTGTTAACGGTATGTGCATTTATGGTTTGGTGGAGATGACCATATTGCTCCCTGTCCTGTTTTTTCTTTTTTAATTGTAGTGTAGTTGTTTTACAGTGTCATGTTAGTTAATGCTATACAACAACATGAACCAGCTATATGTGTTCATATATCCCCTCCCTCCAACCCATCCCTACCCTACCCCTCTAGGTCATCACAGAGCACTGAGTTGGGCTTCCTGTGCTATATAGCAGCTTCCCACTAGCTATCTATTTTATACATGGTACTGTATGTCAGTCAGTCAGTTCAGCCGCTCAGTCATGTCCAACTCTTTGCAACCCCATGGATTGCTGCACGCCAGGCTTCCCTGTCCATCACCAACTCCTGGAGTTCACTCAAACTCATCTCCATCGAGTCGGTGGAGCCATCTCATCCTGTCATCCCCTTCTCCTCCCACCTTCAATCTTTCCCAGCATCAGGGTCTTTTCTAATGAGTCAGCAGGTGGCCAAAGTATTGCAGTTTCAGCTTCAGCATCAGTCCTTCCAATGAATATTCAGGACTGAATTCCTTTAGGATGGACTGGTTGGATCTCCTTGCAGTCCAAGGGACTCTCAAGAGTCTTCTCCAACACCACCATTCAAAAGCATCAATTCTTCGGTGCTCACCTTTCTTTATAGTCCAACTTTCACATCATACATGACTACTGGGAACCATAGCGTTGACTAGATGGACCTTTGTCAGCAAAGTAATGTCTCTGCTTTTTAATATGCTGTCTAGGTTGGTCATAGCTTTTCTTCCAAGGAGCAAGTGTCTTTTAATTTCATGGCTGTGGTCACCATCTGCAGTGATTTTGGAGCCCAGAAAAATAAAGTCTCTCACTGTTTCCATTGTTAGTGTATATTGGTATACACCACTAATGTTAGTGACTGAACAGAACTGAACTGAACCAATGTTAGTATAATGTGTTCCGTGGGTAGTGTATATGTCAGTGCTGTTCTCCCAGTTTGTCCCACCCTCCCTTTCCTCCCCTGTGTCCACTTGTCCATCCTTATGTCCGCATCTCTATTCCTGCCCTGCAAATAGTTTCATCTATATAAATGTACATTAATAGTCACAATATTTGTTTCCATCTTTCTGACTTACTGTGCTCTATACGACAGACTCTCGGTCCATTCACATCACTGCCCATCGTGGTTTCTGGGAGAGGGTTGTAACTGGATCTCAAATGTGACGGTTTCCTGGAAGCAGAGAAACTGCACAGATTTGCTGTGTGCTATCTGTGTGTATTTGACTCACAAGTCTTGTACTCTGGAATGTTCTCCCAGGTTCTTTTTGCCTCATTATCCCCACCTCAGACTCTTCTGTTTCATGAAGTTTTCCCTGCTGACCATTTTCTTACTTTTTTTCTTGGTTCGTTCCACACAACGATCCTCTGTACATGGAATCATGAACTCTACCTACAGACAGGACTCTCTAACACTTTGCTAAATATAATTTTTCTCTTCAAATATTTCTTGTATGTATACTATTTCCCTAACTAGATGCCCTAACAAAATACCAACATTTACTTTACTTTTATAATAGCAGCATATAATTTTTATAACACTTAATAGGATAGAAAATAATTTTTGCTTTTCTATCTTATTCTTTCCTCTATGTTTTGAAGTAGCCATAGCAATAATAATGATAAAACATGTTCATATTTACATAAATTTTTAATAATGTATTAGTATGATATGTAATTAATATATAATTAGTATTATTATTTCATCATAGAGGTGAAGAATTTGAGATACAGTGAGATTTAAGTGCCCAAGTCACCTCGCTATGAAATGGTAAAGGCAGAACTTTAATCCAGTGTTAACTATTCTAAATCACATTTCCTTTCCACTGACTCATGCTTTCTTTTAACATTTAGTGGTGCTGAGCACATCATAATAAAGAGCTATAGACTGTTGTTTAATCACTAAGTCGTGTGCAACTCTTCTGCGACCCCATGGTCTCTAGCTCTCCAGGCTCCTCTCTCCATGGGATTTCCGAATCAAGAATGCTATTCCCTTCTCCAGGGGACCTTCCAGACCCATGGAATGAACCCGAGGCTCCTGTGTTGGCAGGCGGATTCTTTACCACAGAGCAGGGAAGCCCCTACATTAGGGTGCTTTCCTTCAAAGATGACCCCTTGTAATCCCTTGTAAGCTATAGATTAAACATAAACTTCCCTCCAGATGATCCCAGTGAACACCAAGTGAGTGACAGACTTGAGAGGAAATACACGCTGCTGTCTTACTGCAAGGAACCTAGCAAATGGATCACTTTGCCCTTCAAGGCAGCCAGTCTTCAGAGAACACCTTTTTGCATTTTTGCATAGTGTGGGTTTCCTCGCTCCCAGGCCTTGCTTAGGTCTTGATGCCTTTTAAATGTGGTTTTTGTTGTGGTGGTGCCCGGTACCACAATGAGGTCACTCACTGTTCAGTATTAGCCTCTGGCCTGAGTTTATGAGGGCTGGTTGCACAGGCAGTGGATTAAGTGTGTGAGCATCAACTCCACAACCAATACTGGTATTTATGATAAATAAACCTCCCAATGAGTCTTATTCTGACCTCTGACTTGCATCCTTGGTCTGATACTCGACTGGGTTCTAGAGTAGCCTCTATGGGATCCTTTGGGTCTTTGTGTTCAAGACAACTTGGTAACTAATTGTGGGGACTGGGGGAAGGGAGACATTAATCTGGCTGCAGCTTTCAACACTTTACCCTCTTAAAAATCTTTCCGGATTTGGCAGGGCTATTTTGGAGCTGGCATGACCTTGGATTTCCACTCTAAACATGGTTAATCTGCCGGCTCTTGTTTTGATCCTTTCCACGAGCTGTTCTCCTGGAGGAACTAGAGGCATGCATGTCTCCGTGTGGTTTGCAAATGTCTGGAGGGAACTGAGATGGAGTGGGTAATGATTTAGAAAGCTCTTCCATTCTCAGATGCTGGTGGCAGCTATATTTAGACCCTAAGAGGCAAGTTGACCACTGTTATGCCAACAACACTCAACACAGGCAACTTTTATTCATGCCAGAATGGACCAGGCCTGTCATCCCTCCTGGGCCAGAGTTTCAGGATAAGTGGCTGTCACTGCCTCACTTCGAATTCTCTCCCCCAAGTTCTTGCTGTTGACTGCATGCCTGCCGGGCGGCTGAGATTTGGACTTAGGAAGTGGGCACTGGGGGCGAGGGCGGTGTAGGAGCTAGTAGGGAGGGAGGGGAAAGAAAGCAGAGAGGGAAATAACCATCTTTCTCAACTCAGAGATAATGACTTCTGTGTTTATTGAAGTCAGCACCAGGCTGAATTCAATCTATTCAAGCAATATAAAGATCTTAGAGAAATCATAAACAATTTCCCCAGGCCACATAAACCCCTGAGAAAATCAGGAACTCTCACTATGATCAGGGAAGACCTGCATGCCCCTGGGAAATCTACTCCCAAACTACGTTTTACTGCCACCCTCCCTGTGGTGGACAGGAATTATTGGCCCCCCAACAAAGAGGTCCATGTTCTAGTCTCCAGAACCTGTGAATACATTGTCTTACGTGGCAGAAGAGACCATGAAGATGTGATTAAGGATCTTGAGATATGGAAATTATCCTGGCTTATCCATTGTAACTATAAGGATCTTATAAAAGGGAAGCATGAGGGTCAGAGAGAGGGAGAGGTGTAACAAGGGAAACAAAGGTTGGGGTGATGTGGCCACAAGTCAAGGAATGCAAGCCACCTCGAGAAGCCAGAAAAGCCAAGGAAATAGGCTTTCCCCAAGAGTCTCCAAGGAAGCACAGCCCTGCTGACAGCTTGACATTAGCCCAGTGGCACCCATCTCAGACTTGTGAGAGGCACCCATCTCAGACTTCTGATGTCTAAAACTGTTCAGTTAATGAATTACTATTTTTAAGCCGCTACATTTGTGGTGGTGTGTCACAGCCATGATAGGAAACAAATACACCCACCAAGAGAGATTTTGACACCCTCAGGGAAGATGAGCACTCCCGGGGGCATCACCTCTGAAGCCTCTCTCCCTTTCATGGATTCTGGGGAGGACAGTGGATGCCACAGTGCCTGGTCACATGTTGCTCTGCTTAGTTCCAAGTGGACAACACAGTGATTCAGTATTTTTATAGATTATATGCCATTGAAAGTTATTACAAAATAACGGCTGTATTTCCCTGTGTTGTACAGTATATCCTTATTGCTTATTTATTTTATGCACATTCGTTTGGGTCAAGGAGTCTAAGACCTTGAAGAATTTTTCACATTATCAATAAAATCCCTTCCTCTTGGGAGAAAACCAGGTATACTATACTAAGTATACTTTCAGAAAACATTTTGTTTTTTCATTTTGTGTGTGTGTGTTTAAATATATATATAATTTTTATTTGTTAGTTATACTCCATAAGGCCAGGAAAAGTAACAACCAAACCAGCTGGAAAAAAGGCAATATCACCATCCATATTTTGTTTGTGAATTCATCTTTTTGTTGAAAAATCTGTAGTTCATATATTTTATTTCTATTAGTGTTTCATGATAAGTATATTCCACAAATGATTTACCCATTCTTTTGTTGTTAAGCATTTCAGTCGTTTCCAGTTTTTGGTCTTTATAAGTTTTTCTCCAGTGAATATCTTTGTCATCTTTTTCCTTAATTCTTTAAGTTTTATTCAACTGTAGTTGATTTACAATACTAATTTTAGGTGTACAGCACCATGATTCTATATTCTTATAGATTGTACCCCATTTAAAGTTATTACAAAATAATGGTTATATTTCCCTGTGTTATACAATATATCCTGTTGTTTACTTATTTTATACCTAGTAGTTTAATCCCATGCTCTTCTTCTTCCCTCTCTCCACAAAAAACATTTTGCATTCTTTTAAGAATTTTAGTTCTCAAAGTGATCCCTCTCTGAAGATGAGCGTGTTAGCATGATCCCAGTCTTTCTACAGTTGATATAATTTTTCTCTCATTGTGCTGGGTTTAAAAAAATCACTTACTTTAAAAGTGATTTATGTGGGTTAAATGGAGCTTTATGTGGGTTAAATGAGATCTGCACAAAGTTCCTGACACATCGCAAGGACTCAATAAATATTTCTGGTCATTATTATTTTCACCAACCTTTAAGAGCCTCAATTCACTTAAGCCCATTGGTAATAGTGCCTGCCTTCATAGCACTATGAAGGGTTTGGTCATTTATTACTTTGAAACAAATCCACTTTAAACTTGGTAGCATAAAATGAATTTCATTTTTATGCTTTCAAGAAATATGGTTTAAGAATGCAGATAAAGTGCAGTATCCAATATCTTAGGGAGACTCAAATGCCTGGGGCTAGAAAAGTTGGGAAGTGTCTTTGCTGTCAAGACTGGCACCCCTGGGCTTTCCTGATGGCTCAGTGGTAAAGAATCCACCTGTCACTGCAAGAGACTGGGGTTCAATCCCTGGTCTGGGAAGATCCCACATGCCACAGAGCAGCTAACCCCGCGCACAGTGATTGAGCCTGTGCTCCAGAGCCTGGGAGCCGCAGCTGCTGGGCCCACATGCCACAACTACTGCAGGCCCCGTGTGTAGAGGCTGAGTTTCACAACAAGAGACGCCACCACAATGAGAAGCCCGCGCGCTGCAATGGAGACGAGCCCCTGCTTGCTACAGCCACAGAAAAGCCCACAGTGACAAGGACCTAACACAGCTAAAAATAAAATAAAATAAATTTTAAAAGACTGGCACTTACTCTTGGATCACTCAAAGGGGTGGGGATTCATACGCAACTGTCTACGAAAGTGCCTGAAATTTTCACGTGGCTGGGCTTCCCTCTGAATAGGAGCTGGATTTCAAGAGAAGATTTTCAGAGACCAAGACAGGCTGTGACTCTTCTTCAGAGCCAGCTCCTTAAGAAATGAAACAGCCATTCTGCTTCAATAGGATTGTGGCAAGGGAGCCACCAAGACCAGTTCAGATTGAAGAGGGTTACAGTTAGGGGAAAAGAGAATCTGAGTCTCCTAAATTCATGGCAGTCAGCCATGTTTATCTTTGCCCTCTAAATTTATCCTTTAGTTAGTATGACTCCCATGTAATGTATTGTTCTTAAGTTTCACCTAAAATATATTTATTTGCTTCAGATTTGAAAAGATGCTTTATCGGTTGCTCAGCAACTCAAATATGTAATTATCTTTTGCCTTAGTTAGAATCTTACTTAAGGTTGAAGTCTTGACATTCAGAGTGGTATGTTTCTAGTGAGGAAATGAAGTTTTACAGTTATAATGTTAGAGTGATTCTCAGGCTCCTGAAACTAATATTTGCAAATGATTTTCCAAATGAAAGTTGTCAATGTGGTGAAGAAAGCTATCATTTTGTTCACTTCAGAGCTGTTTGCAAGAGAGAAACAAGTAGTAATTTCTAGAATAAGCAAAGGGAAACGATTAGCTCCAGATAATGAACACTGTATTGACTGTGGAGACAGCATATGGAAGGCTTGTGATGTGTATCCAAAGAGGCCTTTGGTTCCTTGATGTTTATTTTGTTAAGAATCTTTTTTATGTAGACCATGTTTAGCATCTTTATTGAATTTGTTATTATATTGTTTCTGCTTTATGTTTTGGTTTTTTGGCTGTGAGACATGTAGGATCATAGCTCCCTGACCAGGGATCAAACCTGCACCCCCTGCATTAGAAGGCAAAGTCTTAACCACTGGACCACCATGGAAGTCCCACTTCCTTGATGTTTAGAATACAGTCTGTGGGCATGTGTAAGCCATGAATTTAAGTGACTATAAATGCCAGAATTTTGTGCATTAGTAGGTTGGTCTAGAATAATCTAGCTATAATTTGGAAAATTCAAATAAAAAACAAATCCAGAAGAAAGTAAAAACAATTCTTTTTCATTTTGTTCATAGTTCTTAACTTTTTTTCTTTTATGGCTACTGGCCACTGTCTCTTGATGCAAGTAAGTTAACGAATTCATGTCTAAGGATTTTGGCAAAGCTCTTTCTGAACAAGAAGTGAAAGACTTAATTTCTCTGTTTGGTAACCTATGACTGTCTGGGTCTTTCTAGAATCAGCCCGACTGTCAGGATTTATCTATAACTTGCTTCAACTATTGTCTTCTCCAAAGTCAGGTGATAAATAATGTCTTTAAGATTTGTGTTTCATGTGGTTTAGGAAAAACAACAAGATAGAAAGATTGTAAGTTGTTGCTTCAGTTTGCACATTTTTAATTTGTGCTTCAGTTTAACATTTTAATTTGTTAATATTGCAAGATAAATGTTCAAGAGTTAGAAGTATTGATATGAATATTTAAATGATTTCGCTTCTTTGAGGAAGCTTAGCTTACACAAAATGACAAGCTCCATCTGCAAGATCATAATTAACCTGTTACCAGTAAGTTACTTTCATCTTTCTAAATGTTTTTAAAGCCTACTTATAAGCTGCCATCAGCCTCATTTTTGTCTGGGTAGCCTCCTAGCCCTCTGTTTTCTCTTCTGCAAAATACGGAGATTGAACTTGTAGGTAGGCTCTGGATGGCTCCCTGAAGTAGAGCTCTGTGGTTCTACGGCACTTTTCCATAGCTCTGCCCACATCAGCACCCCCTTGGGGGCTAGTTTAAAATCGGCACTTTCTTTGGGTGAAATTAAATAAGCAGGAACCAGATGCCACCACCACCACAATAATAAAGCCCTGTCTTGAAATTCTGACTGAATCCATGTTACCTTAGCATAAAAGCCTCTTGGTGCTGTTTTGCAGAAGTGATGTGATAGATAGTAACCCTGGAGACCTCGCTGATACCAGCACCTGTGTACTCCAGACCTTAGGGCCACTTTGGAAACCACCAGCTCTGGGTGGCAATGAAGCTAAACTTCTGTGGCTTGCGATGGCATTTGCTCAAGGAGCCAAAAACCAAAGTGCTTAAAATAAGGGCACTCTTTCCATTGTACATTTTCATGCAAACTAGCAGTCACTGTTCTGAATGTGTGCAGTGTTGGGCTGTCTGTGGTGGTGGCAGTACTGTTTTGCTCTTATTTAATATATATCTACAAAATACAAATAAGAGACAGTTTTATAGTTGACTTGAAAAGTGAAAAATCAAGTACAATTTTCCCATTGTTAGATTGTCAGGTAAGATAAGATAATTGCTGCAGATCGAGCTTCGAAGCATTCAAGCCATATTGGAGCAGGAGAACAAAGGGTTCCATGAGGGAATTACCCCAGTCTAAAAGACAAGTAGTGGGACTTCCCTGGTGGTCCAGTAGTTAAGACTTCAGATTCCAATGCGGGAGTTCCAATGAGTTCAACTTCCCATGAGTTTGATCCCTGGTTGGGGAGTTAAGATCCCACATAAGCCACAGCCAAAAAACCAAACCAAAACAAAAGCAAAATTGTAACTAATTCAAAAAAGATTTTAAATTGATCCATATTTTAAAAAATCTTTAAAAGACAAGTAGAGCTAATGTGTTTGAGGATTTTAGAAAATGTGACAGAGATAGTAGCATTGGGGGCAGGAGGAACAATAGAAATATATGGAAACCAGGCAAATGGAAGAATGATGTAATCATTAGCTTCAGGAGAAATGACGAAAATAATTTTAATATACTACCTGGCTGCACAATGAACAGTATTTACATTGAATAATACTGATTCATTCTCTGGGGACTTGGGGCTTCCCGGGTGGTGCTAGTGGTAAAGAACCCACCTGCCAGTGCAGGAGATGTGAGACGCAGGTGTGATCCCTGGGCTGGGAAGATCCCTGGAGGAGGGCATGGCAAGCCACTCCAGTATTCTTGCCTGGAGAATCCCATGGACAGAGGAGCCTGGCAGGCTATAGTCCTTTGGGTTGCAAAGAGTCAGACACAGCTGAAGCGTATGCATGCACTTGCACACACACACGTGCACACACACATGAAGGCTTGAGTGGGGACACAAGGATGGCAGAGTGAGTGTGAGTTAAGTCATCTGCCTGGGCAGAATGTCAATAGAAAATGTCCAAAATTGATAACCCAAGAAATACTAGTATCAACATATTTAGAAATATGGAAGGAAATACGAGCAAAAGTGTCAAGAAGAGTTGGCCCATCTGAGAATCACTAGTTTCAGTGTATAAACTTTGCAGTGATGGAAAGTGTTTTACCTATAGGAACTTTAAATTATATCTGAGAATGAATGTCTTTCTTTTCCTTTTGAGAAAGAGCAAAATCATTTCTAACCTTTAAAAAGTCACCTAACCTTGGTTAGATCATATTTCCCTTATTTGTAAAATGAAGGAGATGATGATGTCAGGGTGGACAGTGAGTTTCCTTCTCAGACCTGTTGCCTGATTATTTTATCCAATTCAAGTCTAAAAAGCTGACATTGGCAAAGCCTTTACTTCGTTGTTCAGGCAGAGTAAGCTTTGTAGACTTTTAAAGAGGATAACATTGTTCCTTAAATCACTTCCTGTAGTTTACTCTAATATCAGTAATCTATTCATGTGTGAAAGCAGCTACTTTCAATGAGAAAGTTTTATATATCTTTATTTTTTATTTTGCTCTTAAGTTTGGCTTCAATATTATTAGCAAACTTGTGACATTGCTTTTGAAATGTCAACCCCTTAAGAAAAGGGAATGTTATTCTTTTGTCTTAATCTTTTTATATAGCAGTGATTTTACCCACTAGACTAGCAAATGTAAGCTGTGGGTAAGGTGACCGAGAAGTGCTGTCCAATAGAAAAATAATGTGAATCACATATGTAATTTGACTTTCTAATAGCCACGTTTTGAAAATTAGAAGAGAAAAACAGAAGATATTAAATTTAGTATATTTTATGTAACAATATATCTAAACTATGTTTTCAATATCTAATCACCATAAAGCATCCTATTATTATTATCAAATATTAATAATTTCTAATGATATTTTTAATTATAGTTCTTCAAATTCCCGTGTGTATTCTACACTTAAGCACATTTCAATTTGGATGCTACATCTTCACCAGACATACTTGATCTGTATTTAGATTTTATAAAACTTACACTTGAAAAAATAGATTGTCCTACAATCTCAGACATACTTAGTTTTCCAGTAATTGAGCTGAGTAATGGCTTTAAATTAAAATTTAAATTAGCGAGCATTAGAAATTCAACCATACTAGCTACATTTCAAGTACTCAATGGCAGCGCATGGCTGGTGGCTACCACGTTGGACAGCAAGCCTTATAGAATGATTGGTATGTGTTCAAATGATTTCAGCAGATACTTAGTATCCAAAGAATATTCTTTTTCCCTAAGGGTAGAGATAGGAAAGAAGGATGCTTGATTCTCCCTTCAGATACGTGGTTTGAGTGGTAGTCTTCAGTAGCTATACGTTGACTACAACTATAAGAGGGCAAGTAGGCATGAGAAGGTATGAAAGAGCTGCTTCTGCTAAATGATTTTTTTTAATAAAAAATAAGTGGGGAGGAGTTCAGATTTTTGCTTTTGATTTTTTTTCTATCTGTAAACCTACCGAAGAGGGATATTTATGAAGCAGTATATGTCACTAAAGTACAAGCCAGTAGAGATAGTATTTAGGATATCAGAGAACTATAAAGAAAGAAAAGAAGAAGAGAAATTACTTGGGGACAGTCTTAGTTTGTGTTTCCCCAGAAGCAGACCTATCGCAAGTATTCAAGTACAAACCATTTATTTGAGAGGTGATTCCAGGAAACACCAGTTGGGGAATGGAGAAGTGTGAGGGGGGGAAAGAAGCCAGTATAGTATGCTATTAAGCAAGTTACCACCCTGAGTCACTGAAATTTGATCGCACTGAGGAGCTATGGGAAATGGCTTGGAAATATGCCACAGACTTCTACCAGAACAGGGAGGGAGGGAGCTGAGATATTTATGCACCGGCATCCTCCTCAACTAGTTCAAGACTGCCCTCCAGTGAGGGCAGTACTTCTCCTTACCGACACAGTCCAAGTGACTCTAGTGGTCAAGGAAAGCCATTAATGCAAAGAAATCCTGAATCTGGCAGTTGAAAATCAGGACAGTGTGTACTAATATGATGTGAGCTGGGGGATACAGGTGGGTAATGGATAACATCTGCTGCAGACACTCTGACTTATAATGTAGAATGTATTTCAGATCTGTGGAGCTGTCTCAAAGTTCATACTGATTTTCCCAACTCTTTTCCCCTTCCTAGACCTGAGATCACGTTAAATGTATCCAGTTTCCCCTTGTCCTGAGATCTACTGATAGAGGCATGAAGACCAAGGAGCCTTATAAACTTGATTCACTTTCCTGTTAGTCTACAATCATTTCATACCAGTGCCTGTCACAACCAGTTGCTCGAATTTATGGGCCCAGCCAAAGGATATGCATTGTTTTCCATTTTGGAGCTTGGGCTATGATAAGCTGTTTACTATCCACCAAGGTATATCATCAAGTTCTGTCATTTTTTATATATTTTCTCAATATATTAATAATTGGTCTTTTAACTGACCTTAATATTATTTGTTGAATTTGTAGTCCATGTCATCTTACCATAGGGAAAGCTCTGTGGGGACTCCCAGCTTCTGGAAACCAAAACTAATAAACTTTAATTGCTCTTACACAGCAGATTTTCCAATATGAACTTTTAATAAAGGAAACTTTCACTTCTGATTTTCAGGAACTACTTAAAACAACTTTGGAGGATACTAAAAAGGAACTAGAGATGAATCGAGTAAAATAATGAGGGATTTAATAATTATTCAATGAATTGAGAATTCCAGGTCATTTCTACCAAACATGAAAAATTATGAAAAATTATGATTCATGTATATTTCTCTATTCTATGTAACAGTTCAGAAAATAAATATCTAGAAGTTCAGTACATCCAAGATAATATGATAATATGATCCATGATAATATGATAGATAATATAATATCAATTGTAAGTTCTGGCCGTGCATTGTTAAAAATAGTCTAGTGAGGTATAATTGATGTGACTTTTCCCAGTAGTTCAAAGCAGAACAAAACACAAATCCATGTTTGTGTTGATTACGTGACTGTTTCAAACTAAAAATTATCCAATTTTTATTTTTCACTACTTTAAGAGAGCAACATGAGTTGGGCCATGAATTGCTAATTGTTAACCCAGGTATGTTCGTTTTTTCCTTCAAAGATTAATTTTTTTATTTTAAATGCTGTAGTTTCCTTGCATTGACCAGCGTGAGGTGGAAAGTTCATCCTTCCATGTTGCATAAATGGGGATTTGCTCAGCATGGGCCTCATGGGCCTCAGCTGTTTCGAGGGGTCCCTTTAGTATCCAGGTACTTTAGATTGTCCAGAAGCTCATCCTTTGTTTCTGGGCCCCAGTGGAAGCCAAGGTTGGTGTGTTCCTTCTCATGCCTACTTAGCTCCTCTGGTCTAAATGCAACTATCTGGAATGTTTAAAATAATTATTTGATAGATGATATTCATGATAATAATAACTTAATATTTACTAAACACCATATTCTGGGTTCTTTATATTCATTATCTCATTTAATTCTCACTCAACCATTTGGATTAGGTACATTTACTATTAGAGTCTTGGAGAAAACCTGAAGCTTGAAGATTTAGTAAATCTTCTAAGGTCACTCAGCTAGGAGTTACAGTAAATGATTCTGCTAGTTAATTTCATTTATTAGATTGCTAGGAAGAGATAATGCTAGGGAGTTTTGATTTCTTGTAATCTCCTCTCCTGCAATTCCATTATTCCACTCGTTAATGAGACATACATATATTTGTTTTTGCCCAAACTAAAATTAGAACTTAAAACATTTTATATGTAAACAGAAGGTTCTCTCAGCATTATTATTCGTTCCAATAAAAATTGAACTATTGTATAAGTCAATTTAGTATTCTACAATTTATTTTATGTCAGCGTGGACTCTGTCATTTTTAACTGTTTAAAATTCTCACAAAAACTAGAAGTAAGTTATTTTGAGTCTGATGTGCTGACTGTTCTATGAAAATACTTACAGGTGGGCTATAAATAAAATACCTTATTTTATATTCATCACTCCCCCTACAGTTATTACAAATTCACAGAAAATTCTGCACACTTGTAAATTAGGGGAAAATATGAATATTTTAAAAAATGCGAGTCATTGATCATCTCAGATATAGCTGAGGAACTAACGTCAGTGAGTTCATCACTAGAGCTTTTCCAAAGAAAATAAAGTTGGCTGTTGTTAGCATCTCCTTTAGAGATTTTTTTTTTACTTCATAAAAGTTAGTTGTTATGGAGTCCCTCTAAGTGTAATGACACATCTCCACTTAGGGGATCTGGTGCATAATTAAAGTGCACTTTAGAATTAAATGAAAAAAGAGCAGACTCACAGATAGAACAAGTTAGTGGTTACCCATGGGGAGAGGGGAGGAAGGAGGGGCAGTACGGGGGTGGGGGTTGGTGCAGAGGGTGTTACTATGTGATTGTATGAAATCATGTGTGTGAAACTTCCAAAAATTGTTCAGTTCAGTCGCTCAGTCGTGTCCGACTCTTTGCGACCCCATGAATTGCAGCACGCCAGGCCTCCCTGTCCATCACCAACTTCTGGAGTTCACTCAAACTCATCTCCATCGAGTCGGTGATGCCATCCAACCATCTCATCCTCTGTTGTCCCCTTCTCCTCCGGCCCCCAATCCCTCCCAGCATCAGGGTCTTTTCAAATGAGTCAGGTCTTCGCATCAGGTGGCCAAAATATTGGAGTTTCAGCTTCAACATCAATCCTTCCAATGAACACCCAGGACTGATCTCCTTTAGGATGGACTGGTTGGATCTCCTTGCAGTCCATTAGGAAGTACAAATGACCAGTTTCTACCCAACTACTTGGATGAACCTTTACTATTTTTAACTGAGAGGGCTTCTGGAGAAATCATGTCAGCTAGTTTGCACTATAGGTTATCACTTTGGTTCGTGAATGATCAATTTCTGTACTCCTAAAGTTGTCCTATTGTGAATTTGCTTTTATTCCCTGAAAACTATTTTTATTGTCTAGATTAAGACTGTGGTCCAGACAACATCTTTCCCATTCCCAGCAAGTGTAGAAATACACAGGTTTCTGGAAGGATACATGAGTTGCAGGATATATTTGGCAGTGGTAAGACAATCAATTCAGTTCAGTTGCTCTGTCATGTCTGACTCTGCGACCCCATGGACTGCAGCATGCCAGGTTTCCCTGTCCATCACCAACTCCCAGAGCTTGCTCAAACTCATGTCCATTGAGTCGGTGATGCCATCCAACCATCTCATCCTCTGTCGTTCCCTTCTCCTCCCTCCTTCAATCTTTCCCAGCATCAGGGTCTTTTCCAATGAGAAAGACAATAGTGACACTAATAAAACCTACCATCTGTATTGTGGTTTTATATGGCAGACCCTGTGCTAACATTCTTCACTATAAATTACCTCCTTTAATAATTGGACAGGATATTTCCCTGTGTATTTTTTCTCAGTGATCCTGCAGTAAAATTGCTAATAGAGAATGAGGGTGGAAAAGAGCATATAGGAGACATGAGGAGAGATATTAAAGATATAAGAGGAGGGCATGGCAACCCACTCCAGTATTCTTGCCTGAAGAATCCCTTGGGCAGAGGAACCTGGTGGGCTACAGTCCACAGGGTCACAAAGAGTCAGACACAACTGAAGCATATAAAGATATGACCTTATAAAGATATGAGCATGAAACATAAAGATATGAGGTCATCACTTAGACAAAGGGAAAGCAGATTCAGAATAGAGTAGAATGGATGTTCTGCATTAAGCTGAGTGAAAAAACTAAGCCAAAAGCCAGTCTCAAAATGGTTACATACTGCATGATTCCATTTATATAACATTCTAGAAATGACAAAATTACAGAGATGGTGAACAGATAAGTGGACATCAGGGGTTTGGGAAGGGGAAGGCGAGGGGGAGGGGTTCATTTGAGAAAAGGGATCGTAAATTTAAAGTGAAAACAGATGACTGGTGAGATTTTTCTCTTAGCCATGTTCCCTTGATGAAATGGGGGCATAGCAAAAAGCAAATTTTGCAGGGCACTTTCTGTGGAGAAATGGAAGAGCAAGGGGATTGAGCATTTTTAGAGGAGGTCTTATAATTATGGGCCATGTGATCTAGGTGGTGAGAACAGAAGGGAAGCCAGGAGGAAGCTGATGGGTAGTAAGAAAGTGGCATCTTTGAGATCAGCTTTAATCTCAAAGAGAGATAATTGGCTATAACCCAGTACAAAATAAAAAGTTAAAAAGAGAGCAAGACATGTTCCTTGACCATAATGCAACAATAACAATAATAATGATTACAAATGGGTAACTTTAAAGGTCACATATGTTTGGAAACTAAATGCATAGGACTAAATAACCTTTTCCATTGGAATGAAATCTGCTTCTTCAGATTTCAAAGTCATACAAATAAACTTTATTGTATAGTTTTCTTCATATAAGGCTAGTGTTTATATGGCTCAAGTCTCCTGCATTGGCAGGCAGGTTCTTTACCACTAGCGCCACCTGGGAAGCCCTAAATATTGGCTCATCCTTGTCTTATTCATGATTTGAATTGAAAACGCCTAATGTTGTTTCTTCCATTTAATGTACTATTTCTAGGAGATGCTTTGTATCACATTAAGTAAATTTCCTGGTATTTCTCTTAATAAGAATGAGAAATGGGTGCCATTCTCGACATATGGCTTCCTTCTCTAAGAAGTTGGCTGCTTGACATCTCTCCTTGTGAAGTCAGAGAAAAGGGGAGATAAGATCTGGGGTGCACATACTCAGCCATTTATGGATATGACCTTGGAGTAGCAAACATCATCTCTACTCAACATCTCAAAGGCCAAATATTCATCACGTGGCCACATCTAGCTTCAAGGGAGGCTGCTGATGATTAATGCTTTTCACTCAACAGTCTGTGCCCATCTGAGACCATACCATAGAAGTGCAAAAGAGCAGATGCTGAAGGACAGATAGCTACACCAGATAACCACGTGCCATACTCCTTTAATTTATCAATGTACTGAAACGCATTAACACATTCTCTAATATTACATAACCCTCACCTTCCTAGGATAAACCTCTTGGATCATGAATATTTTTTACTATATGATTGGAATCCATTTGTGAATGCTTTTTTTTTTTTGCATCTGTGTTTATTAAAAATAATTTTTAAATTAATGCAGAGAGGGACTTCCTTGGTGGTCCAGTGGTTAAGAGTCTGCCTTTACAATGCAGGGGACACAGGTTTAATCCCTGGTCTGAAAACCAAGATGCCACATACTGCAGAGCAGCTAAGCGGCAACTAGAGAGTCCATGCAACAAAAGATCCTACATGACACAATGAACAATTGCCCTAAGACCCAGTGCAGCCAAACACATTAATAAACACCGCAGAAGGTGGTAATGCTTCACATTTCTATGGTACACTGCAGTTTTTGTATGTTATCTCACTTGAGAATACATGATAATTGGAGCTGACTCTTTTAAAAAAAATAACCAAATAGATAATTAAGTGTTAGAAAATATCTACAAATGGAAACTGCAGGTTTCTCTTAGTGTTGACTAAATTCTAAAGGACAACCCATGAAACCAAAATGAGAATCAGAGGAGAGAGAGGATACAGAGAATTGAAAAAGGATTTTTGCTTGCATGACTTCAGAGGGATTTTATCACTCTCCAGGATGCACGTGGAGGAATGGGACTGCCAGCTCTAAAATATCTAGCCCTCTGCTGGTTTTCTAAGCATTCTGTTGAAGAGCTTAAACAACCTGGTTTGGAATCCATAAGTAAAGAATTTCCCTGTCGTTCAACACTCTTTGGCTTTTTGAACTTTTGATTCCGTATTTATCTGCATGTACCAAATTGTGCTGTGCCAAGCTGCTTTGGTCGTGTCTGACTCTGTGCGACCCTACGGACTGCAGCCCACCAGGCTCCTCTGTCCATTGGATTCTCCAGGCAAAAATACGGAGTGTGTTGATATTTCCTTCTCCGAATTGGATGATGACAGTTGAGCCCACGCCCAGGAAAAGGAAGCACTGAAACTCTGGGCCGCTCCTGCTGTTTGTCTGGCAGCTGGGTCATCTGTGTCCTGGTCCCGGGACAGGACTGAAGAGCTTTTCCAGGATCACGATAATTACACAGCAGCGCTGGCTCACAAGTGGAGTGCCTTTGGGAGGAAAATAGATGGTCGGCTGACATCATTTTGCAAAAAGAGGCATCAGAGTAAACCGTTGTTGTTATTTAGTCGCTGCAGTTGTGTCCGACTCTTTGTGACCCCATGGACTATAGCCTGCCAGGCTCCTCTGTCCATGGGATTCTCCTGGCAAGAACACTGGAGTGGGCTGCCATGCCCTCCTCCAGGGGATGAACTCTCATCCCCTGCTTGGCAGGTGGGTGCTTTACCACTGAGCCACCTGGAAAGCCCCAGAGTAAACATAGAATTGCCCCAATAGCAGGGTCTCTTTGTAGATTTTACCCATATAAAATATGCTCTATTAACTTCTCTCTCCTGAGTCTCAGAGCCTCCTGGGTGTCATAGATTTGATACTTAGGGCAGCACTTACCTCTGAGGAGGGCTCTCAGCTGGGCTTTCAGCGCTCTCTTCCCTGTCACCCCTGCTTCTCCCTTTCTCCCTGCCCAACGCCCCACACATACACACACATACATACCCTCAGAAGCAGTTACACTCCAAGCTACCTGGAGAGAATCTTCTGGCTTCTCTGGGACACTGGCTGCATCTTCCAAAATGAAGCAAAGATCTAGGAATTGTCTGAAAACCCATGTTGGTGCACACATCTCATTTGAACAGATTAGGTCCTCTAGCAGATTTTGTGCATCGCTCAGACTGCTCAAATAATTCATCAAGTCCCCTTTATACCATCTTTAGACACCCTAAATGCCAAAATTCTTAACGACTATTTCTATTGGTATAAATGGACATCTTCAGTGTCTCTGTTTACCATGCACAATAAGTAGCCTAAAGTACAGGGAGAAATATCTCAGAATCCAATCTAGTTTTTACAAGCATTGGCCCTAGAAATTCATTATGAACATTGAAAATGAATAAGGTTGAGGTCCAGATGAAAAGAACCGCGCCATTTCCATTTTCAGTCTTTTCAAGCAGATATCATATATCATAAAGGTGCAGCAGTGGGGTGAACAACACAGGTAGTGTAACTGAGCACTTAAGTTTAAAATAAGTGCTTTAAAATAGCAAATTATACCTTACAGGAAGAAAAGATGTTTCCTTGTGTCCTGAAAGTGGGTGATGGGTAATTTAAAACTCTACAGATATCCAAAATTTGTTTACCTATTTTTAACATGCTGAAATGAAGTTTGAAAAAAACTGTCCAGTTTCAAAGCCCAATTCTTCACTGTCAGGCTCTGTGATGTCTCTCTTTTTTAAATGGTCTCTTAATATAAATAAATAATAGGCATACTGTAAGGAGGTAAATAACTGAGGAAAGAGGCTACCGAATAGTAAATATGTTAAAAGCTTCACAGCTAAAAGAGCCTGGTATTAGGTCAGCAAAAGATAGATCCACCTTACAGTAAAGAAAAAAATCCAAAAATAGGCCCCAGTATGTCTGAGAATTTAGGAAAAAAACAAATTGCATCCTACCTGTCTCCTCTCTGTCCATCATTTTAAACGCAGTGTTGTTATTGAACTACATTCAGATTGCTCAAGATTTAAATGTAAAAAGTAGAACTACATTTAAAGTATAGCTGAAAGAAATTTTAGATGAATATTTCTATCATCTTTGGTGGAGAAGAACTTCCTACGCAGAGAATCAAAACTAGAAGTCATAAGGGAATATATTGATGAAATTTGACTACTAAAAAGAGTAAAATTGGTCTAAATCTGAGCATGCATGAGTGCTGAGTCACTTCAGTTGTGTCCAACTCTGTGCGACCCCATGGACTGTAGCCTGCCAGGCTTCTCTGTCCGTGGGATTCTCCAAAATCTGAGCATACAAAGTCTTATATAAATAATCCCGAGACCTCATCTTAAAAAGAAAAATAGTCTCATTCTGGAACTTTGAATAGACTCACTTGAAAAATATAAATTAAAAAAAAAATCAAGTGAAAACTTACGATCTATCAGTGATGAAATATCTACAAAGTGGCTAAAGTACTGGAATGAACTTCACCAGGCCAGATTAGTCCAGTATGCAGAGAAGATCATATTTCTATAAGAGGAAAAACCTGCCAGAAGCTTTAATTCCTCACAAAACCTCAGACCACATACAGCCATTAGCCAGAGTAAACATGGCGAGAGAACAAGCATCAGAATTGTCAGTAAATTCTGCAAAGTTGAAATCTAAGCCATCAGTTTCAGTAATTCCCAGAAATAATGGCCAAATCTAAACATTGTGCAGTTTTGTGATTTTTGCAGTTGAGCCAGTGCAAAGGTTTTAGGAATTTAAAAAATCATATAATTGATGTCTCATACATAGACACCTTTGTACCTAGCTAGCTTTTAAAAGTACTCATTTGGCCTAAGTGAAATACCATCAAGGAATTTAGGATGGAAAAACTGCCTAGAGATCAAGGTCAAGGGAAAGTCCTAAATAGCTTCTAAGAAACTTGCAACACCCTAAACAAATATAATCTGGTAATTCTGTCTCACTGCCTGAGCACAGTGCATGGATAAGGCCAGCTGTAAGCAGCTGAAGGGGTGTTTAACTCTGTCCAGAACCTACATCCTAATTGCAAGTTTGCAGTTTAATTTGCAGTGACCTCAAGTAATAGGGCATTTCCATGTGGAAATGGAGCCCATGAAGAACATTGTCGGATGGGTTGGAGTTGAGGTGCTCTCTGAAAATTAACCTAGGGGTTATTATTCTAATCTGAGCCGCTAGTGGCAAGTTGAGTTGGCTCATTTGGAGCTGATATTATATCCTTACCAAAGACCCCTTACAGAGGCCTCTGAACTCCTCACCAAGAGGCTGTGCCTCAGAGTGTCATAAAGAGAAGGGAAAATGACGCAGATATCTCAGACTGAAGAAAGGTACCACTTTTGCTTCAAACTGTCCAATAACAGGGGTTCCACAGTAAGAGTATTTGAGAGTGGAGAGCAAACCGTCCTGGAATGATCGGTACAGTCTCTCTCGTCTCTTTGCTTGGCATGAGGATACACAAGCTGTTTACATTGAATTAGGTAAAAAAAAAAAAGCAGAAGATAATTCTGAGACTGTTATTTTATGTTGGCAGCTCATATTAGAGCTTGTTAAGAAAACTTCTGTAGCAGAAACAGAGTCACAGATATAGAAAACAAACTTGTGGTTTCAAAGGGGAGACAGAAGTGGGCAGGGACAAATTAGTGGTGTGGGATTAACTAATTATTATGTATAAAACAGATAAACAACAAAGACACATAGTGTAACAGGGAATTATAGCGATTATCTTGTTAATAACTCACAATGGAATATAAGCTACAAAAATTCTGACTCACTGTGCTATGTACCTAAAATTAATATAATATAATAAATCAATTATAATAAAAAGAAAAATCTGCTTTGTGATTGCTTTGGATATTGTAGGAGAAGCCTGTCTTGGAAATGATTAATAGAAGTCTGTAACTGAGTGCTCCTCGTGTCTGTGAAGGGGAAGAAGAGAACTCACGGACAGATGGTGTAAAATTGAGTATTTTATCCTTTGCCATGGGGCACAAAGTGCCTTTTCCCCTCTGTGGAGGGACTGTGAAATGCAACATAGAACTGTAAACTGGGCTGGTTGGGAGGGTCCATCTTTCCTAGACCAGGGCCAACAACACCTTTGGGAGCTAGAAAGGAGCAGGATCATGACCTCGCTGGTACCAAAAACATGAGTTTGTTTTAGGTTCTTTTCTCATATATAAGACAGCAGCATCCCACAGTAGCTGAAGAAAGGAAAATTCAACTCCACTTCTGGCTGTTAGATCTGAGAATTAGACCTGGCTATTTGGTCTGGCACAGACTCATTGAAAGAAGTATCATGATTTGTTTGGTGCGTGTTATTTTGTTCAGACACTTTACTGTGACCTTCTCTTTCTCTCATCCCCTTACACTTGTCCTCTCACAACAGGTGTGGAAGACATCGTGGCAATAATGATTCCTGAGCCCAAAGGGAGGGAGATAGTAAGCCTGCTGGAGAGAAACATCACTGTGACAATGTACATCACCATTGGGACCCGGAACTTGCAGAAATACGTGAGCCGTACCTCGGTTGTGTTTGTATCCATCTCCTTCATCGTCCTCATGATCATTTCCCTTGCCTGGCTGGTCTTCTATTATATCCAGAGGTTTCGATATGCAAATGCCAGGGACAGGAACCAGGTGAGTAGCAGAAAGTTATAAAAGAAAAAACTTGAAAAATTATTACCAAAGTAAGACATTATTGTGTAAACTTCGGAGCTCACAGAAAATATCATGACCAAAACCAGACATACCTACGATGCCCCTACTCAAGATAAACACTGTTAACATTTACTGCAGAGTTCTTCAGAGCTTTTCCAGGTATACATATTTTAATGTCTTGCTAACATTGTTCTGTAACATGGAGATACTTTGTCCCACATTCCTGTTGCTCATTTGTGGGACAGTTATTTACTGTTTAGACAGTGGCTCAGTTGGTGAAGAATCAACCTACAATGCAGGAGACTGGGGTTTGATCCCTGAGTTGGGAAGATCCCCTGGAGAAGGAAATGGCAACCCACTCCAGTATTATTGCCTGGGAAATCCCATGGACAGAGGAGCCTGGCTGGCTGTAGTCCATGGGGTTGCAAGAATCAGACATGACTTGGCAACTAAACCACCAGACACAAAATAAAGGGGGGGAAGAAGACAGGAGCTAAGATTATGCCAGTTGTATCAACATAATGTGGAAAGAGCCAGAATTTCCTCCTTGAGAACAGAAAGAAACAAGGATAGATAAATAAAAATATTTTAAAAGCAATAAATTTTGAAACAGGTAAAGCATACTCTTAGTATAAAATGCAAAAGGTATAACCCAGGTCTCCCTCATTGCAGGCAGATTTCTTTGATATTTGAGCTGCCTGAGAAGCCCAACATGGTACACAATGAAAAGTATTTACATTCCCATGTCTGTCCCTCAGTTATGCAGTTTTTCTCTCTGGAATATCTTCTCACACAAGGAATCTTATGTGCTTCAAACACCTGTGTGTGTGTATATGTGTGTGTGTTTAAACAAATAAGAGCACATATAAATCTGTACCAATATTTCTCACTTCATCCTAGAGATTAATTCCTATCAACACTCAATCCAAGCTGTCTTCTCATTTCTAATGACTGTATAGGCAGACCTTGGAGATACTCTGGGTTTGATCCCTGACTGCTGCAATGAAGCAAATATCTCAGTAAAGCAAGTCGACAGGAATTTTTTGGTTTCCCAATGCACATAAAATTATGTTTACACTATACTGTAGTCATAACATTATATCCAAAAAAGTGTACATACCTTAATTTTAAATACTGCCTAAAATGCTAACCATTATCTGAATCTTCAGCACATCATAATCTTTTTGCAATAATAACATCAAAGATTACCGACCACATAACACCATGACAAATATAGTAATAATAGACTCTTGCAGTATTGTGAGAATTTCCAAAATATAACCCAGAGATACAAAGAGCAAATGCTGTCAGAAAAATGGCACTGATAGACTTGCTCAATGCAGGGTTGCCACAAGCCCTCAATTTATAAAATACACAATATCTGTGAAGCACAGTAAAATGAGGTATACCTGTATAATGTTTTATTTTCTGCATATACTATATTTATTTAGCCAGCTCCTATCAATGAATGTGTTTTCCCTTACCGAAAAACAAAACGAAGCGCACACACACACAAACATGCATGTGACACAGCCCATTTGTGAGTATATCTGTATGGTAAATTCTGGAAGTTTTATAGCTAGGGCAATGGTAGGTGTATTTTAAACTATAATGTGCTGTGCTTAGCCGCTCAGTCATGTCCGACTCTCTGCGACCCCCTGGACTGTAGCCCACCAGGCTCCTCTGTCCATGGCATTCTCCAGGCAAGAATACTGGACTGGGTTGCCATTCCCTTCTTCAGGGGATCTTCCCAACCCAGGGATCGAATCCAGGTCTCCCACATTGTAGGAGCATTCTTTACCGTCTGAGCCACCAGGAAAGCCTTCAAACTATTTAGATACTGCCAAATTGTCTGCCAGAAAGGTTGAACCCATTTATACATGAACCAGCAATATAGTAATACTGATACTAATATAAACAACATTCATGCAGTAGTATATTAACACTGCTTATACTAACATATGGGGCTTCCCTGGTGGCTCAGTGATGAAGAATCCGCCTGCCAATGAAGGAGACTCGGGTTTGATCCCAGGGCCAGGAAAATCCCCTGGAGCAGGAAATGGCAAGCCATTTCAGTATTCTTGCCTGAAAAATCCCGTGGCCAAGGAGCCTGGTGAGCTATAGTGCATGGGGTCACAAAGAGTCGGACACGACTTAGGGACTAAACAACAAATACGAACACATACAACGATATACTAATAACAAACACTGTTTCCAGTATCCTCACCATATAAATGTTATGGCTTTTTTCATTGTTTGTGATTTAATAAGATAAAAATGGTATCACATGTTTCTGATCCAAGTTCCATTAAATAGAAAAAGTTAGTTTTTTTCCGATGAAGTATCTGCTTATATTATTAGACCACTTTTCGGTTGAGTTGTTGGTCACATTGACTGATGTGTATAAGCTCTTTACTGGTCAGAGTGGTTAACTTTTTGTGGGACTGCTACAGATTCCATGTTTTTCCTCTAAACTTATCATTGTCTCTGATGTATCTTTGGGGTTTGGGGCCATGCAGAAATTTGGGGGTATTACATAACTGAATCTACCGATTTTTAATAGCTCCCAAGTTTTATATAATAAGATCTTCCATAGTCCAAGATTATAGAAAAACAATATCTCATCCACTGCTTTTTTTTTCCCTTTCACAATTAAAACTCTAATCTACAGAGAACTTATTTTGATTTAAAGAATCAAGTATAGAGCCAACATTATTTTTTTTTTCAGATTGCCTACTGGTTTTTGTAACTGGTGTTTATTGAATAATTAATCTTTTCCTTCTCATATGCAGAACCTCCCCCATTTAGCATATATTAAAGCTCCATATGTATTTGATTCTGTTTCTATGCTCTATAAAATGTAGCTTTAATCTGTCTCTTCACATTCTGATACCATACTATTTTGAATATTTTAGCACCATAATATGCCTCATATCTGTTCATGCTAATCTTCTTTTATTGCTCTGTCTTCACTTTTTTCATGTGTATCTTTATATGAATTTAGAATCACTTCAAGCTAGTTTTTTAATTTATAGAATAATTTAGAAGGAATCTATAATCTAATGATGTTGAATCTTCCTATCTAAGAATGATATATGTTTTCCCTTTATTCAACTATTCTTTTTATTCCCTAATAGCATTTTAAATATCCTCATTTAATCTTGCACATAAGAAATGTTTATTCCTAGTTCAGTGTGTTGCAATTATAAATGAAACCTTTTTAATATGGGAAGGATTTTGCACATTATTATAATTTAGTAATTTATGTATTCAATAATTTATTTAAAATTTATTATCTTAATATTAACAGTGATATTATATAGTATATATTAAATACGGGCATGTTATATGAGCTCTCTGTATATTTACATACATAATCTTCTTAGAACCTTATAGTGGATAATTTTATTGTCCCCATTTTACAGAGAAGGAAACAGAAAGTTTAAATAACTAGCCCAAGGTCACACAGCTAGTTATTGTTTAATAGACAGCAAATGAACCAATATCACAGCTTCAGAACATATGCCCTTAACCAGTACATTATAGTGTTTGTAATTGTTTGAATTAGTTTACCAGAATTACACTAATAATATGGAGTCAATTGATGATTTATTACTTCTTTCAAATTTTCAACCTTTTTCCTTCTGTTGTCTGACTTCACTGACTTGTGCGTCTAGAGCCAACTAAAGTAATAATGGTAATAGTGAGCATACTACTCTTCATTCAGTATTTATGGGAGCATTCTGAATTTAATGGATTGTTTTTATCATTTCTCAATTTTATTCTTTCCCCATGCAGTCTTCTAGGTTGAGATATATATTTAACATGTTATGTAAATGTAAACATAGTCCTCTTTCATTCAGAGTTTTAATCAGGAATGTATTTCTAATTTTAACAAATGCCTTTCAACAGCGATAGTTCTGACTTTTCCCTTTTGACCTTTTAATATTAATTGTAGTTTAAATTAATGGATTTCCCAATATTGAGCCGTCTTGAATTTCCAGCACATAGCTAATCTTCTAATGTGTGCTGAATTGTTTCGTGCATACCTTATTTAGTACATTATTTACCTGTTACCTTGATATTCACATGTGGAATTTGCCTGCAGTTTACTTTTTAAATGTGTATTTATTTATGAGACTGCTGGGTCTTCGTTGCTTTGTGCAGACTTTCTCTAGTTGCAGTTAGCTGGGCGCCCCTCTGTTGCAGCACTCTCACTGCAGGCTTCTCATTGTGGTGGCTTGTCTTGTTGTGGAGCACAGCTCTAGGAGCACCGGCTTCAGTAGTTGCAGCAGGCAAGCTCAATGATTGCAACTCATGGGCTCTAGAGCACTGGCTCAGTATTTGTGATGTCCAGGCTTAGTTTCTTTGTGGCATAAGGGATCTTTCCAGACCAGGGATCGAACCCATGTACCCTGCATTGGCAGGAGGATTCTTATCCACTGCGCCACCAGAGAAGTCACAGTTTACATTTTATCATGTTTAGGCAATAGTGCTGCTGATTTTATAAGAAGAATTTGGAAATTTTGCTCCATTTTCTGTAGTTGGGTTGTAGTGTCCAACATGGCAGTCGATAACCATGTGTGACTATTTAAATTTAAATTAATTGTAATAAAATTAAATTTAAATTTGTGTTCCACAGTCATACTAGCTACATTTCCAGTGGCTTCTGGATGGCAGGGCATAGATAGGACATTTTCATCATCATGGAAAGTCCTGTAGGATGGTCTAATTCTAGAACATTTTAAAGAGTGCTAGAATTAGCTGATCCTTAATGTATTATAGGGCTTCCCTGATAGTTGGTAAAGAATCTGCCTGCAGTGCAGGAGACCCCGGTTCAATTCCTGGGTTGGGAAGATCCCCTAGAGAAGGGATAGGCTACTCACTCCAGTTTTCTTGGGCTTCCCTTGTGGCTCAACTGATAAAGAATCCACCTACAATGCGGGAGACCTGGGTTCGATCCATGGGTTGGGAAGATCCCCTGGAGAAGGGATAGACTACCCACTCCAGTATTCTTGGGCTTCCCTTGTGGTTCAACTGGTAAAGAATCCACCTGCAATGCAGGAGACCTGGGTTCAATCCATGGGTTGGGAAGGTCCAACTGGAGAAGGGAAGAACTATCCACTCCAGTATTCTGGCCTGGAGAATTCCATAAACTGTATAGGCCATGGGGTCACAAAGAGTTGGACACAGCTGAGCGACTTTTACTTCACTAACGTGTTTTATATTTTTTGATAAGCCAATAAATTCAAAGTTGTTTTAGGAGGACAGCTCTTTGACTTTCTATTTATTTTATGAAAACTCATCTGTTTAAATTTTCTATAGAACCTGGAACAATTTTTTAAACATTTTTATTGCTTTTTCTGGCTCTCAAAATGATGCATATTTGTTCTAAAAATTTTGGCAATCAGAAAAATACTAAAAGAAAACAAATCACCCATCACCCTACTGACTTGTTAACAATTACAAACATTACCTTCCAGACTTTTAATTCCATATGTATACATATATCAGTAAATTGTTGTCATATGTGTGTTATGTATGCTTGAGATACAGATACACGTTAGACATTTAAATTTGTGTGGTTTTTTTTAATTAAATGATGAGCATTTCCTCCATCATTAAGTGATATCTAAAACGTGATTTTGAGTAGCTACATAGTAGTCAGGTTCTACCCCTTAACAAAAGTGAGCAAGTTACTTTATTCTTTAGTTTTCTAAACTAAACAGGAATATGCTTTCTTTTTTTAGTTATAGTGAGGATTAAATGGCTTAATGTGTCTTATATTTTAAGGTCCCTGAGCATAATTACTCACTTACAGAGCTCTCAATGAATTGTATCATTATTACCATCATATAAATTCCATAACCATTACATACAGTTCCAACTTTGATACTTTTACTAAATATTCTTGAATTTAAGTGGATGCATTACCAGTTAGACACAAGGCAGTGAAACTAGATATGGAACAAAAAATAAGTTCAGTTCCCACTGGTTCCTAAAGGTTACATTTGAAGAACCAGTACAAATATAAATCAGTTATCACAAAGATACTTTCCAGCTGATCCAACAATGATAAGATGGTACTCCTATCTTTTTGAGTCTGGAGATAATCCAAGCAGTCTTTGGGAAGTTGAGGCAAGGTTGGAACGTTTAGTCTTGAATTAGTTGAGTAACTGTTTCCTATGCTAGCTCTCTTTGTGCAGGTAGGTATAGATCACATTTCTATCTTGACATGTGCGCACTCTGTGACATATGTGAAAAGTAAATTAGAATGGAAGGCATGAAGTGGATGAGGTTTAAGTTTTCACTCTGCTCCCTTTTTATTAGCTTTCCTTGAATTACAGGATGTTACCTTTGGTTCACTCTGTGAATTTGGATCATGCTGAAAGCACTATTTCTTGATCAAAATAGACATCATACTTTAGCCCTTTTATGAATGAAATAAGGATCTTTAATTTCCCTTAGACAAATATTTCTCTTTTGATGGGGAGTGCTTCATTCCAGTCAACAGAAAGTTATAGCTATATAAGCTATAGCTTTAGTAAGCATCAGGTAAACTGAAGTCATTTATTTTTATTGACGCATTATTGGCCCTTCCAGAAGGAGTAACTCTCAGGTTAGATGCTGACTCACAGTCTAAAATGGACTATCAAAGGCATTAATGTTACATGGGTGAAGTATCTAGCCATTCCGGTATGTAATTGAGAGACTGAACTTGGATTAGCCAGCAGCACACCTCAGTCTCTGCCCAGCTTGGTGCAGGTCACACTTAGAGGAAAGTCACCATCATCTTACATGATTGTTAGCCCTTTCAGATCATTTCATTGCTGCTTCCCATGGAGTAAGATTTGCTAGATGTTCTTTATGGTAGTAATGTCACTGTAGCGTCTTTAAGAAGAGGATGTAGAGGATTAGGGCCCCCACTTAAAACAGAGAGGGAGATTTGACTGGTGTGGCATGTTTCCTAAAGAAGCTGTACCAAGATGGTTAGTGTGTGGTGATAGTTAAAGACACAGCTTTGTAGTCAGATGGGTCTGGACTGCAGTCTTTGCTCTGGCAGTTTCTAGTGGTGTGATCTTGTTTGGGTCGTTACCTCTCTGTGCCTGGATTTCCTCACATGTAAACTGGGAATGACCATAGGTCATCCCCACAGGCTTGATGCAAGGACCCAATGAAAAAAAAATGCATGTAGGTTATCAGAGAGTTGTTAACAAGTTTACATTTTTTGGAATACAAAAAGGTTTATTGCAGGGCCGGTCAAGGAGAATGGGTGGCTCATGCTCAAAAGAACCCCAGCCTGGGTTGTCTTTAATGGGTAAAGCATCTCTTAGAAAATAGTATTTCCCTCCCAAATTTAAATAGGCAAGTTCTTACATAACTCACATATAGTTAAGTCTGGATAGGGGCTGTGTGTCCCAGGTGACACAGTTTGAAATAAAATGGAATTATTTTTCCAGAGTTATGGGGAAAGGAGGACATATCAATAGACTACAGAGAAAAAAACCTGGCATTCTTGGAAAATACCTTCCCATGCAACAGTGTGTTTTAATTCACAATAACAGTGTGCACACTGTTTTTAGAAAAAGGCAAAAATAAAAGTGTTCATTTAAAAGTAAGTGTTCACCACCCCCGCTTCAGACTCTTTGTCAACTTCCCTCCCTCTAGCTCTCCCCAGAGGAAACAAGCCTTAGCACTTCCATTTCTATGCTTCCAGAAGTTTCTGTGTCTATAAATAAGAAAAGTTCCTTTCCACATTTATTATTATACATACACAAGGACTCTGCCTTCACATGGCAATACATTATAGTGGCATCAACAGGAAATACACGTGAACACAGATATAAGCCCACTTGGAGGACTGTGCAGGAATCGGGATAACAGGTGATGGGTTTGGACTGGAGTGAGCGAGATGGAGAAGCCACATGGGCATCAAATTAGGGCAATATTTTGAAATTCTGTGGATTTGATGTAGCATATAAACCAGCTATCCTAGTTTATACCTGCTATCCTAGCTTTGTGCTTCCCAGGTGGCACAGTGATAAAGATCCCACTTGCCACTGCAGGATACGGAAGAGACAAAGGTTCAGTCCCTGGGTGGGAAAGATGCCCTGGAGGAGGACATGGCAACCACTCCAGTATTCTTGCCTGGAGAATCCCACGGACAGAGAGCCTAGTGAGCGACAGTCCATGGGGTTGCAAAGAGTCAGACAGGACTGAAGCTACTTGGCACACACGTGCATACTAACCTAATTATTAATAACCCCCCCATTTTCTTCTCACAAGTGTTCCAGTTTAGATAATAATCATATGGTCATCTTATGTGTGAGGGAAACAGAAGAATCAAGGGTGCAATTAGGTCAGTTCCTGCAACATTAACTGAAATAGCAAAAAGCAGAAAAAGAGGTCCAGAGGGGCCAGAGAAACCAGAAACGGGGTATGGAGATAATAAACTGCAGAAGCCAACACAACATTGTAAATCAACTATACTTTGATTTTTAAAAGCAAGCAGATACTAAATAAACATAAGAAAGAAGCCTATTAGATGGAGATGCCTGGTAGGTATTTGATATACAAGCTGAGAATTTAGGAGAGAAGAGTTGGAGGTGGCGTTATAAGAGTTATCTGTGTAGAGATGCCTCCTGGAAATGGGCAGGCCAGAGAAGAGGCCTGAAGACAGCTGGGTATACACTTGCGCCCCAGTCTTTCTCCCTCCATCATATTACTTTATGTATTTGTTTTATTTTCTTCCCAGTTCTTGTCACTGTTTGAAACCATTTCCTCCTTGCCCTGTACCTTCCCCTGCCCTGCAGGCTCTCTTACGGAGTTGAAGCAAGGGTGATGGTTAGCAGAGACCACGTCCAACCTCATGCTCCCTCTGGATCCAGTTCTCCGTGGCTCAGGGTCACTGCTCTGCTCTGGCTTTCACTCATATCGCTTATCTTTGATGAAGCTCTGTCCTCTTTTCTCCGGGGCCAGGCTGCTTGGGGACCTTGCCGTCAGCCAGCCTGTGGATGCCTGAGTCCAGCGTCTGTTCCAGGCTCCCTATCCACAGAGCTCACTCACTCCTGTACTCCATTCCTGAACAAGCCCTCTGGCCCGGGAGGGCCCATGAAAACGTCACATGAGGGTTAGGTTACAGGTTGGCTCGGAGCACACACGGGACCCTTAGGTGGGCTGCTTTTCATAATGTCACATTGCAGCCAACAGAGTCTCAGCTCCTACCAAGCCCAAAGTTATACTGCTACATAATCAAACATAGACCCAGACATAAATGGGACCCTCTCAGACAGCTAAGTGAGGATCTAGGATACTACCAAGGCTGATGTGTTAGGAGCTGGAACCATGTAAGGATGAATAGTGTTTGCTGTCTAACTCTGGTTTTGGAGCAAAGCAGAATCAGAGACTTGGGCAGGGCAGGGTCAGGAGACAGGAGGATAGTCCAGTGTAGGGAGAGCTTAGCAATCTTGGGAGTCAGGAACTGGATGTAAATCACAGATACAGGCACAGTGGTCCAGCCAGCCAGGCAGAACCAGGTGAGGGGAAGTGAGGAAATGGTGCGGAGGCACAAGAAGCCTTTTCCGTCACACCTATAAAGTGTGCAAACACTTGAGTAAAGGTGGCACGATGGTGTGGGAAGGGGAGATGCAGCCCACCACCCACTCTCCGCATGGAGAACCCCAGTAACAGTATGAAAGGTCCTATATCATTAAAAAAAAAATCTGCTTACTGTTTAACACATGCCAAGGCGACTCTTAAATGCTAGGCCTGTCTCTCCTCACAAGTCCTCGTGATGGCCCTGGATCGGCACTTTAAGGAAGTAGCACCCTGATGTCACCAGGGTGGACTCATAGCCGCATTGCCCAGATACCTCTCAGATCAGCCCTGAGAGCCCGCATTCCCACAAGGGCTGCAGATGAGAAACCACACGTATAAGGACTGGAGGCATCAGATACCTGGCCATTCTACTCATCTGTTTGAGAACTGACTGCCTGATATCAGGATCATAGTTTCTATTTTTAGTTTATATTGGAGTATAGTTGATTAACAATGTTGTGTTGGTTGTAGGTGTACAGCCGCATGGTTCAGTTATCTGTTATTTGTCAAGTTCCTTTCCCACTTAGGTTATTACACAATATCGAACAGAGTTCCTGGTGCTATATGGTAGGTCCTTGTTGGTTATCCGTTTTATTTTTTAAAAACTTTTTATTATAATGTTGTGATAGTTTCAGGGGAACAGAGAAGGGACTCGGCCATACATATACACGATCCATTCTCCCCCAAACTCCCCTCCCACCCAGGCTGCCACATAACCCTGAGCAGAGTTCCCTGTGCTATACTTAGGGCCTTGCTGATTATCCATTTTAAATATAGCAGCGTGTCTATGTCAAGCCCAAACTCCCAATCATAGTTTTTAGAATTTTAAGGGGACACTAGATGTAATGAATTTGAGAGAGAGCGATGTTAAGTGATTTTGTTTTCCCCAAGGACACACAAGCAGGTTTTTTATTTCAAGGCAGGGCGGCTTCCCATGACCAAGCTCCCTCTGCAGTATAGGTCCTGAGGAACCCTGACCCCCGAGGAGGATCGCCGACCCCTCTGTCAGTCACAGCAGGAACATGAGGAACACCCGACCATGCTACTATGTGAAGATTGGCTCTTTGGGGCTTTGGAAATAAAGATTAGTTGCTAAGTCCTTTGTCATATCTATTTTGAGATTCTCCACCTCGGGGAGCTTCACAGAGGATGCTAAGGGTTCTTCTTCATTCTACCAACTAATGACCTCTGTGTCCTGGGACCTCTTTTTGAACCTTGAGCTGGGGAGCCAGATCCAATACTCTTGATCCTGAGCACCAGTCTGCACCATAGGCCGCCCTCTCCTTCCACCAGGATGTTAAGAAGCGCTGGGTACCTCATTTCTCAGGTGTGCCACTTTGGCTGCTATCCACTCATTCTTACCCTGCTAATAGAAACCCTGAGTGCTGTGTGCTAAGTTGCTTCAGGCGTGTCTGACTCTTTTGCAACCCTGTGGACTATAGCCTGCCGAGCTCCTCTGTCCATGTGATTCTCCAGGCAAGAATGCTGGAGTGGGTTGCCATGCCCTCCTCCAAGGAATCTTCCAGAACCAGGGATGGAACCCAAGTCTCTTACGTCTTCTGCATTGGCAGGCAGGTTCTTTACCACTAGTACCACCTGAGAAGCCCCTTGTAGAAACCCTTTGGTGGTAAACCAAAGGCAGTGGGCAGCATTCCTGCCATCTTTGTGGCCAGTGAGCCTGCCTTGGGCCATGTTCTGGGACTTTGTCTCACTGTCTCCGAGGATATCCCACCTCAGACACAAGAATTGAATCTGCATTCTGAGAAGCAAGGGACTCCTAGTAGATAGCAGCTTCTTCAGATATGGGCAGATCAGATACACCAAATCAGGTTCTTTTTTATTTTTCATAAACAGTATTGCCTCTGAGGCCAACCCAAGGAGACCAGACCTGTGTTGTATTGTTTTACCTGAGGTTAGGTGATGGCATTCAGCCAAGCTTTCTTGAAAGAGTTCCCTCTCCCTGAGAATGCCTTCTTCTAGTATTTGCAGGTGCATGGTCCATGTCCCTTGGGTTTCTTTTGCACATCTTGGTGCTGAAGTTTTGTTGGAACCAACGAAGTAGTGGAATTTAAAACAAACTTGGACTTCACAGGGAAAGAGAAAGGGGAGGGGATAGAAGTGGGGCAGGTATCTGCCATCAAAGGAGGGTCTGTAGGTGGTGATGCTTCTGTCTCGTAAAGAACAGGAACCAAAATGGTCTCTGATTGATGTTGCGCTGGAGGAAGCTCAGAGCCCTCAGGGGACACAGAGCAAGTATTCCGTGAGATCATTAGCCATTGATTTGCTATGTTTCCATAATTCAGGTCTCAAGGGATCTTTGCCTCCCAGTTCTGTTCTGTATGGATGACAGTGATGAGCTGATAAAGCTGGAAACAGTGTAACTTTACATAGTGAAGGTTACTAATAAGGGGAGCTAAGGCCTAGACTATTTAAGTGACTTGGCCTAAGTCACACAGTGAGTAACAGAAACAGGAGCAAAAGCTGAGTTTCCTAACTCCCAACAATTGCCATTTCCTCTACAACTCTTCCAATAAAAAAGAACCCTGGGACTTCCCTGGTCATCCGGTGGTTAAGAATCCGCATGTCAATGCAGGGGACACAGTTCAATCCCTGATCCAGGAAGATTCCACATGCCGAGGGGCATCTAAGCCCATGCATCATAACTACTGAAGCCCTTGTACTCTAGAGTCGATGCTCTGCCGCAAGAGCAGCCCCCGCAGAAGGAAGCCCACACACCGCAATGAAGAGCAGTCCCCTCTGGCCACAACTAGAGAAAGCCCATGCGCAGCAATGAAGACCCAGTACAGCCAAAATTAAGTAATTAACTTTAAAAAATGGTGATGATTTTACCCTATGGCATGTGTGCATAAGCAACTGTAAGCCATCACCTTGTGGGGTCACCGTGGCTGCCAAAATAGTCTGCATCTTTTATCTATCTCTCTAGCCAGATGGAGGGGTGATCTACATCATAGAAATTGATTGGACTGGCTGTGCAATGATCTCTGTCCCATCCAGCAGACCTGGAAGGATCATTATCATGTAGGAGAGCAAGTGAGGAAGTGTCAGAGTCAGCCGTGGCCACGCAAGCCTTCACACGGCTGGGACGATTCTGTTTATGTCTATGATGTCCTCTCTTCACCTAGAACATGAAAACACCTAGTTATTTTTCTTCTTGGTTAAGGCAGTAATGATAATAATCAATGACTGTAAAACATAGTCAGGGAAAAAAGGGGGGGGGGGGCAGTTACATTACGGAATTAGGGCTTCCCTGATGGCTCAGATGGTAAAGAATCTGCCTGCCATGCGGGACACCTGGATTCGATCCCTAGGTCAGGAAGATCTCCTGGAGAAGGGAATGGCAACCCACTCCTGTATTCTTGCCTGGAAAATCCCATGGACAGAGCATCCTGGAGGGCTACAGTCCATGGGATTGCAAAGAGTTAGACACGACTGAGTGACTAAGCACATAATACAGATTTATTCAACCAAATGAAATAGGAGTAACATAAACTCGTTTGATGCTGTGTTTTGGCATACTTATTCCTAGTTTTTTCTCACCTTGACTGCATTTCTCTTTATAATGAGAGAAGGACAAGAGGGGAATGTCTTTTTCTCGGTTTCGTAAGTACGTAGGAGCTAACTAAATTATACATCTGGAGTTGAATTGGAGTCTGTCATTGTTTACCATCCTTGTTGGTATTTATGTCAGACTTTAGTTTTCTAATAAATGGTTCTGTGTTTATTTTCCATAAAGCTGTTTATCTTCATTGTTGTCAAGGAACCAATAACCTTGGTAAATACTTTCTTTTACCTTTTTCAATCAAATTGATGAGTACGTCAAATTACCAAGATGTCTCAACTCCTGACAATTTTTAATGAAAAGTGTAATATGATTTGAATCTGGTTGGGTTAGAGAAAATCTGTAGGAGCCCCCTGGAGAAGGGAGAGTAATCCTTACCTGAAACAAAAGGCCCACACAAACCTGAGGTGGTCCCTACGTCTGCTCTGTCGGCATCATATCACTCTGCATTTCTGAGAACCACAAAGGAAAGAGTCTGTTTTGTGATGGACTTTGGGTTTCAGTCTCTAGATTCTCTCTTCAGACTATGTGTAAGACTTGGTTTGAGCACAGCCTATAGACTTCCCACTCACTTATACTCAGTGCAGTTAAAAACCCAAAGATTTAAGAGATCAACTACCAAAGTAACAACTACCTTATTTGGGCCATTTTATTAAGAATGTTTATGTCTTTCTCTGATTAGTTTGCATTTTAGAAACTCAAACTAGCTGTTTGAAAATTGTTGAAAATGAGACAATGGTTTTCGTTCAGAAGTCAGTATCCCTGATTTTCATGACACTTAAGAAGAAATGGAAACATGCTTATATTGACAAGATTTGGCTACCTGCAAATGGTCATAGCATTTTTTAAAACTTTACGGTGCTTTTCCTTTTATTTTGTTAGTCCAGAACTCCTATAGAAAAACAAAGCAAAGCCTAGTTCTCCCAGGTCCCTGAGTTATCGTCTATTTTTCAGAAGCTGGTTTTCCACATTTTCCAGCTATCTAGATCATCTCTTCTTCCCCTGAAAGTGCAGACTTTATATCCTTCATCAATCTCTGCCAAAATATGATCCTTTTTCTCCTCAAAAGACATGTATGTAAGTTTCGCTTACCTGTCCTAACTCTGTGATAGTAAACAGTTTACTTAAGTCCCAGTTCATTCTATAAAATACTGTTTTTCTCATGGGGTTGTTGTAAGGGAAAGCTGATATTGTATATAAAGTTTTAGCATGGTACTTAGGCTACGCTAACTGTTCAGTACATGCTCAGTCGCTCAGTCGTGTCCGACTCTTTGCGACCCCATGGACTGTAGCCCGCCAGGCTCCTCTGTCCATGGGATCTCCCAGGCAAGAGTACTGGAGTGGGTAGCCATTTCCTCCTCCAGGGGGTCTTCCTGACCCAGGGATTGAACCCACATTTTCTGCTCTTGCAGGCAGATTCTTTACCACTGAGTCACCAGGGTAGTATGTGCTACTTTAAAGAAAAGAGAGAAGCTTGACTGTTATTTCAAAAGGAACAAAGTTAGTGAAAACAAGTGATTATTCTGTTTAAATGTTTGCCCCATTTATCTTAGTCCTTCAAGTATGTTTCACTGCTGCAAATGCACATCTGTCACAAACTAGAAGTACACATGCCTAAGAAGATAACAACATATGGAAAATTCACAAGCACACAAGCAAACTAATTTTTTTCCTTGAAAGATTAAAACATAATTCTCTCCCCATCTTCTCCTTCTGCCACTCTTCCAAATTTGCTCTATTATTGCATTACTGCAGGGGTCATTAGGATAGTAACATTCTCTATTAAAAAAAAAGGACTACATAATACATTGTTTCTTAACATGAGTGATGGTAGTTACTCAGGTGTTTGCGTTTTAATTATTTGCTAAACTGTATATGTATGATTTATGTATTTTCCTTTATGTATATGGACTTCCCTGGTGCCTCAGATGGTAAAGCATCTGCCTACATTGTGGGAGGCCCAGGTTCAATCCCTGGGTTGGGAAGATCCTCTGGAGAAGGAAATGGCAGCCCACTCCAGTACTCTTGCCTGGAAAATCCCATGGACAGAGGCTACAGTCCATAGGGTCGCAAAGAGTCAGACACGACTGAGCGACTTCAGTTTCACTATATGTATACTCACACACACATTGGAGGTGAAATTGGCATGTAAGAAAGTGATGGGATAGAATTTGTTGTTGTTCAGTCACTTAAGTTGTGTCTCTATGACCCCATGGGCTGCAGCACGCCAGGCTTCCCTGTCTTTCACTATCTCCTGGAGTTTGCTCAGATTCATGTCCATTGAGTCAATGATGCTAGATAGAGCAGTACAAACCAAATATAAGTCTAGATTGATATATAGCAAAGCAAACTGCTTAAAATTCCAAATTGAAAGGAATATGAAAGCAATAAACCCTGATTTTGAACAAAAGATGAAAACTATTCCAACTACTCCAGACTGGCTATCTCCATGTCACAAACTGAGTGGCTAGAGTGTGGCAAATTATGGAACTTTTTTCCTTCTCTGCATGGATACGACCTGCACTGGAGTCACTGTGGGACAAAATCTTCCCACGTCATCTTCCGTTTGCTTAACATCAGGCATGAAGAGCTTCTCTCGATGACTGAACTCTTTAATAGACCACAGTGAGCCAAGCCGCTTTGCACAGAGGTCACTGCCCCATCTCCTCCACCCATCTTCGTTAACATTCCTACCACTTGTGCATGATTTCAGAGATAGCTGCCCTGGTTTACTGAATGCTATCAGACAAGAAGTTAAGAATGACAAGTCTTTATTACTAACGAGCAGCTTTTGGTTTTTCAGCGTCGACTGGGAGATGCTGCAAAGAAAGCAATCAGCAAGCTTCAGGTCAGGACCATCAAGAAGGGTGACAAGGTAACAGCCTTTTTTCTTTTTGTTGTTGCTATTGTTCAGTTTCTAAAGTCATGTCTGACTGTTTGCGACCCAGTGGACTGAAGCATGCCAGGCTTCCCTGTCCCTCACTGTCTCCTGGAGTTTGCTCAAACTCATGACCACTGAGTTGGTGGTGATGCTGTCCAACCAAATCATCCTCTGTCACTCCCTTTCCCTCCTGCCCTCAATCTTTCCCAGCATCAGGGTCTTTTCCAATGAGTTGGTTCTTTGCATCAGGTGGCCAAAATATTGGAGCTTCAGTTTCAGCATCAGTTCTTCCAGTGAATATTCAGGGTTGATTTCCTTTGGGACTGATTTGTTTGATCTCCTTGCTGTCCAAGGGACTCTCAAGAGTGTTCCCCAACCCCACAGTCCAGAAACATCAATTCTTTGGTGCTCAGCCTTCTTTATGTCCAACTCTCACATGACTGGTGGAAAAACCATAGCTTTGACTATGTGGACCTTTGTTGGCAAAGTCTTTTCTTTTCGGTGAGGAGCTATTTAAAGCTTCTGAGTTTCCTAGCAACCAATGTAGATAAGAAGATGAGGAAGGGAAATACATGCTAATAGTTTTCCTATAAGCATCTGTTATTATACCCACCATTATTAAATATAATTTAAGGCAGTTTGTAAAGTGCATACCATGGGACCGTAAAGTCATTGAAGAAAAAATATGAGAAATTAAAAAGTAAGTTTAGGAAAAGTAGATAAAACCAGGATGAAATAGTACATAGATTCGTTACCTGAAATGAAAAATAGACATGGGTCCGAAATTTAGGTTGGGGCTTTATGGCAGCCAATGCAAAGGAAAAAATATTCAATATTCAAACAAATCTAAGTACCTTATTCCAGTGTCCCACTAGATAAAAATGAAATGACTGTTTCTGGAATTATGACTTAAGAAAATTTTTCCATGAATCCTTGCACAAAAAGCAGTGTTAGGTGCTGAGTGATGTATTCCACTTAAGTCTGCAGTTAATGCTGGTGGCTCAGTGGTAAAGAATCCACATACTAATGCAGATGTGGGCTCAGTCCCTGGGTCAGGAAGATCCACTGGAGAAGGAAATGGCAACTCACTTCAGTATTCTTGCCTGGAGAATTCCATGAATAGAGGAGCCTGGCGGGCTACAGTCCATGGGGTCACAAAGAGTCAGACACTATTTAGCAACTAAACAACAATAAAAAAAAAATGCAAGAAGCATATTTAGTCCCCCTGAAACCAAGTTTCCAGAACCCCAAAGTTATGACAGCAGAACTTATTCCAGTACAGTCATTCTAGAACTCTCTAGCTGTAGGATGATGACATAAAGCCAAAAGCAGAAGCATATCCTAAGGAAGGACCACAGTGCAAGCTGGTCTGGGCCCACAGGCCTCTAAAGACCTCTGTTCTCCCCAGGAGAGTTTTTTCCCCCAGGAGAAATTTTAGAGCAGTGGATTGCAGTCCATGAATGTGGGGCTGCTTGAGCCACTGTAAGAGATTCACAGCCACTTGTATTTGAGGTGTTGTCTCTAGTGTGAATAATTGATTTGTCTCACTAATTAGGTGCTACTGGTTTTCAGCTATATAAAAATACCTTTGAGCTTAATAGGATAAAACTCATTTTAAAAGCATCACTAAGTTTAAAGCATATTTTTTCAGTACTTTTTTTCTCCTCAAACAGAATAATAAAAGAACAAGGACTGTTACATAAGTAATGTATTACAGGGTGTTGAAAGAGATGTAAGTATTTGAAAAGAAAGCTGGAACCACTATTTTAGAGTTGTATACATTAGATTCCCAAGGAATGATAGATTAAATATCATTTTGATGAGTCTCCATGAAGAGTATTTCTCTCATCCTTGAGACTTTGCGTTGTCACCTCTGATTATAATAAGTAGCATGATTAGTAATGGTACATTAAAAAATGATTTCCTCATCAAAGCTCTTGCCGTGGAACCAGGAAACAAAAAGTGGAGGTTGGAAGGAATAGAAACTAAACCAGTGCATAATAAATTATGGATTAAGACAGCCAGCTTTGAGACAGTTGAAAGCCCTGCTCCAGGCAAACTCTCCTTTGGCTTGTTACTTGTGTGTTTACAGAAGTTGAAGCTTGCAAAGCAGGCTCATCTGTGCTTTCTCTGTTGCAGGAAACGGAGCCTGATTTTGACAACTGTGCCGTTTGTATTGAGGGGTACAAGCCCAACGATATCGTCCGGATCTTGCCCTGCCGGTGAGTGGCTAGCTGCCTGCTTTTGACTGGGGCCTCTCTGGTTCCAACCTGCTTGGCCTAGCCCTGCAAGGTCAGTCTGCCCAAACACTGCTGGGGTTCAGGAAGAAAGAACCAGCACCCTGATTGGTTTTGTATAACCTTTCTCCTTGGAAACATTCTGTCTTGTGAAATGAGCACTGTTTTCCCATCCTCTTCATACCAAACTAAGGCTCCGTGACCTAGAACCTCATGATGCACAGTTGGACCATGTAGCTCCAAGGTCAGGTTTTTGTTAACAGCAGACCTGGAATATTCAGAATCATCCCCGCTTTTACAAGTGCTATTTTAATTAAAATAATAAACTCTTAAAAATGTCTTCTGGATGATCATGAAGGGATCAGCAGCCAGAATATAGTCAGGAGTGGGCAGGAAGCCAAAGGCAGGTTTCATTTTCCTTTATTTTTTGCTGACAAGAAGAGACTGTGGCAGAAACCTCCAAACTTCTAGAACCTAGGGTAGAATGTCAACAGGTGTAGTTGGAAAACTGCCTGGGTGATTCTCATAGAACTCTAGTCCTTCTCTAGATTCTTTTTATACAATTCAAATTAAACAAATTTAAATACTTCAATAAAATATCTTAAAGTTGCTTAAAGCTTCTTTAGTGTTTTTGCATCTACATAAGTGTCCTAAAAATATAAGTTAAATTCTGCCTTAGAGAAATATTCTTCTCTTAGAAATCCTGCCTTTTAAAATTCTCAGGGTATTTAAGTAACTAAAGTAGAAAACAGATACCACCAAGATATAAAACAATTCATTTGGTCAGAAAACAATGCGATGCTAAGAACTATTTATTAGAAACACAAAAGAAATCATGCCTTAGAGGAATGAGTTTAATAATCCCAAAGTGACAGAGAAGTGACAAAAAGGAACAAGATACTTAAATAGATGCACACACTCCAAGGGGAGTGAATGGGCTTGAAATGCTCTCACGCAAATTGATCGGTAGGAGAACAGGCCTGCAGAAAGTGCACTCTGGTGGCCCCAGCTGAAGCCTTCAAGTGGGATTCGCTTTCCTTAGAGATGCTTGACCATCTCTAGAACAAGTCATAAACGGATACATCAAGGCTTGGCAGTGGCCTTCATGTGAGGGTACTATAGATAAGTTCTCTCTATAGACATTATACTTGGTATTTGCTTGATGATTTCTTGAAACACTGGCCAAGGATGGTGATAAGTGAACTGCAGAGAGCCTCTCCAGATAGCATCGTTCCCTCTGCAGTATTTTATTAGGAGTTTTATAAAGCCTCCTAGCTATAGGCAAGGAAAGTACTTGCTTTTACTTTCCTTTGGAGATGGCTTAGTGCCCTGTGAGGCTCCTAGTAATAAAAAATAGCCAAAGCTAAAATTAAAGTTCAGGGGCATCTTTTACCTGAAAATCCAAAGAACTTTACAAATATAATTAAGAAAATCTGTTTTAAGGACATATTTAGGCTTACTTTAGTTCTTTCATTCATACTGTATAAAACAGCTGGTTCACTGAGGGCTCTTTCATGAGTATATTTTATGTGACTGCATATAATTGCTAGAGGCTGCATAATATCCAGGTCATAGACATACCACAGTGTAATTTACCATCCTCCTGTTGTGGACCATTTGGCTGATTTCAGTTTTTAATTATGACAAATTACATTGCTTTAGCAGTATTTAGATGGCTGTGGTATATTTTTCCAGATCTCCTTTTATAGTATTTTTTTGGAAATATTAACCAAGACAAAAATAGCACTTTAATATTTGTCACACACACACACAGAACTTTAGGAACTTTCATTTTATTGATGCTAGCCCTTGCCCCAGGTCAGTTCAGTCTGGCCTCAGGCTCCTCTTTCTTGTGTCATCATTTGTTTCTCAGTTCATTCCTTGATTCTTTCTGCTTCAAGTTCCTCCCTGTCCATCTGTCTTTGTTCCTTCCTTTGGGCCCTGCTTTAAATAACAAAATATATCAAGCATTACCAAACGCAGGTTATAGTTAGTGTTTGATCTTAGTCTCGCCACCCAGTCCTACTCTTTGAAGAGCTCCTCCAATTTTTCCATGCGGCTTTTAAAATCAAGATATTTTTATGCCTGTTGCTGGTCTCTGCCAGACAGTTTGCACTAATGGATGTTATCAAACAAATGCACTGGCATTTGCTTTTTGCTAGATAATTTCCTCTGGGGCATTATTAAGCCTTTGCTCCTATGAACCTCGTAGACTCTTCTTTCCCATTATTTCCAGGCTGACTCATCCACAGAATTCTTTGCATCTCCTTGGAATACAAACTGTTTAAAAAAATGTTCCAGCATATTGTCTGTCTTCTCTCACCCACTTTATTGTGGCCTCCTAATTCCTGACATGCTGGGCGCCCCTCTTCTCTATAGTTACCTTGCAGGGAGTCTTTCCAAATCATGCATCACTTGTACCATGACTTTTGGAAGATCATTCTCTTGGCTGTGTCTCTCTTTTAAAGGCACTTGCACAATTAGGATGAATTAATAAATGATCCTTCCTCTTTGTAGTCATGATGATTGTTAAAGTTAAATTGTGCACATCTTCATGTACCACTTCTTCCCCTTTGTTCTTTCTAAGTAGGGTCCTACTCTAGCACTTGAAAGCAAGCTAATCCACGGGGTGAGCCTAGACACACACATTTAATGTGAGGGAAGGACCCACAGCTGCACACAGAACACCTCAGATCTAACTTTTGAGGTTTGGAGTTGATCCTAATATACCACTAAGATATTTTCCAAGGAACTCCGGTTTTGCTGTAGCATACCTATGCCAAAGCATACAATTCACTATATTTTTAGGCTGGCTTTTGTGACTCAAGTTTGAACTTGCAATTATGATTTTTAGCCACAAAACAGATCTCACTGAAGTTCTGTTGCCTTCTCTTGTCCAGAGAATAAGCTGGGCTTTCTGAGTCTTCCATGGCTTTTATCCTATGGTGTCCGTACTGTCCTTCAATGGTTATTCATCTCAATCTATTTAACTCCCCAATTTCAAATGCAGTGTCTCAGAAAGAGCATGATCTCCTTGGGCAGGGCAAAAGTCCCTGTTTGCCATAGATCACCAGTCCAGGTTGGATGCATGAGACAAGTGCTTGGGGCTGGTGTCCTGGGGAGGTGGGAGGGGGGTTCAGGATGGGAAACACATGTAAATCCATGGCTGATTCATATCAATGTATGGCAAAAACCACTACAATATTGTAAAGTAATTAGCCTCCAACTAATAAAAATAAATGGAAAAAAATAAAAGATTAAACATTTTTTAAAAACAAAGCAGAATTTCCCTTGTGGTCCAGTGGTAAAGATTCCACCCTTCCAGTGCAGGGAGCTCGGGTTCAAACCCTGGTGAGGGAACTAAGATCCCACACAGGGCAAGGCCAAAAAAAAAAAAAGATTGAAAATAAAAAATAAAAACAAAACAATGTACGCATCCTTTCTCTAAGTTGCCTATACAGTTCTTTCCTATTTCTATTTTATTGCTAAAGCATTATCACTAATTTGGGAAGACACTAGTTTCATCTACTGTCTTTCCCTTTGTTTGCAAACTCAGCCCTACAATTCAGGAAAAATTATAAAGCTCCTTGGCAACAAGCAGACCCTTGCCATATTCTTTTTAGTAACTAAATGCTTTATTTGAAACAACAAACATTTCTTTTGTTTACCAGGAATAGTGTGAAGTACCAGAAATGAAAAGGTAGATGGGATGGTCCCTGCTTGAAAGGGAGTCAGGCTAGTGAGAGAGAGATGGGGATTTAACTAACTGGTCACAGCACACAGGATCATATACACAGCAATAATAGCAAAACAAATTAAAAATCTGGAGGAACTAGTACCAGGCACAGGAAGTTAGGGAAGCCTCTGTAGATTTAAAGGGGCTTCTCTGATGGCTCAGTCAGGAAAGAATCCACCTACAATGCAGGAGACATGGGTTCAATCCCTGGGTCAGGAAGATCCCCTGGAGGAGGAAATGGCAACCCACTCCAGTAGTCTCGCCTGAAGAACCCCATGGACGGAGGAGACTGGTGGGCTGTATAGTCCATGGGGTCGCAAAGAGTCAGACACGACTGAGCCCAGCACAGCACAGAAACAAGTGAGATGTCTTCATATTTTCTAACCATGGTTGTTTTGCCCATTACATCCTCATTTTAGAAAATTTGTAAAATGGATAAATATTTAATCATCTGTGTAACTTCCTCATACAGGGATCCACTGCTAACACTTTTATCATTTCCTTTTATTTCCTATGCCTATTTTGTGCAAGTTTGAGATACGGCTGTCAACAGCAATTAATATCCTTCTCTTTTAATGCTTCCCTTGTGGTTCAGCTGGTAAAGAATCCACCTGCAATGTGGGAGACCTGGGTTTGATCCCTGGGTTGGGAAGATCCCCTGGAGAAGGGAAAGGCTACCCACTCCAGTATTCTGGCCTGGAGAACTCCATGGGCTGTATAGTCTGTGGGGTCGCAAAAAGTCAGACATGACTGAGTGACTTTCACTTTCACTTTCTCTTTTAATATCCTGCTCTTTTTACTTAGCATTAAAAGAATTTGCTAGAAATAGTATTAAGTTATTTGTGGCTCATTTTGACTTTCCGACTCCATAGGCAGAAATTGATCAATGTCTAAGTTGAATAAATCAACCAAAGACCGTGAGATGTTGGCTCTTATTCCTCAAGAATCAGGGCCATTTTGTGGGCCCATCAGAATTGTCAGCTGACGTAAACCCGGAGTGTGTCCTAACTCCCTTCATCTCATTCATTAGTAACCCATTGATGAGCTATTCATGTCTCGTCATCCCAGCCCCTAAGAGAGAAAAGCAGTTTAGCCTAGACAGACAATAGTTTGGATAATAATGGCCCGTGGAGGCAGCGTGTCTTGCTGGCTCATTATTTTCACAGTTGGATTACAAATAAAATCCTCTAAAACCCAAGTTAATATCTTAGATAGCTGCACCTCAAGCATTTAACCAGTCTGTACACAAAATGTCCCTTCAGATTGCCTCCTGTGGTTAACGGTTTGTAGATGGTGCTTCCTGGAGGGTTCTGTAGGAGGCGCTGTTGTCAAAACTGCCAGCACTTTTTCTAGGGTCTTTGTGTGTATTTTGGAGCCAGGGAACGAGGTCAGTGAGCAGCTCTGCAGGTCCATGGCTTGTTGGGCTCCTCACTCTTCACAATAGGATTGTTTTGTCCTAAACAATCTCACCTGTTAGAGATTTCTGGAAGGGGGTGTGTATGTGTGCATGTAGTAAAATATACATAGCATAAAATTGATCATTTTAGCAATTTTTTTAATGAGATTTAGTTATTTTTATTTGGAGGATAAATGTTTTACAGTGTTATGTTGGTTTCTGCCAAATATCAACATGAATCAGCCATAGGTATACCTATGTCACCTTCCTCTTGAACCTCCCCCACCATTTTAACCATTTTTAAGTTTATATTTCAGTGGGTTACAGCATACCATCAGTACATTCATCTCCAGAAGAACTTCATCTTTCCAAACTGAAACTCTGTAGCCATTAAACTTTAATAACATTATTAACTCTCCATTCCCCCAGTCTAGAGTTTTGTGTGTGTATGTTTTAATTTCGGCTTGATTTTTATTAACAGAAGACAATGTCAATGGATGAATTAGATTTTCACTCAAGAATCTAATTTAAGTTGCTTAGCTAAAAATTGATTTTTATATATTCAATTCAAAAACAGATGGTGAATAATAATTTTACAGATTTCTGGTATTGTTATTAGTGCTATTTGTCATGATTTAGTTGCTCAGTTGTATCTGACTCTTTGTGACCCCGTGGAATGTAGCCTGCCATGCTTCTCTGTTCTCCAGAGAAGAGATTCTCTGGAGATTCTCCAGACAAGAATACTGGGGTGGGTTGCTATTTCTTTCTCTAGGGGATCTTCCCAACCCAGGGGTTGAATTTGTGTCTCCTGCATTGGCAGGCAAATTCTTTACCACTGAGCCACCTGGGAAGCCCCATTATTACTATTATTACAATACTAATATGATGCTACTCTTATCACTATTATTAGAGCTGTTATTGTTCCTCTTACTATTACTGACCACTCTTACCACCATCCATTCTTCTCTGGCTTTCTGTGATGGCCTTCTCCCTGATCTCCCTATTTCTACTCCTGCCCCTTAATCATTCATTCTGATGTCTGTTTTTGATTATCCAACTAGATTAACTGGACCTTGGGTATTTTTTTAGTGAGTACAAATTTAAACTCATTAAGTGTATCAGAAGTATGACTTAAAATTATACTGAAGTATAATTCTGTCTTTTGTTTCTCTCAAATGGATTTCTGTAACAAAGTAGAATCACAGAAAATTAAGAAGGTGCTCATATTTGCTTTTTACAAGAGAATTGAGTTAACTAGTGCAATTGCCACTGATTTTTTCAGGAATTACTGAAAGAAGCAATCTTAGGAATTTTGCCATTGTAACTCTTGTTAGGATTTTCTACTCTGATTTGATTGTGAGGACTTGCCAGAGCAGTTCACACATGTAATACCTGACTTTCTCCTGAGAGGGAGAATGTTTTTATGCTGTGGATACAAAATTGTGCTGTTTTCCAAAATTTTTTTCATGTTTTGTTGATAGAAAGCCAACAGCCAAATCTGTAGTCCATCTCATAGCCAAAAGGGACTTTTTAGCTTCATCCCTGACTCTGTTTTATGTCTCTATTCTTATTTTTCTTTCTTCTGCTTTTTTTTGGCATCCTTTTGGATATCTGAATCTCTTCAGTCACCTTAAGTCCTTTCTACAATAAACATTTTCCATGTGTTTCAAACTTTCTCAGTGTCATTTTTAATTGATATATAATATCCCCTAGGCCGTAATTTGACTATTTTGGGACAGTTATGTTGTTTTCTCCTCCATACCCATATACTTTTATTTGCTGTTATAAATAAGGCTGTGATAAATAGCTATGTGTGTATGGACCTTAGTTACATTTTAGATCATTTCTTTGTTTCTAAGGTTACAAATTCAAATTGCCTAGTTGCTTTCCAGAAAGTGGTACTGAAGGAATGTTCCAGTTAGTCAAAGGTAAGAAGAATACTCCAAGTGATATCCTAGAATTGTCAGAGTATAATGCACATGTCGGACTTCCCAGGTGGTAAGGAACTCGCCTGCCAATGCAGGAGACGTAGGTTCGATCCCTGGGTCAGGAAGATGCCCTGGAGTAGGAAATGGAACCCACTTAGATATTCTTGCCTCAAAATTCCATGAACAGAGAAGCCTGGTGGGCTACAGTCCGTGGGGTTACAAAGAACTGGACATGACTGACCAACTAGGCACATACACACACACACGTACACACACACACAATGCCCATGTCAAGATAACGGTGGAGAGGTAGGCCAGTCCAGATCACTTAGGACCTGGATGCCTGGCTGAGGAGCCAGGGTTCTAGCTAACTTCTGAGGTACCTGCTGAGGAGTTCAATTTGTGTTTCATAAATAGCACGCTGGCAGCATGTGGAGTAAGGCTTAAAGGGATCTGACTGGGGTCAGAGGAACCCGTTAGAAGACTCTGGCAAAGTCAAAGCAAGAAGTGCTGGAGGCCTGACTGGAGTGTTGGATTTGGACATGTAGGCAGAAGGATCTCGTCTAGTCAGAGGAGATTTAGGAGGTAAACCTAGCCTGAGTCAGCCATTTGGAATACTTGAGAAAATAGCTGCCCCTGTCAGATGGTGACTGATAGATACAACTGTATTTGTTTGCATTTAAAACCTGCTCATATCTTTCCGTTTGGATTCTAAACAATAGAAAAAAATCCAACAGCTAGCTCAAATACTGTAACAGAAGAAACATTTAAGAACCAGAACAGATTTAAACAGATTTTGTTTCTCACTCAAAAAAAAACAAAAAAACACTCGAGGACCAGCATTGGCTTATCTTTTTAAAATTTTCTTTTGAGTTATTCATCCCACAACAATCCCATAGCTGGGCCATTTAGGCAACGTTCCATTTTGGATGGCCAGTCGTTCGATTCTGTAAGTGTAGATTGTGTAAGTGTTAGATTGTGTGAGAGCTCTGCTACCCTTTCTCTTTCTCGTTTCTTTGCTTTAGAAATGAGCCTAATTTTCTACTGTATCTGTGTAAGAGATCTCTTTAGTAATTCAGAACAAAGGACATATCAGACTGTTTCCTTTTTTTCTTCTCCTTTGAAACTTAAGTCTACAGTTTTACAAAGATCAGAACGTGACTAACAGCACTGGTGTTGAAAGAAATGAAATGGAGATTTAAATACAATAATGCACCGGACTAAAAGGAGCAAACAGAATAAATGGTTACTGTTAAAGTAGAAAACAAATTAATAGAGAAGGAGCAGTAAAGCTTATATGTGCAAATCAGGGCAATAGAGACACAATGTGCAAAGGAATTTCTCATGACATTCCAGCCTCTGAGTCAGAGAAATACTGAAAGGGGTAGGCCTGGAGATTTGGAAAAAGAATTTTTGAAGGCTGTTGAAAAGTCGAGGCCTAGATTTGGTCTTCTAACTCAGTGAATTCTCGGAAGGTCTGTTACATACCACATGTCTACAGTTGGCAAGAAGCTTATACTTCATCTTTGTCCGTCTACCCAAACAACCAACTGCTTTCCTTTCTCATTTAATATGACTGACATATGTATATTTTTAACATGGATCTAATTATTGACTCCTCAGATAGCAAATTCATTAACTCTTCTCCCTAAGGACATGTGGTATTTTCCTTTACAAGAGAAACAGCTCTGGGAGAGATACAGTAAAAAGGTATACGGCACGGACTCCCCTGGTGATTCAGTGGCTAAGACTTCAAGCTACACCACTGAAGGGCCCAGGTTCAGTCCCTGGTAGGGGAACTAGATCCCACATGCCACACAATAAGACCTGGCACAGCCAAGTAAATAAATAAAGAATTTTTTTAAAAAAAGATGCATGACAAACAGAAGAGGAATCCACTTGTAAAGCTTTCTGAACAAACATGAATCCTCAGGCTCCCAGAGTGACTTGCCGGCTAAAGAACCACCATCCTTAAATTCAAATTAGTAAGATTTACAGAACTAACGTAGGTGAAAGCACCATGCCTGTTGACGAGTGTGTGACTCACAGTGGCTTGTATCTGATGGGCCTCTCTCTCTGCTTTTTTACTGTGTATCAGAGAGTTTCCCTGTTCTTGTTGGATGCTTCCAACCAAAGACACCTGGACAGCTCATAGCCTCCCCTGCTTCCCCTGAAATTCTGATTGGGACTCATATATTGGGTTCTTTAATGACAACCTAAGGCAACATAACAGTTGGGACTCTGATATTCATCTCTGAACTTAGGGCTCTCATTCATTCTCCCTGCCAGGCACAACATGGTCATAACATAGAACATAATATAAAGAAGAATTATAACTTGATGTAGACATGAGTGGAAACCATAATTACAGAAAACTAACCAAACTGATCACGTGGACCACAGCCTTGTCTAACTCAATGGAACTATGAGCCATGCTGTGTAGGGCCACCCAGGACAGACAGGTCATGGTGGAGAGTTCTGACAAAACGTGGTCCACTGGAGAAGGGAATGGCAAACCACTTCAGTATTCTTGCCTTGAGAAGCCCATGAACAGTATGAAAAGGCAAAAAGGTAGGACACTGAGGGATGAACTCCCCAGGTCAGTAGGTACCCAATATGCTACTGGAGATCAGTGGAGAAATAACAACAGAAAGAGAAGAAGTGGAGCCAAAGTGAAAACAATGCCCAGTTGTGGATGAGACTGGTGATGGGAGTAAAGTCTGATGCTGTAAAGAACAATATTGCATAGAAACCTGGGATGTTAGGTCCATGAATCAAGATAAATTGGAAGTGGTCAAACAGGAGATGGCAAGAGTGAACATTGACATTTTAGGAATCAGTGAACTAAAATGGACTGGAATCGGCAAATTTAATTCAGAAGATCATTATATCTACTACTGTGGGCAAGAATCCCTTAGAAGAAATAGAGGTGGCCCTCATAGTCAATAGGAGTCCGAAATGAAGTACTTGGATGCAATCTCAAAAATGGCAGAATGATCTCTGTGTCCAAGGCAAACCATTCAGTATCACAGTAATCCAAGTCTATGCCCCAACCACTAATGCCAAAGAAGCTGAAGTTGAACAGTTCTATGAAGACGTACAAGATCTTCTAGAACTAACCCCCCCCCCACAAAGATGTCTTTTTCATCAGAGGGGATTGGAATGCAAAAGTAGAAAGTCAAGAGATACCTGGAGTAATAGGCAAATTTGGCTTTGGAGTACAAAATGAAGCAGGGCAAAGGCTAACAGAATTTTGCCAAGAGAAGGCACTGGTCATAGCAAACACCCTCTTCCAACAAAACAAGAGAAGACTCTATACACTGACATCACCAGATGGTCAATACCAAAATCAGATTGATTATATTCTTTGCACCCAAAGATGGAGAATTTCTATACTGTCAGCAAAAACAAGACCAGGAGCTGACTGTGACTCAGATCATGAACTCCTTAATTGCAAACTTCAGACTTAAATGGAAGAAAGTAGGGAAAACCACTAGACCATTCAGGTATGACCTAAATTAAATCCCTTACAATTATACAATGGAGTAACAAATAGATTCAAGGGATTAGATCTGATAGAGTACCTGAAGAACTATGAATGGAGCTTTATAACATTGTACAGGAGGCAGTGATCAAAGCCATTCCCAAGAAGAAGAAATGCAAAAAAGGCAAAATGGTTGTCAGAGGAGGCCTTGAAAATAGCTGAGAAAAGAAGAGAAGTGAAAGGCAAAGGAAAAAGGAAAGATATATCCCTCTGAAAGCAGAGGACCAAAGAATAGCAAGGAGAGATAAGAAAGCCTTCCTGAAAAAAAAAAAAAAAAAAGAAAGCCTTCCTAAGTGACCAATGCAAAGAAACAGAGGAAAACAATAGAACAGTAAAGACTAGAGAGCTCTTCAAGAAAAGTAAAGCTACCAAGGGAACATTTCATGCAGAGATGGGCATAATAAAAGACAGAAACAGTATGGAGCTAACAGAGGCAGAAGATATTAAGAAGAGGTGGCAAGAATACACAGAAGAACTATACAGAATAGATCTTCATGACCCAGATAACCACCATGGTATGATCACTCACCTAGAGCCAGACATCCTGGACTGCAAAGTCAATTGGGCATTAGGAAGCATCACTATGAACAAAGTTAGTGGAGGTGATGGAATTCCAGCTGATCTATTACAAATCCTAGAAAATGATGATGTTAAAATGCTGCACTTGATATGCCAGCAAATTTGAAAAATTCAGCAGTGGCCACAGGACTGGAAAAGGTCGGTTTTCATTCCAGTCCCAAAGAAAGGCAATGCCAAAGAATATTCAAACTACTGCACAAATGTACTCATCTCACATGCTAGCAAAGTAATGCTCAAATTCTCCAAGTGAGGCTTCAATAGTACATGAACGAAGAACTGCCAGATGTTCTAGCTGGATTTAGAAAAGGCAGAGGAACCAGAGCTCAAATTGCCAACATCTGTTGGATCATAGAAAAAGCAAGAGAATTCCAGAAAAACATCTGCTTCATTGACTACACTAAAGCCTTTGACTGTGTGGATCACAACAAATTGTGGGAAATTCTTAAAGAGATGGGAATACCAATCTTACCTGCCTCCTGAGAAATCTGTATGCAGGTCAAAAAGCAACAGTTGGAACCGGATGTGGAACAATGGAGTGGTTCCAAATTGAGAAAGGAGTACATCAAGGCTGTATATTGTCACCTGGCTTGTATGACTTATATGCAGAGTACATCAAGCAAAATGCTGGATTGGATGAAGCACAAGCTGGAATCAAGATTGCGGAGAGAAATATCAATAGCCTCGGATATGCAGATGACGCCACCCTTATGGCCGAAAGTGAAGAAGGATTAAAGACCCTCTTGATGAAAGTGATAAAGGAGAGTGAAAAAGTTGGCTTAAAACTCAACATTCAAAAAACGAAGATCATGGCATCCATCTCATTACTTCATGCAAATAGATGGGGAAACAATGGAAACAGTGACAGACTTTATTTTCTTGGGCTCCAGAATCAGTGCAGATGGTGACTGCAGCCTTGAAATTAAAAGATGCTTGCTTCTTGGAAGAAAAACTATGGCCAACCTAGACAACATATTTTTTTTTTATTTTTAAGAAACATTTTAATTGAAACACAGCATATAAACAGAAAAGTACAGAAAACATAAGTATAGAGCTCCATGAGTTTTCCAAAAGTAATGAGCACTCAGATTAAGAAGCAAGATATTTCTAGCACACTAAAAGACCACTCATGCCCCAGCCAACTTCTTTCCATCCACCCGAAGATAACCACTAGCTTGACTTTCTGAATTCTATTGCCATAGATAACTTTTGCTTATTTTTGAACTTTATATAAATGGAGCAATGCAATATATACTTTTTTTTCAATGTTGTATGTGAGATCCATCCACATTATAGTAGATAGCAACACTTTTTTATGTTATGTAGGAACCTAATTGTAGAATTGCTGTGTCTTGAATCAGTTCTAATGAGATGGATGAAACTGGAGCCCATTATACAGAGTGAAGTAAGCCAGAAAGATAAAGACCAATACAGTATACTAACACATATATATGGAATTTAGAAAGATGGTAACAATAACCCTATATGCAAAACAGAAAAAGAGACACAGATGTACAGAACAGACTTTTGGACTCTGTGGGAGAAGGCGAGGGTGGGATGTTTTGAGAGAACAGCGTCGAAACATGTATATTATCTATGGTGAAACAGATCACCAGTCCAGGTTGGATGCATGAGACAAGTGCTCGGGCCTGGTGCACTAGGAAGACCCAGAGGAATCGGGTGGAGAGGGAGGTGGGAGGGGGGATCGGGATGGGGAATACATGTAACTCCATGGCTGATTCATGTCAATATATGGCAAAAACCACTACAATATTGTAAAGTAATTAGCCTCCAACTAATACAAATAAATGGAAAAAAAAAAAGAATATACCAGACCCACGCATATAGTAGTCTTAAAGAGGTAGAGTTAAAAATTAAAGCTCATTAAAGCTCAGTCTGCCTAATTTACATTTTAATACAAATTCTAAATAGGCACTTTTGGTACATATTCTAAGACATTTGGTTTTAATTACAAAAGGTGACTTGAGAACTAATATTTTTCCCTAAAAGAAAAACTAACATACAAGTTTTCATTCTGGATTTTGTAGCTAAAAGAAAATTTTCTTCAATGCTTGGTTGAATTCTACTAGTAATGTGTCTATGACAGCATTAACACCATAAAAAAAATAAATAAATAAAATCGCAAATTATGTTATATATATTATCAATTTTAAAAAGTAATTTTTAAAAATATTTCAAATAGACAACATATTAAAAAGCAGAGACATTACTTTACTGACAAAGTTCTGTCTAGTCAAAGCTATGGTTTTTCCAGTAGTCATGTATGGATGTGAGAGTTGGACCATAAAGAAAGCTGAACACTGAAGAACTGATGCTTTTGAACTCTGGTGTTGGATAAAGCTCTTAAGAGTCCCTGGGACAGCAAGGAGATCAAACCAGTCAACTCTAGAGGAAATCAGTCCTGAATATTCATTGGAAGGACTGATGCTGAAGCTGAAGCTACACTACTTTGGCCACCTGATGCAAAGAACTGGCTCATTGCCAGAAAAGACCCCGATGCCAGGCAAGATTGAAGGCCGGAGGAGAAGGGGATGACAGAGGGTGAGATGGTTGGATGGCATCACCAATGCTGGGCAAGATTGAAGGCCGGAGGAGAAGGGGATGACAGAGGGTGAGATGGTTGGATGGCATCACCAATGCTGGGCAAGATTGAAGGCCGGAGGAGAAGGGGATGACAGAGGGTGAGATGGTTGGATGGCATCACCAACTCAATAGACATGAGTTTGAGCAAGCTCCAGGATCTGGTGACGGACAGGGAAGCCTGGCGTGCTGCAGTCCCTGAGGTCACAAAGTGTCAGACATTTCTGAGTGACTGAACTGAGATGTGAATATCATTTTAATATTTGAAAACTTCAAAAATCACAAGTTTTTCCAAAGCATTAAAAATAAACACTGGCCCCTTAAGACTTCTAACCCAAGGGACCCATCTAATTTTAAGAATGAGTCAAAGAACTGAATGTCTGTGTGAACAGGAGATTCCAAACTCTTTATGAGTAAAAAACAATTTACAAAACACTGTAATGTGATCAGGATTCCGACTCTGAGCCTTATAACTCGTGAAGTGGAAAACAAAGGGATGCTTTCTAGCCAGGCAGAAATGGCCTGTCCTGACTTTACCCTGCCGTGTCTGTTCCATATGCTTGACTAGAAACAGATTTTTTTCCAAGTTCGTTTTTCTAAAAAAATGATGTGTGCTGGCTGATTTTCATAAGATTTCACTTACCCTTTCATGCCCATGTTACAACCTTGAAAGTTTTTTAAAAAGTATGAAACAGCAGAGAAAACATTCATTTCTTTGCTAATTGTAAGAAATTTTGAAAAGGGTGAAAAGTAAAAAGAAGAAAAATAATAATCTCACCATCCAGAAATAATCATTGTTAATATGAGTATATTTAATTTTTATAATGTATGTGCATATATTAAATATTATAGAGTCAGGCCATTAATTCAGCTTTTATTTTACTTTACTCTTGAGAATGTATAAGTAAATAAATAAGTAAATAAAGTTATAAAGTAAGCATTTTCCTATAACTTTAGAAATTATCTTAAAATATTTAGTGGTTGCATAATAGTCCATTATTGGGGTGTATTTAACTGCCCTCCCCACATTGTTCACCATTTAAACTGCCTCCAGTTTTCATCATTATAAAATCATGACCTTACTTGTTTATCTTTTTTTTCTATATTCATCCCATAGTATATACTCCTAAAAGTTAACTTCCTGGGTCAAAAGTACTTTCCAAAGGATCTTGATAAGTTTTGTCTAACTGCTTTCCTGAAAAGTGGTTATGATTTACACCCCACACCAGCAGGATGTACTTGCATTAATGTTCTTTTGGAACCAAGAAGTGGTACCATTTTTAACCCTCTTTCTCATCTAATAGCCAAATACAAAGTAGCACTTAGCTTTAATTCCTATGTCTTTGATTTCTCTGAGCTATTGCACTTGAGTAAAGGGAGCTCTTCATGTATGGTATCTGTCAACTGAAAGAGTTCACAGTGTGAGAGTTGTGAGTTCAGTTTTCTTTGGGGCTTAATGAAGACCATAGGCCAGGAGGCAGAAGGCTCTAGGGAACAACACTGAAGAGGTTGGGGAGGGAGGGCTCGGTGTACATGTGATTTTGGTGAAGGGCGATACATGCAATCAAGCACACATTTTGGCAGAAGTTTGATGCTAGCCACAAAGAGCAGATGTCTCCATTAATGATTTTAGTGCTTTTCTATATATGAGAAGATGCAAGGAATTGGGCTCATAAAATCTTCTTCTGAAAATATCAAACTATCTGATGACTTGTTTTGCCAGTTTTTCCCAGAACACAGAGTACTTCATTCCTGATCTTTGTCTTGAACTTCTTTTGAGGGAGTGTCGAAGGTTAGCAAGTGGCTAGTGACTTCATTCTTGTGGAACCTGATAGCAAGAGACAATTTTAATTGGTATATCTAATGTAAATATAAATCATCATTGGTGGTAAGATGCTTCCTAATTTTAGAGATGTTAAATAAAGTGGGAGAGAAAAATGATCTGGCATAGAACTGATAAAATGTGATATTAACTATTTTTAACACTTTGTTTTCATATTTTGGAAAATAGTGCTTTTTCTCATTTAAATATTTTTAGTCTTATGCTTTTAGATTAATAGAAAAAAGTTATAAAATTTATGAATTTTATCTCCCCTCCTTTTAATCTTTCTTTACCCAAAAAAAATATATCTATAGTAAAACAACTGAGCAATTAAGTATATTGTTCAGATTTCTCTGACATTGATGTTGGTGTGGGCATCCCACTCATACTCATTATTTATGAAAAACATTATTTAAAAAACTCATTCTTTCAAGAACATAATTTTACATACTCTGCCAAATTAAAAGTTATATAGTGTGGTGGGAGTTTAAAATGGCACAAGTGCTTTGGGAATTTGTCAGTTTCTACTGAAGTTAAATATACACTATTCTCTAACCTAGCAATTTCACTGGTGGATATAATACCCTAGAGAAATGAATGCATACACTCACAGAAAGACTTGTACAAGAATGGTCATCATAGAAAATTTCATCATAATAGCCAAAAAATAACCCCAAGGCCTAACAACAGAAAAACCTATGGTTCAGTCAAGGTACATTCATATAGTGAAATATTACTTAGCGGTAAAAAGAAACATCAAATCAGATGTACATCAAAGCACAGATGAATCTGAAAGAGTTATGTTGAACCAAAAAAGCCAGGCAAAAATTCCATTTAAATGGAATTCAATCACAGGCAAAGCTAATCTTCGGTAACAAAATTTCTAATGATAGATTCATGGCAGGGAGTGGGTATTGTCAGGTCAGGAGAAGGAGGGGGCTCTCTGGGGTAACAGAAACAGTCTTTATCTTCATCTGGGTAGTGTGTACATAAATGTATACCTACTTAGGAAATCATCCAGCGTACTTAAGATTTATGCATTTTACTGTATATTAAGCCTTCATTTAAAAGAATGAAAGGGGAATTCCCTGGCTGTTCAGTGGTTAGGACTACACTCCCACTACAGAGGGCATGGGTTCAATCCCTGGTCAGCAAACTAAGCCACACAGCACAGCCAAGCTAAGAAGAAATAAAATAAAATAATGAAAGCGATTTTACAGTACCAAAGGCTGTGGACTTAAAAAAGTCAACTTCGTACATTAGTCAAAATTACATAAAATTTAAGTTCAGAGTTTGCTAATGTTGCTTTCTTATCATTTTTCTTTGATTACTTTGGATTTTTGTGTCTAAATGCCAAAAATTAGCCATCACTTCATCTAGGGTATTAAAAGAAGGAAACGTGAAAGAGATGGCAGCTTTGGTAAATGTCTGATGTGTTATTTTCTGTTGTTATTTTCAACAGAGCAAATGCTTCAGAAAGCAGCCTTGAACCATAATAACCTTGTTAAACATGGCATTCTGACTTCAAATGTCCTGGTCCCCAGTTATACTCATCAACTAGACACTCGGGACGCATGCCAACCAGCTCTGCTGCCCCAGCCAAACAATATAATTAGACCAGGGTCAAGTTTTAAGTACAGAGCCTCCCTCGGCCAGAACCCAAAGGATTGAGACGCACTGCAAGAGGCCAGTTCTGCAATTCCCTCTGAAATTGCATTCCCAAAGGACTGATTTCTTCAGTAGCAGGAGGATCTGATGTGGCTTCTTAGTTCTTTAAATTTTGTTGGTTTTTCTTTAATGCTGTTTAAACTCAAAACTATGGACAAATGGCTGAAATAAGTGGCCATTTATTATAATACTTTGAAAAACATTCTACTGTTTACAAAGGTCTTTTACATGTGATGTCTATTTTACATCTCACAACAGCCTATAATAGAGTTAAGGCAGGGACCGTTAACACCCCTTTACTTGACTAAAAGAAAATCTTTACTCATGGGATCATAGGGTCCAGAGCGCAACTAGGTTTCTGACTTCTGAGCCAGCACTCTTTCCAATGTACTGATACCACTGCAATGCTATTGACCCCTTAACCCCTCCTGCCCCCGCCCCCAGGTAACTCTCCCATGCATTCAACTCTCTGGGGCTATGGTTTTGGCTGCAAGTCTGCCTCAGGAACCCCCATCTCACTCTAAGTAAGCCAAATGTCTGAGAACCCTAAGGAATCCAGATCAAATCTAGCCCAGCTTTAAGGAATTTGCTTTCTCCACAATGATTCCAAGCTTGTTATTGTGGGCCTAAAAACAGACCAGCTCTTTTTCACAGAAGGGCAGTGTCTGTGCTAGTGAGGTGAGCCATAATTTACTTTATTGCCTTCTTTTTTTTTCCCTCTCCACCAGGTAAAACTGCTAGCGTAGCAGATGAGCTTGCCAAAACAAAGCAATTCTGTTTTTAACAACAGCCATAATATGGTTACTACTGGTTCTGTGTGACTTTGAAAAGCATGCTACTGGTTACAAAGGTCTTTTGCATATAGTATCTACTTGGCATCTTACAACAGCCTATAATAGAGTCAGGGTAGAGACCACTGGAGCTTCCCAAATGGTGTAGTGGTAAAGATCTGCCTACCAACTCAGGAGACACAAGAGACACGGGTGCAGTTTTGATCCCTGGGTCGGGAAGATCCCCTGGAAGAGGGCATGGCAACCCACTCCAGTATTCTTGCCTGGAAAATTCTGTGGAAAGAGGATCCTGGTGGGCTACAGTCCATGGCATCACAAAGAGTCGTACACAATGGAGCAGACACACACACACAGAGGGACCATTAAGGCTGTAATTTAAGGAAAACCTTAACTCATAGAGTCAAAGGTCTTAAGTCCTTTCCTTTTCTTCTTTCTGCTCCCCCCTTTTTGTAAATGATTTTTATATAACCTAAATAGGGGGAATCAGGGAAATGAATTTTCTCAAAATTGGTCCAAACATTTCAGACCAAGTCTAATAGCAGAATCACCCCCACAGAGACGCACTGGGCTGGTTGGGTGGAGTTTATCATAGGGAGAGGCTGGTGTCTACTTACCTGGCCCTGTAATACTGCATGGTCACCACAGCAAGGACTTTCTGAATAGGAGACAGAAAGATGAGACACCCATTGAATAACGTCACTTAATGACAAGAAGTCCATGATCATAAGGAATAAGGGGAAGTCTGGCTAAAGTCCATGATTGTTTTCCTCGTTGTTCATGCCTCCTTCTGCTCAGCCCGTCTACTTGATTTCAGAACACTGATTTGGACTCAACCTTGCCAACTTTATTTTCTGTTCCTACTTTTTCTTCTCTTTTTTTATTGGAGTATAATTGTTTTGCAATGTTGTGTTAGTCTCTGCTTTTCAACAAAGTGAATCATCTGTGTGTATAGCTTTCAATCCTGTTGAATTTATCATGCATATCACGATACCTCCACTATGCCTTTTCTCATGGAAATTCTTTCTCCTTGGATTTCTTTCCTCCAGCCTTCAGAGTTCTTCCCAGAATTCAAGAATTCTCCTTTCCTTGAATTCTGTGGTGCTTCGGCTTCTATGTGTTTATGATCTGTCACTTTGCATGTTATACTAACATCATTTAAAATGCTGTCACTATTATCCACTGAACACTAGCATTTTACAAGCAAGTATAGAATCCTTAGAACAATCCCGTAAGGTACTAGTCAGGACAGGCTAGGATTTGCTGCAGTAATGATAACAACGACAAAACCTCCCAACTCTCAGTGGCTTAAAACAATGAAGATATCTTTCTTATGTTTTATGTGGTCAGCAAGGAGAGTCTGCTGATGTAGGCTAACAAAGCAGTTTCCATCTTGAACAATGTGCACTGACAGCTCAGTAATTAAATGCCATCGCCTGAAGTGAAATCTGTTATTTCTCATCATAATCTATTGACCAGAATTAGGCACATGGCCATAGCCTGTGAGAGCCTGTACTCTTCTTGTGAGCCTAAAGATGGAGAACCAGCAGATGGGATGAGCAGTGTTCATGAGTGCCTCAGATAGGTACTATTATCATCCTCATTTTGTAAATGAAGAAGCTAAGGCTAGGAGAAGTCGAAGGGTTATTCCAAAATAGTCAACCAAGATTCAAAATGAAATCCACTTTGTCCCCAGGCCTGAGTTTGTAAGCTCCACACAGTATCAGTTGTACATCTTCCTATCAGCCTGTCAACTCTATTTAAAATCCTTCACCGGGGCTTCCCTGGTGGCTCAGTAGTAAAGAATACTCCTGCCAATGCAAGAGACACGGACTTGACCCCTGATCCAGGAAGATCCCACGTGCCGCGGAGCACCTAAGCCCGCCCGTGCACCACCGCTGTTGAGCCTGTGTTCTAGAGCTCAAAGCTGCAACTGCTGACCCCACACGCCACAACTGGTGAAGCCCCCGTGCCCTAGAGCCTGTGCTCCTCGACAAGAGAAGACGCCACAGTGAGAAGCTCACTCACCGCAACTAGAGAAAAGCCCGCGCAGGAATGAAGACTCAGCATAGTCATAAATAAATAAATATTTTTTTTAAAGACTTAAAAAATAAATAAAACACCTTACCAATAGCAGGCATGCCCGATTCATCGAGCACCATGTTCTGCAGAAAGTACGACCATATAACTGTTACACATTAATGAATTGTCATTCTGTGTTGATTTTCCTACTTTTTTCCCGGAACTCAGCATTCCCAGTAGTGAGTTCTAGTATCCGTTTTAGAATCTCGTTAACAATATGCAGAAACACTCTTTTTCAGACTCTCTCGTGTGTAATTAAGGAATCCACATTCCATACTACACGGTGCTAACGTGCCACCACGTCAGAAAGGCTCTTTTCTCCATAACGAGGTTGGAGATTAAACCCACTGGTTTGCATAGTACAGCACAGTAGAAAACATAGAGAAATTTCATGATACACTGAATGCTCGGGTTACTGGTTCTGGAACACAGGCATGGCACTTGGGCCAGACAAAGATAATGCATAGAAGTAGTCAGTGATTTCCCTGTGTTTTCCAAAGCTATGGCAGTCAAGATTCTGCTGAAGTTCTCACTGAATTGACCTGATTTTAAGAGCATGTTTGGAGTGTAATCCTACTTTAGAAAATCAATGAGGGCACTTTAAATTTTCTTCCTCTGGGTAGGAATCAGGGACATTTCTCCTAAGCAATATTCATTACACTGTCTGGGCTCCGTTGACATTCTATAAGTGTCATCACCGGTGCAGTTTTGTCTTTCTAACTGAGTGACCTCGGTAATGCCTGTGCCCAGATCCATAAACTGATGATCTTGAAATGAGATTTGCATGGGGGGAATGGCCTGGTGTGATGTCGACCAGACAGTCTGGGCAGAATATGGGCTCACCAACTGCATAAATGTCCTCATCAGGCCCCCAGAAGAAGGCAGGGTTCTTTCATATTTTAAGAGTCGATAAAAATTAAGGAAAGTGCTTTGTAAGCTCTACTATAGATAACTCACTGGCAAGGAATAAGAACTCAATTACTGTTAGTTAAATAATAACACTTCAGCTTCTTAATTGCCAGGTAATGTGCTTTTGTCCTCTTTTCTGTTTAACAACTTATATTTATTTTCACTTTGAAGACATAAATCTGAACTGAAACCTTTTTTTAAACTAGATCAAGAAGGTTATGCATTTCAAAATTGATTTTACTCTGCCATATTGCCCTCACAAAAGGTTCGATCAATTTACATTCCCACCAAAGTATATAAGACTGTGTACACCATTGCCAATGTGAGCTATTATTGAATTTAAAAATAAATGCCAATTATGAATGAATAAGAATTGTTTAATTTTTGTTTTTCTGATTTTAGTTATTAGATAGCATATTAAAGAAAAAAAAAGCAGAGACATCATTTTGCCAACAATGGTCTATATAGTCAAAGCTCTTCATATGTTTTGGATGTTGGCTCCTTATCTGATACCTGATTTGCAGATATTTTCTCCTATTCAGAAAGTTTTCTTCTTATTTTTTTTTTTTTGATGGCTTCCTTTGCTATGCAGAAGCTTTATTATTTCATGTAGTCCCGCTTGTTTATATTGGTTTTTGTTTCTTTTGAGTTTGTTGTCAGATTTAAAAAAACTTATCTCTAAGACCTATGTTAAGGAGCTTATCACTTACATTTTCTTCTAAAATGTGGAGTTTTAGGGTTTCAGGTCTTACATTCAGGTTTAATTCCTTTGAGGTCATTTTTATATCTGGTATAAGATAAGTTGGAGTTTCATCGTCTTGCATGTGACTGTCCAGTCTTCCCAACAGCATTTATTGAAGAAACTGTCCTTTTTGAACTGTATGATCTCGACTCCTTTGTCGTAAGTTAATTGGTCATATATATGTGGATTTATTCTGAGCGCTCTGTTCTGTTGTATTGGCCTATGTGTCTGTTTTTATGCCAGTGCCATTCTAATTTCGGTACCTTTGTGATATAGTTTGAAATCAGGCAATGTGGTGCCTCCAGCTCTGTTCCCTCTCAGTGTTTCTTTTGGCTAATTGAGGGGGCGTGGTGGCTTCATAAAGATTTTAGGATTATTTGTTCTATTTCTTTGAAAAATTTCATTGGAATTTTGATAGAGATTGCACTAAATCTGTAACTTGCTCTGGGTAATATGGACATTTGAACAATACTGACTCTTTCATTCCATAAGCAAGGAATATCTTTCCACTTATTTGTGTCTTCTTCAGGGTCTTTCAATATGGAGTCTTTCATCTCCTTGGTTAAATTTATTCCTAAATATTTTATTCTCTTTGATGCAGTTGGAGATGGTATCATTTTCTTAATTTCTCTATCCAATACTTTGTTATTCATATATAGAAATGCAACATATTTTTGAGCATTTATTTTGTATCCTGCAACTTTACTGAATTCATGCATTCTAACAGTTTTTGAAGCAGTCTTTAGGGTGCTTTATATATCATAGCATGTCATCTGCAGATAGTGACAGTATATTTCTTCCTTTCCAATTTAGATGTCTTCTTTTTCTTGTTTAAGTGCTCTGGTTAATACTTTCAATACTATGTTGAATAAAAGTGGCTAGAGGACATCCTTTCAGCTTTCACTGTTGAATATGATGTTAGCTGTGAGTTTGTAACATCTGGCCTTCATTATGTTGAGATACTTTCCCTCCATAACTGCTCTGTTGAGAGTTTTTCTCATAAATGTTGTATTTTGTAAGATGCCTTTTCTGCATTTATTGAGATAATTATTTGACTTTTCTCCTTCATTCTGTTACTGCATTTCTAGAAATTAATTCATTTCTTCTACGTTATTCAATTTGTTGGCATATAATGTTTACAATATTTTCTTATCATCATTTATACTTCTGTGGTTATCAATGGTAACATCACCTCCTACATTTTTTAATTTTATTTCTTTGGGTTCTCTCTCTTTATTGCTTGGTGAATCTAGCTAAGAACTTGTAAGTTTAGTTTATCTTTTCGAAGAACCAGCTCTTAGTTTCATTGATCTTCTCTGTTGTCTTTTTAACATTTGTTTCTACTCTAATCTTTATAATTTCTTTCCTTTTACTAACGTTTGAGCCTCATTTGCTGTTTGTGTTCTCTGTCCTTCATTTGTAGTAAAAACCCTCTGTCGGGTTATAGCGAACTGTTCCTTCAGAGTGTTGTCAATTAAAGGACATTGTCAGAAAACATAAAAAGCTGAATGACAGGCAACTTAAATTACTTGCCAGGGATCGCAAAGCTAAGCAGGGGTCTTCAGTCCCTGAAACTGGAGCATATACTCAGCTGCTGCAACATATGTAAGAAAACAGAGTAGGCAGAAAAAGAAAAGAAACCAACTCTCCTTGGCAGAGCGTGGAGGAAAAGGGTGGGATGTTCAAGGAAGAGAAGGGACATCTGAGCTGTGACTTGCTTGAATTATGAGCAAGATTTGCCATACCAAAATAAAATTTTTTAATTGAGAAGGACACTGCGGAGTGATGGTGACAATGTGGGGTAAACATGGGGGTGGACAGAAGAGGTGACAAGGACCAGATTGAGTGAGCTTTCTTTGTGTGCTCTGGCTTTGTGTTGCAGGCAGTGGAACAGCTGAAGCGTTTCCAGTGTGGGGAGTGATGTATTTGTATTTTAGAAAGCTCAGGCAGGAAAGAGAAACCAGACCACATTGGGAAGAGCCTTGGGAAAAGTGGATATTTCTTTATATGGCACTTCATGATAAAAATCTGAAAATTGGTGCAGAGCTGCCAAGTAACATTCACCAGATTTACTGGGCAGTGGAGAATGAAGGAGAACAGAACGTTTCGAGACCAGTTTTACCATCTTCCGGAAATACCTCGAGCAGACTGATAGCTAAGTGTCGATCTGATGAAGCCAGTATTTGACAGCGTTTCTCTGCTATAGCCAAGTGAATACACTTAAGGCAGATGACTTTTCCGCTGCTTTGGCTCAGGCCCTAAGAGTCTGTAACTGGGCTACTGCCCTCCTGAAGCTGGAGCACGAGACATGCCTACGCTGAGAAAGAGTAAAACTTTGAATTCCTCCAACTCCCCTGTCTTGCTCATGACAATTCAATGCAGAGAGGAAGGACAATAGAGTGTAGATTTGGGTACAGACACTGACAGTAGGACTAGGTTTGAATCCCAGTGCCGCAGTTTATCCTGGAGAAGGAAATGGCAACCCAGTCCAGTATTCTTGCCTGGAGAATCCCATGGACAGAGGAGCCTGGTGGGCTACAGTCCGTGGGGTCGCAGAGTTGGACACGACTGAGCAACAAAACAGCAACAGCAGCTGCAGTTTATTAGCTCTTTGGATAATTTAATTTACTTTAACCAGATTCAGCTTCCTCCTCCATAAAATGGGAATAGTAATTTCTACCTCATAGGACTGTTGTAAATAATATATATAATATGCTTGCTAGCTTTCAGTAACCAGCAGATGTTGTTTATTAATTAAATTCATGTTTATTAATTAAACACTGACTCTTAATTCATTAACAACTTTGCAAAGAAGATTCAGAAGCTCTGAAGAAACATTTTGACTCCCCATAGAAACATGGGGGTTCGATCCCTGGGTGGGGAAGATTCTCTGGAGAAGGAAATGGCAACCCACTCCAGTATTCTTGCCTGGGAAAGTTCATGGACAGAGGAGCCTGGCTGGTTGTAGTCCCTGGGGTCGCAAAAGAGTTGGACATGACTTAGAGACTGAACAACAACAGAAGCACTGGATAGATCTTATTTAAACACGTTGCCTAGAAGAGTGGAATTCTGTGGTCCCTGAGTGACTCACATTCTTTGAGCACTATTTCATCAAGGGGAATGAGACAGCTTGCGTTGGTGCCAAAAGGAAAGCCCCAGGATCTAAAAAAAAGGTGGATATATGGGTATGTATAACCGATTACCTGTGCTGTCCACCCAAAACTAACACAACATTGTAAGTCAACTCTACTCCATGAAAACCATTTTTAATAAAAAAATTAATTTAAAGAAAGAATCAATAGATGTGGAAACACGTTTAGCAATGGTTTGTCATTACTGGCCCCCAGATTGAGAACTTTCGTGATTGTCTCGTTCAGAATCATCTCAGCATTGTGATGCAGTTGACGTCGTCGTTTGTCAGGGCTTTGAAGAACTCTTTATGAGAGGTGCGTTTCTCTTTGGTGAGTAAGGAAGGAGCGGTGTTTTGGCCACCTGTCAGTTGTAGTTGGTCAGGAGTGTCGGGAGACGGATTATCATCCTGTTGTTCCTGTCTGTGAACTTTATCAGGCAGTCTTTGTTGAAGCATGTGAAGGCACAGCACCCCGCTGTGACTCTTACCAACAGGATGAGCTGAGACAGACTCTGCCTTAGAGATGTTTATTAAACTGTTGGTGCATTTCGCGAAACTCCAGATTTTCTCCCTATCCCTTTATTTATTTAGTCTAGTGACTAATATTTTCCTTTCCATATGAGAGGGAAAAAAAATCATTTTGCAATCCCAATTATAAGAATATAGTCTTCCTATTGGCCAACCCAAAAAATATGGTACCAGGAATAAATGAATGTTAGTTATGAGTATTCATTAATAACCAGCATGATCACTCTGTGTATCATTTCAGCACTGTTTTTGTTGCCCTTAGTTCTCCCTTTGATTTTTTTTTTCATTTGCAGTTACTTGCTTTTAGCATTAGAAAGTTTAAAGTAGAAATCAGAGTGATAACAATATCTAAAAACAAGATGTAATAGTGGTATTAATAGGATAAATGGTAGCTTACAATTAAGGAGGGCCAGGACTTAACGGTTTAAGCTTCATAGGTGTTATTTATTTCCTCTCTCTCTCTCATACGCACACACACAGACTCGATCACTCACGAACTCCATACCTATAAAATATAAAATTTGATTGGGAAAAGGATTAAAGTCTTGGAGAGCTAAGGCTTGCCTAAGATCAAACAGCCAGAAAACAGTGGATCCCAGATAGTGGCCTTTCAATGACCTTTTCTGTTGCAACTCCCAGGGAACCTCTGAAGCACTGTGGTACTGCCTTGAAGGAAGAGACCTTGTCTTATTCATCTCGGTACCCAGCTCCTAGCTCAGAACTGAACGAACAAGAGGGTGACGTCGCTAACACTTTATCTTAGGAAGATAAATCTGGCAAGGATGAGTGGGATGAAAAGAACAGGGGAAGACGGGTGCCATGACAAGCAGTTCTGATGTTATTACAGCCACCCAGAAAGAGAGTCAATGAGAGAATGAATGAGGGGCAGCATGGGGAGAAGAAAAGAGGCAGTGGAGGTGGGAAAGGTTTAGAAAGAATGCGTTCATGGACTTGATGGCCGTGAGCAGGCAGTGAGCAGTGCCAGCCTTTTGATAAATATCCATTCATGAAGGAAATATTTCTGGAGCATCATCTGTGTGCCAAAATCTAGTCTAGTTGCTGGGGATCCGACAGTGAATTAGGCAAATGAAAGTTTTTGCTCTCAGAGAGCTTATAGTCTCATTTTAGGATGTACCAGTCAGAGTTCTCCAGATGGCCACTGTACCCCACTATATATTCTCAAGGAATTGGCTTTCCTGATTATAGGGCTGGTAAGCCTGAAATCTGAAGGCCAGGTCTACTGGCTGGAAATGCTGAGCAGGGGCTGATGCTGCCATCTTGAGGCGGTTTTTTCCTCCTCGGGGAAACCAGTTTTGTTTGGTCTTAAGGGGCTTCCCTGGTGGCTCAGATGGTAAAGTGCCTGTCTGCAATACGAGAGACCTGGGTTCAATCCCTGGGTTGGGAGGATCCCCAGGAGAAGGAAATGGCAGCCCACTCCAGTACTCTTGCCTGGAATCCCATGGACAGAGGAGCCTGGTAGGCTACAGTCCATGGGGTCGCAAAGAGTCAGACATGATTGAGAGACTTCACTTTCACTTTTCACTTAAGGCTCTTCAACTGATTGCTCAGGCCCACCTGGGTTATTTAGAATAATCTCCTTTACAGTAAATCAACCCTCTACATACAAACCGAGTTCTGTTCCAAGAGTCATTTGTTAAGTCCAATTTGTTCTAAGTCCGACAAAGTTAGGCTCGATACTCAGCTAACACAAATGGAGGGCAGTCTGCAATTTCACTCACCCCTGACGGTGATGGAATGCACTTCCTCATCTTTGAAAGTTCGCGACTGGAAGGCTCGTATGTAGGGGACTTGCTGATATAAAGTCAGATTGTAGGTATGAATCCCGTGTGCAGAATACCCTCAGTTAGTGTTTGACTGAATAACTGATGCTGTAGCTGACCCAAGCTGACCCATAAAACTGACCCTCCCAGAGGAGATGGTAGAGTGAGCAGTGCAGAGCGGGAGGTCACCTAGGGTGGTAAGGACTGGCTCTTGTGCCTGGCAGACTCAGGGAGGGATGGGGTATCTTCACCTGACAGACGAGGCAGATGAGACTTGGGGACTTACTTAGACTGAAACAGCTGATTGGCCCTGCTGTCTTTCTGTCTCCATAATATGTGCAGGAAACACCACGGAGCCTGCCCTCCCAGGGACAGTCAAAGAGACCAGAATATTTGACATTTTACCAGGAGCAACACCAGTGAGTGAGCACATTTAGATTAGGAACTTGTTTTCTGAATGTAGAGCCTGCACGTAGAGAGGTTGATCGGTGCTTTGGGGTGAGGGGGTACAGAAAGTGTAAGTGTGTTAGTCACTCAGTCCTGTCTGACTCTTTGCAACCCCGTGGACAGTGTAGCCTGCCAGGCTCCTCTGTCCATGGAATTCTCCAGGCCAGAATACTGGAGTGGGTAGCCATGCCCTTCTCCAGGGGATCTTCCCCACCCAGGGATCGAACCCAGGGGTGGGGGGTACAGAATGCTTTGTCCAGCATCAGCCCCTTCGTCCCACTGCTGCACTGGGACAGGCAGTCTTTCTGTGCCCAGGTCGGGGCTTTTGTACAAGCCATTCGTTTTGCCTAGAAGACCCTTCTTCCTCCCCCCTCCCCTTCACGTGGACCATGTCTGTGTTAGCCTTCAGGTCTGAGCTTCGGCACGTCATCAGGGAAACTCTCTGTGCATCCACACTAGGACCCATCTGCGGTTACAAGCTCCCCCCACCCCCTGCTAACACCATGTTCTTCTAATGAGGTATATAGCACTGTCGTCATGAAGTAGCTTATTTCTATCTTACTAGTGTCTGCCTCTCCTGTTACACTCCCAAAGAAAAGGAACTAAATCACTATCGTGCAGATTTCCCAGCGAGGACACAGTTCTTAGCAGATATTACTTGTCAGATGGATGCATGGATAAAGGAATGAATGAATGCGATGTGTTTTCTTCTACTCGGGGCATCCGGAGGGCATCTAAACAATCACCTGGAAACACAGGGCACATCAGGAGGCTCCTCTCTGTTTCCCAATCCCCAATTTGATTGTTTCCTGTCCACTGCCAGTCCCAGCCTTGGCACATGGGTTCTTCCCCATGTCACTTTCAGAAGTGGTGGTGCTTCTCTGATTTGAGAGGTCCTTTGTAAGCATTTGAGCCTAAAGCCTTCTAACACAAAACTCTTAGAATCATTAGAACAATAGAACACAAGAGTGAGGGAAGCGCATGGAAGGATTCCAGGAATGGTGCAAGGTTGAGGAGTCAGGCATGGGTGGTGTGTCCTAAGGATGCCCGCATATACTTAACACGGATGGTTCTCTCTTCTTGCCCCAGGCAGGAAGTTCTGACTACTTCTGCCTGTGGTCTGGAGTCTCATGAGACTTCCATGAGAAGACAAGCTTCTGACTCGAGCAGCCCCTGATATCTCTGAGTGGGCTCCTGTGGGCCAAGTTGAGAGGAAGTTAGGAGCCTCTACCTCCGTACCTACTAAATGCCTCCCCCTTATCCTGCCACACAGAAGAAGGCTCCTGGGGCTGGGCATGTGAGGCCGAACAGTAAAGCTTACAGTACCGCTCACCTGGTTTCTGACCTAACGGCCACCAGTCATAACAGCTTAAAATCTCACCCGTGCTGTGAATTGCTTCCAAGAGCTCTTCTGCCCTTTGTGAGTTGCACGAATATCAATGGAAATGGGGCTCTGTTTTGTGGTTTTCTTCTGACGGCGGGACAAGACATTTGGGATTGATTTAAAAGTGGCCACTGTCAAGTTATCCCAGAAGGGTCTGTGCAAGTTTCTCCCACTTGCCTTCTTTCCATTAAAAGGTCTTTCTATCCAGAAACATCTCTCTGTTTCTACATTCTCTGTCTTTTTTGAACCTTGGAAGTCTTGGCTGCAATTCGTAGATGACCCTCCTGGGAGCCAGACAGATGCTGACTGTATGACCGCAGGATGTAACAGAAAGCATTATCGGCCCGGGTATTCGGAGGCGGAGGTCCCGGAGTCTTGGCTCTGCCACTGAGCGGTGCATGACTTTGGACAAGTCTCCGGGCTGGAGTGGACGCGGTGCTCTCCGCAGTTACCGCCACGCTAAGATGTATGGTTCTCATTGCAGGCATCTTTTCCACAAGTCCTGTGTTGACCCCTGGCTCCTAGACCATCGCACCTGTCCCATGTGCAAGATGAACATTCTTAAAGCCCTAGGGATCCCGGTAAGCACAGTACAGCCTACAGCCTCATCGTGTCTGTCTCTCCACGTTTCCCACTCAGCAGGGAGAAAACAGCACCCCGGGTTGTCCGTGTCCCCTCGACCCCGGGCAGTGGCGTCACGTGATGAGGGCCTGGGAGCGCTTTCCCACATCTGGACACATTCCTCCTCTCCCTTCGTCTCCATCTGAGAACATCGTGCCCTCCCACCGTGTTTGTTGTTTTTGTCTGTGGGTCGAGATGCTGCCTGAGCAGCTCACGGGCTCCTCTTCTGGGCTGCCGTGGGTGACAGCAGCTGGGACACCAGCAGAGGCCAGGGGCACCCTGATGACCCTCATTTCCCTGCACCGTCATCAGGCAGACCCAGCCGCCACGCTCTCCCCACCATCGCCCAGCTTCCAGAGGAGGCAAACTCGTCCGGGCACGGGGCAGAGAGGTCAGCCTCTGGGCATCTGGCTCGGTGGCCTCTGCTAAACTCACATCTCCGCGAGAGCTTGAGAGAGCAGGAAACCAGAGCCAGAAGCCCTAAATTCCTGTGCTCCCATCAAACTGGAGCCCTCAGTTACATGTTTTAGCAAACATAGTCTCACCGAGTGCACACCACATCCCCCAGCAGGCTGGCTTGATGCTCCAGGGAAGGACTTTCCCAGGATCGTATGGAGTGAAGGCCATGGGCTTGGTGGTTGTGAGACACCAGCTGCTGTCAGGAGGGCGGGAAGTAAGCCAGGCCACCAGACCCAAGGGCTGCGGAGAGATGTGAGAACAGCATCGGTGCCGTCTAAGAGAAGCTAGACCAGCAGGATAGAGACCCTCTTCCCCCTCGCCCCCTCCGCTTTACTGCAGCCTCCCTCTTGTCACTCCTCACTACTCATGGCAAGAGAATAAATAGAGTTTTTAAAGTCCCAAGATGTCACTGAGGAAGAAAGGATCAGCTCAGATATCAAAGGCTTTATTTAATGCCAAAAGGCTAATTACCCCGGGAAGATCAGAGTGACTGTTGCACAGGGCACACCTGAGCATCATGAGGTCACGGGTTGGCTGAATTTCCTGCCCTGTACCAGCTGCCTCTGCCAGCTGTATGCTGATTTTTTTTTTTTTTACAGTCCATACACCAAACACAAATCAACTTGTGTGACTATAGCTTTGAGCTAGATTTTGAAAGGCAATGCATTAAATTTTCAGACCAGTGTTGTCAATGAATAATAAATTCAAGGTGAAAATCAATGACAGTGAACATGAACTATGAGCAGAAAACCCAGCATCTCTATCAGATACTAACGACTTAGAAAATTTAACTCGCTGTTTGCATGTGTCACATATCTATCTGGCTCTAACTGGTTCTTACCACCGGAGGAGGGAAATGTATGTATGTGTATATTTACATGTGTGTATATGTGTCTTTGGGTTCTAAAATCTTTAACATGTTCACAGAGAAAGGTAGACAGTCACATCGTTTAACCTAGTTCTTGTTGTTTAAGGATATCTTCCAAGCTCCCAGTTTTCAACCCCAGTGCTCCTTGGTCAGGACAATGAAACCAAACCACCCCCAATGGTTACAGTTTATACTAAATAACATTCCACTGCAGACTTTTTCTGGGAAAGTATAACTTCTCCAGACCTTGTAAATATATGAGAATTGTAAATGCCTCAAGAATACAGCTAATACTTGTTTTTAAAAGGGAATTTTGGGGTGGCCTTTGGGCTTCTTTCCAGAAACAAATAACCTTTTAACTTTTAGCAGTCGGGCATCCTGGCCATGGTTGGTTTCCTGTCCAGTCTGGATAGGATTTTACTCAGCACACTTGCGAAAAAGTAAAAGTCAGTAGCATCTTTGGATTTTGCCAAGGATTCTTAAAGGCCAGTCAAACAGGAACATGACGCCACCCAAGCTGATCCCAGAGAACAGAACGTCCTCTGTGAAGAAGAAGGCAGGCATGCAGGCTGCCTCTCATAAAGCACCGAGGCATATGGCTGCCCCCAGGCCTCCCTGGTGCTTGGCCCTAGAGGATGGTACTGAAGTCTGGACCAGGGAGCAATCTGGGATGCTGTTCTCCATACCTTAAAGCATAGTAGCACCATACTTAAATTATACCAAAGAGGGGATGTTTTCACTCCATTCTTAGAACTCACCGTGTAAATGGACAGGCTCACATCCTTCTCAATTAGGAAAAACTTCCTGTAGCTAACTGAAACCCTTTTCATGCAGCTCAAAGAAGTTGTTTTATAATTTTTTTTTAAACTTCTTTTGCTCCACTTCTTCCTCATCAAAGAAAATTGAAAAGAGCCCGTCAGCCTCTCTGGTAATTGGTGCCTGTTGGTCCTTCATCTCTGGATCCCTTACACGTGCGTAGAGCTCAGTAAATGTTTGTGGCTTTGTAGCCCTTCAGAGTGGGAAGGCTGCCAGTCACAGAGGGGTGTTTATGAAATTCACCCTGATTCTCCTTTGAGGAATGTCCATTCACCAAAGACTTGGCTATAATCCTGATCCACTAGATCGTCCAAATATAGGGTTTTGTGTTTGATTTTGGTCTTTCTTCTGTTGTTTTTAACTGAGTAGTCTTGTGCCTGCTTGTGCTCTAAGGCAAATAAATATAAGTGGAAAGCTTAGAGCTGGGAACATTTTCATTTTGTAAGAGGTTTCTCTAAAACGAGCGAAAGAATGAGAGCGAGGCTCATGGATTGTGAAACTCCCATCACAATGGTATCTTTTCCCATTATATTTTGCCAAGAGAAATAAAAGACTGAGCTGAAAGGGGTGGGTGGGGGAGTCCTTTATTGTCAGAGCATTTTCATCCCTTTATCTACATTCAAGTGCTTCATCCTCCTTTCTCTCCAGTCAGGTTTAGGGGTGTCTTTGCAGAATGACAGAACACATCACTAAGCACTCTTGTAGGGTACCGTATAACACAGGCCTTTTTTATCCCAGCAAGCACTGTCTCCTGTTACCATTATCCTGGTATGAACAGGATGATTGTTAATGAATAGAAAATCCCATGGAGTCGGTGTATTCACTAGCCCCTAACTATTTAGCAGTTGGTTTTATTTGAGGAGTTTCCCTGCTAACCTGACTTTGAATACCTCTACGCTGTTCACTTACAGATGGCTTTTGACATCTCTTAATAAACATTATGACCATAATTTCTCTTAGTGGTGTATAAAGTGGTTTTCTTTTCAAAATATTACTCTCTTTTGATGAACCATTTTGAGTGGATATAAACCGTGAGGTTCTGTAAGGTTGGTCTGTTAAGTATTAATACTATAGCTAAACCAAATTATTCATGCCTGCTCTCGCTAGCAGTCTCCCTGAGCTCATCCACTATTTCTCTTTTCCTCTGCTCCCTTCTCTTAAAAACATAACACTGTTCCTCCTCGCCCACAAAGTAAAAGCGAACACGCTGCATCAAAATTAATAAAAATAATTTCATAAAAAGAAAAAAAGAAAGAAAACAGGAACGTGATCACAAAGCAAAGTCAACGTTTTGAAAAGTATGTCAGTTGTTGTTGCATCTATGGTCACATTCAGACGTTTATGGCTGGAAGACCAACCGGCCCAGTAACCTTACCGGGAACTCCTCCCTGCCACCCCCACACAATTGGACATGCTCATGAGCATCTTTACATAGAATAGGGGAGGGGAAAAAGTCGTTTTTTCTTCTAGGTTCGCCAGCTGGTCCCTATAAATGAGACTTATAAATGACAGATTAGCAAGAGAAAATCAAACAGTTTATGAATATATGTGCCATGAGTAGCCACAGGAGCACTTGGTGATGAGTGACTCACAGGGCTGTTTAGAACTTCATCTTATATAGCATTTTTAAAAAGCAGCAGTGCAGTGATTAAGACTCCACCCTTCCCATGCCCGGGGCATGGATTCCATCCCTGGTCAGGGAACTAAGAGCCCACATGCCATGCCACACAGCCAAAAAAAAAAAAAAGGAGCAAGAAATTTTTAGAGAAGTGATGAGACAAAAGGAAAGGACTTTGAGTTTCTAGGACAGCAAATTGTGGAAAGTTAAGTATATGGGGGAACCAGTGGCAGATAAGGGCATGTCAATCAGGTTTGTTGTATGTTCCATTTTGGTGTCAAAATCACCCAGCAGCTTATGATGAGAATGTCCTCTTCCTAGTGGAAGAGAGAGAGACACCCTTACAAATGTATGTCCTGCTTTTAGGCAAGGGTTGGGGGCGGAGAGAGCCTTTCTTTACCTACTTCTCAAGAAAAACAATCCTTTTGCCAAAGTAGCATATTTCGGGATTGCATATTCTGCTACCCTTCAAAGGTATACTTTAGCTTTGCACAAAAATTGAATTTTTAAAGTATTTTCTCAAATCTTCCCTCCATTGATCTAAGATCTGGGCAGACACTAATATTCCCAAGTTTTTGGAGTAATAAACTGAGACTTACATAAAATTTCCCAATTGACATTTATCAAGTATTTAATAATTGTCAGCCACTACGTGAGGGCTTAGAATTCAAGATCAGTGTAGTTGATTCATTTTAAGAAGCTTATGTCTCACTTGTATGTGGAATCTGCATGGAACAGAAACAGAAAACAGATTGGCGATTGCCAGAGGTGGGGGGTGGGGGGGAAATTGGGTGAGGGGGTCAGGAGGTACAAACTTCCAGTTATAAAATAATTCCTGGGGATATATAATGTTCAGCTTGGTGACCATAGTTCACAACACTGTGTTGTATTTTTAAAGTTGCTAAGAGAGTAGATCCTAAAAGTTCTCATCACAAGAATAAAAAATTTGTAACCATGTGAAGTAGTGGATATTAACTAAACTTATTGTGGTGATCATTTTGCAATATGTACGTGTATCAAGTCGTTGTACAACTTTAATGCAATATTCCATGCCAATTATATCTCCATAAAATTGGAATAAAAAAAAAAAAAAAAGAAGCCTGTATACTAGTAGAATGAGACAAACACAATAACAAATGAGTTCAACAGAGTTGGAGAAGTGTGAAAAGTTACAGTAGCAAAGGTGACTACTTGGGAGGGAGCACCACTCAGCAAAGAGGCATTTGGGCCTGGGATTTGAGGGGTGGTTAGAAGTTCACCAGGGTAAGCTTGAGACCTTGGCATGGGTGAGGGGAAGGGGATGGTTGGGGCAAACGTCATCCTGAGTAGAGGAATAGCACGTGCTAAGTCACTGAAATAGGGGATATATTCCAAAGCTGAGGGTAAGGCCAGAAAAGTAGGCTGGGGCCAGACTGTACACTGCCTGTTTGCTGTAGTAAGGAGTTTATCGTTCATTCTTTAGGGGATAAAAAAAAAAAAAATCATATCTATGTTTTTTTTTAAGTACTCTGGTGAGAAAGTGGAGAATGGAGCATACTGGGGAAGAAACTGCAGGGAGATGGGGAGACTGGGAATGGGGCGGAAAGCGTGCAGAACATACCTGCTTGTGTCCAGTCATCTCAGGAGGTCAATTCTGTGAGTTGACTTTTGACCACTCGAATTTCAATGAATTGACTCACTGCCAGTGGAAATGGAGAAAGCAGAAAGAAAAGAGAACACAGAGGAGAGAGAATGAGCTGAATTTGAGGGTTTTGTGGGATGATGGAGATTTCCAGCTGACTGCTGAAAACGCAGGTATGGAGCTCAGGAGACTTGGTTTCAGAATGGAAATCCAGCGCAGGAGTCTAGCAGGTTGAGTTCCTTTCTTTGTGCTCCCAGTGAGTCCATGAGTTGTAGATTTTCTCTTTGAACTTTGCACCCAATCTGGTCTTTGTGATGTTAATTCAATCAGTGTCAACCCAGGGTTCTCCTTACCTAAGCCTTTAGAGATACAAAGCATGTCATTGTCATCACTCAAGGCAATGTTGCTGTTCAGACTGATGGAAAAAAAAAGATAAGTAGTTATTCCTACTACTTCTCAAGATCATATCTCTCCACCCCCAGCTTTTAAAAGTAATTTTTATGAGTTTGGGCAGGGACAGAACAACTGAAAATCATTTTTCAAAATCTGCTCATGGAAGAGATATTCATATATTCAATACCACTTCAACCAGCAGAACTAAAACCAGAGTAAGACTGTAAGATAGCACAATAAAGAAATAATTTACAAAGCTGGTGACACAGGCTGCCTTACCAAATAGGGAGCCTCCCATTTCTATGTGTTTCAAGTGGAGCTCTGAAGGATTAGGAGGGGCAAGAGTCCTGTAGTAAGTAGGTAATTACACTGGATGGCCTCACCCTTGTTTTATGATTTTAAGATTTTAATTTAGAGAATTTGATAAATATGCGATCAATTGTACGTTCTACAAGTAGGACTATTTTCTCCAGCTGGTTTTTTGGCTTATGTCAACAACAAATGCTTGTGCTTTTGTGTGTGTGTCTGTGTGTGTGTGTATATGTGTGTATCTCTGATGAACAATTCACAATGCGTCTTATTCTGTCTCCCCTCTCATGCCAGTAGTTCATTTGCAAACAACATATGGGTCTTTGGGGCGAATTATCAGGCTGTCATCTACTTCCTATTATAAGAAGTAAACACTATATATAAGAAAGAGCCATTATTATAGATAAATGTCATATTATTCCCCCTAACTAATTTTATTAATGTATGGATATTACTACTCCTGGAATTAAAACCTTGTCTCTAAGTCTAAACAGAGACTTTGGAAAGAAAATTTTGGAAGATGTGTTCATGTTAATTACAGGAGCTATATTGTGAAATGTCTTTAAATAAAGTGATTCAGGAAGACACAGTAAAAAGCTTAGTTTCCGGCAGGACAAAATATTGAGGCTGTAGACATCTCATCCCTAACTTGATGACGTACACTAAGAACAGGTCCTTTTCTGCTCCTGTCAGCCCAACGCCGACTGCCTGGACGACGTGCCCATCGACTACGAGGGATCTCTGGGAGGTCCGCCCACCAACCAGATCACAGGCGCAAGCGACACGACCGTAAACGAAAGCTCGGTCACTTTGGACCCTGCTGTCCGGACTGTGGGAGCCTTGCAGGTCGTCCAGGACCCAGACCCCACCCCTCAGGAGGGAGAAATCATCTTCACCACCAACAGTAAGTTCTGCCGTGCACACACCAAGTGCCCTTATTCCCAAAGGCTATTGCCTCGTGAGAATTGGAAAATGGCACTTGTCCTCAAGAAGGAAAAAAAAAAGAAATTAAATGACCAGAATGTTGCCCGGCTGACCCATCACACCCAACAGTCCTTGCGAGGCCCAGCTCACGCCTGAGGCAGCAGGGCAGACAGCTGGCATGGGCCTCACTCACCCACACCCGATGCCACCGCATTGTACACAGAAGCAAGCTGGTACCCGTGGTACCAGAAGCAAGCTGGGTGGTGGGTCTGACCTCTGAGAGTGGAAGGCAAGGGAGAAAAGCAACTGCAGCGGATGGGTAGTGGGAGTGGGATGGGTCGCAACACGTGTGTGTGTGTATGTGTGTGTGTGTACCCAAGCTAGAGCCCTCCTGAGTGTGCATGTCCGTGGCAGCCTGAGCTGGTCTGGACAGCACATAGGAGTGTTATCCTCACTCTGGCTGCAGGACTCATGCAAATGGCACCCCTTTAAACGAGCGTTCCTGCAGTAAAACCTAAACCACTTACATGGTGACATATTCAAATATCTTTGGAGCTTCCTCCCCATCTCCTGCATAGACTCAAACTAAATGCTCTTCTGGTGGACAGTAAGGTATAAAAATATTTAAACAGCTCTTCTGGCATATGACTGAAGCTAAAACCTCAAGTATTTCTTCTACATTCTAATACACAGGAGATAGAAGTGTCAGTTCTAAGGAAATCATCATTCAAATTAACTCAGGTTTAAGGTTAAAAGGGTAGGTGGATAGTGCAGTTTTTAAATGAGGTGTATTTTTTCCCTTAGGAGAAGTAGCCTATTCACTATAGAAAATTTGGAAATGAAGCAAAGCGGATGAAAGCATGTTGAAATATTTCCTTCGAAGTCGGCCTCTTTCTTACATATTTGTGATATTTATACACTTCAAGAGATCATTCACACTGAAATTTAAAGATACATTTTTCTGATGAAGAAGTGTAACAGCCCTCATTGTTGAAAGCCTGAAAGATAACAAAAAAAAAATGAAAAAATGAATCAATGCCCCACTACCCAGAAACAAGCACTGTTAACATTTTGGTGTCTTTCCTGATAATCTTTTGATATAGTTGAGACAATAACCATAGGGGTGAGCATTCATTATTGTAACCACAGAATTTCACAAGACCTCAACGGAGAGTTTAGCTCAGTTCAGTGCTCAGTCGTGTCCGACTCTTTGCAACCCCATGGACTGCATGGACCCCATGGAGAGTAACTAAGAGTTACTGGGTGATGGGACTCCCCTGGTGGTCCAGTGGCTAAGACTCTGCACGATGCAGGGGGCCTCAGTTCCATCCCTGGTCAGGGAACTAGATCCCACATGCCGCAACTAAGAGTTCCCACGCCGCAGCAAAAGATCCTGTATGCTGCAACTGAAAGATCCGCATGTCTCAACCAAGACCTGATGCACACAAATAATTTTTTTAAAGAGTTACTAGGTGGTAAATATCTGCCCATGCAGGGTGTATTAGTTTTGGGTAGATATGAGTTTTGACTTGGCTTTTAGAGGCATGAGGATCTCAATACTGAAGCCATTACACATTAAGAAGTCCCTAAAGATAGATTATGATCCCTTTGTTTTGAATGTCTAAAATGGTACAAAAGCAGTTTTGAATTTTTTGTAACCATACTAAATAAAAACAAGTTGGTAGGGTTGATTTTAATAAAATATTTTATTTAATCCAATGTAGCCAAACTGTTTTACATACTTTATTTTATACTAACTCTTGAAAACCTGGTGTGTATTTTATACTTAGAGCACATCTCAGTTTAGACTAGCTGCATTTCAAGTGCTCAGAAGCCATGTGTGGTCACTGGCTACATATTGGAGAACACAGATTTAGAATCCTAGTAATTTAGGGATCTAAGAACTTTAAAGATCATTCAGTCTTAACCATGATAAACTTCTGGTTTTCACCATATGAAAATTGAACAGAGGAGTAAGTAAGTGACTGACTCAGATCAAACATTACGTTCTCTTTGCAAAGTACAACATTACCCCATAATTTCCCATTTATTGGACACGCTCAGTTACCATCAAGCATATCACCATTAGTGGTCTAAGTGAAGTATAATATATTGGAAGACCTGATAAAATTTTGCTAGCAGTTCAAAAACACTTAACACGTGAACTTTTTTGAGCCCATGCTGAGGCTGTGCTGCACTCAATTGTGTCAGACTCTGCAACCCCATGGACTATAGCCCACCAGGCTCCTCTGTCCTTGGAATTCTCTAGGCAGGAATACTGGAATGGGTTACCATTTCCTCTTCCAGGGAATCTTCCCAGCCCAGGAATCAAATCCATGTCTCCTGTGTCACCTGCATTGTCAGGCAGATTCTTTACCACTGTACCAACTGGGAATCCCTTTTGAGCCCATAAAAAGAATCAAATTAAAAACGGATCCTATTTCTTTCAGTGAAATGATTGATTGACTTTCAAGAGAAAGTGTGTCATCTGTTAGATTCCTGATTTTGAAAAGTGGCCACATACTTCATCTCAGTAAAGCCCAGATGACAAATGAAAAGGCATAGTTTATGAGTGAAAATACAACCAAAAATGAAATAGGAAATTAACGTCTGTATCCAGATAATTCATAATCTCAAACGGTTTTGGCTAAAACGGACTCAGAGTGCTTAGGTTCATACCAGGCATTCAGTAGCTATTCACTGAATGACTCAAGGTGAAAAGTGTTTGATCTAAGCTTGAACAGGGAGCTTATGTTCACAACAGGAGGAAAAATGCCAGGCAATTTCAAAGGAAGGTCTTGGTAGAGATGAAGGGACAAGAGACGACATCTGTAGTCTGAAGACCAGTGCCATATGTCAGCATGGCTAAAGATACCAGCCTCTTAGTGCAGAAACTGAATTGTTCTCACAAAATACTTTTCCTAGGCCATTTCTTTTTTTAATTGAAGTATAGCTGATTTATAATGTTATAATTCTTTAGGTGTACAGCAAAGTGATTTAGTTTTATCACTATACATATTCTTTTTCAGATTCTTTTCCATTATAGGGTATTACAAGATATTGAATATAGTTCCCTGTGCTATATATTAGTTCCTTGTTGTTTATCTGTTTTATACATACTAATGTGTAATCTGTTGGGCTTCCTAGTCAGTACAGTGGTAAAGAATCTTCCTGCTAATGCAAGAGACATAGGTTCAATCCCTGGGTTGGGCAGATCCCCTGGAGGAGGAAATGGTAATCCGCTCCAGTATCCTTGCCTGGAGAATTCCATGGACAGAGGAGCCTGACGGGCTACAGTCCATGGGGTCGCAGAGAGTCACACACACACACAATGTGTATCTGTTAATCCCAATTTATCCTCATTTTCCCCTTTGGTAACTCTAAGTTTGTATTCTATATCTTTGAGTCTATTTCTATTTTGCAAGTAAGTTCATTTGTGTCATTTGTTTATTTTTGTGTGTGGCATTTTTTTACATCCCAGATATAGGTCGTATCATATGATATTTTAGACCATTTCTGATTAGTTTTATTTATTGGGATTTGACAGAATATTCCAAACATAATTTTTCTGATTAGATTTTTTAGTTGGAGGATAATTGTTTTACAATGTTGTGTTGGTTTCTGGTGAACAACAGTGTGAATCAGCTGTAAGTATACATACATCCCCTCCTGTGTTAGCCTGATTAGATGTTAATGATTTATGCCACTAACTAAATGGCTGTAGATTCCTTAAGGGAAAATTCCCTCCTCTATACAGATTGCACATTTGCATAGTGCCCTAAGTCGGATAATCAATAAAGGCCAAACATAGACGCATGAATGATGAGCAGAAAGATTCAAGCTTCTCATCCAACGTTACTGTAACCAACTCCCTAATGCTATCAAAAAAACACAGATGTGAAAGAAGGGGATGTGGGGATGTGATATTGCTACAGACCACAAATAACCCACTGGGGGTTGGACCTGACCTTTTTTTCTCCCTTATCCTTTCCTACCTCACATCTAAAGAGCCAGAAAATTACTAGAAAATTACAAGAAATGAAGAAGTAACAGTAGCTAACAAATACCGAACACCAACTCTGTACCAGGCATCCTTTTACATTGTCTACATGGATTAGCTTACAACAACTATGTGAGGTAAATATTATTTTTAACCTCATTTTACTGATGCAGAAATAGCAGCACCGAGAGATTAAAGTAACTGGCCCGAGGTCATAAGCTAGGGATGGGTGGAGCTGGAATTCTCAGGACCAGCTGACTCTTAGCTGAGCATGAGCATGCCTAGCTGAGCATGCCTAGCTATGTTCACAGGATGAGAAAGGGGAGAAAATGAACATGGTGCTCACTTCATTTTTTTTTTTTAACCCTCTTCCTCCATTTTTCTAAATTTCTGAAAGTTCAAAACTGTGTTTAGTGTCAACTTGCATTCTCATCCCTACCTCCGTTCTTCCTTTCCTGACAGTGTTGGTGTAGAGTCAATCACATGTACGTAGAAGTCATTTCAGCCCTCAGGGGGGAACAGCGTAGAACAGATTGCCTTTAGAGTGAAAATGGGAAAATGTGGCAGTGAAGGATCACCCTCAGTTCCCAGGAAAGGAAAAAAAAAGAAAAACATTTACAAAGGAATGGAAATCCAGACTGGTTGCTAGTCTGACATTTGAGAGAAAGACATTCTCGTGTGCATAGTGTTAATGTTTCTGACATTTCAGCTTTTATCACCTCATGCGGCAGCACCAAATCAGTTTCTCTTCCACTTTGGTGCAGGGAGTCATTTGTATGCTTGCACAAATGTCACCCACCAATCTTTTTTTTAATTAATTGATTGATTCACACTTATCTTTGGCATTGCTGGGTCTCCGTTGCCATGCGCGGGCTTCTCCTTGTGGTGGCTCCTCCTGTCGGGGAGCGGGGGCTTTCGGGCACGCAGGCTTCAGTGGTTGCGGCTCCCTGGCTCCGGAGCACAGGCTCAGTAGTCGTGGCACACGGGCTTAGTTGCTCCCTGGCGTGTGGAATCTTCCTGAACTAGGGATCGAACCGGTGTCCCCTGCATTAGCAGGCGGATTCTTAACCACTGGACCATCAGGAAAGTCCCCACTCACCAGTCTTTATCTGCTTTCCTGTTTGCACCATACTCTGCCTTCTGACACTCCAAGCCCAGCCTGTAGCTTCTTGGATTGGCTTCAGCAGGGGAAAAAGTTCCTTAGGACCACAGGAAAACGTAGCTAAACAAATGACCTGGTGTGTTTAGAGACTCCAGATAGGAGCTAGAGAAAGACGCACAGAAAAGAAGACTCTATCACTCCTCCTCCAAAACAACCCACCCCACTCCACACTTCTCAAGAGGGTCTGAGACCTTCCCTTTGTTTTTCAACGAAGTTGCTGACACCACCATCCATTTCTTAAATCACCGTCCATTATTGAATCACTACAGGCATCTTCTAGCTGCCTCCAGATCATTACCCACTTGCCACTCCCTCCAACTCAAGCTAGAAGGAATCAGCAGTCAGCCCTGGGGTGGCAGGTGGAGGGTGGAGGGGTGGAGGGAGCCGGGAGCTAGAAAGGGAGGAGATGGACCACGTCCATTTCTCCCAGATTCGCCCCTGTATGTTCTGAAAAGCAGACAACATAATGTGTTTGGTCAGGAGACCTGGTCTTCAGACTTCACAGAAGGAAGCAGTCCACATGAATCCTTTATAGGCTAACAGGTTCAGACTCGACCAGCTGAATTGAAACGTGGTGTGGGTTTCCTCTGGGAAACTTCCTGCTATATGAAGCTGGTATAATAGACCTGCCTGGGGAGGAAAGTTCTAGCAGGAATTTTCTGCTCACCTATAGGTAACCGACAGTTACAAGAGTCCCTTTATGTCCCAAACATGGACACAAGGATTTTTTCTTTTTTTAATCTATGGGCCTCTCCCCTTGTAAGACCCATCACTCCGGACAGATGGACCTCCACTGCTTGCCCACAAGGCCTCCTGCAGCGCCTGCACATCCGGCCTCTGTGTGCTGAGTCCCTGACTGTCCAAGCTGAGCCCAGTCCTCTCACTCCCCACGTGGTCACCTCTGGGACCTCACACATCATCTGTCCTGACAGCCCTCTCCAGTACTGCCCTGTTCCCAGCCCCTGACCCCACACAGGCCATCAGCCTCCTCCCTCCAGACTCCAGGCAGGCAGGAGGCCTGAGTCCACGGTCTGTTTCGTTTTTTAATCTTTTGGCTGTGTCAGAAGGCATGTAGGATCTTAGTTCCCTGATCAGGGAACCCAAGTCCCCTACATTAGAAGCTCAGAGTCTTAACCACTGGACCACCAGGGAAGTCCCTGGAGAAGACCAACTTTAGCTTCTCTAAGGCCTGAGTTTGTTCTCTCTGAGTCCCACCTACATGAAGCAGAGTTTAGAATCTCCTTCTTATAGAGGGGGTGGAGTTTCTCTTACAGGAACCCCTCAGTGGGGGTGGTCTTGGGCAGTAGCTCCTCCCCTTCTAGAGTGGGATCCAGGAGTCAATGCTCGCTCCTTGGACAAGCTCTTTTCCAATTTACCCACCGTTCTCTCCCTCTCCCCTTGTTACTGTCATTAACGGGGTGATGAGGTCCAGAGTCATCGAACGGGTGCCCTTCACATCTACTCCATCCAGCAGTGGTATGGGGGGCCCAGGGGCTGGGTGAGGTGGGAAAGGCTGTCTCAGAGTACTTTGTTGCCAGTAGCTCTTCAGTAGAAACTGAGGCAGGAGGAGTCCCACAAGTGCAGAAGAGTTAGTCCCTAAATGTCTTCATGGGCTTCACCAGAGGGCACATTTCTAGCTGATATGGGAGCCCTGGGTTTGATCCCTGGATCGGAAAGATTTCCTGGAGGAGGGCATGGCAACCCACTCCAGTATTCTTGCCCGGAGAATCCCATGGACAGAGGAGGTGGGCTACAGTCCATGGGGTTGCAAAGAGTCGGACACGACTGAGCGACTAACGCACACACACACACAGGAACTGAACTACAGTTCCTTTGCAGAGAAATGAGAGATAAGTCAACCTTTTCAGAAAAAAAAAAAAAAATATATATATATAGATAGATAGATAGATATGCCCACACTCTTCAAAATATACTCATGATACAAAAAGTAATTGTTTCAGCAAAGCTGAAACTGCAGCCCAGCAAAAAGTCATTTTCAGCCAAACGTGTTTAACAGCTATCACGGTAAGCACTGAGGGCTCTGCAGGAACACAGATGACAGAGTAATTATGGAAAGAACTCCCAAAGAGTTCATTCAGAGACTACTTGTGCTTCGTCATTTCTGGAAGGATCCGCTTTCTCTTCTTTGAGGAACTCAATAGGAACCTCTCTAGGGAGTCTTCATTCCTAAAAACAAATTCTCTTAAAATGAGGCCAGAAAAGACTTAACTTTTTTTTAAGTTTTATGTTTATTATTTTGGGAGCCATAGAGGAGGAAGCATCCAGAATATCTACATTCAAAAGTTGTAAATGCCCCTAGACTTGCTCCAACCACAAGCTGAATACAAACATAAGAGAGAGTGAGGTTTTTTTTTTTTTAGGTCACGGCATGAGAGATCTTAGTTCCCCATGTGCATGCTAAGTCATTTCAGTCATGTCCAACTCTTTGCAACCCTATGGAATATAGACCGCCCGGCTCCTCTGTCCAAGGGATTCTCCAGGCAAGAATACTGGAGTGGGTTGCCATGCCCTCCTTTAGGGGATCTTCTCGCCCCAGGGATCAAACCCATGTCTCCTGCTTTGGTAGACGGTTCTTTACCACTAGCACCACCTTAGCTCCCCAACCAGGGATCAGACCCATGCCCCCTTGCAGTGAAAATGCAGTCTTAACCACCGGACCACCAGGGAGAACTCTACTCAATGCTCTGTAATGGCCTATATGAGAAAAGAATCTGAAAAAAAGTAGATATATGTATAACCAATTAACTTTGCTATACACCTGAAACTAGCCCAACATTGTTAATCAACTGTCCTCCAATAAAAGTTTAAAGAGAGAGAGTATTCATGTCTTTTCCAGAGAACTCAATTTTGAACCTCTGGGTCAAGGCAACTGAGAGCAAAAGGGAGGCTTGGCATGTACATTCCTTTTCTGTTCCAAATGGGCAACTACATTTTGCTACATTTGCAAAGCTGCAATCTCCAGGTTTTAATGTGACTGCAAAATATACTGGTGCATCCAGAAATAAACACCTCTAGAGAAAGCATTCCAGCGTTGATTAGAAAGGACAAGAGTGAATAGCCTCCTCTGCTTTTTTGACTTGCATCAAGGCCTGAACTGTCAAAGTAGCTCCCCTTGACTGTGGATAAATATGCCGGCTGGAATGAGCAACGAGAATGATGTCCCTTGGTACCCATAAGATTCCCATTAGCCCTGGAAAGATGATTGCTTTGATTTGTGAGCCTCTTGCATTGTGGCAGACAACAGAATCAGCCAACCGGGTAAGATTTTAGACCTCACTATTCTCTACCCTTCAGGAAATACTTCAGCCACGGTGAATTACTTCTATACAAAATGAAGCGTTTGCGGACAGTGATACTGCCCTCCCGACTCATCTCGATAGCTCAGATTGTGCCAGGTCCATGGAGTCTCATCCCCGCCTTGTTTCTGGGCCCTCCAGCTCACCAGCTCAATCAAGGCTTCCAGAGAGGAGCAACTGTTGTGGAGAGCAGAGATCTTTGTGATACGCACGTGCTTTCATCAAGTTTCCCTAATGACAACCAGACAATCCACAAGCCATTTTCATTCCTCCTCGATTGAAAGCATTTGCCAACCTAAGAAAGCCCACTCGGGGCCAGACTCCCAGGACTTTTCTATCCTGTGTCTGGTGCCTTGGCCACGAGTGTGTGGAGGATCTGGAGATGTCCAAGCTGCCTGTGAGAAAGTTCATCAGTTTAGACCACAGATACATTGCTGCTGGGAGCACTCAGCCTGGGCTGAGTGATACATGCCATCGACCTGGGAGACACTGCCCTCTTAGAATGAAATGGCCCAGCAAGCAGGCGAAATCCTTCCATTGCTTGGAGAGTGTCTCAGATACTCTGAATTATTGATAGCACCATATCCTGGTGGTGCAGACGGTAAAGAATCTGCCTGCAATGCAGGAGACCCAGGTTCGATCCCTGGGTTGGGAAGATCACCTGGAGGAGGGCATGGCAAACCCACTCCAGTACTCTTGCCTGGAGAATTCCGTGGACAGAGGAGCCTCGCGGGCTGTAGTCCATGGGGTCACACAGAGTTGGACACGACTGAAGCGGCTAAGCAGCAGCACCATCTCCAGTTTGATTAATTCCTCCCAATGCTGTCTCACTTTCGGTAAGCACTCCAAAAGTGAGCTAGGAAAAGGCTGTTGAGCAGACCTGAATTCTACCAGATATTGACACGTTGAGCATGGATTGCAGCAGGGACGTGGCATCCAATGGCAAGAAACATAATTGGCAGGTCAAGCCCCTTTTCAATGGTGAAGCAGCATCAAGTGTAAATAAGATAATGTTTCTCTTTGCTTTTCGATTCTAAAGCACGTGGCAGAGCGGGGAAGTTCCACCATTCAGAGATTAAGAAGGCAGGGAAGAGCTGAAAATATCCTTTGGCTGACATAAGAACTGGCTCTAAAAATTCAGAGTCAGGGTTCCGCAACTCAAAATATTTTGGAAATGAAATTCAGTGGTTCAGGAGAAAAAAAAAAACTGCATCTACTAGAACATCACTGGAGCTACTTGAAATCAGATGCTATAATGGAAACAACACTAGTCAGAAACAAACAAGTGGGGCCTTAGGTGTGATTTGGCTCCAGTTAGCCGTGTGACCTAGTGTGAGTCACCTATGCTTTCTCTGCTTTCATTTCCTCTGTTGTCGAATGGGGCACTTTTACCAGCAGTTGATTCCTGAGACCAGTTCCATAATTCTGTGATTAACGTTAGACTCCCTCTCTTGGTGTCCCTCCAAGTTTTGCCAGGAGAGGCTCAATCAAGACCTTGCATCATCACTTAGAAGCCCTTCCTGATTCCTCTCTCCTCCCAGTACCACTAAGTCATCCTAGCAAGGAGCTGTGTGCTCAGCACTCTCCCCACTGCAGCATCCTCTGAAACTTTAGAGGGTCGCTATGAGCTGGCAGCATCTGCCCAGACTTTTATAGATCACATTTTATGTATATCGTCCTGTAAAACGGATGGGAGACAAGACAGACAAGTGTCAGGGACTGGAAGAGCAACATGACTCTCACCTGGATTCCCCCTAGGGTCCCATGGCATCGTAAACCCTGTACCTAGACCTCACAGCCCTCTGCTCACAAAAGGCCCTCAAGAAGCACTTAACCTGGGCCGCTGAGATGGTGGCTATGCCGACTCAGGCAGTATTCATTTTCTTTGTTTTTAAAGACAGTTATTAACTGTTACCTTTCATTGAGCACAAGCTCTGTGTCCTCTACATACAATGTCTTATTTGACCATCATAGCAATCTTATGAGATTGTCATCTCCATTTTATAGATTCCAAAATCATATCCCTAGATCAGTTGTTTTTCAAATTGTGGGTCATTAAGTCAATCTTGTAAGTCTGGACCAGTATTATATATATATGGGCTCCCCTGGTGGCTTAGACAGTAAAGAATCTGCCTGCAATGCAGGAGACTCAGGTTGCATCCCTGGGTCAGGAAAATCCCTGCAGAAGGGAATGGCTTTCCACTCCAGTATTCTTGCCTGGAGAATTCCATGGACCGAGGAGCCTGGCAGGCTACAGTTCATGGGGTCACAAAGAGTCGGACATGACTGAGCGATTAACACACACATGTCCAACTCTTGTGTATATATATACACACACACAGTCTTTACCGTTGATTTTAACAATAACAGCTATTGGGATGCCATCAGCAAGTGTATGGCATGTCATGTAAACCAAAAGAGTATACAGAGCAACTGTCTTATTCCTGTTTTAACAGTAATTAAATTAATTAATAGTAATGCTAGACAGTGGGCAAGCAGTATTTAGAAAAAAAATCATTGTATTTTTTTCAATAGATAGTGGTTTCAGTGTTTGTCTGTTTATGTATTCATATGTATGCAAATACACAGTTTGATATTTACTCCCAAATCTTACACATAGAATTTTTTTTGCATGTTTATAGTGTTTTCTTTTTTTACAGTAAATACCACATATGTTGTCTCATTTTCTCTTCTCAGGGAATTTGTTTTTTTTTTTTTTTAAAAAAAAAAGACATCATTTGGAATGGATATTATCTCCACTTTACAAAGGATATTAAGACACAACTATCCCATTCAGGGGGCTTCCCTGATAGCTCAGTTGGTAAAGAACCCACCTGTAATACAGGAGGCCCCGGCTCAGTTCCTGGGTCGGGAAGATCTGCTGGAGAAGGGATAGGCTACCCACTCCAGTACTCTTGGGCTCAGCTGGTAAAGAATCCGCCTGCAATACAGGAGACCTGGGTTGGATCCCTGAGTTGGGAAAATTCCCTGGAGAAGGCAAAGGCTACCCACTCCAGTATTCTGGGCTGGCAAATTCCATAAACAGTCCATGGAGTGGCAAAGAGTCATTGTTGCTCTGAAATTAAGGAAGAAAACCTCTCTCACTGGACTCCATTTCCAGGGTAGTCTATACTATGTGTGAATCCATTCATGTATCTGTCCCTTAATTTTAAAGGAAATTAGTAATCATCTCAGAATAGCTCTAGTCCATCTAAATATTTTATAACTTAACTGTTTTACATGTCACTAAAATATTTAAGCTCCAGATGCGTTATTAAGGATTTAGTTCAACTGTTTAACAAGTTGAATACTAAAAAGTGAATTTCTCTCTTTCTTTGTGCCTCTGAAACTATGGTGCAGAAAAGTGTTAATAATTCATGTCCATCCATCCTTAAAGCTGCAGGAATAAGAAATCTTAATATCATCTTTCAGGGGTTTGAGACTTGCTCTCTTCTGGCAGAAAGGAAAACCTTTTTAAAAAAATATTTATTTATTTTACTGCAGTAGGTCTTAGTTGCAGCATGTGGGATCTAGTTCCCTGATCAGGGATCGAACTAGGGCCCCCTGCATTGGAAGCTCGGAGTCCTTAGCCCCTGGACCACCCAGGAAGTCCAAGAAAAACCTTAAATTCATTGACAGATCATTCTTCCTACCATCTCAAAGCGTGCTTCACCCATAATATCTTCTTCTGTCTTCCTAGCATTCCTGCCTAGTAGAAACAAACAGTAACATCTATCCCAGAAAGAAAAACAGAAGTAGGGGGCTAAATCGAGCTCTGGCCCCAGCCTACTTATCTTTCCAATATTCCACCACGTGGTTAAAGTGGTTCCCTATAAATAAATACCAGAAAAGCTCACTTGTTCCAAGTTAATAGTAGAGTTAGAAACAAAATCAAAGCATGCCCACATGAGAATGATTTTTATTTATTTTTTTACAGGCTTTTTGATGTGGACCATTTTTTAAAGTCTTTACTGAATTTTTACAATATTGTTTCCATTTTTTTATGTTTTGGTTTTTTGGCCAAGAGACCTGTGGGATCTTCGCTCCTTGATCAAGGATAGAACCCACACCCTCTCATTGGAAAGTTAAATGTTAACTACTAGATTGCCAGGGAAGTCCCGAGGGTTATTTTTTTTTTTTAAGATTTTTAATATAATTTGTATTTATTTATTTATAGCTGTGTTGGGTCTTGGTTACTTTGCAGGCTTTTTCTCCAATTGTGGCTCCCAGGAGCTACTCTCTAGTTGTGATGTGCAGACCCCTCATTGCAGTGTCTTCTCTTGTTGCAGAGCATGGGCTCTAGGCATGCAGGCTTCAGAAGTTGTGGCAGATATGCTCAGTAGTTGCAGCTCCCAGGCCCTAGAGCACAGGCTCAGGAGCTGTGGGTGTGGGACACAGGCTGAGTTGCTCCATGGCTTGTGGGATCTTCAGAGAGCCGGGATCAAACTCGAGTCTCCCGCATTGGCAGATGGACTCTTTACCGCTGAGCCACCAAAGAAGCCCCAGAGAATGATTTTATAATCAAGGCATCAGGACTGGTCTTCTTGGTAAATGTCATCATCTAGAATCAGCTCAAGATTTCTGGCTGTACATGGCAGATTGAGCCCACAGGTTTATCTCTGCTACCTCACAAAGTCCCACCAAAGCATTCATGAAAGGTATAAACCTACATAGACTGTAAGAGCAGAGTAAAGACTACAACAAATTTTGGAAGACAAATGAGTGGAAACACTTAGTGAAGTGGGGAAGGTTGACTTCTTAATGTCTTCTAAGGGAGAAGCCAGTGAGAAGCTAGGAGTTTTGCAGCTAGCTCAGGGTATAGGGCACCAGATACCCAGGAGGACTGTGGTATGCAGTGATGCTCAAAAGAAAATTAGGTGAAATGCTGTGTAAAGAGCATTTATGTCTCCAAGATTGTGTCCCCCATTCTGAGCTGCCTGGTCGTCGCCTCAGACTCTTATTGAAGTCCCTTCCCTAGTCGGCATGTCCCACACACACACACTTAATCATAGTGCCTCATTGCAAATATGAATGGAGGGCAAGGGTGGCTTGAGAACTGCAAAAAAGTCATGAAATCTGAGAGAGAGAGAGATGTAACAAATGAAAATAAACTCTAAGGAAACCAAGATAATTCATATCACAGAATTCTATAAGCTGTTATTTGTATCCTTAGAGATATGGGATAATATGGGATAATATCACATTTATGGAAAAGAAGCAGATGATAGGAATTTTTTTGAAATGAGGAGATCTTGAAAATTAAAAAATAATTTTTAAACATATATATCAGAGTGAAAATTCTCATAGAATAATTGAAAGATGAAATAACATTTATCTTGTTAAACTGTGTTCTTGATATGAAATAAAAATTGGAAAAAAGTTAATTTGATTTAAAAACTTTTTTAAAAATTAAGTATAAAACTAAGGATAAACAAAAAGGGTCAATTGACATGCCATTGAAGAATTCATCCACTTTTTCAACACATGTTTTGTATTAGCATTCCTCCCTTATGATGTCTTTTTACTACAGTGAAGAATTATGACTTCGCCTGGCCTCCTTGGCTTGAGAAAATATGTTTGGTACCCGATTTTTAAGAGCATTTCCTTTCAGCGTGCTACATGTGTGTTATCTTTTCAATATTTAAGTGTATAGGTTTAGTTTACAAATTAGTGACTTCAGTTTTTACAGTGAAATTATTCTCCAGCATTCACACCAATAAAGTTTGGATTATCTCTATTCTCACGCTGCTGCCTTCCATAGTCAAATAGTCACCAACCCATGTTCATTCTGCCTTTTAGATCTCTCTCCATGTCCCATTTTCCTCCTCATGGCTATAATTTGAGACCTTAGCATCTCTGACCTTGGTTTTTGCCATGGCTGCCATTTCACTCTCCCTGTTTCTAGTCTTACCATCCTCCAAGTCTGTCTTCATTCCTGCACTGCCTAAATAATCATCTATAGAAATCTTGTTGCTGTTTTGTTCAAGACATGTTTATCCCCTTTGGGTTAAGATCTCAAGCTGGCTAATCTAAACAAATCATTAAACATTTGGTTTCTTCATATCTCTCCATGATTTTTTTTGCCACTCCCAGCTGGTGAGTTTATAGGGAAGCATTTGTAAGCCACTAGTGGTTCCAGAGGGAGAAAACAATGGCACCCCACTCCAGTACTCTTGCCTGGAAAATCCCATGGACGGAGGAGCCTGGTAGGCTGCAGTCCATGGGGTCGCGAATAGTCGGACAGGACTGAGCAACTTCACTTTCATGCATTGGAGAAGGAAATGGCAACCCACTCCAATGTTCTTGCCTGGAGCAGCCGTGGGACGGTGGAGCCTGATGGGCTGCCGTCTATGGGGTTGCACAGAGTCAGACACAACTGAAGCGACTTAGCAGCAGCAGTGGTTCCAGACTCGCTGCCCCAACTCTTCTCCCTTTAGGTGCCAAGTCTTGCATATCCTTCAGGCACGTCTAATCTTCAGTATTCTCTGAGATGCCTTCTCTGTTACTCTGAGAAGAATCGAATTATCCTTCTAGAATATCTCCTTTCAACCAATGATCTCTGTTATTATTTCTTGAGGAATCATCTGTTGCCCCACCGAACTTGGAGGTCCTTAAAGGGCTTGGACTCTGGCTTTACACCGTCACGTTCTGACACCCAGCACAAGTTATGGCTACGATTAGATTCAATAACAGGCTTCCTCTGTGGCTCAGTGGTGGAAAATCTGCTTGCAATGCAGGAGACGCAGGAAACGTGGGTTCAATCCCTTGGTCAGGAAGATCCCCTGGAGGAGGGCATGGCAATCCACTCCAGGATTCTTGCCAGGAAAATCCCATAGACGGAGGAGCCTGGTGGGCTACAGTCAATGGGGTTGCAAAAAGTTGGACATGACTGAAGGGGCTGAGCACGCACACAGATTCAATAACATTAGTAGAATAAATGAATGAATATGTTGAATGTTAAAGGAAAGCAACAATAGCAGTAGTTTGAACTGGAAGAGTCTATGTTGCAACATATATTGGTGTTTGAAAAGAATAGGTATATAATCTTCCAAGGACATTCAAAACTGGACCAAGACACCAGCAGATGAGCCTGCCCATAGCCTGTTCCTCTAGAATGACACCGAGACCCTAGACCCCTGTGACAGGAGCACAGATGCTAAACTAGTCCCCCATCACAAGGAAGGAAGGAGATTAATGCCTTGTAGAAATGGGTTAATGACTTATTATTAATCATTATTGATATCGGACTACACAGCAGAAATGAGGGATTGAAAGCAGTGGAGAGAGACAAAGTGGCAGAAAAAGCAGCAAAAGAAAATGCGATGGGAAAGACTCTCCTGCCTGACTGTGCCTCCCTTTCTGCAAATGCCCTGGGAATGTCATTCAAACCAAGAGCCCAGGAGCCAATGCAGCTCAAATGCTCTTCATCTTTTGTTTTACACCATCAACAGTCCTCTTCTTACTTCATACTAACCCATGATGAATGACTGCAAGGAGATTAAACCAGTCAATCCTAAAGGAAATCAACCCTGAATATTCTTTGGGAGGATTGGTGCTGAAACTGAAGCTCCAGTACTTTTGCCACCTGATGTGAAGAGCCAACTCATTGGAAAAAACTCTGATGCTGGGAAAGACTGAGGGCAGGAGGAGAAGTGGGCAACAGAGGAAGAGATGATTAGATAGCATCATCGAATCAACGGACATGAGTTTGAGCAAACTCCAGGAGATAGTGAAGGACAGGAGAGCCTGGCGTGCTGCAGTCCACGGGTCACACAGAGTCGGAGATGACTTAGCGACTGAACAACAACAACAATGATGGTATTACCCTACCCAGAGTAACACAGACTTGGAGAAACCAGTTGTCTTTGGCATTGGGCAGTTCTGGGCCCAAACCCTGGCTGGCTTCTGACTGAATAGCTATGGTCAACAAATAACCTCCCTGGGCCTCAATTTCCTCATCTTTAAAATTGACCAGGGAATTTTCTAGCAGTCCAGTGGTTAAGACTCCACCTCTCAATGCAGGGGGTGCAGGTTTGATCCCTGGTCAGGGAACTAAGATCCCACCTGCTACAATGGCTCAGCCAAAAAAAAAAAAAATTGTCCAAATAAAAATCCACCCTGCAAGTATGTTGTGAGCATGAAATGAATCAGTGTATAGACAGCTGCTGACTCAGTGCCTGGCACTCAATCAGTCATAGACATTACCTCTGTCCCCCATCCTCCACACCACCTCTCCATGAGACCACACACTGCACAGACACATCACAGGTACCTATTAACACAACAGAAATGTCTTGATACAAATATCTGTAAACCACCTTTCTCAGATAGATTCCAAGGCCCAATAGCTCTAGGTTGTATCCTTAATCATTTGCCTGTGAAGATGAAAATAACATCACCTTGTTCTTCTTCAGTTAACAGAATTACTTTATTTCCTGAGCCAGAACTGCATGCTCTCTTTTAGTTATTTATCTTTTCCATTAGTTGATCACTTGAGGACTCCTGAGTTATAAACAGCAATCTTTATTACCATGATCTCATATAAAATAATGACTGTCCTTATAATACCGTTTACAGAGAAACCTCTCGGGTTATCAGCAACATCACTAGGCAGCCCATCTATCAATCAACAACCCATTAGTGTCAGTTCCTAGAAGGTCATAATTATGTCTTCCTATGCATGACTCTGTGTTTGGTTATATTCAACAGACAGCAGCCCTCCCACTAATCTTAGTGTTTTGAACATACAGACTGACAGAGAAATGATCTGTAGATAAACCAGTAATTTTATTTTTTAAAATTACACTGGTTTATACTTTATTTTCTTAAGTCACATATTTTATAGAACAGATCTAAATCATTCAGATGCCTTAAATAAAAGATAAACTAGTAATTTTAGATTTGCCAAGTCTTGATGTTCTTTTGGGGCTTCCCAGGTGGCACTGGTGGTAAAGAATCCACTTGCCAATGCAGGAGACGCAAGAGACACAGGTTCCATCTCTGGGTCGGGAAGATCCTTTGGAGGAGGAAATGGCATCCCTCTCCGGTATGCTTGCTGGAAAATTCCGTGGGCAGAGGACCCTGGCGGGCTACAGTCCATGGGGCCACAAAAAGTCAGACACAACTGAGCACACACACATACACAATGTCCTTTTTGCATTCATACATGAAATCTCAGGGAATGTCTCAGAGCAAAAATCTTGGAAGTACCCGTTGATATAAGCCTCCAAGTTGTCGGCACTTGGGCCCCACACCGTCACCGAGAAAGTCCAGTAGGAGATCTGTTAAAATATAGAAGTATCTTGAACTCATTGGCTTCAGCAGGGGTGGTCCTTACTGCACTTCCTCCCTTTGGGGAAAAAATTTGCTGGGAAACTTCTGAAGAAAAGAAAATATATTGTGGTTAAGTGACTGAGCCAAACTCTTTTCCCCAACTCTATCCAAAACACAGCTGGTGATCAATGAGGTGTGGATAAGTTAGAGTGCCAGGTTGGTGGGGAACTGTCCTTCCTTCTTACTCCAGAGGTTTCCGGCAGATCACACACCGGGGCACCAGGGTGAGAATCAAGCCAGGTTCGATGCGCACAGACATATACACACATGTATACACATGCGCTCACACAGGCATGCATGCATGCACACTTTACCCACCGCCACCACCACTGATCACCAGGTGTTCGCTCATGATCCCAAACCATGAGGAGATAGATCTCTAGAGATTCTCAGATATTCTAGGCAGAGGGAGCAAAGTGAAGTTCCATCTGACTCCTCCTGCCTGCAGATGGCTGGACTTAGCTCTTAGAATTTCTGATCATGTTCAGTGAGTGCATGCGTGCTAAGTCACATTCACTGAACGTGATCAGTTCATGGGGGTCTTTGTGACCCCCATGGACTGTAACCCACCAGGCTTCTCCATCCATGGGATTCTCCAGGCAAGAATACTGGCTATTCTTGCCGTGGTAGCCATGCCCTCCTCCAGAGGATCTTCCCGACCCAGGGATCTACACACATCTCTTATGTCTCCTGCATTGGCAGGTGGGTTCTTTACCACTTATGCCTCCTGAGAAGCCCTATGTTCAGTGAGTAGCCAACATTTAAATATAGCAAAGCTTTCCATACCGATCTGAATTGCCAACCTGAAAACGTTGGAAGCAACAGCAATCCTGGGTCTCATTCCCTGATGGTGTCAACTGGCTGGATCTGAGTTGCAGGAGCCCCAAGACAGGGCATGTGCTCTACAGATCACCACACCTCTGAACCCCAAATGTATGGATTGTCTCAGGGTCAGAATACTTCCTGCATATGCACTGATGTCTCAGGGGCAGTCAGTGTTTTGAACTGTCATATTGGGTCTCCTTAAAGTGATACCTATTGGTAAAATCATGCAGGGCAACTAGGTATGTCACTTAAGCAACCAGTTAAAACTCACTCGTAACTAATGTTCCCAGCAGGGAGGAGCGATTACTGGATTTGTACTCAAGTGCCATTGAATTTCTTTCTTTGTCAAACCAATCATTCTTATTTATCTAAATACTTCTGCCTTAATCAGAGCTGTCAGCTCCAGAAGGTATTGACGGCATTAAACTCCTGCTGTGCAACGAGAACAGTAGAATGAATTTTTTCAGAAAAAATAATACCAGCATAATACCTCAACTGTTATTTAAATAAGTCGTTAATTAGAAAATTGGATCTGGAAATCAAACTAAGCAGAAACACAATGGATTCAAAGGCATGTCTTCCCTATCTTAGAGATGAAGAAAATCTGTGCAGTAGGATAAATAAGCACTCACATGTATGGGCGCATACATGTTATATGTAGAAACGTTCACGTGTAGGCACATGTGTATAGCAGGAACACACCTACACCTATTTATACACACAATCACATGTGTATACACACGTTCATAACTGCATCTTATATGTAGTTTTCAGAGTGCCTCAAACAGTGCTTACATACACCCACAGTCTCTGTTTAGATGGCATACAGGTGCACATATATACAACCCAGTATCAATAACTTTGCATCCCAGTAGTTAACCCCATCTCAGCAGGGGTAATTAGGGTTTCTGGTCATGACTGTCAGTTTACTCCTCATAGGAGTGGAACTGTGGTTCCAGCTTGGCTAGTTAGAAAGGGAACAGCTCTCCAAATTTATATAGGATTGTGTTTCTTTAATAGATCTGTGTATGTTAGTCATTCAGTCATGTCCCAACTCTTTGCGACCCCATGGACTGTAGCCCACTAGGCTCCCTGTCCATGGGATTCTCCAGGCAAGAATACTGGAGTGGGTTGCCATTCCCTTCTCTAGGGGATCTTTCCAACCCAGGGATCGAACCCAGGCCACCTGCATTGCAGGCAGATTCTTTACCATCTGAGTGATCAAGAAAGCCCACAGATCTAAAGTCTGTCTAATATCTGAACAAAGGAAAGACAGCCCTACAAGTAAGACAGTTCCTAGATTAAGGTACAGTGATTCCCAGCACCTGTGCCCTGTGATAGACTTTACAGCCAGATCACAACTGTATGCGCCTATGTCCACACTGAGTATGTCATCTTCAGCTGGTGAGGCATCGGGGATGTGGCCAGAGGGCAAAGCTTCTGGGAAGCGGAGGGTGGGCCTTTATGAGACAGCATAGAGAAGTTTTAACATTTCCCATTCCTCATTGACACCTCTGCAGATAATGTAAGTTCTCAGCAGGAGAGCTAAGTCAAGGCCGGCCCTGCCACCTGCTGATTGGGCAACTGGGTTAATTGCCTAACCTCTCTGCACCTCTGTTTCTCACCTGTAAAATAGAGTAAGAAGAACATCTGCCTCATGGGATTAAGTGTAATGAAAATGTGTTAGAAAAGCACTTGGTGCATTAAGAGTGTTCAAAATGTGTTCTCTCCAAGAGCCTACCACATAGCACATGGAACTCTGCCTGATGTTACGTGGCAGCCTGGCTAGGAGGCAAGTTTGGGGAGAATGGATACATGTGCATGTATGGCTGAGTCCCTTGGCTGTCCACCTGAAACTATCACACCGTTATTCGGCTATACCCCAGCACAAAATGTGTCTAGTCGCTCAGTCGTGTCCGAGTTTTTGCAATCCTGTGGACTGTAGTCCGCCAGGTTCCTCTGTCCATGAGGATTCTCCAGGCCAGAATACTGGAATGGGTAGCCTTTCCCTTCTGCAGGGGATCTTCCCAACCCGGGGATTGAACCCAGGTCTCCCGCATTGCAAGTGGATTCTTACCATCTGAGCCATCAGGGAAGCCAATACAAAGTTAAAAAACAACAAAAAAAAAATGTTCGCATTATCTATCAGTCAGAGAAGAGGTAGAAGGAACTCAGACATTATTAAGCATATACTGTGTGCCAAGGATCTTGTAGAGAACATATTTTTTACATATTTTAGTTTTTACATATTTTAGTTAACCTTCACAATTGCTGTCACCCTTTACATACAAGATACTGAAGTGCAGAGCAGTTGGGAACCTCCCCAGAAGTCCTACATTGAGTAGGTGGAAGGCTGGCAAGAGAGCTCTTGTCCTTCTCCACACCCCAGGGTCTCTTCTTACCCTGGAACTTCTCAAGTGTGGTCTGAATACCTGCCTGGGCTATAATTACAGAGCAGACCCCAGCTTCCACTCCAGATCTGCTAAATCACAGTTTCCATGGATGAGCTGAGAACGGTCATTCTTACCAGACTTCCTATGCGATTCTTTCTAAAACCAGAGTTTGGAGATGTGTGCCTCTGCCCCAGAATGCCCGCCCAAGGAGGACGGAACCTGGACGACTCCCATTCAAAGTGTCATCCTTGTGTGCTGCCCAGTCGCTAAGCTGAGTCCGACCGCTGCGCAAACAGCAGCCTGCTACCCGCCTCTGTCTATGGGATTTTCCCAGCAAGAGTGCCGGAGGAGGCTGCCTTCTCCAGGGGAGAACTCACATCTTCTGTGTCTCCTGCACTGCAGGCATATTCTTTAGCTGCTGAGCCATCGGGGAAGCCCATCTTATCCTTAGGGCCCATTTAAATGTGGTCTGTATCTACTCCGATAGTAATTGCATTCAGGGGCACTGGAGTTGGAACATTCTCTTCAACCCAACTAAGCTTACCTCGTTCCTGTCGACTCAGCTTTGTGAATTTTCCAATGGACCACAATAGTGTGGTTTTGTGTGATTGGTCCTTGGGTGGATCCTTCTTCATAGACCCCTCTCCCTGTCTATCCATGCCTGTGATAAAGACGATCAGTTGTCCCTGTGATACTGATCCCAATGCTAAAGGAAATCCACAGAAAATACAAGTATATTTTTATTCAGTCCTGCCTTGATTATGATCTTGATGGAGGCTTAATCCTGGCAGCCAACATTGCTATATGGGGCAGGACACTGTCTTTTTATTGTTGTAATTACTCCTTTGCTCATGAAACACTGCACCTGATGTATAACCAATGTGCTGATGCAGGCATTCACTTACATTGTGAGCAGAACCAGTAACTCCAGAATCGCCTAGGATAAAAGGAATTGTTTTCTGTAGAGAAGATGCCTATAACAATCTGAGATACTAAAGCAAGTCCTTGATCCAACAGAGCAAAAGATGAATTTGGAAAGAATCGCAGTTGATTTTCTCAAATACATAATTTTGCTGAGAAAAGAGGTCTTTAGTGTCATAAAATTAACTGCTAATAGAAAAGGATAAGGCAACAACGTTACCTCTTATAGTTCCTTTGGGTTCTTGGCAGCTAAGACCTGCAAAATTGTTCTAATTAGTTGGTAGTGGTTGCACAGCATTAATTTCTGCCAAAGATACAGTGTTGAAAATATATTTGAGGAACTTAACACTTGGAAGGGGGCTTCTCAAGTGGCGCGGTGGTAAAGAATCTGCCTGCCAATGCAGGAGACACAAGAGATTCGGGTTCGATCCCTGGGTTGAGAAGAGCCCCTGGAGGAGGAAATGGCAACCCAGTATTCTTGCCTGGAGAATCCCACGGACAGAGGAGCTGGCGGGTTACAGTCCATGGGATTGCCAAGAGTCAGACGCGACTGAGTGACATCTCACACACTCACACACACACACACACACACACACACACACAAAACACTTGGAAAGAGGTAATAATGGTAGGAACTCTGTCTTTCTTTGCTTTTATTTTTCTGTCTTGATGACAGTGGCAGTTATGGGATGTATAGAATCGTGGCTTAATCCTCATAATGTACATAGCTCCTTTCTTAGAGTTTTTATCCTCCAAGACAGTTTGATGGGACTTGTTTTTATGGTGATGCATGTCTGTGCTTATCATCTGTCCATCTTCTGCCGCCAGGGTTCTCTCAGTGCTTCCATATGTATCCTTCCTCCTAGAGAAACCCTGTCTCTAAAAATGCAGCCGTAAAAAGGAAAAATGTGTTTGCCCCCATACTGAAATTACAGTCAACGTTTGAGGGAGAATGCTCAAGGAGTCGCAGAAATCCCAACCAGCTCTCACTCTGTTCGAACCTCCTGGTCCCTCTCCATGAGTTTTATTTTCCTTAGGGAGAATGGAGGAAAATTGAAGCCAGCCTAGTAGGTTCAGAAACAGAACCAGCAAAGATAAAGTTCTCAAAGACCCTCACTGCTTTTGCCAAATCCCAGGGCTTGCAGATCCCAGGGGTACTCTTCTCTCCCTGGGACCTCCCTGGAATTGAAGATGCTTCCATGGTATTCATGGAGATTTAGCATCAGATGAGTGTGTTGCATGTTATTGGCAGATTTATTAATTTTTAACACCATATTTACCATTATTGACAAAGCACCCCACATTGCAGGAGACTTTACAAATAGTCTCAGGCAATTGATCTTCTGTGGCAAAGTAATATAAAATATTTGCAAGGAGGAAAAGCATGGGGGGAAAGAAATGAACATTGAAATGAACATGGTAAGATCTCTCCAGGAATATAGCACTTCCTATTTGTGATCTGGCTGCAGATTCTTTGAAAATGCAAGTACAAAATGTTCGTTGGTCATGTGCTACTGGAAAACATTGGCAAAATGATAAACACAGTATGGAGCAATCAAAGTTATGCAGGAGCACTGTCCCAGACAAAATGTGTAAATCAACCATGGAGTAAAAAAAAAAAAAGAGAGAGAGAGAGAGGGACTGGACATGTATTATAAACATCAATAATCATTCCAAAAAGCAGCAGCATGATTCATTTCTTAAAAATTCAGACTCTACATGGGCCACATGTTTGAATGACTTTCAGTTATCCAAAATCACAAATATTAAGAATAACTAGGGAGAAAAGACATTGTAAAATACTCTTAAATTATCTCGAAGACCTCACCAGAGGTTAATCTCAAAGTCTGTTTTATTAATTAAATGAAACTATTTGCCAACGATGGTAGTGATTTAGTGTAATATTTATTAATGCCTATTTTGAGCTTGGATAAAATTGCCCCTTCTCTAAAAAATTTAGATTCTAACAGATGTAAAACAGATGTGTACAAAGTAGAAGTTACTTTGCCAAGTACTCTTTTTAAAAAATAGGTATCATTTGCCAGATCTGCTAAAGGCTTTGTCTACATAAGGGATTTGTATAGCTTTCATTAGTTTACAAAAGAGAGGGAGGAATGATCGCTCTTGGGCTGGTGCAGAAAACACTAAGACCTTAAACCCCACATTAAATTCCAGAAACTCCCATCAGGCTTGTTCAGGGCACTTGGCCTTCAAACACATATTCAAGAATATTAGTCTGAAATACTTCTGCCTCGGATTTTTTCATCCTTCTACTGAAACATTGCTGGGTTTATAGTCATTTTCAGTTCTGTGTTTATCATTGATATGTTTCCCCAGTCACGGTCATCCAACTATAAGTGGTACCTTTCCAATTCACGTCTTCAAGCTTAACAAGCTACTGACTTGGCCACACCCCTACCTGGCTTGGCCACACCCACACCTGGCTTGGCCACACCCACACCTTTACCAGGGACAGAATTCCACACAGGGGGCCCCATTTCTCAAGGGGATGCTGAGACTAATTCTGAAATCATTAAAGAGAAACAAGAAACCAGAAATAGAAGATAGAAGATACCTACTAAGGTGCAGGACTTGGAAAGAGCAAACGTAAAATTCCTGGCTCGTACATACAGATAAGTCACTTACTGTGAGATGTAGATCTTGGGGGAGTTTTTTGTATTTTTTGTATTTTTGTTTTTTTAAATTTTATTGGAGTATAGTTGATTTACAATGCTGTGTTAGTTTCAGGTGTACACCAACGTGATTCAGTTATGTATATTGGGGCTTTCCAGGTAGCGCTAGTGTTAAAGAACCTACCTGCCAATGCAGGAGATGTAAGAGGCAGGGTTCCATCCCTGGGTTGGGAAGATCTCCCAGAGGAAGCCATGGCAACCCACTCCCATATTCCTGACTGGAGAATCCCATGGACAGAGGAGCCTGGCAGGTTACCGTCCATAGGATTGTAAAGAGTCAGACACAATTGAAGTGACTTAGTATGCATATACATATATTTTTTCTTTTTCAGATTTTTTTCCCATATAGGTTATTACAGAATATTTAGAGTTCCCTGTGCTATACAGTAGGTCCTTGTTATCTTGTTTATATATAGTAGTATGTGTATGTTAATCTCGAGTTTCCCTTAGCCTATTCTGTGGACTCGCCTGATGCTTTGGTGTAATGTACCCCACTCAGCAATTAAATCAGAAGAGTAGGAATCTCCCTCCCCGATGTTTTTAGCCTCTAAAAAACTAACATGATTTCTTCAGATCTTCCCATTCATTTTTGCAATGCATTTAGTTGATAACGATTGTGTTTCTTTTATTTGGATAGTGTAGGAGACAGAGGTTTGGTAGTGGCTATGCAAAATAAGTGCCAGCCCTCTTAGAGCAAACAGTCTGCTCTAGGTAAGAGAAAACCATCCATGGGTGGAATATTTATTTAAACAATGACATACGACAGTGCTGTTAATCAGGTATCAGGCATGTTGTGGGTTACAGGTGTTCTTCAGAAAAAAGGAGGATTGCAGGGGGCAACAGTACCCTCCAACCTCTGACCACACCCCTCCCTGATGGGAAGGAATCAGTGGGGACCTGGGGCAGAGTCATCCAGAGCTTCTGCTCCACTTACGAAAGACCAAGTTAGGATGCAAATGCCATTGTGGGGAAGGCTGAACTTAGCCACACCCTTCTTTTTACTTGGGTTTTTAGTAGCCAAACCCTTTCGTGTGTACAATTCAATATGGGTGTGCAATTCAGATGCAATAAACATATAAGTTTAACATCTTTGGTTTTTCAAGCAAATAAGTGAAAAGTGTCCAACACAGAGTCTAGTGAAGTTTAGGCCCTTTCCCCTCCCTCGTTGGATCATCTTAAGAAGAGGCATTTTGGCAAAGTGAATTGTAACTACCAGATTTGTTTTGTTTTGGCTTTCCAGGAAATAAAGATCAGATGAGCAAAGGAAATGAAGATCAGATTAATGAAGAAGAAGAGAGGGTTTAACAAGTGATTTCAGTAAAGATTCATTGCACTATTAATTAGTCATCTGCCTCTGAATATTGCTACACTGTATACTAGGGGAGGAGCAGGGAGTGGTGGGTTTGAGAGGAACTGCCTCAGCTATCCTTGTTCTAGTTGCCGTCGTCACCTTTGTGGTCATCACCATCATCTTCCACTGCTGTTCAGTCTCCCAGTTCCCTCACTGCAGAACCCTAGGGTTTCATGGAGCACCACGAAGAACCTTCAGAAGAGGAACAGAAGAGCTGAGTTCAAGTCCCAGGTTCAGCCATTTCCTGGCTGTATTCTAACAGTGCTGTTACCCAGCCACACTCCCCCCTTTGTTTTCCCCCTGCCATATGAATGTCTGGTCAGCTTAATGTCCCCCTTATTCCCTCTGCCCTTTCGCTTGTCCTTGTTGAACAGCTTTCCTCATTTGTATCTCCTTTATTCTCACCCTAAACTCATGCCAAGGGATTCCCACTGCATGGCCAAATATTGATTAAAATTCTGGATTCTGTTCTAGATACAGAGAGCTGGAAATTGCATCCTGTGAGCCAGAGGAATGGGTTTGGTTGTGATTAGATAGTATGCATGACTGGCCCACTGCTCTTGCTATTATAAGCTGAGGATAGAATCCATTAGGTTTTCCAGGAAGATGGATAAACACATCCATCTAGGTGAATTTCAGTAATTTCTTGTTGCAATGCTAACTTGGGCTCTGGGTCAAAACATCGGGCCCCTTTTTCTGTAGCTTGAACAGTGTGTCTCTCAGTTCTTGAGCCCGAAACAGGCAGGTGTTTTCCTGCCCCAAAACACCAGGTTGTGACCTGTTCTCAAACCAGCCAAAGGCGAATTATGTAGTATTTATCTGAGGAGGAGGAGGCAGTCTGAGTTCTTCTAAACAAAAGTCTTACAGTCTTGACATTTTCTAAACAGGCTTCTCCATGTGATTTGTAGAGATGTAGGTGGTCAGAAAGGTCAGAAACAACAACTATATTAAAAACCTTAAATCAAGGGGACGTCCCTGGTGGTCCAGAGACTAAGACTCCATACTCCCAATGCAGGGGGCCTGAGTTCAATCCATGGTCAGGGAACTAGCTGCTGCATACCACAGCTAAGACCCAGTGTAGCCAATTTAATAATTATTAAAATAAAAAACCTTAAATCAATTGTGATAGTAAAACAGGTTGATGTAAAATGATGCCTGTTACGGAGACTCCAATGTGCTCATGAAAGTGTTGCATCTCTAGTTTAATGCTGAGCTGTTTGGGAAAAAGTGACTGTTAGTCACTCAGTCGTGTCTGGTTCTTTGCAACCCCATGGACTGTAGCCCATCAGGCTCCTCTGTCCATGGAATTCTTCAGGCAAGAACCCTGGAGTGGGTAGCTATTGTCTTCTCCAGGGGATCTTCCTGACCCAGGGATCAAACCTGGGTCTCCTGCATTGCAGACAGATTCTTTACCATCTAAGTCATCAGGGAAACTTGGCTATTTATCTGCCTATAATTTGCTTAAGCTTTTTTTGAGGACTTGATTTCAACAGTTTCGTTATTTAAATTGCTTCATTCTTTAAAAAAAAATACGTGTCGGAAACTGTGCTGCTGTTTCTGCCCTCCCCTCCCCAGCCCCTTCTAGAGAGATGTGAAGGATCTCCTACTTTGCTGTGTTCCACAGTTTGACCTTTAAACTAGATCTTGTATTTCCATCAGAGCCTGTTCTCCAGTTTCTTCTGGCTCTTATGTTGGACTATCTTGTAACAGAGCGACACTTGTACCAGCAAGAGGGATAAGGCTGTCACATGGCAAATGAGCTCTTTATGAAATGTTGATGCATTAACCTACATCTGACCACGCTAAAGAAATAGAGCATTACAGGAACAGTGGGATAGTGGCCAGAGAAAGAAAGGGCACCCTTTGTCCGTCAGGACCTTGATAGACAAAGAAGGAAGCCAAGAGGCTTAATGGGACAGGAATAAAGCAGGTTCTCAGTAAATGTACTAAATGCAATAATAGCTGCCTCTTATCTGGCACAGCATGTGCCAGACACTGTGAAGTGAAGCCACACACACACAGACCAGATCTTGTTAGAGACTACAAAAATATTATTGTCACTATTTTACTGATAAGGAAACTGAGGTGGTTTATTTTCACCAGTTTATTTAAGCAAGTACTTTTATGCACAAACATAATATAATCCAGGTATGTTAATGTCATGACACTTCAGCCTGGCATTCAAATCACTCTTCAGTTTTGGTACAGCCTATCTTTCCAACCCCTTTGCCGTATTCAGTGAGACCAGTCAGGAAAGTGGAAATTGCTTTAGATATTTCAAAATAGGGGAATGTAATATAAGAAATTGATTACAAAAGTGTCAGGAGAAACTGAACTCCAGCCTTTACCTTCTACCATACACCAAATTAACTTGAAATGTGTTACAGATCTCTGCATGTGACACACCAATTTAGTAGAACAAAGGATAAAAACGACAAGTTCATCTCAATTGATTCATAAAAAGCATTTGACAAAACACACAGAAACCAGTTGTTTTTCCATACACTATATGATGAACAACCTGAAAAGGAAATTAAGGAAACAATCTCATACAATAGCATCAAAAGGAATAAAGTATTTAGGAATAAGCTTAACTAAGGAGATGAGAGACTTGTACACTAAAAACTATAAAACATTGCTGGAAAAATACAAAAAATGCAAATAAATAGAAAGCCACCCCCTATTTGTGGATTGGGAGACTTAATATTGTTAAACTGTTCATACTAGGCAGAGCAATCTACAGATTCAATGCAATCCCTGTCAAAATCCCAATGTCATATTTTGCAGAAGTTAACAAAAAATCCTTAAATTTATATGGAGTCTCAAAAGACCTTGAATAACCAAAATGATTCTCTGAGAACAAAGCTAGAGGCCTCACACTTTCTGATTTCAAAGTATTTTACAAAGCTACCATAATCAAAACAGTGTAGAACTGGCATAAAAACATATGGACCAAGAAAAGCAAACAAAGAACCCAAAAATAAACCCTCACATATATGGTCAAATTCTCTGTGACAAGGGTGCCAAGACTATACGATGGGGAAGAATAATCTTCTCAACAAATGGTGCTGGGGAAACTGGAAATGCACATGTAAAAGAAAGAAGTTGGACCCTTATCTCACAAGAATCATGCAGGATGGTGGTGTCCTGGACATCTGTTGTACAACAATGTGCATGTGGTCGACAGTATTGTACTGTGTACTTGGAAGTTGTTTTGAGAGTGAATTTAATGCATTGTGATTTTTTGCCACCAAAAAAAATATTGGCAGTTTTTCATGTAGTTACACATACCCACCATATGGATCCAGCAATGTAATTCTAGGTATTTACTCAAGAGAAATGAAAATTATGCCCTCAAAAATACTTGCACATAAATGTTCATAGAAGCTTTATTTACAGTAGCCTAACACTGGAAATAATTCAAATGTTCATCAGTTTATGAATGGATAAGCAGAATGTGACATCATTAATGGTTTCATAATGAGTATACTGAGTGAAAGAAACCAGACACAAGCGTACATACTATAAAATTGCAGCTATATAAAATTACAGAAAATATATATTTATCTCGAGCCATGGTTATCCACTAGGGGTGATTTTGTCTCTCAGAGAGCATTTGGCAATGACTGAAGAGTGTTTGATTGTCATAACTGGGGAGGGGATGATGCTATTGGCATCAGTGGGTGGAGACCAAGAATGCTGTAAAATATCCTGCAATTCCCAGCACATTCCCCTGACAACAAAGAATTCTCCAACCCCAAGTATCAATTGTACCAGTGTTGACAAACCCTGAAAAAGAGTTATAAAAAGAAAGCAGATCAGATGTAAGCTGAAGCCAGGGACAGAGGGAGGAAATGACCATAAAGAGACAAGACCAAACTCTGGGGGAAATAGAAATCGAGTACATACATCCATCACATCCATCAAAACTCATCAAAATCATGCTTCATTAAAGTAGATTTATCAAAAACAAAACCAGTTTGGAAGACTGGAGGAGCAAGATATCCCAAGATCCTGAGCACACTTCCACTATTCTGATGTTGCCAGAACTGTCTGGCTTCTGCTGCGGAGACCACCAGCTCTGAGTAGGTGGTCAGGATCCTTCTCTCTCTGATTCTGTTGAAGGCATGCCCAACACTTCTGGAGCCCACGGGGACCTGCCTGAACTAGAAGGGCATGGGCTCCGCTCCTCCTCCCACCTTCCAGTCTCCTTGGCAGGACCTAAGAGAAAGCCAACTGGCAAAGGAGGCTGGGGAATGTAGCTCCCAGTCTTCTGGCTCCCTGTGGAACTGGAAAGCACAGAGGGCGGGAAGAGGGCAGAGTGTCTGTAGGCAAGATCTGGTACTTTGCTATGGTTCTCCATATCCTAAGCTACAGCCGAATCAAACCATCCACATGCCTTGACATTTGCTCTGATGATGGTTAGTCAGGTAGGTTCTCCTAAAAGAAAAGCCATCCTCCTGTAGACAATGCTTGGCCACCTTAGAGAACCAACCATTCCAGGCTTACAGTGTAAATTCATACATTTAGCCAACTGCCTCCTAAAATTGTTCAGATATAACAGGCACTTATATCTCTTAAAAGAAATGCCATCTTCCTCATCTCCATACTTCCCAGCACTAGTCAGCTCTTACCTCTGGTTTACATGTAACCTACTTCATGAGGGTTACCCAATTGGAGATGAAGTTTTCCTTACCTTTCTGTTTCTCTAGCATATTTATACCTCTCTTTTAACATATATCATCTTATATTTGATGTGCATACGTATGTGCTAAGTTGCTTCAGGTGAGTCCAACTCTTTGTGACCCTACGGACTGTAGCCTGCCAGGCTCCTCTGTCCATGGAATTCTCTAGGCAAGAATACTGGAGTGGGTTGCCATTTCCTTCTCCAGTATTAGATGTATATAGACACAGATATGATTTCTTTTACTAGATTGCTTTCAAGTTAAAAGCAGAGCCTGTGTTTAGTTCATCTTTATTTCCTCCAAAGGTCATCAACAGTGCTGTGTACCTAAGAAGTGTTCAATAAATTCCTATTGGATGAATAAGTGATAAATCAATGAATGAATACATGAAGCCTATAGATAACTTTATACTTGTAATATAAATTAATTTAATTTATAATTTTATTATAAACTATAATTTTATAATTGAAGAAATGATTATCTGCATGATATCTACCTGTCTCTCTAAACCTATCTGATAGCCTTTCCTCTTTTACTCTTTTTTCATTCCAATCATAGTCACAGTTACCAAGAGCATTCTGTATACCAGATATTATGCTTAATGCTGAAGGTTTCCTGCAGGTGGTACTAATTAGGAATTGTAAAATAGCTATTAACAGCATAAATGTTCACTAGATTTTGCTTTCTTTCCTATAAAAATTAATGTACAACTAATGCAAAAATCACCTTATGCCTTCTCTTGGCACGTAGTAAAGAATTACTCAGTGAATGAATTTTTAATGAAATCAAAAGGAATTTGAGCAATTGGAGAAAATCTTCCTCTGCTAGGTGAAGTGTCACAGGGAAAGAAAACCAGTGACAAAAAGATAAAAGCAAAGAGTGAAATCCTAACTTGAGATCTAATTTAATATCCAGACTTCAGGGAGTTCTCTTTTACTAAGTCAGGATAAAAAACAATGCTGTAAATGTCCCCAGGTGAGAAAGAATTTTCCTGATTTGAGCTCACCATGTTTACATTTATGATTATAGAGCAAACATTTAAAAAGGCAAAAGTTCCCCTGTTATAGCTGAACAATTTTTAGGAGTCACTTGGCTAAAAGGGGTGAATTTATATTGTAAGCCTGGAATGTTTGGTTCTCCAACGTGGCCAAGTATTGTCTTCGGGAATAATCTAGGGCTTCCCAGGTGGCTCGCTGGGAAAGAATCCACCTGCCAATGCAGGAGACGCGAGTTCGATCCCTGGGTCTGGAAGATCCCCTAGAGAAGGGAATGGCAACCCACTCCAGTACTCTTGCCTGGGAAATCCCATGAACAGAGGAGCCTGGCGGGCTACAGTCCACGGGGTCGTGAAGAGTCAGACACAACTGAGCGACTAAACCACAGCAGCCAAACAGAAGTCTGGCAGCTATGCCACTGCCTTTGCACAGTAGCATAGCCGTCAACACCACGGGCAGTTGGGCTGGGATTCCATTTCCGCCTCTTTCTGGTCTTGACCTCAGACAAGTTGACTTCACCTGTAAAGTGTGAAGCAGTCATTGGGGGAATCGTTCGTCTACTCCAGACCATCTTTGTGAGGGTGACATACAGAACGTGTAATTGCTTAGAGCAATGCCTGGAATTATTGTTAATATTGTTGCACAGCCTCTGAAGAAAGTGAGCCAAAGATTACCATCCCCACAGCAGAATCTACTCATAACACAGAAAATTTAAACCAAATCAGAAGTTTCTCTTCTCAAAAATTCTTGTTAAGCAAAAGAGAAAAAAGCAAGGAATACATGTGAAAGAGACACATTTCCTTACTGAAAATACTCTGCATTTGGAATCAAAGCAACTTTCCCACTAAGATTACAACAGGGAATATACATATAAGCAGTGTTTGTTGTTTAGTCGCTAAGTTGTGTCCAGCTCTTTTGTGACCCCATTAACTGTAGCCTACCAGGCTCCTCTGTCCATGGGATTTTCCAGGCAAGAATACTGGAGTGGGTTGCCATTTCCTTCTCCAGGGGATCTTCCTGACCCAGGGATCGAATCCATGTCTCCTGCACGGGCAGGCAGATTCTTTACCACAGAGCCACCTGGGAAGGCCTCAGCATCCAAAGCAACGTCCAGAAGGATGCTAATTTCTTTGAAAACTTATTTATCAAGTACATAGTGGGGGGGAAATAAGCTTTTATATGGTGCAGAACATGTGAACATCAAACTTACTGGAGAAATAGAATACCTGGGGGATGATATTCGTCAATCCCTTATTTTCTCTCAACACAGAGAACACATCATGAGGGCGAGGTTTGTTAGTTCCTAACAGAGGAGGATTTATTCCAGCCACTACTTCTCTGTGCCTCCTTTCATAAGTCAGGCAGTGGAGTAAATATCTAGGATGGCTCATTTTCTGCTCTAGCTTTGAATAACCATCATTTAGAAACAATTAAGTAGGACAGCAGAGATTTCAGATGAAAAGTGTCCCGTCAAGTTAATAAAACACACAGTTAGTGAAATGTAAACCAAAAGATGCATTAAAAAAAATAAAAAGCCAAACCATTCTTGGTCACAGGGAACAGTGTTTTCTTCAACTTACCCTGGTCAGTTCCCTGGCGGTCCAGAGATTAACACTCTGTGCTTCCACTGCAGCGAGTACAGGTTCGATCCCTGGTCAAGAAACTAAGATCACACATGATGTGTGACACAGCCTAAAAAAAAGAACGACTTATACCAGGCACAAGACCTCTTAGATGCATGCTTCTGAAACTTTTATCGTTTCTGTGAGAATCTAGTAAAAGCAACCCTCTCCCCAGAAAAATGCATATATGCACATAACCATATAGGCGTGTATGTAACTGTGGATACGTGGACTCCCCTGAAAGTCAGCATCTTCTGGCCTTTGTTACTGGTGCTTAGGCCTTCCCTGGTGGCTCAGTGGTGAAGAATCCGCCTGCCAATGCAGGAGACACAGGTTCAATTCCTGGGTCAAGAAGATCCCCTAGAGAAGGAAATGACTACCCACTCCAGCATTCTTGCTTAGCACATCCTCAGACTAACTCTCAACTCTGAAGTATAGATGCAGTCAAGTTCATGAACTCTGGTGTCAGAGAGGCCTTGGTGTGAATTCTGAATCCAACTCTTACTGCCGTGTAAACCCAAGAAGTTTTTTACTTTTCTGAGCCTTAGTTTTATCACTTGGAAATAGAAATAATGATTTTTCCTTTGTCACAGGTTAATTGTGAATACTCAGTTGGACAATCTAAAGTACTTAGATAGATAGTCCCTGGCATATGTTAATACTAAGTAGTCAATAAGCACTCTATGGTTGTTAGTTAGTAAAACATAAAGCTTGACACCCTATGCATCCATCACCCTATGATACACTATGTCCAGAGAGGAAATTCAATTTCACTGCTTCAAACATGTACCAAGTGCCTCCTCCTTATGGAGGGATGCGGTACCTTCCGAAATGGGAATGTTGACATTGGATGGGCCCAGAGCCTGTTAAGTGAGACAGACCCCAACCTGCCCAAGACAGGACAGGCCACATCTCAGGTTGGGAGGAACGTTATATCATCCAGGCCCACTGTTATAGAGATAGTTATAGCAAACCCACAGCAAAAGTACAGCTTTAGCTGTAGCGTCCGTTTCACAAAAGGAAACCTGTGAGTTGGACTATAAAGAAAGCTGAGCACCGAAGAATTGATGCTTTTGAACTGTGGTGTTGGAGAAAACTCTTGAGAGTCCCTTGAACTGCAAGGAGATCCAACCAGTCCATCCTAAAGGAAATCAGTCCTGGGTGTTCATTGGAAGGACTGACGTTGAAGCTGAAACTCCAATACTTTGGCCACCTGATGCGAAGAGCTGACTCATTTGAAAAGACCCTGATGCTGGGAAAGATTGAGGGCAGGAGGAGAAGGGGACGACAGAGGATGAGATGATTGGATGGCATCACCGACTCAATGGACATGAGTTTGGGTAGACTCTGGAAGTTGGTGATGGACAGGGGGGCGTGGCGTGCTGCGGTTCATGGGGTCGCAAAGAGTCAGACATGACTGAGCAACTGAACTGAACTGAACTCTTTAGGTAACATTCTTTGTATTAAAGAGGAAAGAAAGAAACCAAAGTCCATATGAATAATTTATGGACTAAATGGAATTAATAAAAACAAATCCTGCCACTAAGAATTTTTTGGTTAACCACAGTTAGCCTACTGATGGATTTTACTTAGAATTAAATGTGCTAATATATGAAAGTAGTAGTTATGAGTCAACAAAATAGGTCACAGAGCTCCATTTAAAGCAGTGTTTTCTGCTTACCATCTAAGCAGATGCTCTTTAACATTGTGATAAAGAGATTCAGGATGGAGTGTTAGATACACTGGATCAATCTTTAAATCCACCAAAATACTTTCTCTGTGCTGAAGTGAATATAATATAAAAGAAGCAGACTCATAGATACAGAGAGCAAACTAGTAGTTACCAGTGGGGATCGGGTAAGAGGTAATTTAGGGGTGGGGAATTAAAAGACACAAACTATTGGGTGTAAAACTAGCTCAAGGATGAATTGTACAACACAGGGAATATAGCCAATATTTTGTAATAACTATAATGAAAATTATACAACCTTTAAAGTTGTATGAAAATTAAAAAGTAGTGAAAAATAAAATATTACTTTAATAAAACATCTTACCTCTGTTCCTATCATAACAAACCATCACCATGTTTCATCTGTTTTGCTGCAGTGGTTTTTGCTGGATTACCTCCACCCTTGACCTACCAATCTATTCTTCTCTTAACTGCAAGAGTGATTTTTTAAAATATTAAGCAGGTCATATTACTCCCTGTTTAAATTCTTTCAATGTCCTTACAATGAATGAAACCAAGAGAAGAAAGGAAGAGTGTCTAGTAGTATTGGGCAACTGTGTCAATGGGCTAAGTATTTTTTCATCTGTGAAATAGAAATAATAATACCCCCACACCAAAGGGTTGTTGTGAGAAATCAACAAAGACCAATGTTATTTTTGTATTCATTGTATATTAGCTTTTGCAAGAAAGAAGGTAAAATTCAGTGAACATTTTTTTTCAGTTAACAGTTATTTTATACTCCCCAATTAGTTCCACCTACAGAGAACCTTAGTGTCAGCATTTTTACTTGTACTCTTATGGTCTCAAATTAAAATATCTGCTTTGATTAAAGAGAGCCTTCCCTGGTGGTTCAGATAGTAAAGAATCTGCATGGAATTCAGGAGACCCAGGTTTGATCCCTGGGTGACAAGATCCCCTGGAGAAGGAAATGGCAACCCACTCTGGTATTATTGCCTGGGAAATCCCATGGACAGAGGAGCCTGGCAGGCTACAGTCCATGGGGTTGCAAAGAGTCAGACATGACTGAGCGACTAATAGTTTCTTTCTTCTTTTGATTAAAGAAAAAAATTCTGTTTTTAAAAATTATGGAACAAATATAGTTCAATTAAAAACATAGCACAGACTAAAGAATAATTTCAGATGTCTTCAGATCATTTTTTAAAGTTTCGGAATGAAAAATGATTAGATACTGTGGTTGATGCAGTGTCCCATCATGAAAATTGAACCACTTTTTGGCAAATCTCTATTTGTATTGATTTGAATTTATCCTTGCCTAGAGCCATGCAGGACAGTCAGTTTCCAAAATAGCATTATAAACTCAACAGCCAATAGTTATAGCAATCCACACGGCCCTTTTTTCTTTCAATTGACACATTCCAACTTAGAAAGCACCATAGTGAGAATGAAGCCATGAAATCTGCTGAGGCTGGTGGCTGAGAAGACAGGCGTGAAGGTGAGAACCTGCAGGCACAGTGAGCTATCTGTATACCAGTCAGCTCTTATCTGTGCTTTGTTTGTGTACTTGCTCTATTGAAAGCCTTAGAATCACTCAGTGATGAGCTCTTTGGTTGACTTGTAGTTTACTTGTGAGCTATAATATTTGGCTTCTTATGAGTTGAATTGATTCATGGACTATTGCCCAAAAGAACAAGAAGGAGGAGGAGGCAGATCTGAAATGGAAAGCAGTGGGAGGGGGGAGGATATATCTCTACAACATAGACCTCATTCTAATTTTTTAAAATTTTTATACAATTTTTAATGGTTATACTCCATTTACAGTTATTACAAAATATAGGCTATATTCCCTGTATTGTACCACATCCTTGTAACCTGTCTTACATTAGTTTGTGCCTCCCACTCCCCCAGCCCTATCTTGCCCCTCACCCCACTGGTAACCATAGTTTGTTCTCTGTGTCTATGAGTTTGCTTCTTGTCTCTTGTATTCACCAGTTTGTTGTATTTCTAGATTCCACATATAAGTGTTATTATACAGTATTTGTCTTTTTCCATCTGACTTATTTCACTTAGCATAAAACCCTCCCAGTCTGTCTATGTTGCTGCATATGGCAATATCGTGTTCTTTTTTATGACCAAGTAGTAGTCCGTTGTAAATACATACCACATCTTCTGTATCCATTCATCTATCTTGGAAACGTACATTGCTTTCATATCCTTAGTCCTCATTTTTTATCTCCAGGAGTAAGAATATTCCTGTTTTCTTTATACCTCAGAGCAGTGAATTCTCCCATTTAGTGCATACTTGTACTAAATATACAATAGCAGGCTTTCTTCTTGATTAAGAGAAAACTTTTTAGTAGAAAACAACATGTTGAAGAGTTATGGCAGAAGAGAAACTTACAACTCTTTATCACTGGTAATTCTATTAAATAATTCTTTATAGAGCACCCACCATGTCTGAGGCACTGTGCTAGACTTGCATCAACATATACACAAGTAAACTGTAACAACTGGAAAGACATCTGATAAACCTGGTACAAACTCTCATTTTATAGATTTTAAAACTTTAGCCCCAGAGGAGAAAGTGACTTATACAGAGTAACATGTATAATTACTTATAGCTGAGACTGCTGCTGCTGCTGCTAAGTCGCTTCAGTCGTGTCCGACTCTGTGCGACCCCATAGACGGCAGCCCACCAGGCTCCCCCGTCCCTGGGATTCTCCGGGCAAGAACACTGGAGTGGGTTGCCATTTCCTTCTCCAATGCATGAAAGTGAAAAGTGAACGTGAAGTCACTCAGTCGTGTCCGACTCTTCGCGACCCCATGGATTGCAGCCTACCAGGCTCCTCCATCCATGGGATTTTCCAGGCAAGAGTACTGGAGTGGGTTGCCATTGCCTTCTCCCAAAGCTGAGACTACAGTCTCCTAAAGTAAGATAGGATCCCAGCTCTCATAAATATAATTTTAAGTGTTAGTTGCTCGGTCATATCCAACTCTTTGTGACCCTTGGACTGTAACCTGCCAGGCTCCTCTGTCCATGGAATTCTCCAGGCAAGAATACTGGAGTGGGTAGCCATTCCCTTCTGGAGACCCCTGGAGGGGATCTTCTTAACCCTGGAATTGAACACAGGTCTCCCGCATTGCAGACAGATTCTTTACCATCTGAACCACTAGGGAAACCTATATAATTTTCTCATTGTAAAAGTGATGCTTATGGAGAGCACTGAGTAAAAAGTATGGATTGAACACATGAAATTACTTCTAGGCACTCCTAAAACCCCACAAAAGCTATAGCAAAGGGATTTTCCAACATGGACAGGGGAAATGTAGGAAGAAACGCTGGCAAAATTTGGGCAACTGGGAAGAAATGAATAAAGCATCAGTGACTTAGTGGACCTAAAAATCAGAGCAATCCTCTGTCTCTGGCTGTGCAGATTGTGTCCTGCCCAAATCCATTCCCCACTGCTTACTACAATTCCAGAGTGAAAGCTTCCACCAGGTGGTGATGAGCGCATAACCATGAGGAGAAAACAAGTGCTAAGCAGAGGTGAAGAAGAGGAGGACCACCCCAGTTTGCATCAGAGAATTCCCCAACGGTCAGGGATGCAAGGTACCAGATAGCTCTGGAGAAGAGGATAAATGAGAAGGAAGTACACACGTGCAAAATAAAGATGGACTATAGGTACAGGTACAGGTATAGATGGGCTTCCCTGGTAGGTCAGCTGGTAAAGAATCCACCTGCAGGAAACACAGGTTAGATCCCTGGGTTGGGAAAATCCCCTGGAGGAGGGCATGGCAACCCACTCCAGTATTCTTGCCTGGAGAATCCCATGGACAGAGGAACCTGGCCGGCTACAGTCCAGGGGATCACAAAGACGTGGACACAACAGAGCGACTAAGCACAGCACAGCATAGGTATAGGTATAGATGTAGATACAGTGGATCAATAGATGTAGCTATAGATATTTAGCCAGCCTCGAATGTATATGGTGTGAGGCAAGGATCCAATTTCACCCTTTTTCTGCATGACTAGTTTTATTGAATGTTTGTGTACATGTGTTTTTTACATTTACTTATTTATGTGGCTGAGTCAGGTCTTAGTTGTGGCGCATGGGATCTTCTGTTGCAGCCCATGGACTCTCTAGTTGCAGCGCTCAGGCTGAGTTGCTCCATGGCATGTGGGATCCTAGTTCCCCAACAAGGGATCAAACCTGTGTCCCCTGCATTGCAAGGCAGACTGTTAACCAGTGGACCACCAGCAAAGTCCCCTGAATATTTGTTGAATGCCACCATTGACAAAGCTAAATGCTTCTATCCAAGATCTGCTTCAAAAGTTTTATTCTACCCATTGATCTGTCTATATATTTTTTCCTTTCTTTTTTTTATTTATTTTTATTAGTTGGAGGCTAATTACTTTACAATATTGTGATCTGTCTATATTAATGTGAACCTCATGCACCTTTGGGTCTAGGAAACACTTTAGATCTCAGTCTTTAGGTTGGCTACACCCCTATGAGACACTTTATTTCTCTAAAACTGATTCTTAAGACCATAACTCTTTGTCAGTTCTCTGTTTGTCTCTTTGTAAACATTTGAAAATTCACTGCCCTTCATGAAACTCATATTTATTTTTTTTAACTGTACCTCAACATGAAGAAATTTTACCAGTGATTATGAGAGCAAAAGTATTATAACCATCTGCATTCTCTAGTACTTAGATATTCTGTTGGTCTTTTAACTGCATGTTTCTTCTGTAGGGTAATGGAACCTACAAGATCTTCTGGTTTTATTTATTTATTTATTTATTTTTTGATCTTCTGGTTTTAAAACTGCCTTATAGGCTTCCCTGGTGGTACAGATGGTGAAGAATCTGCCTAGGTTCGATCCCTAGGTTGGGAAGATCCCCTGGAGAGGGAATGGCAACCCACTCCAGTATTCTTGCCTGGGAGAATCCCATGGACAGAGGAGCCTGGTGGGCGATAGTCCATTGGGTCACAGAGAGTCAGACACAAGTGAGCGACGGACACTTTCTGTCTTTGATGGGCGGCTGAGCTCCCCAGCGTCCCCTGTTCATACTCCCTAGCTTACCTTTGCATCCCAGTCATACAGAAATACAGTCTGATGTCTGCACAAAGCTGTCTATCAACTCCAACTGTCTGTACACGCTACTGCTAGTGCTTAAAAGATTCATCCTTCTCATTTATCTGGCTGAAATGCAAGTTATCCTATAGGACTCAGTTTAGACATGGCACCCCGTGGAAAGCTTTCTTAGACTCAGCAAATGGTTGCGTAGCCCCCTTACCTCCTATAACACCAGGTACATCTTATAACAAAGAGCTTATCATGTTGGGGTGTAATTGACAAGTCAGTGGTCTGCCTGCCTACTAGACAGTAAGCTCCTTGAGGACTGAAATTGCCTCATTTTTACCCCTATATCCCTACAGCTAGCACAATTCTTAGCATATAGTAGGGACTCGATTATATGTTGAGTGAATGAATGATATATGTTCACTGAAGCATGTTTAGGAGTAAAGCTAAATTTTTTGAAGAACAGAAAATAATTATAAGTCCCCAAATTTGAGACAACTCTTATTAACACCATTGGCTTTCTTATTTCCAGTTAACTTTCTCTGTTGACTTCACTGCACATAAAGCTTTGAATACTTCTGTTTTCATTTACTGGGAGCATTTTCTTCTGTAAATACAGACTCTTTGGAAACATCACTGTAATTATAATAAGAAGATTGTCTTTTAGAAGTAACATAGTTTACTGAGATATTTTTTATTGTTAGGCTTTGTTACTTGCAATGTTTTGCTGCTATAAATAATGCTTAAATGGATACTTTTGCATCTCTGATTATTTCTCTGTAATATACTGTGGAAATGAAATTACAGGGTGAAAATTTCATAGTTCTGAATGCAGTTGATCAAAACATCTACTGCAATGTACCCTTAACTGTAATACAGTCTTTTTTAAAGAGTGAAGATTTCATAACAAAAAGGAGTAACTCCCTTTTACCTGATATTTATTGGTCAATTGTATTACATTCTTTTGTGAATTGTATAAGAGTAACCTTTACCCATTTCTTCTGCTGGACTCTTAGTTTTTCTTATTTATTTAAAAGTTCTCTGTATGTTAAGAATACAACCCTCAGTGAATTTTTTACAAATATTCCCAGCATGACATAATACTTTTTTTCTGGCCCCATGCAGATGCAGGACCTTAGTTCCCTGACTAGGGATCAAACCAGTGCCCCCTGTAATGGAAGTGCATAGTCTTCACCACTAGACCACCAGGGAAGTTCCCCAGGGTGACATTTACCTTTGTTCTTATTGTTCATGTTTTTAATATTCTTAGAAATTTTATGCACATTTATCAGTCATTTCATCTGTGAATTGTTCAACTGCTTTTCCATATAGAATTTCTTGCCTTACTTAAAGATATTCAGTGTATTTTTTCCTCCTTAGATATATACTTATAAGATACATCTTTTCATAGTGTGAGAAGGGCTTCCCAGCTGGCACTGGCAGTAAAGAATCCACCTGCTCCTGGAAGAGACATAAGAGATGTGGGTTTAATCCCCGAGTCAGGAAGATCCCCTGGAGGAGGGCATGGCAACCCACTCCAGTATTCTTGCCTGGAGAATCCCGTGGACAGAGGAGCCTTGTGGGCTAGTCTGTGGGATCACAAATTGATGTGACTCACCACACACGCACTTAGCATGAGAAGATAGCTAGACTTTTTTCTTATGTATTTATTTTTTACAAACTAGCCGGTTTTCCTGATACCTTCTCTTGGGCTTCAGTGAAATGGAAGGCAGCTATGCTAGCCACTGTACCACCAAGACTTTGGCATCAATGAGCTGTTATTAAAGGCGGTCGTATTAAGCCTCTGAAGACATAGCTCGGTGTTCACCATGAACTTTTTTCCCCCTCAGGTGAGCAGGAGCCAGCTATAAGCAGTGATTCTGATATCTCACTGATCATGGCGATGGAGGTTGGACTGTCTGATGTAGAACTTTCCACCGACCAAGACTGCGAAGAGGTGAAGTCTTGAAACAGCAAATAGAGAAAAAAGGGATGGTAGGACGCGAGGGGAAGGAAGGGAGGAGTGCACCAAGATTGGACCTGGCACTCACGTCTCCAGAACACCTTGGCAACTCCAGCGCGCTCCACTTAAGAATGGTACTGCTAAGCAATATCCAAAGTCCCGTTCATCAGGATGCAGTTCGTCCACGTCGGCGCCAGCCCTGGCCTTGGCACCTGCGAAGCTGAAAGCTGATTTTCTCTCCCATGTCCTTATAGACACACACTTCAGAAGTTCCTGAAACAGACTGAAAGGACACTCTTAGGGCTTCTTAGTTTCATTTCAGTTTTTCCCGGGGTCTTATTTTCCTATTTGGGGAATGTGGTTGATTTCTTTTGCAGTTTCTTTTTAAGGACTATGTATAGTTTACTTTATGTTCACTCCTTTGTGTTTCCTTTGATTCACTCCAGCTTTTGTACCGAGTTCTGTTTAGAAGCATCAGTTCCTGCTCTGACCAGTTTGTATTCCATCTCTGAGATTAATGGCCTTGACCTCTCAGCATGAAGTGTGCATGGCTTTGGGAAGTGCCTCGGCACCTTGAAACAGTCTAAGGCCAGCTTTCGTTTAGAATCTAAATTCTTTTAAGTGGGTCTTAAAACTCCCAGCTGCCAGAGACCCCAACACCGAGCTCTTGAGTCTGCGGAGGCCACCGCTCATGTGTTTCAGCTACACACCCTGGCTTCCACTTGCCCAGCTCTGGTAAGGACCCACGTGACTTGAGAAGGAAGCTCTAGGGAGGCACGTCAATCCCTCTGGGTCTTAAGAGTCTTTGACTGAAATTCTGAAATCACAATTTCCCTCTCGGGGCATTAGTGCCATTCTATGTGGCTCTAGGGCTTGTCCGTTGCTGGGACAACAAGCCTAATTTTCAAACCAGATACCACATACTCTTCCTGAAAGTGAAATGTCTGTTGCATTGGTTTCCCCAAGGCTACGACAATCTTCTGTTACCTCCATGAGTGGGTCCTGCAGGAGATGGAAGCTTTAGAAAAGATCCAAGCATCTTTGGATCCAACACAGTGGGGGCTGCGAGTGCATCCAGGTCTTACCTTAATTCCAGTACACTTCTGTTCAACCTCACCAGACCTCGAAGAAAGGATTTAGGTGAGTCCTTAGGAAACTGCTTCCCAGGGCTCCCCTGAGTGCGTCTAGATACCAAGTGAGAGGTGGGAGGTGGGGTGTAATAGAACACTCGATCTAAAAAGTACAGCGTGGGAATTGTTGAAATCAAGTTTCTCCTGACTGAGAGACAAAGTCAGAGGGAGAGGAAACGAGGTATCAAAATGAATTCTGAAAATCCACCTGGTGTTTTTAAACTCTTTATGTTTTTATTCTTTTTTTGTAACTATGACAGAGATGTGCTATTTTTTCAGTGGGCAATTTTGTAATACATTTGAGATTCTCCAGATGCACGGATGACTAAGGCAGTGTAAATTGTTTCTCTGGACCATTAGATGGATCACCTCGACATCTGTGAAAGGCCATGCTGCTGGGCATGGGTTACCTGGGAAAGAAAGCTCTCACCGAGCTATTTACGTATGTGATGAGGCCCTTCTGCCTTGCCACACTCATCCTCATGCAAACACAGAGTTTGGTCCTGCTGTAAAACCGTGCTGCCTGCTGGAACACGTGTAGATGTCAAGGGAGACCCCTGAAGGCTTTTTTCTCTGCCTTTAACGAGTTCCTATTTGATCCTTTCTAAGTAGGCAGCAAGGGCAGAGAAAATGGTCACCACCTTCAGAAATGTCTCATCTCTGTAGGAGTCCAACACTTCCTGTCATGAAATCCAGGGTCTCCAAGGCAGGGAGGAGTAAAGGCAGTGCTGAATCCAGAGTCGGGAGGCAGAGATGAGCCGCGTGCTTGCTGGGCCTCGGCTTCAGCGTCTGTAAAGAGAAGGTGTTTAACAAGATGATGCCCGAGGCTCCTTCCAGTCTTAGGACCACTAATGAGCATTTTGCCAGGGGTACCCATTTTTAGCAGTGAGTGATGACATACAGCAGACTTTCCACCTTGGGCAGGCAGAGTTACTTGACATGTAACATATAACAGCTTTCTGAGACTCAGCACGCCTGTGTGGCTGAAACTGACTGTCTAAATAATGGAAGTTCTAAGTCCAAAGAGGAGTTGCTTTGTTTTGCCTTGCTTTAAAAGCCACACTTAGTCACAGAGTTTGCAGTCTCTGGATACCTTCAAATCCTAGTTCTCAGTGTAGAATTCTTCGTCTCGAGGTATTTCTTTTTCTAGGTCAGCAAAAACCTGTACCACCTACCCCTCCTTCAGTCAGCTTTGTCCAAAACAAAGTTTGGTGTTAAGGTAAGGGGAATGAGGAGGACAATTCAACAGCCAAGGAATATAAATTGGATACCATGCCCAGAGAGAAAATGCCTTTGGGATTGGTGGGTGTTCTCGCTTCCTGCCAGTGACCAGGTAGCTCAGGAGTTGGTTGCTTATGCAACCATAGGTGCCATAGCCTAGCAGCCCCTAAAAGATGCTGCCTAGGTGATGACGGGCCCAGGTGGCAGAGCTGAGTGTGTGGACCTGACCCTAGGAAGGTTCTGCTGCAAGCTCCCCGCGTCTAGAAGGTTCTCCTTTACCAAAGATGTGTTTCTGAAGAGTTTTCCCATGACTTTGGTAATTTTAAGACCAAAAAAAAAGTAATTAGCTGGCATGGAAGCATTCAAAAAAAAAAAAAAATGGAAAGAGTCATTCTCACACAGCACGTCCCCCCAAAGAATAAACCCTGACCTGGGCCCCCTGTGGCTCATAGAAAGTATCAAAGGGCGTGGGAACCCTCTTGAAGCATCTGCAGCCCTGATGTGCATTTTTCTGTAGGGCCTAGACCAGCACTCTCCAGTAGAAATATAGTAGAAGTCCCACGTGTAACTGTAAATTTTCTACTGGCCACAGTTTTAAAAAACAAAAGAAAATAGGTAAAAGTAATTTCCATAATATACTTCTTTGTTCCAACATTATTGTTTCCACAGGTAATTAGTAGAAAAAGTATTCATGAGATACTTGACATTCTTTTTCATACTAAGTCTACCAAAGGCAGCATGTGTTTGACAGTCACTCAACTGTCCATTTGGACTGGCTAATTCTCCAGTCCTCAGCAGCCCACGTGGGTCATGGTCACCCTCAGAGAGCACAGGGCTAGAGCTTCTCCAGTGTTCTCCCAAGATTCCCTGACCCTTGCAAAGAAAAGGGGCTAAAACCTAATTACCACTAGAGAGAACTGGATCCCACCCAGGTCGCCTAATGAGAGGCCCAGAGACCCACTTGTCTTGTAATGGATAAATATTCAGACCATCCTTCCTGAAATTTTTGCTGGACCTGTTTAACCGTACCACAGATGTCCATGACCATTTGCTGTTACTTCCTTGACCAGTTTTTTTGTTTGTTTGTATTTTAAAGAAGTCACCCAGAGCATGTTGGTTTGGTGCTGAGACAAAATTATATCCTTCACTTCCACCCTTGGACTGATGTGCGGCACTCAGGAGCCAAACAGAATTCCAGATTCTAGTAATGCAGATTTACTTCCACCCCTTGTCCCCCTGCAGATGGTCTTTTCCTAGTTCCAGTGGCCCCTAGCCCCATCACTATGGCTAAAATGCATGAATTTTGGGGGGAAAAGTGGCAAGGTACATATTGACTCCAAATACGAGACTCTGTGTGGCCTTCTCAATACAGGAGAAGTCTTAAGAGCTTGTGACTTTCCAGCCTCAAGTTGGTGAATTATGATGCCCTGCAACTCAGAAACCAGCTCTCAACTCAGAAGTAAGCATCCCCCGTCGGCTCCAAGGATGTGGGCAAGAAAACGAGCATCCCCATTCCCTCAGAGTAATTTAGAGTCCCCTCTAGGAACTGCTGCATCCTGTGTGGCTGGTCCCTTTGGGCAGAACTGAGCTTCGATCATGAATAGAGCATGAGTATTTTGATTTCATCTCTAGGTTTTGGTTACCCCTAAAATGTCAACTCTGTCATCCTGGCAGGGAGTGATGGAGAGCTTGGAGAAGGTAGAAAGTTAAAAGTAGCAAAGGCGTCTACCTTTTCTCACATCACTGAGTAATGATCATGACCATACAGGCAAAGAGGGTTTTTTTGTTGTTGTTTTTAATTGGGGGATAATTGCTTTACAATATCGTGTTAGCCTCTGCCGTACATCGACATGAATCAGTCACAGGTCAGAGAGATTTCTCTGTTTGTTTTGTTTTCCCTCATTCTGATGGAAACATCCTGCATGTTCCTGGGTCTGGATTTGGTCATCCCAATCCATGGTACCCAGTGGCTAGTTCAGTTACTGCTCTTACATTCCTGAAGCTGACATCTTTTCAGAACCAAAAATGATGACGGACAGCCTGTCTTGGGACTCTTACTACCATCATGTTCATCGGGTCGAGATGAAAATTCTTGCAGAGCATTTAGTTGTCTGTTGAATGCATCACCTGGACTGAAAACAAAGAAACCTCATCAAAGCAAAACCCTTTCAGAAAACCACAGAGAGAGTCACACCCTCTGTGGAGGGAGGACCCAACCCTCTGTGGTAATAGACAGAGCCTCTGAAGCCATTTCTGGTAGCATTTTTTAATAGTACTTTCATTTAGATTTCTTTCCTTTCTTTGTCTGGGTGTGTCTCTCTCTCTGGCTCTCTCTGACTGCCTATCTCTTTCTTTGTATGCACACCCCCACACACATCCTTTTCCCATCTTTCAGGACAGAAAAACCTTAGTGGATCTGAAGAGGTGTTATTATTGTGATTACCATCGTTCCTGTTGTTGACGTTTTTCTTCTTTTTATTGTGTGGCAGAATCTATCTCTGCACTTCTGATGAGGAAAACCAGTTGACTATAAAAGCAAATTAACTTCCTCTGTAGTGGAGTTTGCCTCATTTTCACTTCTCATGTCACTAATTTTATCACAGACCACCTCTAGCTATTGCCTTAAAAAAAAAAAGACTTCCTTGCCAGAAAAGTCTCCGAGGCAAATAATGGCAAGGTAACAATTCCAGAATGCTGTCTAATCGGTTATCTTCCACCCCCAGCATCTCTGACCTTCTCAATTCACCACAGGCCCCCAGGGTTAGGATTTCTTGGAAAAACACATGGGCTGTACCGTATCCAATGTCCACTCCTGCTTCTTAACATCTTGGCACAAGAACTTGCTCTTTGTAAGTGATCTGAGAGGCCACTTCTTCCTTGAGACTGAAAAAGAGGCAGAAAGAAACCATTTCCCCAAAGGGAGAGACACACAGTTCCTTGTGAGGTGCCCTGCATCACAGAACTCCCTCTATGCTACTGGCATGGCCGGAGCTGAACAGTACTTTTGACGAGGGCAATTAAAAGGTGGTGAGGATACAGCTTCCTGATGACTCAGCGGGTAAAGAATCCTCCTGCAATACAGGAGACACGGGAGATGCCAGTTCGATACCTGGGTCGGGAAGATCCCCTGGAGGAGGAAATGGCACCCCACTCCAGTATTTGTGCCTGAAAAATCCCATGGACAGAGGACCCTGCTGGGCTATAGCTCAGACGGTCGCAAAGAGTCAGACACGACTGAGTAACTAAGCGCTCATACACAGGGATGCTTTTACCCACTGGAAGTTAGCAAAGAGGATGGCAGGGAATGTACATGGATGCTCTTCCCGAATCAGTGAGCATCCTCCAGTTTTACAGCTGATCTCTCTGGGGGCTTGTGTTCGTCTTAAGGAGTTGAACACTTGTGAGTTAAACACTCCTGATTGCAAAGAAGGTTGGGATTATCTGAAAAATAAATTAATTCTGAGAAGCAGGTGTGCGTTTATCATCACTAGCCTCTTACCTTCCTGCCCTCCCCTCCCCATCTCATGACTCCAGGCCCTTTGTAATTTATAAAGACCCACAGACGAGTAGCCACACTGTGCTCTTTGAGCCTTTGGGTGTCACTAAATTAATCATCCCAAAACTCAAGCAGTGCATCCAGAGCCTGGATGTAGACGCTTCATTATCAAGCCCTTTAATTGCAAAACCTGCTCATTCTGCAAAGGAGCTGCTGAGGTCATTTCCATCTCTCTTTACTGTCCTCTAAATGATGCCTGCCTTGAGTGCTTCATGATCAAGTGGCTTCTCCAGAAATCTCCATGATTAAAGACCTTCTCATCCTTGTGCCACTGTTAACATTTGCATTTACCACCAAGCCATCTGTCTCTGGCCACTGGATAAATATTTGTTGAGGATAATGATAAGTCAAAAGCATACATCTCTCCAGAGGCTCTGCAGGTCTGAAGAGAGAGAGGGAGAAAAACCCGTGGAGAAGGTACCTCATTCTGAGTCACCTGAAGTCGTTGCTTGGCAGGACATCTGTGGTCTTGTCATCCTTAGTGAAGTGAAGGACTTGGAGAAGTAGAGAAAATCAGGTGGGGACCATGTGTACTGTATAAACCAAAGACCATCCAAACATGTGTCCACCCTCCAAATGGACACATGTTTCTTCCAGTGGCTAGTTTAACTTTTTCCCAGTGTGCTCATAAATAAAAGTGAAGTTGGTTCGCTTGGTCGAATGAAACTGTGAATGAAATCTTAGGGGTTTTCTCTTGCAGGCTGGATTTCTCTTATGAAATCCAGAAATCTAAAAAAGAAAAAACAAAAAAGGTATCATGGCCTTAGTACTGCACCATCTTGACAGTCGAGTGCTTAGTCTCCTTTTCCCTCAAAAGTTTCAGACAAATTGAGCGCTTTGTTGAACTCAGAATATTGTTCTCTTTGAGAATGTGAAGATTTTAAATAGCCAAAGAATTTTCGTGTATAAGAGCTAGTTAATTATAGCATATCCTGCTCTTTTGAAGAAAATACCAAACTATTGCCTGTAGTAATAGATCATGAAGCCACGGCAGGACTTTTCAGTCTGTGTTTGTGTTGGCATCTATGGTACAGTGTTAAACAGGATGTTATTGCAAGGGAGCAGGGTGCCCTCTGCTGGAATTCTCACCATTATCCTTTCAGCCAACTCATTTGACGAGAGTCACCATTTCCTCAACAACTAGTAGTGATTTGCCTTTTATTGTAGTTTCCTCAGTAGTTGAGAATTTGGTCCACTTTTGTCAAAAATAGGGAGGAATGTCACAAACTCTGAAAATTGGAGGAGGGCCCCATGGAACATCTCTCTGTCAGCAGCCCCCATCTTCCACAAACTGTTGAAAGGATATTGTTTGCTCTATTTGCAAAGGAGATGCCTCTGGCTGGAATGTTTGTACAGAGTTCTAAGACAAGGGCCTAACTGTTTTGTAACGTTATCTCAACTTTTTTCTTGTCAAATTGCAAAGGAAGATCAATAAACAGATTTCTTTCGTATGAATGTAAATGGTGTGAGATACTGATGTGTTTTGTACATGTACATAATATATTTACTTCCTGCTTTCACATTAGTAATCTGCAATGGTTGTACCATTTTATAATTAGAAAGAGATGTCGGGGTGGGGGAGGGGAGGGAGGGGTTGTTATTTTTATAGTGAGATGTCCCTTATATTTAGAAAACTTGAAGTAATTTTGTACTTGTGAAAAGTTACATTCCATTCGTTTCTTGAAAAAATAATGGGTGTTGTTCTTTTAAATGTTCACAAGCTGGAAGGATGATTATTCTAGTTTCTGGGAAGAGCCTCCCAAGTAGTATATACAAGACGCTGATTCTGTGGACTGCAGATCAAGACCAGCAACTGACAGCTCAGCAATGTGAAAAGAAAAGAAAAACCAACGTATTTTAACCTCTTTAGGTAGGAAATTATTATTCTGTTTGGGAAGGGGCAAAATCTCCTACAAAGAATGAATTTACCATTTGGAAATAGTTCAGACATGACATCTTAAATCAATGTTTAATCCCTTCATACTAACAAGAAAAAAATTCAGTGAATTTATTACCCACCCACCACCCTCTTCCAACACAGATTATGTGCTTTCATTGTAAAATGAACAACGTCACTGGTAGAGTTTCACTCAGCGTCACCTCGAGGTCTTTCCGGCCAGTCTGAAGATCCCACATGTAATGGTCCCTAACTCAATTTCGCGATACTCAGATTATGAGACTTTTTCCTTGTTGGTTGTTTTTTTTTTTTTTTTTTTGCCATATGACTCAAAATCACCAAAGTTACTCCTCACGGCCTTTTCACGAGTAACTTCTTATTTGAACTTTGGTTTGTTCTTAATTGTTAAAAAATTTTTTTTTAGTAGTGAATTATGTAGCTGTGCTACCCAAACATTATCTTCCATACAAGTCACAGGCATATTTAAATGATTAGTTCAGATGGTGTAGTTATTGGGTTTCATTTTGTTTTTTCTGTATAAACCTCTTTTTCTTCTTCCCCACCTCAGGCACCTACCTTACTCCTTCTAAAGCACTTTATATTCCTCTTGAAATACACAGAAGTTTAAAAGAAACCATCTTTAATGGGAATTGTCTTCTATTAGGAGACACAGCTTTTATTTTGCTTTATTCTATCCTCTGTGTGCTTGGAGAGCAGAAGCTGTTTGTCTCATATGGGCTAATGATGAGATATTAAGGCTAATAATTGGAATCATTCAATCCTACAACATGGCTCTTTTTATTATATAGAAGACTATCGTGTAAATAAGTGCAACCATGTTCTTCTGTAAAGTTCAAAAAACATGCAATTATGAACATTTGAAAAGGATTGTGAATTCCAGGAAATTCCATTGCAAAATTTTGTTTGGTTTTGTTTTTTAATAAAATGGAACTGGAGGCATGTGTTTGCGTCATCCATTCCCTAACTGTAACCCCATCTGGGATTCCAAGGTGGCCCTGCGGGTCAGAAAACATCCATATTTATCGCTGTCATGATTGTGTTCAAAGAACAAGAGATTTTAATAACTTCTTTATCTCTCTCAGGTAAGTCAAATGCCAGGTAGACCTCTTCTTAGCTCTGTGCATCTAAGTGAAGTAATTAAAAAGATTTTGAGGGAGTTTCCTGGAGGCCCAATGGTTAAGACTCTGTGCTTCCAAAGTAGAGGGTGTGGGTTCAATCCCTGGTTGGAGAACTAAGGTTCCACATGCCAAAAATTAAAAACAATATAGATTTCAAGTAGCTGAGCCGAAGGATGGCTGCTGAATTCTCTTGAAATGTTGTCGGGTAGGAACCAAACACTTGATCTGAGCTGCCGGTGGGCAGATCACCCTAAAGAAGGTTACACTGCGGAGCCCACCAGATGGGCTGGAGCAGCAGGTCCTCATTTATACTTACTTATACACGTCTAACAGATTTTAAACAGCAATTTGTTCAGATTAGCAAGATGGGAAATGCCAGCCTAGGAAAATAGGAAAGGAAGATGAAAAGGGGGAGAGGTACCCTATTTACTGTTATCACCCACCAGGCAGGCCCTGGTGTGGCTCAGAGCCTCTGGGTCCGGCCCATCCAAGAGGCCGATGTGTCGCCTCGTGGCAGGCAAGTCGTACGTGCCTGGTGTGGTTCAGCTGATGACCAAAGCCTTCTACCTGGCCTGGCCCACCTCCAGAGGCTGTGAACACCACACTATTTGCTGGCAAAAGCCAAGCCATGTTGGATGCCCTGGCCCCCCAGAGCTGCTTCCTGCCCAAGTGACCACTGCTGAGTGAATGGCTGGAAAGCATCAGGGGCCAATCCATGCTTCATTCCTAGGTCAGAGGGCATTTGAAGGAGACTGTTGGTAACTGGGCCTGTGGCACATTGGGAGGCACTCTCCATTTTGCTCATGCCCCCACGATTACAACGTTGATCTCCCCAGGCACCTGTGATCACCAACGAAGCTGCCATCTGGGGTGGACGCTATTACCCAGGATCTGGAAGCCATCCCTCCTGACTCCGTCATCCATGATCCTTGCAGAGGAAATGTGCTTGGTGGGACCCATTCTCACTATGCTAGCAACTTCAGCAGCCGAGTCCCAAGGATGACTCCGCTGGAACAAGCGTTCATGACACATTAGCAATTAACAACCTCCAAGCAGGTCTTCGCTAAGTCATCACTGTTCCTCTCTGTCAAGGGTCGTAGTTTTCAACACTGTGCTATACAGGACCCCTTGCATAGAACGTAGGTTTTTGAGCTAGAAGAAAGCTGCTGGACCTTTGTTTCCCACTTCAGAGCGTTGTCCCTGCTCCAGCTATAACAGAAAAAGGTCAGCGTGCACAGCCTGCACCGCCAGCCTGGTGCCCACTTCCGCTGGAGCAGAGATGTCCCAGGACACAGGTCACTGGGGGCCCTCAGAGTCACCTGTGTGTCAGGGAGCAGGCAGGGGTGACCACATGGCTTATTTACCATTCATTCAGGCAGTAGAGGCACTGCCTTCCTAGACACTCCATTCCATGCAGTATATGCATCATTTCAAGAATGGAGAATGCAAAACTCCCCAGTGCTTCGTAATAAGCCAGCTGGGCCAACTTGACCACCCAGTTTCCTAAGACTGTTAACGCCCATATTTGGAGTACTAGCTGCTAAACCACTATTCAAAACATAGGAAAATGTGTTTAGGGACTTCCCTCGTGGTCCAGTAGGTCCCAATACAGGGGGCCAGGGTTCAATTCCTGGTCAGGGAGCTAGATCCCACATGCCGCAACTGAGTTTGCATGCCACCACTAAATATCCTGCATGCCACACCAGACCCGGTGCAGCCAAATAAATAAGAAAGAAAATGAGTTCTTTTCTAAGTCACAATCCTTTCTAAACCAATGTCAGCATCCCCACTCATCTCCTCACCTTGGTTGAATGACTCGTTGCACCAGATTAGGGAAACAGGGCTGGTAGGGGAGGAGGTGGGTTATTTTTGTTCTGTGATCATTGCTATACATAGAGTGAGGGTACCAACTGACAAGAAATTCGGTGCCGAGACAGGTTTTGTTATTTCTGAGATGTTTAAGAACCACGGTTCCATCATTCTTAGGGATCCAACAACAGAAATTAGTTTGCACGGTATTTCATCCCACTGGTTGGTAGAGTCACCTTCAGGTCTCACGGTGACTCTGTTTTGGCAATTAGCATAAGGGACAGTGAGGGACTTCCCTGGTGATCCAGTGGCTAAAACTCCTCACTCCCAATGCAGGGGGCCCTGGTTTGATTCCTGGTGAGGGAACTAGATGCAACAAAGATGTGATGCAGTCAAATAAATAAAAATATATTTTAAACTGTTTCCCTTCCCTCCTCCCCATAAGCCTACGACCACTTTCAGACTTCAGAACACATCTCTTAGAGATGCATACTTAGTGGTGGTCAACCAACCAAAAAAAAATTAAGAGACTTTTCTGCTGTGCCATCAAAGACCAGGAGACAGTTCGATCCCACATGCCTCAGGGCCAAAAAACCAAAACACAAAGCAGAAGTAGTATTGCAACAAATTCAATAAAGACTTAAAAAAAAGACCATGCTTAGATGTCCCTTCATCCATCTGCAGTCACATACCCTAGCACAGGTAGAATACCACCAAAGTCTTCAACAGTGGGTGGTGAACGGGCAGGGGAGTGTGTGTGAGGGGAGCCTGTATTTGCCAGCATGTCCCTGGTGGCTCAGTCGATACAGAATCTGCCTGCAGTGCAGGAGACCTGCACTGGGTCGGGAAGATCCCCTGGAGGAGGCCATGGCAACCCACTCCAGTATTCTTGCCTGGAGAATTCCATGGTCACTGGAGCCTGGCGGGTTGTAGTCTGTGAGGTTGCAAAGAGTCGGACACGACTGATTAAACACACACACATAGAAGTTAACAATTAAACTCCCCCAAGCCCTCAGACCTTTCTTTGGTGGAAGACATTCCCACTCTGTCCCTGTGGAAACATCCAGAAGGTCTGATCGTAGTCATGATGCCCCTCCCCCCACAACCTAGGCTCGCAATTCTGTGCCTCGCTCCAACGTTCCTGCCTTCTTTGTTCTTAAGGATCATTCACTAAACAGTCAGGGGAGAAACCAGAGCCAGTGTTCATTGGCGGGCATAGCGCTTGGTTGCTACGAGCGTTGTACACACAACACAGCTGTCGCTGGCATTATAGATCTAATGGGAGCCAAGGGTCTCAAACCTCTAAGGAAAAAAAATCCAGGATTTTGGAATAACATCAATATCTATAAATAAATGTGAGCTCAGAGAAGTTAATTACAGAATACAAGAACACAACAGAGTTAGACCTGGGAATAAGACTGGGCTTGGGCCTGGTGTTACACCAGCAAAACCCTTGTGCATCTAACAACACATAGCCTCTCCTGAACAATGGAGAAAATTAGAAAATTAGAAGTGGTCCGTTTGCCTCATATTACTTTCTTTTTCTGTTGTTGTTTTTTTTTTTTTGAAATGAGGAGGAGGAGAAAGGGAAGACATTATTTAGGGCCAGAGTTTGGGCTGACAAGGTTGGTTTCCCAACCCCTTTGCCAGAGACCCCGGGGCTGCTTCCATAAATGGGCAGGCATCTCCAGACCGCTCAAAAATCTCAGGAATGGAAAGCAAAATAATCTGAAAGTTGAACATTATTAGATTGACAGGAAGACCGCTGTTTAGTCAGGGAACACTCCCTGAACAGGAACAGTTCTAATTTGGAGACAGAAATAGGATGGATGCAACCATAGTCTCTAAGCAGGAACATGTGCGAACACATACGCACCATCCACAAGGTGGGTCCCAGTGAATGTTGCCTAATTTTAGTTGTGAGAGAAAGCACCTTGCCTTAAGATCCCAATGTGAGCTATTAGGCTCATTCTTTCAAAATAAAATTAGTTACGGACTTTGCTGGTGGCACAATGGATAAGAAGAATCTGCCTGCCAATGCAGAGAACGTGGGTTCACTCCCTGGACTGGGAAGTTTCCACATGCTACGGAGCAACTAAGCCTGTGCATCACAACTATTGAGCAGCTGCTCTAGAGCCCGTGAGCTGCCACCACTGCAGCCATGGACCAGAGCCCGTGCTCCACAACAACTGAAGCCACGGCAAAGAGGAGCCTGAGCATCACAACTAGAGAAAACTCGTGCAAAGATAGGGTGGGGAGGGAGGTGGGAGGGGGGTTCAGGATGGGGAACACATGTACACCCGTGGCAGATTCATGTCAATGAATGGCAAAACCACTACAATAGTGTAAAGTAATTAGCCTCCAATTAAAATAAATAAATTTATTTAAAAAAAGACCCAGTCCAGCCAAAAGTAAAGTAAAATTATTTTTAAAAAATTTAAAAGTGAAATTTGTTATGGTGTTGTACCTTCCAAAACTGACTCATAGTCAACAACCTGCCGTTCTTCTAGTCCTACAACACTGAGACTTGCTTAACAGTAAGCAGAGGAATGAATTTTTTTTTTCCATATATTGTGAGGAATCAGATATCCAAAGAAAATCTCCGAACTACAGAATACTTAAAAACATTGGACAAAATATTTTAAAATCTTCTTTGAAGTGAAGTGAAAGTCGCTCAGTCATGTCCGACTCTTTGCAACCCCACAGACTATACAGTCCATGAAATTCTCCAGGCCAGGATACTGGAGTGGGTAGCCGTTCCCTTCTCCAGGGGATCTTCCCCACCCAGGGATCCAACCCAGGTCTCCTGCATTGCAGGGGGATTCTTTACCAGCTGAGCCACAAGGGAAGCCCTTCTTTGATGATAGCTAAATTGGTGGGAAAGTAAGAAAACTTCTTGAAAGCCAGAATCTATAAGAAAATACTACCCAGAGGGGAAAGTGGAACTCCAGACCCAGAGGTTCCCCTGGGCTCTGTGTTGACCCCTGATGGTCCAGGGATCCACAAACGCTCTTCTGTGAAGCGCCGGGTCGGTATTTCAGGCTTTGTGAGCCACATATGATTTCTGTCACTTTCTTTCACTGTTATTGTTTTAACAACCCTTTTAAAATGTAAAAGCTGTCCTTAGCTCAAGGGCTACACAAAAGCAGTCCACAGGAAGGGTTTGTGTTTCCCCTGCAGGGGAGAGGGACAAAGTTCAGCGTCAGAATAAGAGACCTTGAGCCCAAATCAGCACCCACAGTGGCGGATACACTAGGAAAACCTCAGTGGGTCAGCTGGCAAACACATGCCTGCCAGAAGGGGGTGGGACAGGTGTTTACCAGCGGAGGACTTGGTTCCAGATACAGAAGAGAGGCTCTGAAGGACCCCTCCTCCCACCCCACGTGTCACCTCAGATGCCCTAACCACCAGCAAGCGCTTTAGTGAGCCCAGGACCAGAATCCAGCCACCCACAGATTTCAAATGGGTCCAGCCTATTTCTGCTTTATATATACACACACACACACATATACATATTCATTTATGCTATTTTAAAATTACACATATAAGTGATATATAGTATTTTTCTTTCTCTTATTTATTTCCCTAGGCATAATATTCTCTAGATCTGTCCATGTTGCTGCAAATGGTAGTATTTCATTTTTTATGGCTGAGTAATATTCCATTATATATATTTTATGTTATACATGTACATGTGTGTGTGTGTGTGTGTGTGTGGTGTCACACCACATCGTCTTTATCCATTTGTCCATTGATGGACACTTGGATTGTTCCCTTGAATAAGCTATAGTAAATAGTGCTACTATGAACACTGGTCTGCAAATATCTTTTCAAATTAGCATTCTCACTTTTTCTGGATATATACAAATAAATGTATATACAAGACAGAAACAGACTCATGAATGTAGAAAGCAAACTGTTGGTTACCAAAGGGAAGAGGGAAGGCAGGAAGGGACAAATTAGGACTATGGGATTAAGAAATACAAAGTACTACATATGAAATAGATAAGCAACAAGAATATACTGTATAGCACAGGGAATTATACCCATTATCTTGTAATAACCTATAATGGAATATAATCTGCAAAAATATTGGATCACTGTGCTATATACCTGAAACTAATATAATATTGTAAATCAACTGTACTTCAATTTTAAAATAATAAACTAAAAATAAAGGGACTTACCTAGTGGTACAGTGGATAAGAATCTGCCTGCCAGTGCAGAGGACACAGGTTCAGTCCCTGATCTGGGAAGATCCACATGCCCTGGAGCAATTACGCCAGCGAGCCAAAACTCCTGAGCGGGTGTGGCACAGCTACGGAACCCTGAGTGCCGAGACAGAGCCTGTGCCCTGCACCAAGAGAAGCCACCGCCATGAGAAGCCCGTACAGAGCGCCCGAGAGAGCTCACCACTACTAGAGAAAGCCTGTGCAGCAAACGAAGACCCAGGGGAGCCAAAAAATACATCAATAAAAATTTTAAAAATCAATAAATAAAACAAATTGGCCCAGACTGATAGTTGTGCTAAGTAGTTGGTAGAATCAAACCCATATCGTCCCTGGAGGAACAGTCTTAAACCCAGGCTGCAAAGAAATCCTAACAAACCAAGTTCCAAAGGAATATGAACAATCTCCACCTGACTGGCTGGGCCACAGCCACACTGCATGTGTTCCTGGCCCAACCATGTAGCCTCAGGACCCAGGAGGTGTTCAAGGCACAGTTAACCAATGACTGGTCTGTCCTGGCCTCGCAGTGGAGAAAGGCCCAAAGCAGAAGTACCACGTCTCCCCACTAGGGGGCGCTGTGCCCACGGAGCACAACCCTTAGCCCAAAGACCCTAGTCCAGGCCAGCATTATCAGTGCAACGCACGGCATGCTGAGAAATTGCTGCTTCTGACTCCGAAAAACAAAGCCCACAATGACCTTCAAGAAATACATAATGTTTACGATCGACGGCGAGGACTTGAGTGTCAGACTGGATTGCACGTTCCTGCACCAGACACTCAGCTAGTGTCAGGGCCTACAGACTCCATGTAGTGTGTCCAACACCTAGGGAGTGAAGAAAGTGCTGTCTTTATGCCCATTTTACAAGTTCCAATAGTGAAGCTTAGGAGGTAACAGATCCAGGATCACTCAGGTGCTAAGTGGCAAAACTGCTCAAACACCCAAGCCTTTCTGGCTCATAAAAGCTGTTCTTCACCACATTACATTGCCTCCCCTCTTCTGAATGGAGAGCCTGGCAAGTTTCTCTAGTTCTACAACACAGGAGAGAAGAGATTTAAACAAGGTAACTTTGTTTTTCAGTGGAAAGATGTGACTGTGATCAAAGCTGACTTCCACAGTGATAAGTCATGTGTGTCCCCATGTGTAAGATATGATGTGAGTGTTACTTCACCTCTGTGATCTTCCTCCCAAAACCCTCCTTCCAAATCAATGACTGATACTATCAAAACTGCCAAGATCAGACTTCCCTGGTGGCTCCATGGTAAAGAATCCACCTGCCAATGCAGGGGACATGAGTTCGATGCCTGGTCCAGAAAGATTCCTCATGCCTTGGAGCTACTAAGCCCGTGTGCCACAGCTACTGAGCCTGCGCTCTAAGCCCATGAGCTTCAACTGCAGAAGTCTGGGGACTGAGAGTCTGTGCTCCACTAGAGAAGCCACCATGGCGAGGAGCCCACAGGCTGCCAGGAAGAGTAGCCCCCGCTCATGGCAACTAGAGAAAGCCCACGCAAAGCAATGAAGACCCAGCACGGCCAGAAGTTACGTAGATAAAATTATTTTAAAAGCTGTCAAGATCATCAAAAACTAAGTCACAAAAATACTCAGAGATCAGAGGGACCTAAGAAGACCTGATGGTGAAATGTAGTATCTGGGATGGGATCCTGGGACAAAAAAAGACATTAGGGAAAAACTAAAAAACAAACAAACAACAAAAAAAAAAAACAGGCTGGAGTTTAGTTCGTAGTAATGTAGCAGTGTTGACTTTAACTGTGACAAATGCACCAGGGTGATGTCAGATCTTAACAACAGGGAAAACTAAATGAGGCACAACAGGAAATCTCCATACTATCTAACTTTTCTCTAAGTCTGGTGGTGGTGGTTGTTTTGGTGATTTGGTCACACAGTTGTGTCTCTTTGCGACTGCATGGATTGCAACCCGCCAGGCTCCTCTGTCCTTGGAATTCTCCAGGAAAGAATACTGGAGTGGGCTGCCATTTCCTTCTCCAGGGGATCTTCTTAGCCCAAGTACTGAACCCAGGACTCGTGCATTGCAGATGGATTCTTTACCGACTGAGCCACCTAACTCCCTACTTTCCTAAATTAAGATTATTTTAAAAGAGATGTTTTTTATCAAATGTATGAACCCAGTAAATTGCTAAAAACACAGAAATTGGTATTTGTTGCTTTTGGGATTTGTCCTTCTCCAGAAATGTTTAGAATAGGACAAAGTACTCAGTATCCTGAAGAATTTAGATGTTCTTGAAGCAGGAGACTAGAACAAATTATTTCTGGACGTTAATTCCAGATTTTTCAACATTATATAAGTCTGTTATTGTTGTTCAGTCACTAGGTCATGTCCAACTCTTTGTGACCCCCATGGACTGCAGCACACCAGGCTCCTCTGTGATTTGTAAGAATTGTTAATAAATTGTATAAATTAATTGTGTAAACCTGTGATGTGTATTGTTATAATGACTCTTCAATTCAGAGTCATTGGCAAATGCACCGAATTAGAAGCTAATCATTTGTAATTATATGTCAGAGTGATTGCAAAGGTAATGAGTAAGTTTCTTAGCTGGTGCGCAGTAATGACATTACTGTTGGGTGGTAAATCACACACACACAAAAGCACTGAATGTTAGAAACCCTTGCCCTTTGTGCTGGCCTCTGGGTCGTTGCTCTGTTTCTCCCAGTAGGGGGCTCTGTTGACCATCGAATGGAAAAGGTGACCTGGTGTTGGGGAATAGAGGTACGCAGATGCCACTTGGAACAAAATTTGCAGGTAACTTTGAGAAAGGCTAGTTATTCAGAAACCTTCTCCAGTGATACTTGTACAGTAGGAAAGGGAGACCATACAACACCAACCAACACAGTTGAGGTAACATGTTTCGGAGAAGGAAGAAAGTGTTTTGGACCAAACCAGAAAACCCTATGTAAGTACAGAAAAACCCAAACGAAATTTTTGGCCAAGTCATTGTTACTGAAACTATGTGTCCCCTGATGAAAAGCAGGTTAGAAATGCCAAAACTAAAAGTGCCTTCTCCCCAGCCAGACCCATGTTCCTGAAAAGTCACGTGGAAGAAATATTCTTAGAGTAGCATCTCTTCACAATTGGCCACAAATGTCTTACTCCATATAGCATTTCACAAGATAGCTCATGCATTTAATTCTTTACCTTAAACATTGTTGCAAGAGCAGTGCTTACACATGCGCGTGCGCACACAGGCGCGCGCACACACACACACACACACACACACACACACACACACACTGACCCAATGCCCTTCTCTTTCTATTAAGTCCAAGTACAACACATAATCCTTAACATGATTTCCTTAGTCCTGCATAATCTGGCCCCTAACACCCTCCAGGATTATTTCATACCACTCTCCACTCACTCCAAGGGCTCCAGACCCACTCCCTTTCTTCTAGCTCGTGTCCATCTGCCCTTTGGATCTCACCTCAGCCACTACCCCTCGGAGGAAGCTTCTCTCACCCCTAGGTCAGATAGCCCTGTTAAACGCTTACATAGCACCTTATACTTTGCCTTCATAGCGCTAATGACAGATCAAGAGCGTATACTAAACATAGCACTAAGCAATGTTCACGTTAATAATTCACTTGTGTGATTGTTAGGTTGGTATCAGTTTTCCTCTCTAGATCACATGTTCCTTAAGATTGGGGTTCAGGTTTTTATTCTCCATGGATCCTATATGTCTTTGTACAATAAATAACTTAAGGAAAGACTGAGTCCCTGTCAGCTGTCCAGCTTCCAACTACCCGTTTTACTCTTCTCAAAGAAAAAGAAAAAAACATTTTACCCAGGAATTAGAATTAGCAATATCTGAGTGTTATATATCAAGCTGTTTGGGAAATTGAGGGAAAATAATGTAAGCAGAGCATTTCAGTGTTAGCTGCAAAATAGGGGAGAAAGAATAAGAGCTTAGATGGCATAGAGCAAAAATGTTGTCATACTTGAGACAAGTCATCACAGGGTCATTTCTTCTAGAGAAGTATCTCTCAGGATACCAGTGTTGATGGGGAGCAGATGAAGTATTGGTATTAATTCAGGCATGGCAGGTTATTATTATCAAACCAGGGACCAGGGGAAACTCAGCCCCAGACTCAGATCAGCCTCCCCTAGCAAAGCAAGGCTCTAATGAGCAAAAGAAAGCTAGAAGAGAATGCCAGGGAAAGCCCTGCTCCACGCAAGACTCTGCTAAGCTGGTCTACACCAAATAAGATACTCCATTAGCTGAGGCTTTGCTATGAGAAGTTCAAGTTGTCTGTCTTCGGCCAATAGGCTTTACTTTGAGTTGACTGCTAAGTCTTTGTCATTTTATTTTATTAATATTTCTTTCTTTATGGCTGCATCGGGACTTAGATGCAATATGTGGGATCTTAGTTCCCTGACCAAGGGCAGAACCTGTGTCTCCTGCCTCAGAAGGCAGATTCTTTACCACTGCATCACCCAGAAAGTATCCTGAGTCCCAATGATATTGCTCGTCTTAAAGAGCATTGCCACTGTCTTGGTGTAATGAATGTTTCAGTGTTATCTTGTACATTTCCTGCCACAAAGTTGGAATTCGTCATAGCTCTAAGAAATTACATCAATGGGCACTAACAATCCTCTTTGCTACTGACTTGGTTATTGTTTCTATGCCTCTTCAGAGATATTTACAATTTTTAAAAGAAAAAGGAAGAAAAAATACCTCCTGAGTTTACAGTGACACTTTCACTTCAAGTTTAGTCCTGCAAAGTTTTTAACCACTTCTCTATTACATCTGTATGCATCTTCTTTATCCTGTAATGAGAATTCTGAATCTCAAGGACACAAGCAATGAAAGAATGACAATATCTATTAATTATTCATTTATCCTATACCACACACACAGACTCAAAAAAACAGCGCTCATATTTCTGAATTTACTACTTCTGATGAGATTAAAATCCATTCCTGCTGACCTCAGAGGAAGTAAAGCCAGAGATATAAATAATAAAGAGATTATCTTTGCCCACAGTGTGTAGGTTCCATGACATCTACTCTCTTAACAAAGCTTAGCCCATTTTCTGAAATGCTGAGTTAAGTTACTCAGGCCAAAGACCCTTGTAAAAACTTATTTTTTTTAATGGGATAAAGTAGAAATAATTATAGATAATATGTATATTTGTTGTTTGGTTGCTAAGTCCTGTCTGACTCTTTTGCAACCCTATGGATGGTAACAAAAAAGCAAAATGGTTGTCTGAGGAGGCCTTACAAATAGCTGAGAAAAGAAGAGAAGTGAAAGGCAAAGGAGAAAAGGAAAGATATATCCTTCTGAATGCAGAGTTCCAAAGAATAGCAAGGAGAGATAAGAAAGCCTTCCTCAGTGATCAGTGCAAAGAAATAGAGGAATACAAGAGAATGGGGAAGACTAGAGATCTCTTCAAGAAAATTAGAGATACCAAGGGAACATTTCATGCAAAAACAGGCACAATAAAGGACAGAAATGGTATGGACCTAACAGAACCAGAAGATATTAAGAAAAGGTGGCAAGAATACACAGAACTATACAAAAAAGATCTTCATGACCCAGATAACCACAATGATGTGATCACTCACTTAGAGACAGACAACCTGGAATGCAAAGTCAAGTGAGCCTTAGAAAGCATTACTGAGAACAAAGTTAGTGGAGTGATGGAATTCCAGTTGAGCTATTTCAAATCCTAAAAGATGATGCTGTGAAAGTGCTGCACTCGGTATGCCAGCAAATTGGGAAAACTCAGCAGTGGCCACGGGACTGGAAAAGTTCAGTTTTCATTCCAATCCAGAAGAAAAGCAATGCAAAACAATGTTCAAACTACCACACAATTGCACTCATCTCACACGCCAGCAAAGTAATGCTCAAAATTCTCCAAGCCAGGCTTCAACAGTACGTGAACCATGAACTTCCAGATGTTCAAGCTGAATTTAGAAAAGGCAGGGGAACCAGAGATCAAATTGCCAACATCCACTAGATCATCAAAAAGCAAGAGAGTTCCAGAAAAACACCTACTTCTGCTTTATTGACTAGGCCAAACTCTTTGACTGTGTAGATCACAACAAACTGTGGAAAATTCTTAAAGAGATGGGAATACCAGACCACCTGACCTGCCTCCTGAGAAATCTGTATACAGGTCAAGAAGCAACAGTTAGAACTGGACATGGACCAACAGACTGGTTCCAAATAGGAAAAGGAGTACATCAAGGCTGTATGTTGTCACCCTGCTTGTTTAACTTATATGTAGAGTACCTCACGAGAAACACTGGGCTGGATGAAGCACAAGCTAGAATCAAGATTGCTGGGAGAAATATCAGTAACCTCAGATATGCAGATGACACCACCCTTATGGAAGAAAGTGAAGAACTAAAAAGACTCTTGATGAAAGTGAAAGAGGAGAGTGAAAAAGTTGACTTAAAACTCAACATTCAGAAAACCAAGATCATGGCATCTGGTCCCATCACTTCATGGCAAATAGATGGGGAGACAGTGGAAACAGTGACAGACTTTATTTTCGGGGGCTCCAAAATCACTGCAGATGGTGAGTGCAGCCATGAAATTAAAAGATGCTTGCTCCTTGGAAGAAAAGTTATGACCAACCTAGACAGCATATTAAAAAGCAGAGACATAACTTTACCAGCAAAGGTCCATCTAGTCAAGGCTATGGTTTTTCCAGTAGTCATGTATGGATGTGAGAGTTGGACTATAAAGAAAGCTGAGTGCCGAAGAATCAATGCTTTTGAACTGTGGTGTTGAAGATGACTCTTGAGAGTCCCTCGGACTGCAAGGAAATCCAACCAATCCATCCTAAAGGAAATCAGTCCTGAATATTCGTTGGAAGTACTGATGCTGAAGCTGAAACTCCAATATTTTGGCCACCTGATGCAAAGAGCTGACTCATTTGAAAAGACCCTGATGCTGGGAAAGATTGAAGACAGGAGGAGAAGGGGACGACAGAGGATGAGACTGTTGGATGGCATCACCGACTCAGTGGACATGAGTTTGAGCAAGCTCTAGGGGTTGGTAATGGACAGGGAAGCCTGGCATGCTGCAGTCCAAAGATCGCAAAGAGTTGGACATGACTGAGCAGCTGAACTGAACTGAACTGGGTGGTAGCCTGCCAGGCTTTTCTGTCCAGGAGATTCTCAAGACAAGAATAATAGAGTGGGTTGCCATGCCCTCCTCCAGGGGAGCTTCTCAACTCAGGGATTGAACCTGTGTCTCTAACATCTCCTGCATTGGCAGGCGGATTTTTTTTATCACTAGTGACACGTAGGAAGTCCTAATATGTATATAATACATCTTAAAATAATCAAATAACGGACACGACAGTAAGGAATTACCAAGCCTACAATGAAGGGAAATCAGGATCCCAGGGGTACAAATAAAGACAGAAGCTTCTTTCAATCTGAGAGCAATTATTCACCTTAAAAATATTGAATTTTCATTTTGGGGACCTTCTGGAGAGAGGAAGAGAAAAGCAAAAGCCCCCAGTGACCACATAAAATAGGAAGTCTAATAGGAGGTTCACCCTGTAATCATCTAGGCTTCAAAGGGCTGTATTTCCACATAGACCAGTCCAGGCAGAATATTGCCCACCACCTGGTAATTTTGCCTTCCTTGTCAGACAGTGTTGACAGTCCAGACAAATGAAAAAGGAAGAACAAGGAAGGCAAAATTACCTGGAGCACCACAAACTGATTAGAAGCCCATAATTAGCTGAGCTGGTGGCATATAATGAAAAATCCCATGGGCGGAGGAGCCTGGCAGGCTACAGTCCATTGGGTCTCAAAGAGTCTGACATGATCTAGGGACTAAGCTACAACAATGCACAGTGAAACCTTTCTTGAACATGCTGGGGTGAGGAAGTAAGCCTTCATAAAGCTCCATCTGAGCCATTCCAGTAACCTATCTTAATTTTTTGCAGCAGAGTGTATTTTCCAGAGATGGCCATGACAATCTACAATCCTAATTACAATGTTATCTTCGATACTTTGGGACCTCTGATTGGATGCATAGGAAGTGATGTTATGTGACTTCCAAGACTAAGTCATAAAAGCAATACAGCCTCTGCTGGGCTCTCCCCTTGAGGAGATATAACTTGGAAGCCCTGAGCTGACATGTTTGAAGGGCAGCTATCCTGAAGCCATACTGTAGAAAGACTAAACAGAGATGGAGGAGGCAATGCCCAGGGAGCCTCAGATGAGCTGTTCTTATCTTCCCAGCCCAGGCACCAGACATCTCATCGAGAAAGATTTCGATGGCTCAGATGGTAAAGCATCTGCCTGCAATATGGGAGACCCAGGTTTGATCCCTGGGTCAGGAAGATCACCTGGAGAAGGAAATGGCAGCCCATTCCAGTCTTCTAGCTTGGAAAATTCCATGAACAGAGGAACCTAACAGGCTACAGTCCATGGGGTTGCAAAGAGTTGGACACGACTGAGTGACTAACCCTTTCACTTTCACTTCCAGCTCATAGTCTTCAAGCTACTCAGTGAAGATGACCTATTCTTGCCAAACATTGTGAGCTTGCAAGTTTGTGAGGAAAACAACGTTATTCATGTGAACCGTGTCTGGAGGTGGTTACACAGGAGTTGTTGATTACAGGAGTTGATAACAAATAAATATAGTCTCAAGCTTATTTAAAAGAATACCTTTGAGAAGCAAAGAGACAGCAGGTGGAGAACAGGAGTATGAAATGGAATCCGGAGCAGCTGTTTGGGGTGGGAATAAGTTAATTATGACAGGTTAAAAGCTGGCAGATAGGATGGTGACTTGAATTTGGTAACCTTCAGTGCAGACCCTGCTGGAGCTGCCATGATGAGAGAAGAGAGGACAATGTCTGTGGGCTGCAGGATTGCTCATTGGCCAGAAATTTTAAGCAGGACACTAGACGTGGGGCTGGAGGCAAACCTGTCCGTGTCTCCAGTGGATGACCAAGCTCCTTTCAAAGTCACTGCCGCAACAGGGACTCATCCTCTGCAGTCCACTTCCTTGGATTCAAGTCCTTCCATACTTATTATTGCCTCCTGCTTTGAGGAGACGGAAATTGGCACTGTTCTCGGAATTTTCCCCCTCTTGACCTGGTTTCTACTGTGTGTGTGCGCTAAATCACTTTAGTCGGGTCCAACCCTTTGTGCGCCTATGGACTATTGACCACCAGGCTCCTCTGTCCCTGGGACTGTCTAGGCAAGAATACCAGAGTGGGTTGCCATGCCCTCCTCCAGGGTATCTTCCCAATCCAGGGATCAAACCCTCATCGCTTACGTCTCCCGCATTGGCAAGCAGGTTCTTTACCACTAGCATCACCTGGGAAGCCCCATGGATTCTACTACTCACCTCATTCCCCTCCTGATTTTGTTCTGAATTATGTTCCTATTCTTCTGTGATTGGATTCTGTATATCTCCTAACCTGCACGAGGTCTCAGGTCGGGTAACTGTGTTTTTAGAGGCTGTGACAGTTTTGTAAGCTGAGGTAGAGATGCTTAGAGGCAGGTGTGATGACTTTCACTGAAGAGGAAAGCAATCTCTTCTTCCTAGAAGATTTCTTATTTTCTGAACACAGGTCAATGTCAAGTTTTACAAGCTCTTGTCCTTCCCACAAACTCTGTTCAACTGACAACATGGGTTGTCTCATATACACATCAAAGCACAGATCGCAAACTGTTTACTGGAAGAAGGAAACTGAGGTTTTTCAGAACTTGTTTGTAGAGACTCTCCAGTAGGACGGATTAGAATAAACTAGTCTATTCCCCAAACATCAGGGAATGCCAGCTACCCCCAATCGTGATGTGAGAGCGGTCAATAAGATTAGGAAAGCGTAGCTACTGCTCAGTTGGGCCTGGCTTCATGATTTCAATAGGCACAAGCTCTCCTTTTAAAATTCAGATATCCTCTCTTGGTCAACTTTTCATTGATCAGATACTGATGACTTTTCAGTGATTTTTCCTTAATTTTAGAAGGCAATGCTCTGTTTTGACTCCACTTTTTTCCTGGCATTAGAAGGGTCTATGTTCTTCTCAAAACTAATTATTGCCATGCTGCTAATTATTATAATTTCTTGCCCCCAGCCAGATTTGCAGGGTTCGAAAAATGTGCTGCAGCAATATAAATGTCCATGGGCAGATGAAAGGGTAAAGAAGATATGATTACACACATACACACACACACACACACACACACACACTGGTGTATTACTCAGTTCAGTTCAGTTCAGTCACTCAGTTATGTCCGACTTTTTGTGACCTCATGGACTGCGGCACGACAGGCTTCCCTGTCCATCACCAACTCCGGGAGCTTGCTCATGTCCATCAAGTCGGTGATGCCATCCAACCATCTCATCCTCTGCCATCCCCTTCTCCTCCTGCCTTCAATCTTTCCCAGATTGTATTACCCCAGGAGGGGTTGGGGAGATAAATTAGGAGTTTGAGATTAACATATATCCACTATTAAATATAAAATTTAAAAAAAAAGGACCTACTACTGTATAGCACGGGGAAATATACTCAATATCTTATAATGGAAAATAAGCTGAAAAGGAATATGTGTGTATGTGTGTGTGTGTGTGTAACTGAATCACTTTCCTGTACTCTTGAAACTAACACAATATTGTAAATTAACTGTGTGTGCAAGCTAAGTCACTTCAGTCATGTCCTCCTCTTTGCGACCCTGTGGGCTGTGGCCCGCCAGGCTCCTCTGTCCATGGGATTCTCCAGGCAAGAATACTGGAGCGGGTTGCCATGCCCTCCTCCAGGGGATCTTCCTGACCCAGGAATCAAACCTGAGTCTCTTATGTCTCATGTACATAGACCACTAAATTCTGCTTACCTGCAGTCTTAAAAGGACAACAAAGCAAACACAAAATCAGTAGTGGACATACAAAGTGCTACTGTTAATTACATATGAAGATTTATTTAAACATTTCTCTTAAGATGGCCTTGTATACGTTAGTCACTCAGTCATGTCTGACTCTGTGTGACCCCATGGACTGTAGCCTGCCAAGTTCCTCTGTCCATGGGGATTCTCCAGGCAAGAATCCTGGAGTAGGTAGCCATGCCCTCCTCCAGGGGATCTTCTGGACCCAGGGATCAAACCCTGGTTTCCCACATTGCAGGCAGATTCTTTACCTTCTGACCCACCAGGGAAGCCAATGATGTCCTTAGGCGGCTTCAAATGTCTCCTTTAAAACTTACTAACATAGTTAAGAGGAACAGCTACATGCATGTAGACTCTAAGTGAGAAAAGTCATAAGCAGACACACCACAAAAGAGGAAATGCAACAGATGAGTGGAAAAATGATCAGCCTCTAAGAAATGCAGTTTAAAATAATAATAAAATTTCTTTTTTTTGCTCATCAAGATGACAAAGATTTTTTTTCATTCATGATCAGTTTATAATTGTTGTCCTCACACTTTTTAGAGTACTTTTTCCCATATGGCAGTTTATCTTCTGAAACATGACTGTCTTTTTCAAGCACATCTGGCTACCTGAAGAAATCTCCTACCCGCTAGAATTAAAGAGTTTACATTTATTCAGATGCACGTGGAGGGGATTTTTCTCCTTTTTCACCCTCTCCTTGTGGGAGGATACACGTCTGACTCATTTCTGGGCCCTGCCTCATTCTAAAAATAAATAAATGAAAGAAGGGAATTCTCTACAAGACAAAGAAAAACACTTAAGAGTTCAGCTACGATATGGTAAGTCTTACCAGGAGGAATCTAAATCTCAAAAGATCCTTTTCCTTCATTCCTTTATTATCTGCTTGTGACTTTGAGACCATGCCCACTAGGGTTAACAAAAGCTATAAAAACTCCTGAGGAGCAGAAATTCTTGAGCTTGTCTTACAGCTTATTAAAAACCCCTCTGCATATCCTCTGCCTTCACTGAGCTGCTGCTGGGGCCGCCGCTAAGTCGCTTCAGTTGTGTCCGATTCTGTGCGACCCCATAGACGCCAGCCCACCAGGCTCCGCCGTTCCTGGGATTCTCTAGGCAAGAACACTGGAGTGGGTTGCCATTTCCTTCTCCAATGCAGGAAAGTGAAAAGTGAAAGTGAAGTCGCTCAGTTGTGTCCGACTCTTCGTGAGTCCATGGACTGCACCCTACCAGGCTCCTCCGTCCATGGGATTTTTCCAGGCAAGAGTCCTGGAGTGGGGTGCCATTGCCTTCTCCATCACTGTGCTAGCCCGCTTTACTTATTTTGTTGCCACTTGCATACCCTCCAAGGCTCATGTAGCCAAAACAATAAGATGTTTGCTTAAGTTGTTTTCCAGGATTTTGGAGTCAGCTTTGTCTAGTGATTTGGAGCTGGTCAACACTGGTTGGGACCACTCACGGTAAAACTGGACCAGCTCGGGTGTCCGATGAATGACCTTTTGATATCAAAGGGTTAAAAATCCTGCTAAGCAGCCCCATTTATGACCATCCATCCCATGAAGAAGCAGGTAATTCAGATATGCCTGTATAGTGTACCAGTTACCTCACTTTTCCCACTATCTTTCCCCATGCCTAAGACCACCTTGCTTCTTCTTCTTCTTGGTTGTTTTTTGTTTGTTTGTTTGTTTTTTGACTGCTCTGGGTCTTCTTTGCAGTGTGTGGACTTCTCTAGTTGTGGTGCGTGGGCTTAGTTGCCCGGAGGTATTTGGAATCTTACTTCACTGACCAGGGATCAAACCTTTGTCTCCAGCATCAGAAGGTGGATTCTTAACCACTGGACCACCAGGGAAGTCCCCCACCCTGCTTCTGTATCCCATAAATATCTCAAGCCCCTTGCCTACATCTGAGACTTGCTCTCCCATCTTCCCACTTGGCTGCCTTTTGAATAAACCCTTCCTTTGCTGTAAACCTTGGCATCTTGGCATTTTGAGTTGCTGCGCATTGGGCAAACGAACCTGGTTTGATAACAACTTGACACTCCTTCCAAGGGAGAACCAGATGCTTTGGGGCATAAAAATGAAGGGCAACCCAGGCCAGAGAGGAAGAAGCAGAATTGAGACTTTGAGGGTAGACAGAGAAAAGATGAGGAAACAACAGTGGATGATGCTTTACCTCCTTCTGAAGTGGACTCTGTAGACTAAAGTTGCTCCAGGAGAGAGGCAGAAAGCTGGTATGATTTTTTGGTTTTGTTTTTTCTTTCCCCATCATCCTCTGTATATGTTTGCATGTGAACCTAGTTCAATAATGAAGTAAAACTGTAACATGCTCCCCACCCATTACAATGGTAAGGTCTTAGCTAAAGAATTATGCTTAATTCAAAATCATTAAGCTTGAAGAGCACAGTGAATAAGACAAGTGAGAACAAAGTTAAACCAAAATGGTGAGGTCAGCCAGGGGAACTTCACTTCCCTTAATCACTTCCTATTATCTACAAGGCTTGGGGGGAAAAATAGCAGCATTAAACTTCCTGAACTGCTTGGGGAATGCAATTGTTGCTTCCCAGCATCTCCTCATTCTTTGGGGGAAGAAGGGTAAGGGCCGCTGATTCTGTTCTAATTAGACAAAACTCACTCCAAATCACCAGGCAACCCCAGACTCTCATTCCCCCACCTGCTCAATCTGGAAAGACTCGAGGAGACAGAGCGAAAACCAGGAAACTGTGGGACTGACTACATGGAAGAAAGAATGAGGAGGAGAAGATGATGGCGACACATCCATCATTGACTAATTTTCCATTTACTACTCACATCTCATTTCTTAGCCCGAAGAACAGATTGCATCTAATTCCCTTTGGGGGAACCAATAGTCACAGCCAAGAGCATCACTGGTTTTCTCTGCATCTCTATTCCTTTGTGAAAATTTCCTAACTAAAAAGCCTTAGAAGGAAGCCTGGACCTGGAGAGACTCATTTCATCCATTCAACCAATATTTATTGAGCGCCAACCATGGGCTAGGCACTGTTCTAGGCTTTGGGGTCAGAGCAGAGAAGAAAATGAAGATCCCCACCCCGTGGAAATTAAATTTAAGCAGAGGGGAGATGGACACTAGAGAGTAAGGTGCTAGTGGTAAAGAACCCGTCTGCCAGTGCAGGAGACAAGAGACAGTTTCAATCCCTGGGTCAGGAAGATCCCCTGGAGCAGGGCACAGCAACCCACTCCAGTGTTCTTGCCTGGAGAATCCCATAGACTGAGGGGCCTGGCGGGCTCCATGGGGTCACAAACAGTCAGACATGTCTGAAGTGGCTTAGCACAGAGAGAATAAGTAAATTACAAGTACAGTCTGAGCTTTGCATCTGCAGCTTCTGCCAAACGTCTCTCCATTTGTGGACTCTGGATAATCATCCTTGCTGTTAACACGATTCTTGGGGAGATCAAACAGTTTGCACAACTTGGAAGTGCTTTTAAACATTTATTTCAGATAGAAATGTAAAGACGTTATTGATACAAGGCAAGTGATTAAAAGGTCCTGTGGGGACTTCTCTAGTGGTCCAGTGGTTAAGGCTCCACGTTCCCAATGCAGGGGGCCCAGGTCCAATCCATGGTCAGGGAACTAGATCCCACATGCTATATCTAAGAGCCTGCATGCCACAACTAAAAGTCCTGCATGATGCAATGAAGACCCAGCATAACCAAATGAATTAAAAAAAAAAAAAAAAAGGTCTAGGACCGCCCCCCACCCCACTTCCAACATCTAAATGTGGCTCTCCATAGCACCAGCTTCCTGTGAAGGAACCTGTGACTTTTCACCAGTGGGCAGCAGCTTCAGGGTGAAGACAAGCCCAGGTCCCACCCTGAAGACAAAGCCACGGGGTAGACCCCTTCGAGGGCAGGGCCTCCACTTTGCTATGAGGTATGGTCTGCACAAATGGAACCAAATCAGGGGAACTGAGCCAACCACAGTCAGAGAAAAAAAGGGGCTCTAACTACTAAACAAAGGTGCGTGTTTCATACATTACCCTTGCTTTTGTATGTTAGAAACTGAAACAGCTGATACTTGAAATGACAGGTCCAGGAAGATGGCGCCTGCCTTGCTTAGCAAGTGTCTTGAATTGTTCTTGGTAATCACCCAACTGGCAGGAAGTTCTCCTGCTCTGTGTCCTGTGCCTGTGGTTGGCCCTTAAGGAGTTCTCCTGTATTACTGAACTGACAGTGAGCCTTTGTTCCAAAAACATCAAAGGAAGACGTTAGCTTGCAGATGTCCACAAATCATCTATGACCAGGCGCCATGGTTTCAAACTCTCACTCACATCAATCCTATGAGCTTTTCACCTTAAGATGACATGGAAGTCGAGTGGGTTATTTTTAAGACAATAGATTCCTGGAGGAGTATGCAAAATCTGTCATTCAACAAGAGAAAAGGGATTTTCTTTAGTTCCCTGACTGGGGCAAATGAAATCATGGGTTTGCCTCTAGTGTTTCAAAGGAAGGTCATCAATTTCAAGTGAACGCAGACTTCCCTGGTAGCGCATTGTAGAAGAATCCACCTGCCAATGCAGAGGTGGACACAGTTTAGATCCCTGGTCTGGGAAGATCCCACACGCCTCGGAACAAGTAAGCCCACGTGTCACAACTTCTGAAAGCCGTGCACCCCAGCGTCCTTGAGCCTGCATGCTGCAACTACTGAAGCCCGCACACCTAGAGCCTTTGCTCTGCAACAAGAGAAGCTACAAAAATGAGAAGCCCCTGCACGGCAACTAGAGAGTAGCCCCTGCTCTTTGCAACTAAAGTCCACAAGCAGCAACAAAGACCCAGCACAGCCAACACATTAAAAAAAAAAATGTTTAAGTGGATTTCTAAAGTTCAAGGGAACACAAAAAATGGTGTTTGTTGAAGGGAAAAAGAAATCAGAAAAGGCAGAGTTTGGGGGGTCACCTAGAAGGAGGGATGGGCCAGGTCCACTTTGCTGTGTGGTGTTTTTTAAGAGTGATGGCTGGTAGGTTTAACAATTTCATACATGCTGCTGTTTTAGCAATAGAGAAGGTGAGCTGCTTATACCATGCCCAGCCTTCAGATGGGGAAGTCAGACAGCAAAGAAGACATCTAGTCCACAGAAGGACAGAGCCAGCCCTCTGCGTGTACTCTGCATGGGTACCAGGGCACTAACAAAGAGCAGCCTTGCACACAGCCAATAGTGTGTGAGCAACCTTCCATCTGAGAAACACACACCCCCACCCACAGTACAGCCCAAGCTTTCTCAGAATATTTTTCCTTCCTGCTGGCTGCATGTGGGTCTATTTTCTCCATTAAATCAGAGAGAGGGAAGTCTGTCCCTTTTTCTAGCTCAACAACTTGGTTGATAAGTTCTGGATAGAATGACATTTTAGAAATGAATGACTCATGAACAACCCTCACTGGTAATATCATATTCCTTTGCATAGAAAAGAGAATACAGGCTTGATGGCAGGAAGGTTTGGGAAGCATCTGTTTCATTAGCAGCTGGTCCTTGAACACAATACTCAAGTCTTAGTTCCTTCATTCACAGAGCATGGTCCATACCTTCTTGTGGGAAGGAAATCCACTAAGAAGTTAGGTCAATATACTCTGTGAGCTTAAAAGTGTCACAAAAAAATGTATATTTATTAGTAAGAGCAGGGAAGGATGCTTAGAAATTGAGGACAACAACCCCTGAGAAGTTCATGCAATAAAAGATACACAGATAATACACACCCAGCTGATTCAAGGTGTGAAAACATTTTTCCTAATTAGGCCAAGTATCTATTGTAGAATCCTGGAAATACTTTCATCTTTCAGTAACTTTATCTTTGGAAGGACATCCAGGAGATAAACCATAGGCATCTTCACAGTCTTTTCTTGGAAGAGCAAATTTACAGAGGCTTCTGGAAACTTTGTTGCTATCTAACAAGACTGTGTCATGTGAAATCTCCAAGTTGCCAAGTTAAACTGGAAAAAGAACAGTAAACAGTCTCTTTAGTGGTGTCCTGGCTTGAGATTGGGTGTAAATTGACAGGTATCTAGGATACTTTACTTTGGTGATCTGCTTTTTTTTTAAGATTCTTTTTGATGGGGACGGTTTCTTTAAAGTCTTTATTGAACTTGTTTCAATATTGTTTCTGTTTTTGTGTGTGTGTTTTGGTTCTTTTGGCCACAAGGCATGTGGGATCTCAACTCACTGACCTGGGATGGAAACTGCACCCTCTGCATTGGAAGGTGAAGTCTTAACCCCTGGACCACCAGGGAAGTTCCTCGGTGATTTGATTTTACACATTTATTTGGTTCACTCCCTTCCACTTGGGTGGGGCCTCTTGCTCCCTCCGGCAAGTCTCTCTGGGAAAGAGGGAAAACTCCGCAAACAAATACCTTATGCCACTACCAGACATCTGTGCTTTCCTTCTCTTCTGCTCTGGCTGTCTTCCACAATTTTGCTGGCAATCCCAAACAGGGGTGCCTCTCCTCTGTCACCAGGGCTGGCTGCACAAGCTACACTGCGCCCTCAGAGACCTGCTTTAAAGCACACGAACAAAGTGCCTTCATCCGCCACCCTCTATCACCCCCATCCCCCCAGGAGACTTGCCCTGGATTCCCAATGCCCTTCCTGTGTCTGAAAACCATTTTTGGAATTTTCACTCATCATCCCTTCCACCTGAGCTTCCCAGGTGGTGCTAGTAAAGATCCCATCTACAAATGCAGGAGACATAAGAGATGCAAGTTCAATCCCTGGATCAGGATGATCCTCTGGAGGAGGAAATGGCAACCCACTCCAGTGTTCTTGCCTGGAGAATCCCATGGACAGAGGAGCCTGGCGGGCCATAGCCCATAGGGTCGCAAAGAGTTGAACATGACTGAATGAGCACATACACACCCTTCCATCTGGCACAAGTGATGAGATTAGCAGGAGAAAGAAACTCTCATAATAGAGCCAGTACTGTCCTCCAAATTCTCATCCCCATACTTCTACCCTGATTGATTTCTCACACCTTCTGACCCTCCATGACACCAAAGAGTTGTTTCCATCACTGCTCCATGATCAGCTCACCTTAATGCAGTTTTGTGTTTCACTATGAAGCTTTCATTAAACGATTGTTGTAAACATCTAGTCACTCTTTCATCAAGAGCATCCCATAGCTGGTACATTTAGACAGCAGCCCGACGTGGAGTATGGGTTGCCAGAGCCAGTGGTGAGCAGCAGAGGAAGCTTGGGTTCCAGCAAAACTGGGACAATTGCAGCGCGAGTGTAAGATTTCCATTATGTGTAGGATCTTCTTTTACATTTTCTTCTCCTGGTGCTGAAATATGAACCATGCCCATGAGCCTCAGTTCACTGATGTTCTGAAAATAGTTCTTTGCAGTTACCCAGAGCTGATTCCAATTCCTCTCTTTCCCCAATCAAAAATGCTAAGTTCAGTAAATCAGGCTGATTAAATACCCCTGGCAGTAGAATAACACTCTGAACGATGTGAGTAAAGTCTTTCGTGACAATTTCAAGCACACGTCTTTTTCATAAATTTATTTTTAATTGGAGGATAATTGCCTTACAGTGTTGTGTTGATTTCTGCCACGCATCAACATGAATCAGCCACAGGTATGCATATGTCCTCTCCCCGCTGACCCTACCGTCCCCTTCTCCTCCCATCCCACCCCTCTAAGTTTTCACAGAGCACAAGGTTGGGCTCTCTGCATCGTATAGCAGATTCCCACTGGCTCTTTATCCTACACACTGTAATGTATACGTTTCAGTGCTTCTCTCTCTCAATCCGTCCTCACCTCTCCTTCCCCTATAGTGTCCACAGGTCTGCTCTCCGTGTCTGCTCTCTACTCTCGAGCACATACTTCATTATGACCAAATGACAAGGTAAGTGTTAGGGAGATGAGCTCCTGTAAGGAAATATCTCATGGACCCTACAGCCCATCCTGTCACATCCAGATGTCTAAAGGACATTGGGTGTGTAACAGAAGCTATGTTCGTCGCTCACTGGATATTTGCCAAGCACCCCATCATCACGTCCCATGTTGCTCATCAGCAGTAGGAAGGCTCCGTGGGAGCCATCTACACCCAAGGAAACGCTGACTCTGCCACCTTCCAGAAGAACTGGTTACTGTCAAGGGGACGGGAGACATACCCAAAAGATGGATTAGCACAGAGTGTTAGCCGCTCTGTCGTGTCAGACTCTATGCGACCCCGTGGACTGTAGCCCGCCAGGCTCCTCTGTCCGTGGGATTCTCCAGGCAAGGATACTGGAACGGGGTGCCATTCCCTTCTCCAGGAATTAACACAAAGAGTTGCCTAGTTCCTACTTTCTTCTGGGACATGTTGCCATTCCCTGCAGTCACGAGCGTGCTCAATGCCAGTCCTGCCTGTTTCCAACGCTACCATCTTCTTAATGGCAGGGACACAGGTTTATCTTGTTTTGCTTTTTTAAAATTTTTTATTTCATCTTGGAGTACAGTTGATTCACAATGTTGTGTTCGTTTCTGATGTACACCAAAGTGATTCAGTTACACATACACGTGTATCTACTCTTTTTCAAATTCTTCTCCCATTTAGGATGTTAGAAAATATGGAGCAGCGTTTCCTGTGCTATACTGTAGGGGACAAGGGTTTTGTTCGATTTTGTGCTCTGTCGTCTTCCACTTAGCAGCGTGCCTCTCTCCTAGAGGGGTGTTATTGTTACTGTTAGCTGAAATGATGCTCTCAGTTCCCCTGTTTTATTAATTATTGGTGAAACTGAGGTTCTGTGTGATAGAGGAGTTGGCCCAAAGTTAAATGGTTGGAAATGGTAAAGAACAGGTTTGCAACACCCTCCTGATATGTAGTGTCTTCTGTATCCCTCCCCACCATGAACGTTCATGCTGTACGCCACGTGATGCCCCCGTACAGATCCATCTCATCAAGATGTTCTGCTGGTGACAGCAGACAGCAGTGATCACTGCTGTTTCCTTATTGCTTATAGCCCTTACAGATTTTCTTTATATTCCAGGTAGAGGTTGATAATACAATAGAAGGAGATCACTGACAGGTCAGAGGACAAGTTTAGATATGTTGTTTCAGAGCCAGCTATGGGATGTTCAAATGCAGATGTCTAATAAGTACTTGGAAATTTTAAGTGGAATTCTATTCAAAACTTGTGTATGGGTATAGAAACTGTATGAGAATGAGTGAAATGACTTGAGTAGAGTAAGAAAAAGAAAGAATGAATGGTTAAGTTCTTAGGAACTATGAAAAAATTTTCAGTGGAAGAGGATAGGAAAATAAGAGTTAAAGGAATTGAAAAATTGCAGTCAGAGATAGAGACGAATACAAGAGGCACATAAACCTGAGGAAAATACCAGCACTGTGACAGGAACGAAGGGGAATACTTGTTAAATTTTATTGTTGGATTATTTTTATATAATTTTATATAAAATAGCAGTTTTTAAATTCTTACCTGTTCTCAACCAAGGAATTTATAATTCTCACATAGCATTCTTTTCCAAAGTGTTTCATAGACCTTAATTATTCTTTACTAATCAGATTTTGGTTTAGTCTCTCAGGAACACCTCTTAAGTGTCTGATGTAAGTAAACTAGAAAAATGTTCTTTACTGTGAAGACAATATGGTTAGAAGATATTCTTTTCAACAGTTAAGGGATACCTGATTTTGAACTATAGCTATGTTAGAGTCATGTTGTCTGATGCACACAACCAAGTCCAAGTATTTAGGAAAGCAACCAGCCACGATGCGTCAGAGGAGGATCCGCTTGGAGGGAGGAGTAAAGACAAGGACGGCCTCTCAGTGGCCTGGGCGAGACAGCTAGGGCTCCGCAGGGGGCAAGGCACTCTTGGCCCAGGCCTGCTTCTCTGGCTGGAGGCCCAGAGGGCAGGGGCCTGCAAGGGAACTGCTGGAGGCAGCTGCAGGCTGCAGAAGAGCCCACCTGCTGGGTCTGGGGTCACTGGGGTCTAGGAGGAGACTCCAGCCTGGCTGCGGCTCTGAGGCTCCTTCAAAAGCTGTCTCCAGCCTCCCAAAGCAAGGTGCCTTATGCTCTTAGCAGGAAGTCTTCCCATCTGTCCACCTCCTTGTAAAAATCAACAGCCTGGATCTGAATGGCATCTCTCCCTTTTGACCTTTTCCCACTTAGGGAGCTCAGCTTATTTGTTTTCTAGTCTCATTAGAAAAGATTTCTCAGAAGCCTGTCCGTAAGGCCTCTGTTAGCAGGCGGTGAAGCTCTGTGTCTGAAATCCAATGTCTTACCCTCTTGCCTTTCCCCAACTGTGACAGCTAATTTAATGGGTCAACTTGGCTGGGCCATGGTGCCCAGATATTCGGTCAAATGTAACTCTGGATCTTTCTGTCAGGGTGACTTTTTGGGTTTGTTTTACTTTTTGTTTTGTTTTTTGGAGTTCTGTTATTATCATTTTTGATGGGATTAACATTTAAATCCATAGAATCTGAATTAAGCAGATTTTCCTCCATTGTGTGGGTAGGCCTCAACAGATCAGTTGAAGGCCTCAACAAAAGAAAGACGGATCTCCCCAGAGCAAGAAGGAATTCTGCTAGCAGACTGCCTTTGAACTTGGACTGGAACTCTTCCTTGAGACTCCAACCTGCCAGCCTCCCCTTGGAAGGATTTTGGTCCTTCCAAGCCTCTACAATTGTATGAGCCAATTCCTCAAGATCCATCTCTCTATTTCCTCCTCTCTTGTACACAGATTTAGATAGATAAAAACAGATCCTGTTAGTTCTTTCTCTCTGTAAAATGCTGAATAATCCCTTATCTTTCCCTGTTCTAAATGTTCCTCTTCTAATTATGAGGTTTAAAAAATCACCATTCATGTCTAACTTAGGGCAAAAAAAAAAAAAAAACCACATTAAAATAGGCATACACAAAAAAAGTGGAATGTTTTGTAAGATAAAGGGTGACATCCTTTTCTTTTTAAATTTGAAAAGAAATTAGTCTTTAATTTTTTGACTGTGCCATATGGCAAGTGGGATTTTAGTTCCCCTGTACAGTGGAAGCACAGAAGCATTGGACTGCTAGGGAATTCCCTAAAGGGTAGAATTCTTAACAAAGATCCAACAATATGATAATCTATGTGCTATATAATATAGCATTAAGTCTCATAAGAAAAATAGCAGAATAAATAAATTAAATTTTTAAAAGTAAAATAGAGAATAAAGTAAGAGAAAGAAAGCAAACTCAAAATCACAAGCAATAAAAAAAAAGAAAATTGACATAGAGGGACCTAATTGAAAGATTGGAAAGCAACGTCTGCTGAGCCAACCTAGTGTCCTCCCTTAGACTGGCTCTCCTAGCCAAGGCATGGAGGTGTGACAGGAGAGGAAAGGCACTCTCCCAGACCTCGAACAAGGGGTCGTGTTTGAATGTGAGAAAAGCCAGGAGAGTCCTTGCCTTGGTTGGGGAGGGAAGAGGTTGGGGATGGCAAGAGCTTTGCAAGTGCTGACTCCCAGGCACCAGAGTGTCAGGGAATCCAAGCTTTAATTTTTGATTGCAAAATGAACATGAAAATTAATTTTGAGGTCAAAATTAACAATGGATTCTAATTTCTTATTCCGTGAATCCCATTACAAGGTATTCCACCTGCTGCCTAAAAAACTCAGAGGGAACTTGATCTTAGCACCAAAACATGGATTTCCTAGTGCATAGATATATAAAGTCTCACCATGGTAGAAACAGTCCCTAAGAATGAAAGTGACTGAATATAAATATTACCAACCCTTCTAAGATGGCTTTTCCTTCATAACCAATTTAGGCTTAAAAATGAGCAACCATAGAAAACTACCAAAAGAGAGATCTTCTTGGAACTTCCCCATGGTCCAGTCACCAAAGACTCCATGCTCCCAATGCAGGGGGCCTGGGTTAGATCCCTGGTCAGGGAACTAGATCCCACATGTGGCAACTAAGGGGTCACACTTTGGAACTAAGACCTGGCTCAGCCAAATAAATAAATATATTTGTTAATTACTAAAAATTATTTTTAGAAGAGAGAGAGACTGAAATAGAGAGATAGAGCCCAAAAGATCTTCAGGAGCATCCTAATAGTTTCTCACACCTGCCTGTCCAAACTTGAGGAGTCGTATCAAAGGCTCTGGCCCCAACCCTCCACCCACAGTTCAGTCTTCCTTTATCAGGTGACCTGCCCTACAGGATTCCTCCTCAGCCTGGCTTCATTCTCTGACTGCTAACAATAAAAGCCTCATGCTGTTTCTTTCTAGCCTTCTGACTGCAAGCCCTGGTTTTTCCCCAGGTCAGTTTGAGGTTTTGGTCACTAGTTTTCTTGCCCCTGCAGCTCTGAAGAAGGGATAGCTACCTCCTTGCTGACAGATTTCAGCTGGAAACTTCTAGGGCTCAGATTTAGTTTCCTTCAACTGTAAGAATTTAGGTTCACATCTTGTGGAGAGTTCACCAGGGAAGAAAATGTGGCTCTGGGTGCTGGGGAGAGAACAAAGAGGCAAAATAAATGGTATCTGAGGGCAGCTTTAGGAGACGGGATGTTAGCAAAGGCAGGTGGGTCCTTCTGAAACCCTAGGGTTTCTCCCAAACTGACACACGGCTAACTCTTCCCTAATTTCTTCCAGGGATTCTGAGCCAGTGGCATCAAGGGAAACTGAAGGAAGGAGTGAGAAAGGGAGAGACAGACAGACAAGGGATGTTGAAGATGTTTGGCACTCAGAAATTACCAAGGAGAATCAGAAGAGAAAGTTTTATTTTTACCTTTTTCTGATTAATCGCCAAGAAATAAACTCTACCTTATCTGTCAAGACAGAAAATGATTGAAGGAGAGTGAGGACTGTGTGTTCCCCATGAAACAGACCTACGCAAATGTCAGCATGAACAAAAGCTCCCGTGGATGGACCGGGAGAAAACCAGGCAGGTGAACTGGTGTGGTTGCAACGGCATGGTCATACAAAGTATGTCAAAGAGTAGTTTTAGAAACAGGTATTTTCTATAGTGGTGATTTTTTTTTTTTTTTTAATTGTGAAAGAGGAGAAACAGAACTGTGACTGTGTTTCCAACCTCTGCAACTGATTCCAGGTAGAATCAGGTCAACCATAGTGGAATCTGTTTTTCTGCTGAGAGATTGATGGAGAGGGTAACGTAGTACCTCCATGCCTGCCTTTCCTCTCCTGTGATGTTTGGGGTGTTCTGGGTTATATAATAGAAACTGCAGGCTCATCTCATCAGTTGTCAGAGCTGCAAAATTGCTGCTCTGTGGAGCCCTGCTTCAGAGTTAGGACTTCACATTAAAAGCAGGAACTTTGTTCATGCAACATTATTCACAATTGCCAAAAGGTAGAAACAACTCAAATGTCCATCAACAAGTGAACAGGTAGATAAAGCATGGTATATGCTACAGTTCATGGGGCTGCAAAGAGTTAGATGACTGAGCGACATAGCACCGCACAACACATATACAGTCAATAGAATGTTATTCAGCCATAAAAAAAAAGGAATTCTGACACATGGTACAACGTGGGTGAACTGTGAAAACATTATGTTAAGTGAAATAAGCCAGATAAAATAGGAAAAATCCTGTATGACTCCATTCACATGAAGTAACTGCTGCTGCTGCTGCTAAGTCACTTCAGTCGTGTCCGACTCTGTGCGACCCCATAGACGGCAGCCCACCAGGCTCCCCCATCTCTGGGATTCTCCAGGCAAGAACACTGGAGTGGGTTGCCATTTCCTTCTCCAGTGCATAAAAGTGAAAAGTGAAAGTGAAGTCGCTCAGTCGTGTCCAACTCTTCACGACCCCATGGACTGCAGCCCACCAGGCTCCTCCGTCCATGGGATTTTCCAGGCAAGAGTACTGGAGTGGGGTGCCATTGCCTTCTCCATGAAGTAACTAGAATAGTCAAATTCATAGAGACAGAAAGTAGAATGATGGTTTCCAGGCAGTGTGGGAGAGGGGGAAAGGGGAGCTATAGTTTAGTGGACATAGATCATCAATTTGGAAAGGTGAAAAAGTTCTGGGTGATGGTTGAACAGCCCTGTAAATATACTTAATGCCACTGAACTGTACACTTACAAATAGCTAACATGGTTAATTTGTGTTATGAATATTTTTCTATAATATTTAAAAAAGAAAACATTTAGAGCTTTACGGTCAGCTTCCCTCAAGTTCAAATTAACATCTACCACTGATGAGTGGTATTACTTTGACCAAATGTTTTAGGTTAAGTTTCCCTATCTCTAAAATGATGGTAATAATACCTGTCTCAATCCTACTGTATAGTACAGCAAACAACATTCAATAGTCTGTGATAAACCATAATGGAAAAGAATATGAAGGAGAATGTGTATATGTATAACTGAGTCACTGTTGTAGAGCAGAAACTAGCACAACACTATAAATCAACTAAGTGTGTGCTGTCGCTTCAGTCCTGTCCAACTCTGTGTGACCCCACGGGCTATAGCCCACCAGGCTCCTCTGTCCATGAAATTCTCCAGGCAAGAACACTGGAGTGGATTGCTCTGCCCTCTTCCAGGGGATCTTCCCGACCCAGGAACAAACTGATGTCTCTTAAGTCTCCTGCATTGGCAATTAGCAGGCTGGTTCTTTACCAAATACCCACCTCACAATGTTATTGTAACAGTGAATAGCACAACATATGTACAACACTTATCACAGAGCAATGTTCAACAAATGTTGATTGTTATTAGCTAGCGTCGACAGAGGAAAAGAACTGAAACCTCCAAGAGGAACTGACAGAGCCAGGTTGCAAGGTTTTGCTCTCTTCGGATGAAGTCTTCATGAACCTTGTGTGTAAGTAGAGGAGTTTGAGTTAAGCAAGTGTTCCTTCACAAGTACCCGAGTTATCCCAGGAAGCGGGAGGAAACAACTCCAAATCAGTAAGGCCAGGACACTCGAGCAGGAAACCAGACACAGGAGAAAAGCAAATATATCTTAAAATGCAAGTAAGCAGCATCTGCAATGACATAGGGCTTCACTGGTGGCTTAGACGGTAAAGAACCCACCTGCAATGCAGGAGACCCAGGTTCGATCCCACAGTTGGGAAGGTCCCCTAGAGAATGGAATAGCTACCCATTCCACTCTTCTTGCCGAGGAAATCTTATGGACAGAGGAGCCTGGTGAGCTACAGTCCATGGGGTTACAAAGAGTCAGACATGACTGAGCGACTAAGCACTTGGGCTTGCACGCAATAATACAAGGTGAATTTATAACTAGCTCCCTGAAATGGAGAAGTGTCTAGCAAGCCAGAGGTGCTACATGACAATTAATTGTCCTGTGCCCTTGAATTCAGGCCATGTTTCACGTCAGCAGTGGACTGTTTAAGTGTGCCCTCCATTGTCTGAGTTCAGAAAATGTGACATTTGTAACTTCCCGCAAGGTCAGTTCCTCTGTGCTAGTTTTCCCCTAAGGCCTTTAAGTTATGCAAACATAAAATTTTTTTCTGTACCATTTTTTAGACCAAGTTTCAGGAAGTTAACTTTTAAGTTTGGGGGAGGGAATTCTGTTCTGTCACTGATTACTACGTAAGTGATGGTTTATTCCCAGTACACTTAACTGCCACCAGTTATGCTGGAGTAACAGGGGACCTGTTTTCGATAGAAAACCTATATCTTTTCGATAGACCTGTAACTTCCTTTGGCAATATCAATGTCTGACCTTTGGCCTTTTTTAAAAGAAATTTTTTTGGCCATGCCACAGGGCATGTGAGCTCTTAGCTCTCTGACCAGGGATCGAATTAGCTCCCCCTGCACGGGAAGCGCAGAGCTAACCACTGGGCCTCCAGGGAAGTCCCTGGCCTTTGTACTACACTGAGAGCTCTGGGCTCTACCTCTGGTCCTAAATAAACAGTAGCTCCCGCTTTACTTACTGGGCTTCCCAGGTGGCACCAGTGGTAAAGAACTCGGGTTCTTTATCAAGAAGCACCTCTGAAATGAATATAATGTTGTAAATCAACTACACTTCATTAAGAAAAAGAAAAAAAAAAACACCTCTAGAGAGTATGAGCCAGTGGACCTGAGATGGGGCCCTAGGCTCTACAGGTGACTAGGCTGCACAGCTCTAGCTGAAAATCATCGTTTTCAGCCCTCAATTGTCCTCCCATTCACAGGTGACCATTCGTCTTTACTGTGGAGACGCTGCTGCTCCCATGACCTTCAGGATGGAGTTTAGAATCAGAACAATACAAAGCCACATACTCTTCCCTCCCAAAGCTCACAGAGGGTGAGAATAATGATACACACAGCTGGAGAAAGTCTTCTTCTAATACTTCAATTGGGAACTTGTTTGACCTTCTCAGTTGGCTAGACCTTTGCTTTGAAACTCCTCTCCATCCACCCACCGCCATGTTCCGTCACCTAGACCACTTCTATAACCTCTAACTGGTCTTCCTGCCTTCCATTTTTCTTCTTACTAGTCATTCCCTATAAGGCAGCAAGTGAAATCATTCTGGATGTAAATCCTAGCAAGACGTTAACCTTGTTAAAAAACCCCTAGTGCTTTCCCAGTGCCTTGGGATAAAGTCCATACTCTTTTTTAAAATTTTATTTTATTTATTTATTTATTTTTTAAAGTCCATACTCTTAACACACGAGCTGGCTCTCTCCCAATCCTCTTGGTGGCCTTTCTCCCTCTTGTGCTGTAGCTCAAGAACTTGAATATGTATTAGTTTTGTTCTTCTTATCTCTGCACCTTCAACACACTGTCCCCCACCTAGAACACACTCTTTAACCTCTCCATCATTCCGTCCCTCTGTCATCTGACTTCACTGCCACTCGGCTTTTAGCACTGGACCTTAAAAACCTGCCTGCAAGTCCCTCTTGACCTTTCTTCAGAGTCAACCATGTTTACCATGTGCTGAGATGGCATCTCTACTTTTCTTATCAATGTATCATCTTAAAGGCTCCTTCAGTGTCTGTCTGCCCCAGTAAATGCAAACTCATTGAGGGCAGGCATCATTTGTAAGTTTACCACCACTCTGTCCCCATGTCTGAGGTTGACACACACGGCTAAAATGTTGAATACATATTTACTAAAATAAAGTCTTTGGATCAGCAGAGAAGTAAAACATGGTGGTCAGCTCTACAACGTGAAACAATTAACCTAAGAGTGTGACAGGTATTGAGCCTTACTCCATGTGAGACTCTTTGCTAGGGCTTTACAAAACAATATAATAAAATGAGTTTTCTGATATCCAGGAGCTGAAAATTTAATGGAGGAATTCTATGAGCAAATGAGTAATGACAATCCAATTCTAAAGTGGCTTGAGTGAAGGTCAGAAAAAGTGCTTGAAGTTTGAATATCAGCTCTGGAAGAAGCAATGGTCTAAATGTCTAAAACAACAATTCTTGAAGATTGTTCCAAATTATTCCATAGCCTTCCATTTTAATTCTTACGGGCTGCCAATGTTCCTCTTCCAGTTCCACTATTTTTCAGCTGTGTAACTTGAAGTAAGTTGTTTAACTTCTCTGTGCTTCAGACTCTTAACTCCTATTAATACACTATAGTATTTAGCACCATGCTTGCACATAGCAAGAGTTAAAAAATGTGTCTTCATCATCATTATTACCAAGACTTACTAGTTACTGTAAGCCGATAAGTATAACGCTAATAAAAGTCAGTATTTATAGTGAAATTTAGCATTGTCTACCGTATACTACGGAGAAGGCAATGGCACCCCACTCCAGTAGTCTTGCCTGGAAAATCCCATGGACGGAGGAGCCTGGTGGGCTGCAGTCCATGGGATCACGAAGAGTCAGATATGACTGAGCGACTTCCCTTTCACTTTTCACTTTTATGCATTGGAGAAGGAAATGGCAACCCACTCCAGTGTTCTTGCCTGGAGAATCTCAGGGATGGGGTCGCACAGAGTCAGACAGGACTGAAGTGACTTAGCAGCAGCAGCACAGTATACTAAGGTTGCTAGGTAATAATTGTTAATGTATCAAAGTTACTATTGCCCATACACCCCCAGAGGTGTGTGTTGGCATTCCTGACGCTTTCAAAAGCTCATCGTGTCATCATTGTTATTCTGACTATTGTGCTTTCTATTACGACTCTTTTTTGTTCATGTAGCTATCAATTCCCACTAGTTTAGCTTCATTGCTATCCACATAGTTTATTGTTGGTTATCTAATTAGCTTAGGTTTTGTTGAAAAACTGCGTCAACATTTTTTTTTAACTTATAACTTCCCTGTAATTATACTTTAAGATAGACAGAGCCCTTCAAGTTTAAATGATTCTACTTCTATTGTAAACACAAATGGATAGACAATCCTTCCACCTCCCCTTTCCCTCTCAATTGCTCTAATAATAACATTTCACTGCTATTACTGGAATAACTAAATTCTTTTACTAGTAGAAAATTGAAAAAAAAAAAAAAAAGAAAATTGAAGTGTGTGATGCAGGTGGGCCAAAGGATCTCTTGTACTTTCTAAATGGAACTGAGTCAAAAATCTTCAAAGTGAGAAACAAATGGTTAAACACACACACATTTAGAACTTGTCCAGCACATAGAATGCACTATGTAAGTATTACCATTACTATTATTATTTAGCAAAAAAAATTTTTTTGAACTGTTTTTAAAATTGAATTATAATTGATTTACAAAAGTTTTATAGTTGATGTAAAGGTTTTGAACTTTATAAACAAGTCAGTAGTGGCACCCTTTCTGGGGTAGGGTCTGCATAATGATGCCAAAGATAATCCAAGTCCCAATCCTTAGAGCCTGTGAATAGCACAGAGAAAAAGTGAAAGTTAAAATGTTAGTCATGTTGGACTCTTTGCTATGCCATGGACAGATACAGGTTCCCTTCTCCAGGGGATCTTCCCAACCCAGAGATTGAACCTGGTTCTCCTGCATTGCAGGCAGATTCTTTACCAACTGAGCCACCATGAGAAAGGGGGTTTAGTAGCTGTGATTAAAGACTTTGCAATGGAGAGATTATCCTGGAACATTCAGGTGGGCTGATTAATCACAAATGTCCTTCTGAGAGGGGAGCAGAGGATGATGTGACAGAGAAGAGAAAGTAGGAGATGTGACGATGACAAAACCAAGATGTGAAGATGTTAAATTGCCGGCTGTGAAGAACAAGGAAGAGGGCCATGGACCAAGAAATGCCAGCAGCCACCAAAAGCTACAAAAGGCAAGGAAGCATTTTTCTTCCCCAGAGACTTCAGAAGGAGCACAGTCTTGTAACACCTTCACTTGAGCCCAGAAAAACCGATTCCGAACTTCTGGCTTCCAGAATTATCAGAGAATACAGTGTGTTAACCCAGCAAGTTTGTGATCATTTGTTACAGCAGCCATGGGAAACTAGTACGTTTTCTTTCTTTAAATTAAATCTTCTGAAAATATTTCGTTGTGTTTTATTATATCTTACCAGTGACAACCACAAAGCTTTTAAAAGTTAATGGAAGCCAGATCGAGGGGTGAGAAGAAAATACAGAAGAGGCCTCAAAATGGAAAAAATTCTACCCTTTTTTCTTTCTCTATAAAGGTCTTAGAAATATTTGGGAGGGAAATCTCAAATCATGGTAACTGCTCTTTGGAGAGTTTAAGACGGAGGGTGCAATTCAGCTTCTTACTCAAGAGACATGTCCTTGTGTTTCTGAGGTAAGACAAGTTTACACACGGTGGAAGAATTTAATAGACTATACTCTTTCTTACTATGTTTTGCATTTCAGCTTTATTGAAGTATAAGTGACATATAAAATCATAAGATAGTCCATGGAGTAGGAAAAGGCAATTCACTCCAGTATTCTTGCCTGAAAAATTCTATGGACAGAGAAGCCTGGCAGGCTACAGTCCACAGAATCACAAAACGTCTGACATGACTGAATACAAAACAACAAACAAGGGCCCACCCTATATCCAGGTTGACCTCATCTCAAAATCCACAGTTACAAACATAAAGATTGTTTTGCAAATAAGGTCATCTTTGCAAGTTCTAGGGGTTACAACTTGGACATACATTTGGGGGCCACTATTAAACCTGCTGCAATCTGGTAAGAAAAAAAGTCTAAGACAGTTCAAGTGTACATTGTGATAACTTGGTATATGTATATGTTGTGAAAGAATACTTTCATCAAGTTAAGTAGCATATCCATCACCTCACATATTTATCTTTTTTCCCTTTAGTGAGAATATTTCAGTTCTGTTCTCTCAGCAAATTTCAATTATATGATACAGTTTAATCAACTATTGCCACCAGGCTCTATATTAGATTCTAAGGCCTTATTCATCTGATAACTGAAAGTTTATACCCTTTTATACCAACTTCTCCCTATTTCCCCCACCCTGCACCCCTGACAATCACGTTTCTATTTTCCCATATAATATGTTTATTTCAATATAAAAGAAATTTATATACACATAGTATTAATATCTTTAAAGTACTATTGCAGCCAAAGAATTTGAAAAAAGTAAATACATTTATATGTATAACTGAATCACTTTGCTGTATACTTGAAACTAACACAATATTGTAAATCAACTAACTTAAATATAAGATATTTTTAAATGTTGTAATCCACCTCAAAAAAAGGATTAAAATCAAAAACCAATAAAGAAAAAAAAATAGAAAAACAAAAAGCCAAAGAGTTCCATTGTATCCTGTTACTTAATTTGAACATCACAACACTAGACAGAGCAAATATTGTACCCATTCTACAGATGAGAAACTCATTTTTACCGAAAGGAAAACAGTGATGTGACTTGCATCAGGGAGGTAGCTAGGAGCATGGCTGGAAGTCAGTTTCTGATGAAATGTGCAAGAGGGTCTTGCCCAAAAGCTGTGGCTCCTGTCTAGGGAACAAGGGCACTTAATCTGACAGCAAAGAGGAAGGAAGTAGGGGTGCCTGAGGTGGGGCAGAGTGGCCAGAGACAGATTTTTCACTTCCATGTTCTGCAGGTTGATGCAAGTGAGGCAAAGCCTACAGGGCAGACATAACATAAAATGGAGGTTTTCTGCTGGCCAAAGAGCCCCCCTACTTCTGGGTCCCCACCTCCCCCACCTGCACCCCAGCATAAAGCGGAACTAACGTGCGCCTATTCAATAGCCCGAGAACGGGTACTAACATTGACTGGCTGCGCAATGTGTGCTGATACTGGGCGAGATTTTTTTCACTTTGTTCTCAGGAATCAGGTTTCATCATGGCAGCTGTTCTCAAATCCAGATCTGGAACTTGAGATACTGGGTTTGGTAACCATTAGCATAGAGGGAAAGCATCACACATGAAATTTCTTTTAAGAGGGGAAAGCAGAGGAATATAATGTCAAATTGCTGCAGAGAAGTGAAGATACTGTTAGGGGAAAGGTTCACAGTGTATCATAAAACCAGAGAATCCCGAATAGGAGTTTGGGTTTGAAGTGTACAGGCTGCTATATTTAAAACAGATGATGTCTATAATGATGATTGATTTGCTGTGCTGCATGGCAGAAACCAATAACACCATAAAGCAATTTTCCTCCAATTAAAAAGTAAAAAAATAGGCAACCAATAAGGACCTACTGTATAGCACAAGGAATGCTGGTGATTATTCTGTAACAACCTAAATGAGAAAAGAATTTGAATAAGGATACATATATTTGTATAACTGAATCACTTTGCTGCACACCTAAAACTAACACATCATTGTTAGTCAACTATACTCCAATGTAAAATAAAAGTTAAAAAACAATACCAGAACTAACTAGAGTCCTGAAGTTCAGCTGCTTTACAGGGTGGTGTATACTGGGGTAAGCACATGTTTTCACATTCAGATAGACTGAATCTACCTAGATGTTCATTCATCTTATCTATATTTATTGAGTACCTACTATGTGCATGTTAAGTCACTTCAATTATGTCCAACTTTTTGCAACCCTATGGACAGTAACCCTCCAGGCTCCTCTGTCCATAGGATTCTCCAGGCAAGAATACTGAAGTGGGTTGCTATTTCCTTCTCAGGGGATCTTCCCAACACAGGGATTGAACCCTCATCTACTGTGTGCCAGTCTCTGCCTTCATGACATTTACATTCAGGTGGAGAAAGACAGGTAATGAAGAGATGAACAAGGAGGTCTTGCTATCAACTCATTCATTATTCCAATAGATACTGAAGTTATTTATTCCAGTTTTTAGGAAAGAAGGTCAAAAGCTAAGGAAGCACAGAGTGCAAAGATACTAGCCCATTAGGCGGGCTCTGGCTCTCATCGAGTGAGATAGGAGCCTATTGTTGGGTTTTGAGCAGACGAAGGACGTGGTCTGACTAATACTTTAAGAGGACTACTTTAGCTGCTGCGTGGGGAACAAACCGAAGAGACCTGGGCCAGAAGCAGGGAAATCAATTAGGAGATTCTTGCAACAATTCAGATGAGAAGTAAAAGTGACCAGACAGCAGGCAGCAGTAGAGAAAGTGAAAAGTAGCTGAAACCAGTACATGTGTTGTGGGTAGAGAAGAGGATTTGCTGACAGTTTGAGTAGGAGGCGTGAGAAAAGGAAAGCCATGAGAAGTGACTGTAAGGTTTTGCTCCAAAAGATTGGAAGAATAGAGTTGCCATCAATTGAAATAAGGAAGATTGCAGGAATAGCGGGTTAGGGAAAGGCAGGAAGGGAATCTGAGCTCCCTCCTGGGAGTTTGAGGAAGCTGACAGCCAAGTAAGGATGTTAAGTTGGCAATCACATCCTAGAGTTGGGGGCAGATCTCCTGGCTGAAAAAAAATAATTGCTGGAAGGAAGCATAATGCAGAGTATTGAAGATAAAAATTGGTGAAGGTTGGGGATCCATTCTAGATAGGAGAGTTCAAAAAAGACCTTACCAAGAAGGTGATAGTTGAACTGAGACCTGGATGAAAGGAGCAAGAAGTCCACATGTATCTGAGGGAAGAGGAGCCCAGGCCAGTGGACCAGCATGTGCTCAGGTCTTAGAAGAGAGGGTACTTGGCTTGAGGAACAAGAGCCAGAAGCTCACTGGGGTGACCAAGAGGCCACCTGGGCTCTGAAAAACAAAGTGAGAGAGAGAGAACTCCTGGAAAGGATATAAAATCAGAGAGGTGAGAGGGATCACATCATGAGCTCAAGTTCTTGCTCTGCCACTAATAGTTTGCCCTTGAACAGATTACTTACCTTCTCTCATCTCTGTTTTCTTTATAAATAAGGGTAGTAATAGAATATGCTTTCCAGGTGGCACAGTGGTAAAAAATCCAGCTGCCAATGAAGAGACACAAAGGACATGGGTTCGATCCCTGGGTCAGGAAGATGCCTTGGAGTAGGAAACAGCAACCCACTCCAGTATTCTTGCTTGGAAAATTCCATGGACAGAGGAACCTGGCGGGCTACAGTCCACAGGGTTGCAAAGAGTTAGACACAAGCAACTGGCTGAGCACACATGCATGAAATAGAACCTACACACATTGATGCTTTTGATTGTGGTGCTGGAGAAGACTCTTGAGAGTCCCTTGGACAGCAAGGAGATGAAAGCAGTCAATCATGAAGGAAATAAACCCTGAATATTCATTGGAAGGACTGAAGCTGAAGCTCCAATAATTTGGCCACCTGTTGCAAAGAGCTGACTCATTGGAAAAGACCCTGATTCTGGGAAAGATTGAGGGCAGGAGAAGAAGGGGGCAACAGAGGATGAGATGGTTGGATGGCATCATTGACTCAATGGACATGAGTTTGAGCAAGCTCCACGAGATAGTGAAGGACAGGGAAGCCTGGTGTGCTGCAGTCCATGGGGTCACAAAGAGTCAAACACAACTTAGGGACTAAACAACACAGAGGATCTTGAAAGGATTAAATGAGGTGTTTATAAGGCACTTAACACAGTGCCTGCAGCATAGTTTTGTGTGTGTTAGTCATGTCCAACTCTTTGAGACCCCATGGACTATAGCCCACCTGGCTCCTCTGTCCGTGGGATTCTCCAGGCAAGAATACTGGAGTGGATTGCCATTTCCTTCTCCAGGGAATCTTACTGACCCAGCGATCAAACCTGGGTCTCCAGCGTTGCAGGTAGATTCTTTACCATCTGAGCCGTTATCAAGTGTTTACTGGAAGTATCAATACTCAGGGTTTCTGGATGAATTTTGACCCACATGGAAGTTTGGATTTTGGCCACTGGTGTTACACTCCTCAGTCTCTTCTTTGCTGGTCTGGTTGGTGGAAATGCCCATCTGGAAGCTTGTCCTTGACAACCACAGCCGCTCATGTGTGTTTTGGTGTAGACAGAGATGTGGAAGACCCACAATCGCTGATTTGAATAGCAGATGGGTGAGTGGATACCCACTGGCTTCTCAGTGTTAACTCTGGGGTTTCCCTTCTGCAAAGGGCTATATACTAGGGCAGGCAAGACGTCCAGTCAAACCATCCCAACCCCCACTCTAGGTCTCACCAAGCCACCCATGGCCTCAGTTGACAATATCAACCTTTGCCCTGGCTTGCAAGTGGAGCAGTGTCCTGAAGTTCCTACCCTGAGCCTTCCTTCAATTCTCCTGACCTGGCATGGAAAGCAGATGGATGGAGCTCAGAAGGTTTACCCTAGCTAAGCAGAGCTGTAAGCAGATAGGGTAGGGGGTCCCTGGAGAAAGAGAACCAGGCATGGCTTTCTTAATAGAAGAGAAGCCGTTTTTGGCCTAAGTCACTTTGTGATCTCAGTCTGGGCACAAGGATTGCCCTTGAAAAGGTCTCAGAAACTAATGACCTTAAAGGAACAAAAGAATGCAGAAACAAAGGACTGTTGTCAGACAAGAGAAGTAACAATAGTAAAGATATCAATTATAAAGACTCCCAGTTCTGTTTTAATAGTAAAGATTAGTCTGAAGAGCTCAACTATCAGGATTAGCTGAAACCTAAGAGATGATGATGTTCATCTTTTCTGATCCTCGGGATCTTCAATCAACTAATGCTAGGGCTCTGTTGACTGCAAAGCCCCTTTATGAATATGCTTGTACCTTTAGCTTAAAACTTCCCCAATTCTGCTGTTTGGGGGGATACTGCTTTATAAAAGATCCCTGGTGTTCTCCTTACTTGCTGCAGATAATAAATCCCTCTTTCTCCCAATCTTTGGTTTGGTTGTGTCACAAAAAGATAAACGCAGTTTTTCAGGTAGCAGAGTTACATTGGGAAAATGCATTTTATTTCATACATCAAATATAATTTAAGACTGCCAGTGTAATATTTTGTTTAAACTCTGCTGCAAAAAGGATAAGCAAGAAGAACACAAAAGGTTGTGGAAAAGAGAAAAGAATGAGCAAAGAGAAAATGGATTTTTCTTAAGTCTTATCCAACACTTGAGTCAATCATTCAAAAAAATCAGACAATATGTTAATGATTATAATCTAGCCAAGGTCTATCACATATCCTCTGTTGTGTTTCAGTCTGAAGCAGATTTATCCTTTGCTAGGAGAATCTGACTGTTGCTCTTCCTATATTCAGGGAACAAGAAAGATGAAAACCTGGGAGGAATGAGAACCAGTCAAGGGCACACGGAGGTCAGGAGAAGCTGAATGCATTAACACCTTGACTGTCAAAGATAAATAAAGCTGGAATCTAGCTAGAAGAGAAAACATAGACTTTATTCAATTCAGTTCCGTCACTCAGTTGTGTCTGACTCTTCGTGACCCCAGGGACTGTAGCACGCCAGTCTTCCCTGTCCATCACCAACTCCCAGAACTTGCTTAAACTCATGTCCATTGAGTTGGTGATGCCATCCAACCATCTCATCCTCTGTTGTCCCCTTCTCTTCTTGCCCTCAATCTTTCCCACCTCAGGGTCTTTTCAAATGAGTCAGCTCTTCGCATCAGGTGGCCAAAGTATTGGAGTTTTTCAGCTTCAGCATCAGTCCTTGCAGTGAATATTCAGGACTGATTTCTTTTAGGATGGACTGGTTGGCTCTCCTTGCAGTCCAAGGGACTCTCAAGAGTCTTCTCCAACACCACAGTTCAAAAGCATCAATTCAGCTTTCTTTATAGTCCAACTCTCACATCCATACATGACTACTGGAATAACCATAGCCTTGATTAGACGGACATTTGTTGGCAAAGTAATGTCTCTGCTTTTTAATATGCTGTCTAGGTTGGTCATAGCTTTTCTTCCAAGGAGCAAGTGTCTTTTAATTTCATGGTTGCAGGCGACTTTATTCAACAATAACTATTGCAATAAAGAGGGCTTCCCAGGTGGCTCAGTGGTAAAGGATCCACCTGCCAGTGAAGGAGACATAAGAGAGGAAGGTTCAATTCCTGGGTCAGGGAGATCCCCTGGAGCAGGAAATGGCAACCCACTCCAGTATTCTTGCCTTGGGAATCCCATGGACAGAGGAACCTGGTGAGCTACAGTCCATGGGTCTCAAAGAGTCTGGGTGATTGATTGCACATGCATTGCAATAGGGAGAAGAGTCCAGCGAGAACTGATCTCTGTTAGAAAACGCCGCGGGAAGAAAAAGCCACCTCTAAGGACCGTTGATGAAGGCCTTTATTGGGCGGTCGCTCTCGGGCAGAACTCCCGGGGGCGGGTGAGCGAGGAGACAAAGGGAGTCTGCGAGGTATGAGGGGTGGGGAGAGGTTTTATAGCCAGGGCCGGCGTCCAAGCCAGGTCTTCCCATATAAAGAAGAAAGCGCGGGCTACAGCCGCGGTTGGTGTCCAAGGGCTCGGTGTCGGCACCTGATTGGACCAGGCTGCAGGGGGCCGGCCCCTGGAAGTTTAGCCAGCCTCCGGAACTTGCCTGCGGCACTTTTCCGGGGCATGCCTCAACATGCCCGACCTTTCAATCTCACCTTGGCTGAAACAAAATCCTGGAGAGCTTTCCAGCCGAGGAGTGCTCATGAAAGGCACTGTGGAATGGGAAGGGGGGTGGTCCATGTGACTAGGCCATCTAGAGCTATTCATTTGTACTCACGCAGAGAAGAAATAAATTTCTCCAGAAGGCTGTGGTATCAGTTAGAAAAGATGCCCATTAGTCTGGGAATAGACAGTGACCTTATCTCCTGGATTATTTGCATTTCAAAATGACAGCCATCAGGTCCTTGAAAAGATAGATTGGGGTGGTAGAAAATTCCTGTCTCAAAGGGTTAGAGAATACATTTATATTTGCAACTTTTCTAAAGTATCTGCCCTGTGGGAGGGTTCAACAGCATATCTGCCTGTTCCAGGTTTGGACTGGAACAGACAGTGAATTCTCCTGGCAGCACTGAGCTTTCTCAAGCAGGCATTTTAACAGGGTGCTGGAGTCATCCTCGGGGTGGATCTGCATTTTTATCAACCATTTTTTTGAGGCTGGTTTGAGAAGCCAGCTGTCTCAGAGAAGCCTGACTAGAATTTGCTCAAAGAGTATCTTTGTTGTGACCAGGCCACAGAGGGTTTCCAAAAGCTTTGATTTTTCTCTACTTAAACCTGTACTTTTATTCAGGGGTCTTGTGAGGAAGACTTAAATGGATATTAAGCACAAGGAAGGGCATAATCAAAAGGGGAAAATGAGAAGTAGGACTACGAGGAACTCAGAAAAACACCTTTGAATAACTGGCTTGCTCTGTGGTGAATGTGAATTCAGTCCTTACTTTGAGTCCTAACTAATGAATCCTAACTTCAGTCCTAACTAATGAATCTTTGACTCCGCCCTTCAGCCTTTCCAGGTCTGAAACTCCCTGGAATGCATTCGAAAGTGCTTCAGTAGTGATTCAGTAGTGACTCTGTACAACACTACGGACTTTAGCCCACCAGGCTCCTCTGTCCATGAGATTCTCTAGGCAAGAATACTGGAGAGGCTTGCCATACCCTCCTCCAGGGCATCTTCCCCACCCAGGAATCAAACCTGTTATGTCTCCTGCATTGGCAGGCAAGTTCTTTACCACTAGCCACCTGGGAAGCCTCCTCCCTGGCAGCAGTTTTAATCTTTCATTCTGAAACAGGAAGGAAGGGGTCAGGGCAAAACCTTTGAAAGAATGACATAGCCCAGGGATACAACACAAACTGATTAGACTCAAATGGGTCCATGACCACAGACAAGTCAATTTCAGCCAGGCCTTGTTGTTCAGTAAACACTCACTGTAACATGATTATATGACACACCCAGAGGCACCATTACAATTCCGAGGCTGATCAGCAAAGACCAAAGAGTGGGCTGTGGCCCAGCTCCTGGAAATCTCCACCCCTTCCCCAAAATAGTTGGAATAATCCTCCCACTCATTAGTCTGCGAAACAACCCAGCCCACAAAAGCTAACCACACCAAATTTCAAGGCCACGCTAGCCCTCTGTGATGGCCCACACTCTGCCTGTGGAGTGTGTTTCTCTCTGAATAAATTCACTTCTTACCTACCACTTAGTCTCACTTGGAATCCTTTCTGAGATGAGACATCAAGTACCTGAGCTTCACTAGGTCCTGAAACCAGGCATGGGATCTCAGTTGGAAGATTGTATGTTTTGGTTGGTTCAAGTCCCAGTCTTACCAAACAAAGCTGCCATCCTCCACTGTAGGGGACATCAAAAGGGAAGTCTCATATCAGCCTACACCAGCCGCATGGGTTAGAGTTCCAAGCAGAGTTTGGGCCAGATTCCAGTCCATTCACATGAGTTGAAGTCCCAATCTGAGGTGAATGGTTTCTAATCTACAAGCATACAGAGGGTATTTCAGAAACTAAGGTGGCTCCAGTGCCCTCAAGTTGACGCAGACTGTGACCCACAGACCCAGTTGACTTGGTCTTGGAGAGGCAGCAGTGAGCAGTGGCATGAAGCAAGATCATAATTCCCTGCCCAGGAATTGAACCTGGGTACCCTGGATGAAGACTTCCCTGGTGGCTCAGATGGTAAAGCGTCCTGGAGAAGGAAATGGTAACCCACTCCAGTATTCTTGCCTGGAAAATCCCACGGATGGAGAAGCCTGGTAGGCTACAGGCAAAGGGTCGCGAAGAGTCGGACATGACTGAGCGACTTCACTTTCACTTTCACCCTGGATGAAAACCAGGAAACCTAGCCACCAGAGCAGCAAGGGCTACAGGATAGAAGCTGTGTTTCCCTGGATCTTTGTCCCCAGTAAATAATGCATTTCTCATAGAGGCTAAACTATAAAGGCAGGAACAAAGTTCATTGTTAGAGACACAGCACAGCAACAAGAGCTGGGAGAGCACAAAGAGAAACAGTTTTGTTTAGTTAAGAGGGAAGCAAGGCGGAGATGGGCATCCAGAGGGAAATGGTGTGCGTGTCACCTGTAATGAGGGGGATTCCCTTGTAGCTCAGTTGGTAGGGAATCCACCTGCAATGCAGGACACCTGGGTTCAATTCCTGGATGGAAAAGATCCCCTGGAGAAGGAAATGGCAACCCACTCCAGGATTCTTGCCTGAAGAATCCCATGGACAGAGAAGCCTGGTGGGCTACAAGCCATAGGGTCCCAAGAGTTGGACACGACTTAATGACTAAACTACCATGTAATGAAGAAGAGGAGGAGTGCAGTCAAGAGACCATTAAGACATTCATATAGGGTAGTTCCTCCAGGTCTTTGTTTACCTTTAGCCAATTGTGTAGTTTCTTTTTCTGTACCTGACCTACCTTGGGATCCTCTCCAACATGGGTGTCCACTTTTCTAAGATGGACTTCACCCCAGAGGCCTATGGGATCGCATATTAGTATCACATATTATGGGTGGTGCCCCCTCCATTTTGGTCCCAAGGAGACTTTCTGCTCACGTGAAAAGTCTCCCTTGCCCCAAGTGTAGGAAATATATGACCTCCTAGTCCTTTACGCAAACAAGATTTAGTCCTTCTCTCTTCCTTACATGGGATTCTGAAGGCAAGAATACTGAAGTGGTTTGCCATTCCCTTCTCCAATTAAAAGATGCTTGCTCCTTGGAAGAAAAGTTATGACCAACCTAGACAGCTTATTAAAAAGTAGAGACATGACTTTGCCAACAAAGGTCCCTCTGGTCAAAGCTATGGTTTTTCCAGTGGTCATGTATGGATGTGAGAGTTGGACTATAAAGAAAGCAGAGTGCTAAAGAATTGATGCTTTTGAACTGTGGTGTTGGAGAAGACTCTTGAGAGTCCCCTGGACTGCAAGGAAATCCAACCAGTCCCTCCTAAAGGACATCAGTCCTGGGTGTTCATTGGAAGGACTGATGTTGAAGCTGAAACTCCAATACTTTGGCCACCTGATGTGATGAGCTGACTCATTTGAAAAGACCCACCAAAATCATATATATTTATCTTCCCCCCCACTGCCTCTTTGGAACAGTCTCAGAGCGATCTGAGGTGCTGCTTCCCAGGCTGCAGTCCTCATTTTGCACCCAATAAAATTTAGCTTGCAACTTTCAACTTCTGCACCTTTTTAGTCAACACTTCTGTTACTGCTTCCTTCTCACAGCTCGGGGATTTCAGTTCAGTTCAGTTCAGTTCAGTCACTCAGTCATGTCCGACTCTTTGCGGCCCCATGAATTGCAGCACACCAGGCCTCCCTGTCCATCACCAGCTCCCGGAGTTTATTCAAACTCATGCCCATTGAGTCGGTGATGCCATCCAATCATCTCATCCTCTGTTGCCCCCTTCTCCTCCTGCCCCCAATCCCTCCCAACATCAGGGTCTTTTCCAATGAGTCAACTCTTCGCATGAGGTGGCCGAAGTACTGGAGTTTCAGCTTCAGCATCAGTCCTTACAATGAACACCCAGGACTGATTTCCTTTAGGGTGGACTGGTTGGATCTCCTTGCAGTCCAGGGGACTCTCAAGAGTCTTCTCCAACACCACAGTTCAAAAGCATCAGTTTTTCGGTGCTCAGCTTTCTTCACAGTCCAACTCTCACATCCATACATGACCACTGGAAAAACCATAGCCTTGACCAGAGGGACCTTTGTTGGCAAAGTCATGTCTCTGCTTTTTAACATGCTGTCTAGGTTGGTCATAACTTTCCTTCCAAGGAGTAAGTGTCTTTTAATTTCATGGCTGCAGTCACCATCTGCAGTGATTTTGGAGCCCCAAAAAAATAGAGTCTGACACTGTTTCCACTGTCTCCCCATCTATTTCCCATGAGGTGATGGGACCAGATGCCATGATCTTAGTTTTCTGAATGTTAAGCTTTAAGCCAACTTTTTCATTCTCCTCTTTCACTTTCATCAAGAGGTTTTTTAATTCCTCTTCACTTTCTGCCATAAGGGTGGTGTCATCTGCATATCTGAGGTTATTGATACTTCTCCCGGCAATCTTGATTCCAGCTTGTGCTTCTTCCAGCCCAGTGTTTCTCATGATGTACTCTGCATATAAGTTAAATAAGCAGGGTGACAATATACAGCCTTGGCATACTCCTTTTCCTATTTGGAACCAGTCTGTTGTTCCATGTCCAGTTCTAACTGTTGCTTCCTGACCTGCATACAGGTTTCTCAAGAGGCAGATCAGGTGGTCTGGTATTCCCATCTCTTTCAGAATTTTCCACAGTTTATTGTGACCACATAGTCGAAGGCTTTGGCGTAGTCAATAAAGCAGAAATAGATGTTTTTCTGGAACTCTCTTGCTTTTTCGATGATCCAGCAGACATTGGCAATTTGATCTCTGGTTCCTCGGCCTTTTCTAAAACCAGCTTGAACATCTGGAAGTTCTCGGTTCACATGTTGCTAAAGCCTGGCTTGGAGAATTTTGAGCATTACCTTACTAGTGTGTGAGATGAGTGCAATTCTGCAGTAGTTTGAGCATTCTTTGGGATTGCCTTTCTTAGGAACTGGAATGAAAACTGACCTTTTCCAGTCCTTTGGCCACTGCTGAGTTTTCCAAATTTGCTGGCATATTGAGTGCAGCACTTTCACAGCATCATCTTTCAGGATTTGAAATAGCTCAACTGGAATTCCATCACATCCACTAGCTTTGTTCGTAGTGATGCTTTCTAAGGCCCACTTGACTTCACATTCCAGGATGTCTGGCTCTAGGTCAGTGATCAGACCATCGTGATTATCTGGGTCATGAAGATCTTTTTTGTACAGTTCTTCTGTGTATTCTTGCCACCTCTTCTTAATATCTTCTGCTTCTGTTAGGTCTATACCATTTTGGCCCTTTATCAAACCCATCTTTGCCTGAAATGTTCCCTTGATATCTCTAATTTTCTTGAAGAGATCTCTAGTCTTTCCCATTCTGTTGTTTTCCTCTATTTCTTTGCAATGATCACTGAGGAAGACTTTCTTATCTCTCCTGGCTATTCTTTGGAACTCTGCATTCAAATGGGAATATCTTTCTTTTTCTCCTTTGAGGAACTCCCCAGGTCGGGGATTTCAGTCAATCTCAAATTCCTTCCATAATCTCAAAGAGGCACTGTCCACCCTGAGGCAGCAGAAGCCAGGGCAGAGTGCCACAGTGGATTGGATTTGGCCTGAGGCCAAAATAATGAAACAGGAAGGAAGGGGGCAAGACACAAACTTTAAAAGAATGATGTAGCCATGTGCATGCATGTTCAGTAGCTTCAGTCACGTCTGATTCTTCGTGGTCCTATAGACTGTAGTCCTCCAGGTTCCTCTGTCCATGGGATTGTCCAGGCAAGAATACTGTAGTGGGTTGCTATTTCCTACTCCAGAGGATCTTCATGACCCAGAAAGATCCCATGTCTCCTGTGTTTCCTGAATTGCAGGCTAACTCTTTACATGCTGAGCCACCTGGAAAACCATACAACATGACAAAAACTGGTAAAAACCAACTAGGTCCAAGATGGTAGAAGATTTGACTTCCAAAAGACCTTGAGTTTCATTAAATGCTCATTGTAATATATTAGCATAAGCTAACTGACACACCAACCAGCATCAAATGCTTGCAAGGCTGACCATCAGAGATCAAAAAATAGGCAGTGGCCCAGTTCTTGCAAATCCCCACCACTTTCCCCCAAATAGTTGGGATAATCCTCCCACTCATTCACTTCAGTTCCGTTCAGTTGCTTAGTTGTGTCCAACTCTTTGCAATCCTATGGACTGCAGCACGCCAGGCCTCCCTATCCATCTCCAACTCCCAGAGTTTACTCAAACTCATGTCCATTGAGTTGGTGATGCCACTGAGCCATCTCATCCTCTGTCATCCCCTTCTCCTCCTGATTTCCTTTAGGATTAACTGGTTCGATCTCCTTGCAGTCCAATGGACTCTCAAGAGTCTTCTCCAACACCATGGTTCAAAAGCATCAATTCTTCAGTGCTCAGCTTTCTTTAGAGTCCCACTCTCACATATTTCTGCTTTATTGACTACACCAAAGCCTTCGACTGTTTGGATCACAATAAACTGTGGAAAATTCTGAAAGAGATGGGAATACCAGACCACATGACCTGCCTCTTAAGAAACCTGTATGCAGGTCAGGAAGCAACAGTTAGAACTGGACATGGAACAACAGACTGGTTCCAAATAGGAAAAGGAGTATGCCAAGGCTGTATATTGTCACCCTGCTTATTTAACTTATATGCAGAGTACATCATGAGAAACACTGGGCTGGAAGAAGCACAGCTGGAATCAAGATTGCCGGGAGAACTATCAATAACCTCAGATATGCAGATGACACCACCCTTATGGCAGAGTGAAGAGGAATTTAAAAACCTCTTGATGAAAGTGAAAGAGGAGAATGAAAAAGTTGGCTTAAAGCTTGACATTCAGAAAACTAAGATCATGGCATCTGGTCCCATCACCTCATGGGAAATAGATGGGGAGACAGTGGAAACAGTGTCAGACTTTATTTTTTTTTGGGCTCCAAAATCACTGCAGATGGTGACTGCAGCCATGAAATTAAAAGACACTTACTCCTTGGAAGGAAAGTTATGACCAACCTAGACAGCATGTTAAAAAGCAGAGACATGACTTTGCCAACAAAGGTCCATCTAGTCAAGGCTATGGTTTTTCCAGTGGTCATGTATGGATGTGAGAGTTGGACTGTGAAGAAAGCTGAGCACCGAAAAACTGATGCTTTTGAACTGTGGTGTTGGAGAAGACTCTTGAGAGTCCCCTGGACTGCAAGGAGATCCAACCAGTCCACCCTAAAGGAAATCAGTCCTGGGTGTTCATTGTAAGGACTGATGCTGAAGCTGAAACTCCAGTACTTCGGCCACCTCATGCGAAGAGTTGACTCATTGGAAAAGACCCTGATGTTGGGAGGGATTGGGGGCAGGAGGAGAAGGGGGCAACAGAGGATGAGATGGTTGGATGGCATCACCGACTCAATGGGCATGAGTTTGAATAAACTCCGGGAGCTGGTGATGGACAGGGAGGCCTGGTGTGCTGCAATTCATGGGGCCGCAAAGAGTCGGACATGACTGAGCGACTGAACTGAACTGAACTGAACTGAACTGGAAAAATCATAGTTTTGACTAGACAGGCCTTTGTTGGTAAAGTAATGTCTCTGCTTTTTAATGTGCTGTCTAGGTTAGTCATAACTTTTCTTCCAAGAAGCAAACGTCTTTTAATTTCATGGCTGTGGTCACCATCTGCAGTGATTTTGAAGCCACCAAAAATAAAGTCTGTCTTTGTTTCCACTCCTTCTGAGTGCCTTATAGGACTGAGGGACTGAACTGAACTGAACTGGAACTGTCATGGTACATCTGAGTGTGTCAATTCACTTGCTGATTGAGGATCAAGATCTAGACTTGTCTGCCATCTTGGCCCCATTTGATTCTAATGGGTTTATATTGTATCCTTGGGCCAAGTCATTCTGTCAAAAGTTGTGCCCTGCCCCTTTCCCTCCTGTTACTCTACTGCAGATATTAATGGAGCTTCTACAAATGCCCAAGGCAGAGACAGAGGTAAGCTTTTTCCAGGTCTTATCAACCTGCTGGTTGAGGCCCTGCAGTGCAGAGAGAAGTGTGGGGAAAGGGTCTCAGGTGCCCCGTCCCCACTCTGTCTCCTCCCTTCCCCCTGCAGCACACACATCACGGCCTTAACCCAGGAAGGGAAAGGTTGCTCCCCGCCTGTCATCTCTTGAGCCTCAACCAGCCCGGTGGGAGGAAAAGGGGGCACCAGGGCACCTCCTCTGCAGCTGCTGTTCACACAAAACAATAAGGTCTCTCTCTCTCCCATCCCACCCTGGGTCACCAGCCAAAGCGATGCTCCACAAATCCATGCTGTCTGTTGCATGGGGGAGTAGGGGAGAGAGGGCAGAATGCAGGAACATTGAGAGGAGACTGGGGGAGAGCCAGTTCTAGAGCCTACTTGACACTCCATCCCTTCCAGGGCACCCATGTACTAGAAAGAAACTAGTCATTGCCAGCTGTGTCCAGAAGCAGTTTGCTTTAATCCTTCCTATTTTTCCTGATCTTTAGGGAATAATCTCACCTTATTTTTACATCATTTTATTTTACCATTTTTTATGTTTATAGGCTTCTTTAAGCTAAGTTTTTGTATTAGAAAATTCAGTGAAAGTAATCTTAGTTATTATTTATAGTATAATTTACTGGGGAGTAGGCATGCTCTAACTGTTACATACACTATTTGATTACCCTTACCAGTTCATTTAAAATGTGTCTGTTTTCACTTCGAAAACAGAAAGTGCTGTCTTTAGAAAGGAGCAGATAGCAGTCTATGCACCAAACGTGGGGACATGCCTTCTCTTTGGTAACTGCCCTTCAACAGGCTCTTTTCATGTTTCAAGACAAATTGCCATGGTGATCTCAGTGAAGACCTAACCCTAGTCAGATAGGAAACACTGAAAGCTACCTTTTGAACCATTCAGGTTGCTTAGGAGATGCTCGTTCAAGTATCCCCAAAGAAGATCCATGGAAACCATTCAAATGATGTTGCCATTTTCCTTCCAAGATTATCGTCTCCACCTGAAGATTCTTCTATGTAGTCGGGCCAAACCCATGTCATAATAGGCCGGGAGTCAGACCCAGAAAAGAGGTGGGCTGAGAAAAACAAAGAAGTACTACATCAGACAGAAATGGGAACGTGTATTCTTGATCATGGGTCTCTGGCAGCTTGTTGGCTTTGGAGCTGTCAAGCCAAGGACCTCATGCTTCATATTTGTCAAAGTGGCAGGGGACCTCACTAGTTCTGAAGGATTTCTCTGCATCCAGAGCCATCATGGCTGACAGCTCCTTCAAAATGAAAGAGTCTTCGGATGAGCAGCAATTCACGAGGAGAAGCATGAATGAGTATCTTTATGTTCTATTAAAAAAGATAACAGCCCTTTATTGACTGTCTTCTCTTATAAGTTTTAATTGGCTTCATAATGAAAGGTAATTTTTAAAAGCCAAAGTACTAGTATTGAAAATGAGCTTAAACACAAACAGTTCATCACTTTATTGTGATTAATGTTTCATAACTTTGTCACTATAAAAGTAAGTGTCCATCTTTTTAAACTAGTCTTTTTGCCATGTTCAAAAATCTTGAGTTAAAGGATCCTCTAAGTACTATAATAGAGATGTCTTCATTTATTTTATGGTTCTCACCATTGTGCTTCAAAGTGTTGAACACAAATAAAGAGTACGCCAAACAGAATTCTGAGTTGATTAGGTTTTTTCTGTTGGGTGTGTTACATGTCACAGGCACAGCCCTTGTCAGGATGATGGTGGCCTTGGATGTGGGCACCACCGACTGAACACTCTATGACATTCCTTACTGCAGCCTTGATGGGCTCTTCAGAGACAACCCAAGGGATGGTACCGTCCCCTTCCCACTTATCTCCACCCCTCAAAAGAGGAACCAAAAGAGGACTGCAGACCCTGGTGGAGTGGAGACAGCCCAGGGAGCATATGCACAGCCCCAAATACTCACGTACACATACCCGCATGTGCGGTACACTGACTGGCCCCAAATCACAGTCCGGTAGACAGGATGTCTGCCTCTTCTCTTGGATGCTCAAGACCAAGCAGTAAATATACTTGCAAACAGGGATGCCTACTATTTCACCAAATCACACTAAGCTTCTCCTATCAGCCAGCACTGTTCAAAGTATGCTCTATGTGTCTCCAGAGAGATTAAATAATTTGCCTAACTGACACAGCTAATAAGTGGTCTAGCTGAATGTGAACCTGGGCAGTATTGCTCTAGAACCAGATTTTATATACATATATATATGTATAAACAAGTAATACATAATATATATATATATATATAACTTGTTTATTTATTTATTTTTGGTTGCACTGGATGAAGTTTTCTCTATTTGCAGTGAGCCGGGGCTACTCTCTAGTTGCGGTGCCAGGCTTCTCATTGCAGTGTCTTCTCTTGCTCAGGAGCACAGGTTCTAGGGCGTGCAGGTTTCACTAGTTGCAGCCCACAGGCTTTAGTTGCTCTGCGGCATGCAGCATCTTCCTGAACCAAGGACTGAACCCGTGTATCCTACATTGGCAGGCAGATTCCTATTCACTCTACCACCAGATGCTTTTAATCTTGGCACCAGTCTCTCACCCTTCACTTCTCTTTACCTCAGTGTCTTCAAAATAGCAATAATAGTACCTTACAATAAGGATGTTGTGAGGATTCAAACAAACAAAGAAACAAAAAACCCTTGACACAGTATCCAGTACAGGGGGAAAGCTCAACGAGTGTAAGTTGTTAGGAATTGTGGATAACTTGCCCAAAGCCACAGGTTTAAGGGGCCAACCCAAGACGTCAGCCAGGAAGCCTGCTCCCAGAGTCCACCCTTAACATTACTGGTCCTGCTTCTCTGAGTCACTGAGGTCATAGGTAACATGCCCAGGGTCAGGGCTGGCACACTCAGGATATGCCAGTCACCCTGCTGTCTCCTGTCTCCCTCCTTCTTGCTGGGGGATGAACCAAGACACAGAAACGCTCCGATTTAAGGTAATGATCAACACTGAAAAGAGAAGCTGACTCAAATTCCACCTCATACTTCCTTTCTTGTGCTTAGATATGAGACCAAACGTACAGCTCACAAAACAGAAGGCACAATTTTAAAAAATACGTTGTGTATTTGGCTTCCTCTTTTACTTCCCTGTTATCATCTTGTCCCACTGTATTAAACCTACCAGGAAAGAACGGATCCCCAGTTAGTCATGATGTATCATCTGCCTCACATCCAAGGATGCTTAGATTAATCACATGCTTAACAGCCAGCTTATGTGAGACACACGCATATTTCATTATGCAATAAAGGACATTCATTCATGCCATAAGTATGAACACTCAAGTTTCAGTTTTGAAGGAAGTTAGCAATCACCTGATATGTCTTTGGCAATTTGATAGTACACTTCTAGATTTTTCTTCTTAAGAAATCTTGTAGTCTAGATACTGTAGAAGACATTCTTCCATCTCTGTCTTCTGATTTTCTCCCTATGATGTAGTCATCTTTAAAATCATGAGGAGATTACTCTGGGCTTATTGGCTTATCTAGACTGCAAATCAAACCTTAATTATAGTGGTTATGACTACTAAATACCAAAAAAAAAAAAAAGTCAGTTTGGCTAAATGTTTTAAATAATTAGTCAACTCAGTCAAAAAATCAATTAAGCCAGATATTTATTTGAATCATTTTGTTCTTAGATTAACAAGAATGAGTTTATCAGTCAAAGTAGCTAATCCACATGCCAACTTAAAAATTGTTTGAAAAATATAATTTTATTCCCTGCAAATATCACTTTACATGCTGTTGATATATTTTCAGGGTAAATATGGGTTATACTAAGATGTACATTTTAAGTGTCATTAAAAGGCATGAAGTGACCCCACTCATTTTAGTAACAAAATTTTATTTTATAAAGTATTAAATTTCAAAAGAAAACCAAATTTACCATTTGAGTTATTCATGGTACCTCATTACCCAGGCTACATTCCATTTGATCTGTCTAACCTTTGGATTCTGTTGAAAGCAGTGATAACTGACTGATAATTTTTTAAGCCAGGAGACCATATTAGACTGAATTCAGTATTGTTCAAGTTTATAGGATATCCTAGAGGGAAAACATCTATGACTGATTTAATTGTTAAGAGAAGAATTAAAATAAGTCAAGCAGAGAAAAACAAATACTGTGTGATATCACTTATATGTGAAATCTTAAAAAAGCATATATAATAACTAATGAATAAAACAAAAAAAGAAACAAGAAAACAAAAACAGAATTTACCAAAGTTGGTACTTCCTTTTCTTAAAGTATGCAAATATGTCAGTTATTAAATACTAAACATGTTACACATACTGCCACACATAAAATTACATTTGTCAAGGGAAAGAAAGCTAACTTCCACAAACTTACATAAGATTTTTCTAAATTTGCACAACTCACACTCAGTGTTCAACTTGCTATACACTCACAGATTGCCAAGTTGAAACCATTCAAAACAAACTACTCTCATTATACTCCTGTGGTACAGTAGGTCAAGTGGCACTTTTTGTAGGGTACAGAGCAATACTCTTATCTTATTTCAATATAACATTCTCACAGATGCTTTGCTTAAAGTAAGGCAAGACATGGAAGGTCACTGGTCAGCCCTTGGCATGAGGAACCATTTTAAACAGAGGAAGGACCCAGAGACTTGGTCCAGGTTCCTTTCCCCTTATTTCACCAAACTTAGTCTTGGCTGCCAACTGGCCTATTTTTTTTCCCTCCAGCTGCACCATGAGCTTTCCAGGGACCAGAGCTGCTAGAAGAATCAGGTTGGATTACATTTATTTTCTTTGGAATCATGAATGTGTCCCTTGAAAGAAGATATGCCCTAGATTATAGACTTAATCCTAAATCACACTCTGGGAGAAAATTCTCCACTTTAGGAGCCAGTCTTCACATTACTTAGTCTTCTTAGGAGTCTGATCTTTTTGGACATCACAGAGAAATACTTTCTGTGCTGAAAATGGGTTCTTTGTCTATTTGTTACTTTCTTCACCAAACCTATCTGTCTCCCCTCATCCCTAGGAACACCTAAGATATTAAATACGCACTCGTAGTGCACGGTCATTACAGAGAGATGTTCCAAATCTCCTTTGCAAATGTCTAAGTTCTCAAAAATTTTGATAGAGCATATTTTCCTTACAATATGCAGGAGAGTGAGAATTTTAATTTTCTAATCTCAGGGACATATTAAGAGCTATTGCAACCAACAAGGACCTACTGTATAGTACAGGGAGCTATACTCAATATTTTGTAATAACCTATAATGGAAAAGACTCTGAAAAGGAATATATATATATATATATATATATATATATATATATATAAATCACTTTTCTGGCTTCCCTAGTGGCTCAGACTGTAAAGAATCTGCTTGCAATACAGGAGAAATGGGTTCGATCCCTGGGTCTGGAAGATTCCTGGTAGAAGATAATGGTAACCCTTTAGAGTATTCTTGCCTGGGAAATCCCATGGACAGAGGAGCCTGGAGGGCTACAGTGCATGGGGTCCCAAAGAGATGGACACAACTGAGTGACTAACACTTCCATACAAACTTTGCTATACACCTGAAACTAACACAACATTGTAAATCAACTATGCTTCAGTAAGAATTTAAATTAAATAAATAAATAAAACTAAGACAACATATAAAAAAGAGCTACTGCAGTCTCCATTTTGAGAAAAGACTAATAAAGAAGATTAAAGCCTATATAGGCTGAGTTGTTGGATTGTTGTTTACTTATTAGCTAAGAGCTGATTTTCTCTGATACTTGGGCATGGGCTGAACGATGAATCACTGCTTGTCCGGTGCTTTCCCTCAAAACAGTGAACTTTACATGCTGGAGAAGGATCAGCTGTGTTTGTTTACACACTGATCAGCCAGACAAGATGGTGAATTCCCAGAGAGCAGGGCCTGAGTCTTGCTTGGGGCAGGCAGTGCCAGGCCTGTCTTAACGTGAAGCTGTAATAAACGAATGGATGAGTATTTACCCAGACCCTAGAGTTAAGAGCTCTTGACCTTCCAGCTGTTCTCTTATTGCTCATGTTGTGAAGTGTTTCTCCAGTTTTACTTCCAGATAAGCAGGCAGGCACCTTTGCACTCTGAACTGCTAGTTAGTGATAATGTTATGTATAGAAAATTTACCTCTAGTCCCAAGTTTAATCTTCAATCACCAGTTTAACTAGGAAAAAGTTCGGATCGCTGCAAACAGATATCAGATTCATTAGACAAATTAAATTTAAAGTGTTTAATTCAAAATATGCTTTATAAAAATACCTACTGTGTGCAGGCACTATGACAGCTGGTTAAAATATAAAAGTAAGTCATGAGAAAGAGAGGAGAGAGGGGAGAAATGAGGAGAGATAGGAAGTGATCAGAGCAGAAGAAGCACAGAAGAAAGGCACTCAGCCCGTGAACCTAAAAGAAGCTTCCTGGGGGTGATGACTTGTGTGCTGAATGTTGGAAGGTGAGATCTAATTACCAAAGCAGAGACATGTAGAAAGGAGATTTCAGACTGGGAATACAGCTCAAGCAGAGGCAGAGAAGTCAGTGTGAAGGGGCTGGATGTCAACAACCAATGCAGGTTTGTATTGCCAGAGCATAGAGCATGAGGCAGGACTATGGAGGGTGAGGCTGAGAGGAAGGTGTGTGCCCTTGTAGACCAGGCTGAGACTTGATTTGGAAAGCTGTGGCAGAACACTTCAGCATCCCGAGTAGAGCCAAATGCACCCGTCTGAGTTGCCATGGGACTTCTGACTCACCCTCGGACCGCTCTTTACCCTCATCCTTCACCTCCATGAAGTGTATATTTCTTATATATACCGGCTGTCCCTCCCATGCTTTGAAAATCACTGGAAGCAAAAACATGGCCTGATTAGAGCATTAAGTTCTCTCCCTCAGAGACTTTGTGAATTATCACAGGGGACAAGACGACTTATAATGCCTTATGGTTCACAGGCTAGAATGTGCTGGTAAAACCGTGGACCTTCACATGGAAGATGGGGAAGGCCTCAAACTTCTTGCTTAGCAACTGACTTCATCCCATTAATCTCCAAAGTGGAGAAAAAGAAGCTCATTCCAAAACTGAAACAATGAACTCATTCAGGATACCATTTTATTTCATCAATTACTTTGTTGGAGATAACTTGCATATTCCTTTTTTCTTTTTAAAAACTTCATTGGAGGATAGTTGATTTACAATGTGTTAAGTTCTACTGTACAGTAAAATGATTCAGTTATACAGATGTATTCTTTTTCATATTCTTTTCTATTATGGATCATCATACCATATTGAATAGAGTTTCCTGTGTTATAGAGTAGGATCTTGTTGTTTATCCACCCTATATATAACAGTTTGTATCTGCTAATCCAAATCTTTTAAAATCTCATTTATTTATTTATTTTTGGCTGTCCTGGGTCTTCCGTGCTTCAAGCAGGCTTTCTCTAGTTGCAGCAGGTGGGGCTACTCTCTAGTTGCGGTGCTTAGCTGTCCTGTGGTGTGCGGAATATTCTTGCAGCAGTGATCAAACCCATGTTGCCTTGCATTGGCAGGCAAATTCGTCATCACTGGCCCACCAGGGAGGTCCCAGATCTCGGGCATTCTGGATGTGGTGAAATCAGAGCAGTCTGTGATTATGTGTTCTCAGTTGTTGGCGTTGGACCCTAGAATGGTGGGAGTCAGGGTGTGGTGGTGGCAGAACATAAAAGCAGTTCCAGCTTAAACACAACTTCTTCCCCAAGAATCTCTTGCTCCAGTTCTGACCTCCTCACCTGCTCCTATCGGTGCTAAAAGCAACACAAACCAAAGGCTCTTGGATGTCTGAAAGGGCAGGCTGATTAGGCAATACGTCAGTGCTCTGAAATTCACCTAACAGGTGTTATGGACTGAATGGTGCCCTCCTCCAACTCATATATTGAAGCCCTAACTCCCGAAGAGCCAACTCATTGGAAAAGACCCCAATGCTGGGAAAGGTTGAGGGCAAGAGGAGAAGGGGGTGACAGAGGATAAGATAATGGGATGGCATCACTGAATCAATGGACATGAGTTTGAGCAAACTCCAGGAGATAGTGAAGGACAGGGAAGTCTGGTGTGCTGCAGTCCATGGGGTCTCAAAGAGTCGGATATGACTCAGCAAGTGAAAAACAACACCCAAAGTGATTGTATTTGGAGACAGGGCTTCAAATGGGGTCATTAGGGTAAGAAGGCATAAGGATAGGGCCTAGACATCAGAGATTTCTATCTTCCTCTCCTTCCCTCCCCTCTCCTCATGTGTATAGAGAAAAGGCCATGTGAGGACACAGCGAGAAGCTGCCCGCAAGCCAAGAAGAGGAGCCTCATCAGAAACCAGTTCCGCCGGCAGCCTGATCTTGGACTTCTAGCCTCCAGAAAAGTAAAGGTGTGTTGTTTAAGCCACCCGGTGTGTGGCATGTTGTTACGGCAGCCCGAGCAGATTAACCCATCAGGTTATTGTACATATAATGTAACCTCTGCTGTGTGAGATTCAAAGAATCCAACCCGTGCTGGGGTAGACCAGGAGGACATGCAAGCCCGTTTTCCTAAAGCAAACAAACAAAACCCAAAAACCTTCCTTATTAGTTGTACAGGGAACACACATGGGTATAGTAAAATGTTCATATGTACACATGGGATTTGAGAAAGCTTAACTTCTTCCTCTCACCCCAGACCCTCACCCCTGCCATCTTCCATTTCTACAGGAAAATACTGCTATTAATGTATTAGAATATAGATAGATCTATGGACTTCCCTAGTGGCTCAGATGGTAAAGCGTCTGCCTACAATTCGGGAGACATGGGTTTGATCCCTGGGTCGGGAAGATCCCCCGGAGAAGGAAATGGCAACCCACCCAATGGTACTCTTGCTTGGAAAATCCCATGGACGGAGGAGCCTGGTAGGCTACCGTCCACAGGGTCGCAAAGAGTTGGACATGACTGAGTGACTTCACTTTCACTTTATGGTTATAGATTAACCTCTCTTTTTATATGAATGAGAACATTCCACGTATACTATACTGAATCTTGCTTTTTAAAAAACTTATCAACTTACAAGCTCATTTCATAGATGATATACATGTAGAGGGACCTACATATACATATTTTTAACATTTTTATTTCTATTATCTATAAGGATATTGTACAACATGTATAGCCTGCCTTGTGTTGAAAGATCTTTTAGTTTTTTTCAGTCTTTGTGCTTCAATACAAATGATGCCACAATCAAATAAATGTACATTCATCTTTGGCACAGGTACAAGTATATGTGTGAGATATATGCTTGTAAATAAGATTCTGATTCAGAAGGTATTTGCAGTTTGGGATATTTTATTTCATAAATATATGAGTGAAAGAATTCAAGTGACAGTTTATCTGCGAAAATTTTTCGCAGTTAATGAAATTAGGGTAGAACTAAGAACATTCAGAATATCACACTCACAGTTTAGGTGTGAGTATAGCAGTGGGAAAGCAGTGATCATAGAATGAAAGCAATTAACATGTACATGCTGTGCTGAGGGAGATTTAGGGAAAACAGGTGTTCAGCCTACAAAAACATTCCTCAGTGGATTTGCTATGAAGTCAATGTGTCTTGTGTTTAACTTAGAAATAAATTTTAAAAATGGAGAAAAAAAATTGTCAAAAGTAGCCGTTCATCTAACTTTTAGAGATAGCAGGAGGCCTTTTTTAGTTGGCTACCTAGCTATACCTCTGTATGACGTCATTATCAAAGGTCTTTCCTTAACAGCCTCCATTCATCTAAATGTCATATGACTGACCTCTTCTTGAACTTGACCTAGGGAATAATCCTAGAAGGCTGGGTCACCAGGAAAGTCATCTGATCTGCTGAATAAGCCAGCCTTCTCTCTGTTGCTACACACACCTGTGGGACTCTTATTCCTTGACCCTGCTGCTGTGGGCATTGTATTAACTCAACTTTTCAGATTCTTCTTAGTTTCCACCTAGTAACAGAAGAGAAAGAGAATCAAAATTAAGAGTCAAATCTAAGAACTGTAACTTTGAGATCATGGAGCACTGGCCTTCTTCTTAGCAATTACACAGTTGAATTTTACATGTATTTGATCCCATTTGTTTCCTAGCTGCTATAAAGTGGGCTTCTCTGGGAGCTCAGATGGTAAAAAATCCTCCTGCAATGCAGGAGAGCTGGCTTTGATCCTCAGGTCAGGAAGATCCCTTGGAGAAGGAAATGTCAACTCATTCCAGTTTTCTTGCCTGGAGAATCCCAAGGACAGAAGAACCTGGGTGGCTAGAGTCCATGGGATCGCCATGACTGAGGAACTTAGCACATGCTAAGCACACACACCTGCTAAAAGCTTCTTGAGAGCGCAGATGGTGTTGGCATTCCCAGCATCTTCCACAGGACCAGGCATCGAATATGTTCAATTCACCAATTAATATGTTCAATTCAAATCACCAAACTGATTCGCCAACAATTCGTGGATTAATGTGTTAGAATATAAATAGAATCCAACACATGAATACAGGATCGCATGGTAAAATGGGGCCTGATGTACAACTGAGAGTGAGTTTAGATCATTTCATAAATTGGAGTCTGATGACAAGTGATAAATTAATCCAATGCAGAAGGCGCAATACCTAAATCTCACGAGTATCTTTAAACAGACCCATGGCTTATCTAAGAGAGATGCCTCCAGCTGCAGCACCTTTAGATTTATACCAGTGGTTCATGGACGTTTTGCTCGTGGAGCAACGGCATCAACAGCACCTGGGAGCACGTTGGAAATGCACAATCTCAGGTCTCGGTCAGAAATTCTGGGGGCAGGGGTCTTTTAACAAGCCCTCCAGGGGGGTTAGACACACTAAAATTTAAGAGATACCACTGAGATACACAAATCTTATCACTTTCAAATGATAGGGGAAAAAAGAAAACCAATAAAAATATTGGAGTCTAAGTTTCTTGGTGGAAATGTGAAGAAAATGAAGGGAAGAAATAGAGACCAGAGCCTATACAAGATTTTGAGCTGTTCAACAGCTCCCTTTTGGCATTTGAAGACTCAATTTTTAAAGTGTTAACCTGTTGCTGACTTTATCATGTTAATTGTGTTCTATTTCAATAGCTGTTTCCCTTAATTCAGGATACAACTTCTTGTGTGTGATAGTTTTCCCTCCCACACCATTTTCTTGGGTGTGTATATATCTGACTTGGAGATAATTGGGGGAAAAAACACACCTTTTTAATTGTTTAAAAGAGACTTTCTGCCTGTTTCATTTTGTGCTTTTAATCAATTAAAGAAGTCAATGGTATTTTTAGTTTTATCTTATGTTTTCCACTAGTACATCCCTGTTCGTCTGTTTGTTCCCTTTATTAATTGTCATTAACATTTTGTTTTTCAGGCTTCCCTGGTGGTTCAGTGGTAAAGAAATCTGCCTGCCAATGCAGGAGACAGGGGTTTGATCCCCGGTCGGGGAAGATCTCCCATGCTGTGGAGCAACTAAGTCCATGTACCACAACTACTGAGCCTGTGCTCTAGAGCCCAGGAGCTGCAGCTACTGAAGCCCTCACACCCTAGAGCCCATGCTTCATAACAAGAGAAGCCGCCACAATGAGAAATCCATGCACTGCAGTGAAGAGCAGCCCCTGCTCGCCCACAGCAAGGGAAAAGCTCCAACAGAAACAAAGACCCAGCAAAACTAAACATAAATAAATAAAATTATTAAAAAAAAAATTTTTTTTTCAGTAAAAGGAAAGAAGATGTGAAAAAAACAAAGCAAAACCAAAAAAACGGTTCCCTGCTGAAAGCGCCTTGGAGAGGGAATTCCCACTGTGTTTCTGTGTTCACTGTCCTTTCAGTTTCTGCACAACCTCACTCAGAGCCTTGCACACAAAGCACTTCAAAGCCCCTTGTACACCCAAGATGATGTGAGAGTAATCCCATCACTTTACAACCTTTATTGAGGTAGTTTTGAGACAACTATAATATAAAATAGTGGTGATAATAGACAATATTTATAGGAAAGTGGTAGGTTATGATGAAGAGTGCAGGCTAGGTTTAGGCTGCCTGGTTTTGAAATTAGACTCAACCACTTTATAGCTGCGTGATGCTGGTCAAGTTACTTCAGCTCTTTGTGATTTGGTTTCCTCATCTATAACGTGGAGTTCATAGTACATTCAGTTCCTACCTGTGGGGTTGCTATGAGGATTAAATGAAATAATATATATGTCTTTGGCATATAGTTCATAAACACAAACCACACAACATGCAGAATGTCTATATATTTGCCTACACACACACACACACTCAAAGTCTTGCCTTTACAACCTCCTAAGCTTATATCCCGGGTGGTATTGTGAGAGAGCTTCTGTTGCAAGTCTAAGATAACAGAAGGAGTATGTGAGCCTCTCATGCAAGCAAACCAATGTGCCTCAGTGAGAAAATATCCAATCCTGATTCCCCCCAACCCCCTCATCCACACACAGCCTACCATGCTGAACTGGCTGTAATGGGATGGAGTTGGGCTATGTCTGTGTGGAAGAGCTAACCTAAGGAGAGGCATGAAAGCAAAAACGAAAGTGTTAGTCGCTCAGTTGTGTCCAACCCTTTGGGACCCCGTGGACTATACCCTGCCAGGCTCCTCTGCCCGTGGAGTTCTACAGACAAGAGTACTGGAGTGGGTAGTCATTTCCTTCTCCAGGGGATCTTTCTAACCCAGGCACTGAACCCAGGTCTCCTGCCTTGCAGGCAGATTCTTTACCATCTGAGCCAGCAGGGAAGCCCAAGAAGAGGCAGAGAAGGATCCAAAAATGTCCGTCTCCTCTTTGGCCACCCCACTCATCACCGGGAAGGAATAAGAGTGGCCAGGCCTGGAACGGTTTCCACGCCTGAGAGGAAGGTTAGTGGTATCAGAACGGTGTGGTGTGGCGACTCCGGGGCTGTGGATCCAGCCATGTGGGAGCTGAGCCAGTCCTGGCTGAGAAAGTCTGGCTGCCATTGGAGGGGCTCCCCTGACAAGCCGAAGAACATTCAGCTGATGAGCAGCCAAAGAGACAAATGTTCACCCTGAATTCATGCATAGGAATCCCTCATCGTGGAGGGAGACGGATACTCTTATTAAAAGTACCACGTCAGCAAAACCACACTTGCCAAGAAAAAAGTATCATAACAAATACGTTAGGAAAGAGACATTTAAAATGACATTAAATGCTTATATTTTTAACTGCTAAAGGCAGTTTGAGGAGGCATCAGTTTTCAAAACATGTTGGATTCATCAAAGCAGTGCGAGGCAGCTGTGCTGAGGTGGGCCTATTGCTGGGTGAACCTGGGCCTCACTGTTTAGGAAACACTGTGTCTGCTCTGGCAGCTGCAGTGGGGAGGTTACCACAGATTTTACATAGGAACCCTCGGTCTCTTTTAAAGAAGGGAGTTCAGAGTCCTTTGCATGATCCCCTGTTTCCTTTTTAAGTCTGTGCAAGTGCTAGCATAACCAGTGACCTTTTCATATACTCTCGCAACTCTTTTCAAGGCCGTTTCTACACACACATATGAACGTGGAATATAAATAAACCTGCCTTTGTATACTTGGAGAGAAGGAGGCCATAACTGCTGTCCAGATCTGCAGTTAGCTCTACAGACTAAAGAAGCATCAAAGAAATCTCTGGGAGACAGACACAAAGCCACGTTACTCAAAACAGCACTTAGCTATGGGAATAAAGGTTGTCTCTTTCTTCATATATGTTGACAGACAGAGATTGCTATTTGGAAAGATATTTACCAAAAAACCAATTATCAGTGGTAATCACTCAGTTGTCTTCGACCCTTTTGTGACCCCATGGACTGTAGCCCACCAGGCTCCTCTGTCCATGGAATTTCCCAGGCAATAATACTGCCATTTCCTTCTCCAGGGGATCTTCCCAACCTGGGGATCGAACCTGGGTCTCCTGAATTGCAGGCAGATTATTTATTGTCTGAGCTACCAGGAAACCAATAGTTATCTCTAAATGCTGGTGTTTGAGGAAATTTTCTTTCTTCTCTTATACATTTCCATCATGTTCATTTTTTTTTAATAATAAACATTTGTTGTTTTTATAATCTGAAAAATTAAACTATTTTATTCTTGAGGGGAAAAAAGTATTGTTGAAAATCCTAAACTGTAACAAAAAATTTCCACCCATAAAAGCAGAGATACATTCATACAAAATATTAGATGAGGTTGTGGGCTACTGTTCCATGCTTCTGGGGAAAGGATTAGATACAATCTTTCTGGGAAATTATTTGCCATTGTGTGTTGAGAGTATTAAAATGGTACACTCTCACTGTTCATAGCAGCACTATTAACAATAGCTAAGACATGGAAACAACTTATGTGTCCATCAAGATGAATGGATAAAGATGATGTGGTGTATTTATAATGGAATATTGCTGCTGCTGTTCCGTCACCCAATCAAGTCCAACTCTTTGCGACCCTATGGACTGCAGGACGCCAGGCCTCCCGGTCCTTCACTAGGAGTTTGCTCAAACTCATGTCCATTGAGTTGAGGATGCCATTCAGCCATTTCATCCTCTGACGCCCTCTTCTCCTTCTGCCCTCAATCTTTCCCAGAATCAGAGACTTTTCCACTGGGTCAGCTGTTCACATCAGGTGACCAAAACACTGGAACTAAAATGTGATTTTACTTTACAGTATCGAGTTTTACTTTCATTTACAGGCACATTCATGACTGAGTAGCATTTCTGCTTTGATCCAGCCACTTCCTTCTTTCTAAGGCTATTAGTAGTTCTAAGACTACTTAGATTGAAGGCAGGAGGAGAAGGGGATGATAGAGGACAAGATGGTTGGATGGCTAACTCAATGGATATGAATTTGAGCAAGCTCTGGGAGATGGTGAAGGACAGGGAAGCCTGGTGTGCTGCAGTCCATGGAATTGCAGAGTTGGGACACAACTGAGTGACTAAACAACAATAGTTGCTCTCCTCTGCTCTTCCCCAATAGCACATTGGACACCTTTTGACCTGGCGGATTCATCTTTTGGCGTCATATCTTTTTGTCTTTTATACAGTTCGTGAGGTTCTCACGGCAAGTATACAGGGGTGGTTTGCCATTCCCTCCTCCAGTGGATCACATTTTGTCAGAACTCTCCACCATGACCCATCTGTCTTGGGTGGCCCTACCCAGCATGACTCATAGCTTCATTGAGTTATGCAAGCCCCTTCACCACTACAAGGCAGTGATCTGTGAAGGGGATAATGGAATACTACTCAGCCATAAAAAGAATGAAATATTGTCACTGGCAGCAACACGGATGGACCTGGAGAATATTATGTGTGGGTGCTCAGTAGCTCAGTTGTGAATATTATACTAAGTGAAATAAGTCAGACAGAGAAAGACAAATATTCTATCACTTATATGTGAAAGCTAAAAAATAATACAAATGAATCTACTTAGTAAGTAAGTAAGTGTTAGTTGCTCAGTCATGCCCGACTCTTTGCGACCCCATGGACTGCAGCCCACCAGGCTCCTCTGTCCATGAGATTTTCCAGGGAAGGATACTGGAGTGGGTCGCCATTTCCTTCTCCAGGGGACCTTCCCAACCCAGGGATCGAACCCAGGTCTCCTGCACTGCAGGCAGATTCTTTACCAACTGAGCTACAAGGGAAGCCCTGAATCTACTTACAATAAATGAAAAAAAAAAGGTTAATAGACACAGAAAACAAACTTTTTGTTATCAAAGGGAAAAGGGGAGATAAATTAGGAGTATGGGATTAACATACACACACTACTATGTATAAAATAGATAAGCAACAAGGATTTACTGTGTAACACAGGGAATAATATTCAGTATCTTGTAACCTAGAATGGAAAATAATCAGAAAAAATATATACACATAAAAATAACTGAATTATTTTTCTGTACACTTGAAACTAACACAATATTGTAAATCAACTGTATTTCAATAAAAAAATAAAATATAATATAATTTTACATCTAAGAAAAGATGCATTCTATATGGCCCAGAAATTCTACTTCTAGGAGTCTATATTAAGAAAATAATTAGATTCTTTTGATAACTCTAATATAAGGTATTGTTAATCTACAACGGGGCAGTGCCTATTGACATTCTTTCTAATGTTTAATTTGGCATGTTTTTAAACTTGTTTCTCTCTAATAGATACATAAAACAGAATCCCCTGCACTTTTTGTCAGGCTTCCTCCTGTGAAGCTGTCTACATAACTGACAAGTCAGCAATACTGAGTTGCAACAATTTTAAATTGTTTCAAATGAAAAGCTGCCTGCAGTGATATTTCTTTCTTCTGATAATGTCAGTAGTTGTTTCTGTTCTTAAAATTCCAGTCTTAAAATCAGTGTGTTTTTTTCTGCTCAAATACAAAAGCATATTTTATAAAAGAAAAAAAAAAGGAATTAGGCAAAGATGCAAAATCAAACATGTTCATTACACATTCACTTATGATATTTTAAACATGCAAATAATTAAGGCAGACAAATTAAATAAATGGAGATCCATTAAATAGTTAAATAGTATTCAGGCAATAAAAGTAATGATATAAATGTTCTTTAAAATAATCTGAGGATGTGCTCACAATATATTCATGCAGCAAGTTACAAAAGTTTATGTGTGGTGTCAGCTCACATCTGATTGCAACGAAAATCACACTACACACTGTAGATTTCAACTTTTAAAACTTTTTGCATATCTGTATTTTCTAACTTTTCTACAATCAATATGATTCACTTGTGTGATTAAAAATTAAATAAAACATCAGAAGGAATATTAGTTGGAGATGTTTATATTTGTAAAATAGCTCATGTGTTTTTCCAGTAGTCATGTATGGATGTGAGAGTTGGACTATAAAGAAAGCTGAGCACCGAAGAATTGATGCTTTTGAACTGTGGTGTTGGAGAAGACTCTTGAGAGTCCCTTGGACTGCAAGGAGATCCAACCAGTCCATCCTAAAGGAGATCAGTCCTGGGTGTTCATTGGAAGGACTGATGCTGAAGCTGAAACTCCAATACTTTGGCCACCTCATGTGAAGAGTTGACTCATTGGAAAAGACCCTGATGCTGGGAAAGATTGAGGGCAGGAGGAGAAGGGGACGACAGAGGATGAGATGGCTGGATGGCATCACCGACTCAATGGACATGGGTTTGGGTAAACTCCAGGAGTTGGTGATGGACAGGGAGGCCTGGCGTGCTGCGGTTCATGGGGTCACAAAGAGTCAGACATGACTGAGAGACTGAACTGAACTGAACTGACTGCCCCCATCCGCCGCCGCCATAAACCGCCCGACACACATTTTGTAATACAGATAGTTACCTGTCCATATTCTGATAAAACCTATATTTGATGTGGCACCAGCTCCAGGGAGCCCCAGTACAGCCCTAAAGATAGCTACATAGAGTTGATTTGATCAAATCTAATCTCTAAATAGTAGTTTCATTTAACCACCAACCAGCTATCTTTATTTAGAATTCTGTTATTTTCTATTGGCACATCTGAGACAGATTTTAAAATTAGATTTTGTGTTAAAATCCGAGGCCACAGTTTGTAGAAAAAGCTGCATTTGGTAGGTCTTCATTTCTGTTTTCAATATGTGCCTTCCACCTCAGTGTTCTTTGGGTGAGTGAGGCGTGGCTCTGTGTAAGGGCAGAGAGAAGAGATTATGTTTTTAAAACTTCCATTCAGGGACAGCATGTCTCAGCTTTCAGTTTGATTGACTGAGTCATTCCCATTAAAAGCAAACTGTAATTTTCATTGGAATAGAAATTAGTGTGACTTAACGCATCTCTTTTTATGGAAGACTGCAATTCACAGCCTATAAGAGGATTGCAAGTGACAAAAAAAAATTCTCACCAGTACAATTTTATGATGAAAATGCTTATTTAGGTCTGTATTTTATAGAAGGAAGAAAAGACATCATAGAAGGGCTGTACCTTCTGTAAAAGAAACCTCAGTGATAAATGCCTAAAGAGAATGCCCTGGGACAAATAGTCTTTTTTTGCCTTTTCCTCAATTCAGATAAAGGTAGCTTGACCACTAACTCTCATTCTTATTCACTGGGAATTAAGTGATCAGAACTGTTATTTCTCCTTTGGTGCGGTGAATAAGTTCATTTTCTCTCTTATTGTTTTATACCTAAAGTTTTTCAAAGACTTTTGACTTTCAGATCATGTAAATTTTATGATCCTGTTTCAAAGCTCTGGGAGGCTGGAATTTAAAAGGTAAGGGGGTTGGGATTTCCCTGGTGGTCCAGTGGTTAAGACACCATACTTCCACTGCAGGGGGCATGGGTTCCATTTCTAGTTGAGGAACTAAGATCCCCAGTGCCCCTAGCCACAGCCAAAAAATAGAAAGAAAGAAAAAGGTAAGGGGTTTAAATATAATTGATCAGTTAGATGACTTTGCTAGTAAGCTGTTCCTTTGTGTTAGTACCGGTGCCTAGATATTCTTTCTTTTGAATCATTTAGTCAAACACTTAGAAAAAAGTTTGAAGATTTGAGATTCAAGATAGATTATAGTATTTCTCTAATGAGAATGCTGTCACTATAATAGAAAGAGAGCTGAGTTGTATTATTCTGAAAAGGAAACTGCCATTCTCCCCTTAAGTTGTTTTTAAATTTTTAAAATTCAATTAACTTAAACTGAAGGAAAATAAAAACACATTTCACCCATTTCTCCTACCTGCTAACTCCCACCCTTAGGAACTACCAATCTGTTTTCTGTATCCATAAGCTTGGGTTTTGTTTGTTTTCTAAATTCCACATATAAGAGAGATCATATGGCATTTCTCTAACTTATTTCACTTAGCACAATGTTCTTGAGATATAAAGTTGGGTTGTTTATTTGAGACTTTTTTTATTTCTTGAGGTGGGCATTGATCACCTATACTTCCTTCTTAGGATTGCTTTTGCTGAATCCCATAAATTTTGGTGTGCTACACTACAATTTTCATTTGTCTTAAGGCATTTAAAAAATTACCTCTTTAATTTCTTTTTTGACCCATTAGTTGCTCAGTAACAAATTATTTAATCTTTTGTGCTCAGTCGCTCAATCGTGTCTGACCCTTTGTGACCCCATGGCCTGCAGCCCTTCAGACTCCTCTGGCCATGGAATTTTCCAGGCAAGAATACTGGAGTGGGTTGCAATTTCCTATTCCAGGGGATCTTCTCGACCCAGGGATCAAACCCGCATCTCCTGTATTGACAGGTGGAGTCCATACCACATGTACCACCTGGGAAACCCCTTTAATCTTTACATATTTGCAAATTTTCCAGTTTTCTTTGTGTGATTAATTTCTAGTTTCATACCATTGCAGTCGGAAAAGATGCTTGATATGATTTCAATCTTCTTAGATTTAATTAAGATTTGTTTTGTGGTTGAACTGGCTGGAGAATGGTCCTTGTATACTTAAAAAGAATGTGTATTCTGCTGCTGCGAGATAGAATGTCTCATAAATATCTAAATCCATCTGGTCTAATATGTGGTTTGATTCCAAAGTTTCCCTATTGATTTTCTATCTGGATATTCTATTCATTGATGGAAGTGGGGTATTAAAAATCCTATTATTGTATTGCTGTATATTTCTCCTTGTAGGTTTATTAATATTTACTCTACATATTTAGGTACTCCTAAATTTAGTGCCTATTTACAAGTGTTATATCGTCTTGTTGAATTGACCACTTTATCAATATGTAATATCTTTCTTTTTTCTCTTATTATAGTCTTTAAAGTCTATTTTGTCTGATATTAGTATAGCTACTCCAGCTTTCTTTTGATTTCCATTCACAAGGAATATTTTTTTCCATTCTTGTCTTTCAGTCTTGTGTGTTCTTATGTCTAAAGTGTATCTCTTTCAGGCAGCATGTATATGGGTCTTGGTTTTGTTTTGTTTTTTTCTTTAATCCATTTGACCACCCTATGTCTTTTGATTAGAGCATTTAATCCATTTACATTTAAGGTGATTACTGATAGGTTATGTGCTTGTTGCTATTTTGGGAATTTCTCTCTAGCTACTTTTGGTTAGTTCTTCACTGTTACTTCATTGTCTTTCTCTCTTCCTTTGTAATTTGATGATTTTCTTTAGTGGTATGCTTACATTCCTTTCTCTTTATCTTTTGTGTATTTGATAGGTTTTGCTTTGTGTTTACCATGAGGCTTACATATAACAACACATGAGTCTATTTTAAGTTGATAATGACTTAATTTGGGGGCTTCCCTTGTAGCTCAGTCGGTAAAAAAATCTGCCTGCAGTGCAGGAGACCTGGGTTCAATCCCTGGGTTGGGGAGATGCCCTGGAGAAGGAAATGGCGACCCACTCCAGTATCCTTGTCTGGAAAATCTCATGGACAGAGGAGCCTGGTGGGCTGCAGTCCATGGGGCAGCAAAGAGTAGGGCATGATTGAGCGACTAACACTTACTTACAGGGAACTAGATCCTGTATGCTGCAACAAAGACCTGGCACAGCGAAATTAAAAACAAAACAAAACACTACTGTTAATACAGATTAATGTCCCAATCTGCTTTTTACCAATATTTGCATGTGTGGTACTAGTACTTGTGGTGATGGAAGAAATATCAGACTGGCCACAAAGCTCATCTGAGTTTTTCTTTACCATCTTACAGAAAAACCCAAATGAAATTTTTGGCCAACCCAATACTATCCACAGTGGATTTTGTGAGTGTGTGTGTGTTGTTTCATGAGAGATAAAATGGACAAAAGAGTCACTGGCAAAAGAGCAGCATAACTGTGGAAGAAAAACAAACCTTTTGCCCAAAAGGAATAAGGGGGCTATTTTAGAATCACTAGAGTCCACAATAATACACCACATTAAAGAGTTTTTGCCTTTATTGCTATGGCTGCTTGGCTTATGTAAAACAGGGGAGACTTCAGACATTTCCCAGCCGGTAGAGTATTTGAAGGCCAAGCCAACTCTCAGAATGACTCATTTTATACAGTTATACAAAAAATGTTGTACAAAAAATGCATGCAGTCATGGTGGCCATGTTTTGGTTATCTGACCAAACAGCGGCCAGTCACAGGCTGGGCAACAACCTGGTCCTTGGATGAAAAGATCAGGTACATCCATCACTTTCTCTCTCATGAGTTATAGCTATGAAATATCTAGATAAATTATTTAATTAGTGATAAGAGCTATATCTTGGAAGCAACAACAGAAAGATCCAGAGAGGATCTCATGAGTTATGAGTTATGAGGGAACAGAAACTTTGGGTAAGGAAAGGAGGTAGGCTGGTGGAGAAAAGATACTAGAGCAAGTGTATAACATGTAAAGAAGCAGAGATTCAGAGAGAGTGAGAGAGACAGAGACAAGGACAGAAACTGGTCGCAGAACTTTCTGAAGGTCTTCAGTCCTAATTTAGTCTAATTAAGCCTTACAGTAACCTATCTCTCTTTCTCTTTTTTTTAAGGTAACTTGAATGACCTCTGACCTTAATTAACAAAAAGATCAAACCACTAGGTTTCTTAGCATTAAACAAAATATGCTATGTTTATGCAATACAAAATTATAACCAAGAAGATATAGTCATTAAAGAACAAACTGCGAAAAAGAAAAAGGAAATTGTCAAAAGTAGGTTTTCTAGTAGAGCTCCTGTGCAGGCTTGCTCACTGTCCTTCACCTGTCTGATAACCGTTCTCTGATATCCTTTTTTAAAATTTTATTTATTTTATTTATTTATTTTTGGCTGTGTTGGATCTGTGTTGCTGCTTGGGCTTTTCTCCAGTTGAAGCAAGTGGGATCTACTCTCTAGTTGTGGTGTATGGGCTTCTCATTGCAGTGGCTTTTCTGGTTGCAGAGCATGGGCTTCAGTAGTTGTGGCGCACAGATTTAGCTGCTCTGCAGCATGTGGAATCTTCCTGAATCAGGGATCGAACCTGTGTCTTCTGTACTGGCAGGAAGATTCTTTATCAGGGAAGTCCCTCTGATGTTCTTTTAGGCACTACCCCACACCCACTGACCCCTACCCTCTGCCATCACCTCTTCAGGGTAAGGATGTGACTCAGCTCTAGCCAATCAGTGGATCCTAACACCCAGGCCACAGTGATAGATAATGGCCACAAAAACATTATATAAACATATAGCATTTTAATGAGAAAAATGTGACAAATAATGAGTGCAGAAAGAAGGGAAAATTGCTATTAAGTTTGGGGGTCATAATAGTCTCCTAAATAATAAGACCAGTTTTTAAGTCAAGTCCTTTCCCTTTTCTGAACGTCAGTTTTCTTGTATATAAAATGAGGTCAACACAACTGCACTCAGGGTCTCTCAAAGGTCCTTTTCTTTCTAAATCACTAGACTTTTCTGAAGTTTAGAAATTCAGGAGTCTTATAAGCGTTTCCCAGCTGGACATTACAGGGATTCCAGTGTTAAACCCGGGGATACAGGAATGATCTCACCACAGTCTTGGCCTCAAGGAACTTGCAGAGGATGAGTGTGAGATAGGGTGAGTATGTATTCACTTTTCCATGTGGTCTAAGCTCTTTACCTCATCATTCTTCCCCAGCCATTAACATGTGCCCTCTTAAATGACAGTTAATCAGTTCTCCGCTAATACCTTTTTTCATTTTTCTCCCCTGGAGAGGTTGCTGTCTTCTTTCCTTCTTTCACTCAAGGAACACAGATGCATGTGACAGGTTATCTGGCCGTAGCTTCTCTGACATGAAGAGATATAATATTTCAGTCAGTTTTGATTTCCAGAGCATCTCAGAACTCAAAAGGTAGAGTGACTCACGGAATGGAGGCAAGGTAGGACTATTAGATATCAAAGGTAGTTCGAAGACTCTTTCCCCGCAAATCCCACTATACATAAGGATGGTCCTGGCTGCAGATCTGTTCAGCCACTTACAGCTGACAGGACCAAACTGCGGCTTTGGTATCATCAATTAGCTTCATTACTTGCAGAGGAGACTGTTGTGGTGACTGTCTGGTCTAGTTTTTCCAGTTGGATGAGCAACTCAGATCGACTGTGAAGGTCTCTGTATCAGATATCAAAGCTACTGCAAAGGCTTGGATCTTTGAAACAATATTACTCTTCCCCATCCCAACTGGTCACCATTCTCCTTCTACCTCACTGGATACTAGAAATTACAAATACTCTCCTAGAACTATTGCCCTTCCAAGTTGGACCAAGCAGGTCTGGGCAGTAAAAAAAAAAAAAAAAATCCTTGTTGACAGTTTACCTTTAGCTAGAAGACAAGGGAAAGAGTTGGCTTCTTTAGCATTTTATTAATCTCTTGGGTGAATTCTCTTTGCTGAAATTAGAACTGAATTGTCTACTGACCTGACCATCCCTGGGACTACTGGGTGATGGAATAGTTAGTAAGACTAGCGTTTTGCAGCTTTCACCACCTTACTTCCCATAGAACTGGGCTATGAAGGCATGGGCACTATAGTTGAGAGGTGGGGAAGGGCAGATATAAAGTTCTTAAGACTCCATGGTATTTTCAATGGTAGGCAAGTCCTACTAGACAAAGTAGAGGATTTATTGGGCAAAGCGTGAGGATAGGGAGGCAAATACACCACTGTGAAGGTGAAAAAGCCAGAAAGATGGAAACATGTAGGAATCAGGATGAGAGATGTGAAACACAAATTTCCCATCCTTACAGTTTTGCTTCAGTCAGATCTGTCACTAAGTAGTAAACCCACTGATTGCTCCAATGGGGCCCATCAGAACTCTATTGGAGTAGAATTTTTCCATGGGGATGGGGAAGGAGGAGGAAGGAGATAGCTGATACAAAGACTGTGAAGTCATTTACTCCTATCTTATCTAGGTGTCTGTTGAATGCTTCTTTAAGTGGTTTGAGACAATCCTTGGTCTTAAAAACCAATGAAAATGAGTTGAAAGCTAAAAATACTCCCCTATTTTGCTGAGGAACTGGTTGGATTAATTAGGTTCTCTATTTGTCATTTCTAGTTCAGGTGTATTTGATTTTTTTTTTTTTTAAACCAAGCTGCATTTTAATAAGTGAGCAGTTAATAGCATGAGACCAGCAAGCTGCCATAAACTTCCTGTAATTTCTTTGGTTCTTTGCAATGTTCTTTTACTATGTGCGTGCATGCTCAGTTGTATCTGACTCTTTGCAATCCCATGGACTGTAGCCTCCCAGTCTCTTCTGTCCACGGAATTTTCCAGGCAAGAATACTGGAGTGAGTTGCCATTTCCTCCTCCAGGGGATCCTCCTGATCCAGGAATCTAACCCGTGTTTCCAGCATTGGCAGGCAGATTCTTTACCACCGAACCAGCTGTGAAACGGAAGCCCTGATTTCCTGGACAGAATGTGCTCTTAAGTCTTCAAAAAAAATAAAAAAAAAGAAAAAGAAAAAAAAGCCAGAAAATAGCTAAGGACTTAAATATTTTTCTTCCTTCCTCTTGGTGTTCAATCTTGTTCTCAAAGCAAATTTTTATAAATTTTTTTTAAATTATTAACTTTACATCTTAATCTTGGTGATGACAGAGATTTTGATATGTTTTGTTCACTTGTTATCCCTAGTGCCTAGAGTTGAGAAGACACTCAATAATTACACTTTGAATGAATCAGTGAATGAACACAAGAATTATATAAGTAAATAACACTTTAGTATCAATAGATAAAAAGTGCTAAACTAAGATCACACTGTAGGTCTAGGGTAGAGATGTCAAGCTACAACTTTGAGCGGTATGATAAGGACACTCTGAAAGATGGTATGAAGCACTGGGACTTCCCTGGTGGGCCAGTGGCTAAGACTCCATGCTCCCAATGCAGGGAGCCTGGGTTCAAGCCCTGGTTGTTGAACTAGATCCCACATGAAACAGCTAATAGAATGAAGGCACTTGTTGGTGGTTTTTAGTCGCTAAGTCCTGTCTGACTTTTTTGTGACCCCATGGATTGTAGCCTGCCAGGCCTCCCCATCTGTGGGATTTTCTAGGCACGAATACTGGTGTGGGTTACCATTTCCTACTCCACGGGATCTTCCTGACCCAGGGATCGAACCCGTGTGTCCTGCATTGGCAGGCAGATTCTTTACCACTGAGCCGCCAGGGAAGCCCATGAAAGCACTTAGTGGAGTTTTAAAATTGCTAATTTTAAACAAAAGAATATCTATGGAAGCACTTCAAAATATTGATATTACATAAATATAAGATTAATACAATTTTACACATGTATGATTTGCAATCTGATTGGTTCTTTAAAAATTTGGAATCAACTTTTATGACTGAGGTCACAATACCTTGACCAAAGGTGCCAAATGGCATTTTTGAGTCTGTGTTAAAGGTGTGACATTCCCACAAATGTCTAGCAGTCTAAATGCTTCCTAAAGAGGCAGAAGGTCAGTCAATGTGATAACCTAAAGGGAGACTTCTGCTTCTTGAGAGCCCACTGAGTAGGAAGTCAACAGGTGCAGAGGCAGTCTCATTAAAATGTCTGGGATGTGCCATTTGGCCATTTGCAGGAATTCAGCCGTCCAAGTGAGAGCTGCGTAGGTAAAAAATGTGAAGTCCACACAAGATAGCCTCATTTGAATGCTTTGCTCATTGGGAAAAGGAGAAGTCCCTAGTACTGTCCAACTTCCACAACAAAACAGAGCTTACTAAATTCCCATCACCCGTCAAGAGGAGACTCTTTGCTGAGCTATCTACAGATTTTCTAGGTGTAAAACAGAAGTGAAAAAAAGGTCATCAGATAGGTAGGTGGATCGGCTATGATCACTACAAAGAGAGTTGAAATGCCCAGGGAAAGCAAAATTGTCTAGAGATAACGATGGCCTGGTTTGTGTGTCTCTAATTACAATGATTCTTTTAAAAAATTTAAATCCATTCATTAAATGTGGATAAATCCTTTAATCCTGCCATATCCGGTCCTCGAAGCGCCAAACGCTTCATATAAGGACAGCTGTGGGGTGAATCAGTTGCTCTAAGCTTTGGGGCTGCTTCCAACTTCGCTATTTGCTCAAGCCCTACAGGTCAAGGAAAGAAGTGATGTAATGCACTTAGCTGGGCCATTTTAATTACAATGGAATGGAGTGGGGGCGGAGCTACAGGCGGTGACAAGTTTGGCGCATGACTTGCCTAGGGATGCAGGAAACAAAAACACCAGCAACCATTGGCTGCGTCCACTTCCGACCTCTGTCTCCAGCTCCAAGTCTGGAAGCTTGAGACACATTTCTCGGGAAGAGGGGTGGCGCCAGCTTACAGATCGTCAACCATAAACACACACACACACACGGCGCGCGCGCACACACGCCCCACGGAGGCTGGCAGCGTCCTCGCTGCTGGGATGGGCGTGGGGCCGAGTGCTCGCCACCCGGTCCCCAGAAGGTTCGCCCGAAGCCAGCTGCAGCGGCCTGGTTCGGCTCGCCGGGCCCGCGGAGGACTCGCGTCCGCGGAAGCTGGTGTCGCCGGGGCTCGCTCCTAGCGAGCCGCGCTGTCGTCATTCATTCGCAGTGTCCGGAGCGCCCTTCCAGCCGGGAGCTGGGCTTCGCCGAGGGTGCGAGCCGCCCCCAGGCGGAGTGTTCTCGCGCCGTGCCCTGGAGGGCTCTGAGCGGCTGGAGACGCAGGCGGCCGGGACCCTGGGTGGGCGCTGCGGGAGCAGCCGCACCCCAGCCCAGCTCCGCCCGACCCGCGGGGCAGGATCAGCGCGAGTCGCCCGCAGCCCAGCCAGCTGCCGAGCCGGATCCCGCGGCTGAGCCACACCACTTCCTCCTCCTCCCGCTCTCCTTCCCCCTCCTCTCGCTCCTCCCGCTGCCGTGGGCCCCGACCCGGCGGCGGAGCCAAGGGGCCCGGGAGTCTGCGGCCGCGGGCTCGCGGGGGGCGGCGGCGCCGCGGAGAGGATGCTGCTCGCGGCGCCCGAGTCCTCGCCGCCCTCCCCGGCCGCCCGCGGGGGCTTCGCTGTGGCCCGGGCCCCGCCGGCCGCCCCCTGGTGAAGTCGCTCTCCGCCGCCGCACCTAGCTGGCGGGCAGGCGGGCGGGCGCGCGTGTGCCCGGGGCTGCGCGCCGGTGCGTGCCGGACCCGACCCGCCGCCCCATTGTAAGGGAGCCCGCGGCGCCAGGGAACATGTGGGTGAACCCCGAAGAGGTGCTGCTGGCCAACGCGCTGTGGATCACCGAGAGAGCCAACCCTTACTTCATCCTGCAGCGGAGGAAGGGGCACTCGGGCGATGGAGGCGGCGGCGGCGGACTGGCGGGTAAGGACCTGCGGCCGGTCCCTGCGGGTGGGGGGCCGGGAGCGCTGCGGCGCCGCCCGCGGTCCTGGGCTGCGGGCACCCGAGACGCCGCCCTGTCCCTAGGGGCTGGGCCGCCCGCCCCGCTTTGCTGCGTGGAAAACATCAGGAGTCGTCATATTCAGACTGAATGAGGTGCTGTTTTTTGCTAACCCTGTCGGGCGACGGGGCCCTTCGTGTACCGGGCGCCCGGTCAGTGGGTGATGTTGATGAGAATGGAGATGAGAGAGTCTGGGGTGAGGGGAGCATCAGTGCTTAGGAACTGAATGCTGTACTTCCCGAATGGGCAGGAGAGGTGAAGGGCAGTTAATTTTTGCTTCATTCTCTTTATTGGTAATGGCAGGATCAGGTATAAAATGCTCTTTTGTTTTCAGGGAAGCAATCAGTAAAGAGCTGGTGTGGTCATTTCCTATGTTAGTTATGACTGAAGAGAAAAGGAAAAAGGGAGGAAAAAGGAATATTGTTGTTGCACCTAATTAGGCATAACAAAGCAAGTTATCTGGTTGTAAAGTAATTAGAAATGTAACTGCATTTTAACTGTTTTAACTCAATCACTTCCCCAAACCCCCTCACGAGGTATTTTATATTGTGACTAGTACTAAAACCATGCCACCTCATTCCAGTTTGTAAAACCAGACCCCTACCACCCTATCCCAAGACATCAGAAAGGTCTTCCTTTACTATCTTGGGTGGCGGGAGATGACAGATAATCCTGAACTCACACTGTACTAGAGAAATGGGACCCTGCCCTCTCTCTGTTGGTTTGAATGAACAGAATAGGGATATTTTTTACAGTGAAAAAGTTAGCAGAAAAAACAGGAGAGTATTGCAGAAAAGAGATGAACCTTGATCTCTTCAGAATTCAGAATACATCCCCCACTTGGAGCTTGTAAATTGTTGCTTTCCAAAATGCCTTACTATAAACTAAAAATTCTTGACATAGTATGTATTTAGTTGTGATTCCGCTGTACGAACTGGTTTTCTCAAGATTGAAATTCAAGGGTCACACTGGACCGTAGCTACTGGTTTGAAAGACCTTGCTAATGCATCAGGTCACCTCTAGGTAATCTGATTTTTCTGCACTTTTTCTGCCATAAAAGAAGGGAATCTGCAGAGCTCCAGATTGTGTTCCAGAAATTCTGACTAGTGTCCTAGAATCAGAATTTTCCAGTTCATTTTGTAGAAGTTGTTTAACTATATGTATTAATATGAAACTTGCATATTTAATATTGGTATCAGCCCAGATTGGCCTTTAAGTCTAAAGCAGCAATGTAGAGTAGATAGTTTATTGTATTAACATTTCCAGCCTGGAGATAACTCTTCTCACACCATGAGCTACTGAGTATTTGTTTTCTAGAGTCATTTGCAATAGGTTATAAAAAATAAGGTGCAAAGCCTTCCTTTTCTTTAAGAGTTTGTTTTTGATGTGGACCATTTGAAAAGTCTTTATTTGATTTGTTGCAGTATTGTTTTTGTTTTGTGTTTTGGTGTTTTGGCCTGAAGGCTTGTGGGGTCTTAGCTCCCCTATCAAGGATTGGAAGGCAAAGTCCCAATCATTGGGCCACCAGGAAAGTCCCTAAATCTTTCTCCAGTTAACGTTTTTATTGTGTTCCCACTAACTCCCACTAACTCAATCCACTCTCATCATTGATGACTTATTACAGATAGATAAACTTGTCTTCTTAATTGAAAAATTATACCTGTTAACAGTTATTGCTAGAATAATTGAAATAATTGAAATCAGTAAAAATGTTCCTGTCAATAAAGGTTATTTTCAACCAACATAGGAAAAATGTTTCCCCAGATAAATTGGTGCCATATCAAATGAAGCAAGGACATTTTAGAAATCCTTGTATAATGCATAGTATTCCATTTCTAATGTGGGCTCACGCATGCATTTATTAACTCACCGTATCATTTAAAACATTGGTTAGTCACTTCTGAAGTACCAGTGTCATGAAGCTCACAGCCTATTGGGAGAAGACAGATGCTGAGAAAATTATCCTATAAATTAATATAAAATCACCACTGTCTTAGCGGAAAACAATCTAACCTAGTTCAAATGAAGAGAGTTCAGTGAAAAGGCATCTTAGATGGAGGCAGGGTTACCAGAACCAGTGAAAGGCACAGAGAAGGTGGCAGGAATGATATTGCTGGAGGCCAAGTGAACCCAAGCCAGGCAGGAACAGTTTGGGCCTCCAGAGAAACTGCCACCCCTAAGAACAGAGACCCCAGCAAAAAGGGGGTGTGGAGGACATGTCCAGCTTCTCTCTTCTCCCTGCCTCCAAGTTTCTGCCATTGCCTCTCCTGTGGGACCCAAGAGAAACTGGCTGGATGGGCTGTCCTGGTGATCTAGTATCGAGGACTCAGCCTCCCAGGAATGGATCTGGGAGATAGGTGCAAACTGAGAATGATGAGCGCTGAAGTCCAAGGAGAGGAATACCATGTAGGTTACCCCTTTCCTGGTGGGAGTGGGAGGAAGGAGAGGTTCCTGTAGAAATGACACTGGGGCTGAGACCTGAAGAAAGAAAATCAGCCTGTGAGGAGAGGAAGGAAGAGCAAGTGTTGGGTATCAGTTATCGGAGATGTTCCGGAAGATCTCAGGACCCTTATGTAATGTGCGTTATCTGGACCAGTGCTGATCAAATGCATGATGGATGAGTAGGGAACCTGAACTAGTCAGAAGTGCTCAGTGGTCCAGGGTGCTTGGTAAGATGTTGGCACTCAAGCTATAAAAAATAATGGGCCACAGTGAGGATACTCCCCTTCCCCCTTAAGAGTATTCTCTTTTTGATTCCAAACAATATACATAGGTATTGACATAATGAGATTTTTTTTTTAGATTGTAGATACATTTGATTTATTAATGCCCTTTAACTGAAATTTCTGGAGAAGGAAGTGGCAACCCACTCCAGTATTCTTGCCTGGAGAATCCCAAGGACAGAGTAGCCTGGTGGGCTGCCATCTTTAGGGTCGCACAGAGTGAAGCGACTTAGCAGCAGCAACTGGAATTTCATACACATATATGCACAAAATAGAAATGCAGAGTGCAGTGACTTATCACAAGTAACACCTTGTAACCACCACCGGTATAAAAAATGGAACACTGCAATGCCTCAGAATTCCCCTATGTGGCCTTCTCCCAATCACTGCTCATCATCAACCGAAGGTAAAAAAACAAACGAACAAAAACCTATCTTGATGTTTTTTTGGTAAACACTTCTTCCTTTTTCTTTATAGTTTTTGTGACAAAGAGCCTATCTGTAAATACAATGTTTTGGTTTTGCTTGTCTTTTTTGATCAAGGAATGAATGGCCTCATGGATTATGTATTGACATGTGTCTAGATTCTTTGTGACTGGAATTCATTTCCCCACGCTGTGTGGAAAACTGTTAGCCAAATTTATCAACTGTTCTGTTGAAGGACCTTGGATGGTTATTTAGGGTCTGTGGGTAAGGTGGCTGTTGTCATTCTGCTGCACAACAGGCCAGTTAACCAAGAGATGAGGTGTTGAGGCAAGGAAAACAACTTTATTCAGAAACATGGCTGACAGACAAGATGGCAGACTAATGTCTCAAGATAAGCATCTTGTTGGGGTCTGGAATCCAGTTCTTTTCTAGGACAGAGAAGGGAAGGAAGTAAAGACTATTATCTTGCAAGTATCTTCTGGAATGGCCAACCTCAGGGAGGGGATGTGTTAATCTCTTTAGGCAGAGCCACAGGGCTTCCTGAAGCAGGTCATTATGTATGATTATAATAACAAAAGCAATGAAAAGCAAAGGTTATAGTCAAAGAGACAGATCCATCATGGAGTCCTAAATGGCTCTTCCTTGGAGCAATTCTTGTTTGTGTTTTTTGGTGCCTGTGGACATGCATCCAGGGGAGGAATTTTTAGCTTGTAGATTATGTGCCTCATCAACTTTAATGGATGATACCAAACTGTTTTCCAAAGTAGTTGTACCAACATACTCCCACCCACAGCAAATGGGAATTTTCCCTTGCTCCTTATCCTTGCCAACACTGTCAGTCTTTGTAAGTTTAGCCTCTGTGGTGATTTTGCAGCAATGTCACATTGTGGAGTTAATTTGCTTTTTCCTTACTGATGAGATTGAGCACCTTCTCATTTTGTGATATGAGTGTTCAGGTCTCTTGACCACTTTGCATTTGGGTTGTTTGGGTTTTTTTCTTACTGATTTGTAGGTATTTTAAAATATATTCTGAACATGAGCTCACTGTTGGCTGTGCTTGTGGCACAGTCTTCGTTCAGTTGCTTGCCCATTCATCCTTGAGGATGAAAAGATGTTCCTAATTTTAAAAAACCAAGTCCTTAATAGTCTTTTTTTTCTTTATGGTTAGTGTTTTATTGTGTCCTGTTCAGTAAGTCTTTTCTTACTCTGAGGTTATAAACATAGACTTCTACATTATCTTCTAGAAACTTTTCAGGTGTTTTTTGTTTTTTCTTTTCTGGCTGTAACCATGTTCATGGGGAACTTCCCCAACCAGGACTCAAACCTGCAGCGCTTGCTGTGGAAGCGCAAAGCGCAGAGTTTTAATGAGTGGGCAACTACGGAAGTCCAAAGCTTTTCTGTTTTAACCCCCATTTTTTATTTACCCCCAACTTTATTCACTGGGAATGAACTTTTGCATACTGTGTGAGATAGGGTTAAAGTTTTAATTTAAGGAGTATTATGGACATCCAGTTGGCCCAGCATGATTTACTGTCCATTCTGTTCTCAGTCTCTTCTTACTAGATTGCCCCTGTGGGGCTACTGTGTTTGTAAATCAAGTGCTCCAATATGTGTTTGGGCTCTCTAGTCCATTTTTTCTGTTTGTAGGAATATTTTTGCACCAATAGCACACTGCAGTTTTATAACAGGAGTTTATATTCATTAGACCAAGTCCTCTTATCTTGTTCTTTAAGAGTTTCTTGGGTATTCTCTTTTACATTTACAGAACATTTTGGAATCAGCTACTAAGTTCCACCAAAACAGAACAACAGCCACAACAAAAACACTGTTGTGATCTTGACTGAGATTGCATTGTTTATAAATAAATGGGCAAAATTAATATCTTCATAATATTGAATCTCCTGGTCCATGAACATGGTATTTTCCTCCCATTTATTTAGATCTTTCAAAATTTCTTTCAAAGACATTTCATAGTTTTCTCTAAAGGTCTTTCACACCTTGTATTAGATTTGTTACTAGATATTTTTTACTCTGCTCTATATTGTTTCTTTTTAAATTTTTTTCTAAGTTCTTTGCTAACCTATAGAAATATATATATCTATCTATCTATATATATATATATATATTTAATTGACTTTGTATCCAGAACCTAGCTAATTTATGAAATTAATTCTAGTTATTTATATATATATATATATATATATGTATGTAAGTATGTAGGAAATGGCAACCGGCTTCAGTGTTCTTGCTTGGACAATCCCATGGACAGAAGAGCCTGGTGGGCCAAGAGCCATGGGTTTGCCAAGAGTTGATACAACTGAGCGACTAAGCATGAATGCATATATATGTATGCATATATATGCTAAATACATGCATATATATTCAGATTATTTTCCCTTATCGATTATTGCAAGATATTGAGTGTAGTTCCCTGTGTTATACAGTAGGTCCTTGTTGACTATTTATTTTAGATTTAGTAGTATGTATATGTTAATCCCAAACTGCCCCCTGCCTTTCACTTTAGTAACCATAAGTTTGTTTTTGCTGTGAGTCTGTTTCTGCTTGTAGATAAGTTCATTTGTGTCATTTTTTGGGATTTTGCATATAAGTGATATCATGTGATATTTTTCTTTTTCTGTCTTCACATAGTATGATAACCCATACATACATCCATGTTGCTGCAATTGGAATTATTTCATTCTTTTTTTTGGTTTAGTAATAGTCCATTGTATATATATGTCACATCTTGTTTATTCATTCATCTGTCAGAGGACATTCAGGCTGCTTCCATGTTTTGGCTATTGTAAATAGTGCTGCAGTGAACACTGGGGTGCATGTTATCTTTTCAAATTATAGTTTTCTTTGGATATATGCCCAAGAGTGGTTTTGCTGGATCATATGGTAACTCTTTATTTATTTAAGGAATCTCTGTACTGTTTTTCATAATGCTACATCAGTTTTTCTTTTTTTTTTTTTCCTTTATTTTTATTAGTTGGAGGCTAATTACTTCACAACATTGCAGTGGGTTTTGTCATACATTGACATGAATCAGCCATGGAGTTACATGTATTCCCCATCCCGATCCCCGCTCCCACCTCCCTCCAGTTTTTCTTTTCATTCAAAGGGAGTTCTTATCCTTAGTTTGCCAAAAGTTTTTAGTTATATGTGGATGCTGAATTGTTTCAAATGCTTTTCTATATATATTAAGGTAATCATTTGATTTTTCTTTTTTATTCTGTTAGTGTGTTGACTTTTTTACTGATTTTCAGATGTTAAGTCAAACTTGCATATATAAAATAATCCAACATGGCTATGATGTTATTTTTTATATGTTCATTAATATCACTTGCTAATCTTTTATTTAGAATTTTTGCATCCTAATAAGTTAGTAGAATAGTCCTATAATTTTTCTTTTTCTTAACATCCTTGTCAAATTTTGGTAGCAAGTTATACTGACCTTAAAAGTAAGTTGTGGAGTTCTGGAAGAATTTTCGTGATAGTAGTATTATTTCACCTTGACATATTTGGCAAAAATTACAGGTGAAGTTGTCTGGCCTTGAAGTGTCCTTTTTGGGTTTGTTGAATGGTATTATAGCATTCAGATGTTTAAAATGTTTTCTTTTACTGTCAATTTTATAAGTTTATTTCTTATAATTTTTCATCCTAGATCTTCAACTATATTGGCATAAGTTTGTTAAAGATATTCTCATGTTTTTAATGTCTGTAGGATGTACAGTAATAGCCTCCTTTTTTATTCTTGACATTGGTTATTTATGCCTTCGTTCTTAATCAGTCTTTCTGGTTATTGGTGCCTTCTTTCTTAATCTTTCTGGGAATTTATCAATTTTGTCTTTTTGTAAAGAATCAACTTCTAGACCTGTTGATCTTTTTTGTTTACATTTATTTTCTACTTCATTAATATCTGTCATTTATTATTCTTTCTGTTTCCTTTGGGTATATATTATTATTTTCTAGTTTTTGAAAATGATATTAGTTAATTGATATTCAGTCTTGTTTTCTAATATATACATTTTAGATAATTTTCCTTCTAAGCATGGCTTCACCTGCATTGACTTCAGTGCTTTGAAACTTAGTAAGATTTGTTTTATTCCCTGCTGATGGTCAGTTTTTGTAAATGTTACGTGTTGTGCTTGAGAAGAATAATGTGTTGTGCTTGAGAAGAATAATGTGTCCTGCAGTTGCTGGATAATTGCTCTCTTTATTCTGTTGGCCAGCTTTGCTGCTTGTGCTTGGGCTTCCCTGGTGGCTCAGCTGGTAAAGAATCCGCTTGCAGTGTGGGAGACTTGGGCTCGACCTGGTTGGGAAGATGGCTGGTATATATGGACCGTATAGTCCATGGGATCTCAAAGTCAGACACGACTGAGCTGCTGTGTTCAGTTCTTCTACTGTAATCATGGTTTTACCATTTGTCCTTGTGGTATACTTCCAATTTTTGCTTTTTGTGTCTTAAGACTTTTTCTTTAGGACTGTATACATTTATAATTGTATATTTCTAGTGGATTGAACATTTTATCATTAGGGAGTGTTTGTCTATATCTCCAGAATTGCTTTTTGCTTTATTATTATAGTTAACGAGAGATTGATTTGGCTTATGTTTGTATAGTTATCTTTTTCATATTTTTACTTTCAGCCTTTCCATAGCCATTTATTTTAGATGTCCTTTATAAGTAGTAGATGTTTATTTCTTTTTCTTAATCCAGTTTGAAAATCTTCACCTTAATTGGATTATTTAGTCAAAGTATTAATACATGTGACTTGGGTTTTAATTATCTTATTTCAGTTCAGTCACTCAGTCGTGTCCAACTCTTTGCGACCCCATGAACTGCAGCACACCAGGCCTCCCTGTCCATCACCAACTCCCGGAGTTTACTCAAACTCATGTCCATTGAGTCAGTGATGCCATCCAACCATCTCATGCTCTGTCATCCCCTTCTCCTCCTGCCCCCAATCCCTCCCAGCATCAGGGTCTTTTCCAGTGAGTCAGCTCTTCACATCAGGTGGCCCAAGTATTGGAGTTTCAGCTTCAGCATCAGTCCTTCCAATGAACACCCAGGACTGATCTCCTTTAGGATGGACTGGTTGGATCCCCTTGCAGTCCAAGGGACTCTCAAGAGTCTTCTCCAACACCACAGTTCAAAAGCATCAATTCTTCGTCGCTCAGCTTTCTTTATAGTCCAACTCTCATCCATACATGACTACCGGAAAAACCATGGCTTTGACTAGATGGGCCTTTGTTGGCAAAGTAATGTCTCTGCTTTCTAATAAGCTGTCTAGGTTGGTCATAACTTTCCTTCCAAGGAGCAAGCGTCTTTTAATTTCATGGCTGCAGTCACCATCTGCAGTGATTAAATGCTTTCTATTTTTTCTGTCTGCTCAGTGTTCTTTTTTGCCTTCCTTCCTTGCCTTTTGGTAGAATATGGGTTTTTATTTTGTTCTTTTTAAAAATTATTTATTTATTTGACTCCATCTGTTGGCATGTGAACTCTTAGTTGGGGCATGTGTGATCTAGTTTCTTGACCAGGGATTGAACCCAGGTCCTCTGCATTGGGAGCGTGCGGTCTTAGCCTCTGGACCACCAGGGAAGTCCCATTTTGTTTTGTTTTATATATTTTTTTAATGCTTACATTTTGAAGCCTCTGTTAGAAGTTTTATATTCACTTCTCTATTCTTTTAGTGGTTACTCTGGAGATTATAATGCATTCTTGACTTAATATATATTGTTAACTGGTATTTTCACTTTATTAAACATTTTTTAAAATTGGCACTCTTAATCTTTTCCTGGATAATACAAGGACTTTGACGTCTTTAACTCCATTTAACCCCCCATTCCTCAATTTATATGCCATTGTTGTAATGTATTTTATTTTTTATATATTTTCAACACAAGAACATATTACTACTTTTTAAAGTCTGTATTCAGTTAGACTTCTGCATATGTTTACCATTTTTGTTGTTCTTTCCTCTTTTCTGTACTTTTTTTGGAATCATTTTTATGCTGCCTGAAAAACATGCTTTACTCTTCCCTTAGTGAGAGTCTACTGGTGACAGATTCTCTCAGTTTTTTTTATAGCTGAAAATGTATTCATTATGCTTTCATTCTTAAAGTACATTTCTGGTTTAAATGGTTGGCAGTTAATTCTTTAAAACTTGGTTAAGATACTGTTACCTTGTCTTCTGATTTGTCTTTTCTTTTTCTGGAAAAGTAAACTGTCACTCTGATGATTGCTTCTTTGTAAGAATATGTCTTTTTCTCCAGCTGCTTTTATAGTTTTCACTTTGACCATGGTTTTCTACAGTTTTGATAGGATCCAGCTATTTGTTGATTTTTAAAAAACACTGCATGAGGTGGTAGGACTTCTTTGATCCATCGTTATTAGCTTTGTAAACTTCATCCGCTGCCTCTTCAAATATTGCTTTCCCCCTGTTCTCTTACATGTATGTTAGACATCAATGTATCCTCTGTGTCTGTTACTTTCTGAATTTTACTTGGTTCATTTTGGTTATTTTCTTCTGCTCTATGTTCCAATTCACTGTCTGTTTAACTGTATTTAATCTGTTAAGCCTATCCACTCATTAAAGTTTCTGTGAGCTGCAGTATCTTGAGCCCATGTAGGTCTGTTCTGTTGCCTGTCATTTCTTCTAATTTTCATTCGTGCTGTTATGCCTGGTTACTTTTCATTATGTACTGGACATTGTACTCTTTGCAGAAGTAATCTGAAATAGAAGGTGGTGTAAGAGAGAATTTTTTTCTTCCAGTTGCAAACCAAAATAACTATTTTTAGGTGTTGCTGTATTTCAAAAGTGAACTCTAACCTGGAGAGTTTTGCCTACTTAAGATACGCATTTATGATTAGGTTGTAGAACTCCAAGGTCTCAACCCAAAGAGAGCATCATTACTTTCCCAACTTTTTGCTGGTTCTGATCGCTTTCTTTGTCTTCCCAGTCTCTAATTCTGCGTGAAAGTGAAAGCGTTAGTCTTTCAGTCTTGTCCAACTCTTTGCAATCCCACGGATTGTAGCCCATCAGGGTCCCCTGACCATGGAATTCTCCAGGCAAGAACACCGAAATGGGTAGCCATGCCCTTTCCCAGGGCATCTTCCTGACCCAGGAGTTGAACCTGAGTCTCTCGCATTGCAGATGGATTCTTTACCATCTGAGTCACCAGGGAAGCTACTAAATTCTGCTAAAAGCACATCCAGATTCTCAGCCACTCAGAAGCCCCTTTGGGAAGAAGCAAATAATAGTGCCTCCCCTCTCCCCCTGCCCCAACAAGTCAGGTTCTTGTCTCTGAGCTACTTTCCCAGGTGAAGTAATTTGTCTCTTTTTAATTCTTTGATATTTTTAAGTATATTTTTGTCCCATTTGTATAGCTGTCCTCAGTAGTGGGTTGTCATGCGAATTACCTTGCCTCCCAGTGTAAGGTGGTGCTACTATTATCTCCATTTTATAGAAAAGGAAAGTAAGGCATTAAAGAAACTGAGTGACTTGCCATGGGTCACACAGCTAATGAGTGGGGGCCTATTTATGTCTGGATCTTTCTTTATGAGACTAACTATAGTGATATAGATTGACTTTATTTTCCTCATTTGTCCCCCTTGAGAAGCTAGTAAAAGTGATTGACTGTACCTTCAGAAAAATGAAAACACTGAAAAATTTTACATGCAGTTTTAGGAGCTTATGGATCCCAGGTGAATTAGAATGTAGGTGCTTCAAGTTAGAGGACGTCACCAAGAGATTGAGACAGCTTCTCATTACCCCACACCAAACATGTGATAGTCTCAATTTCTCATTACCCAAAATTAAAAGCTGTTCTTTCAGAAATGTGTTGAGTACTGACTGTTTCCAAGGCTGAACTTTATAAAGGTACAAAAGAAAGAAAAGGCCAGTTTTCTTGCTGAGTCATTACTAACCTAGCGATCAAACTGGGATGAACAGATTCTGGAGAGCTAAGAACATAGGCATGGGGGTGATATGGGTGCAGACTGACTGTACCCCAGTGTTCTGATCTGAGATTAGCACTAGACTGGGAATTGGACTTTCTGCATCACATGGAGATCATTGCAACTAGGGAAACACATCATTTGATAAAGGGAGGCAATTAAGAAGCAGTAAACATAGAATCTGCCTGCAACCCAGGAGACCCAGGTTTGATCCTTGGGTCGGGAAGATCCCCTGGAGAAGGGAGTGGTAATTCACTCCAGTATTCTTGGAGTGAGAATTCCGTGGCCTGAGGAGGCTGGCAGACTACAGTCCATTGGGTCACCAAGAGTCTGACACAGCTGAGCGACCAACACTTTCACGTTCAAACATAGAAAAAGCTCCCCCTTTCCTGCCTAAAGGTAGGAAATAAATTTTCTTTTTGCTAGAAATAGACTCTTATCAGCCCAGAGCTAGCACCAGAGGACTCTGCAAATAAACCTTGTTGAACACTTATCCTCCTAGTTAAAGAGTATAAGGATTAGCTCGCCCTAGTGGAACTATACCCCTAGTTCAAATCCCTTTGTCTTGCCAATTCTTCACAAATGTTTCTTTGTCTAAAAACTGTAAGAGCTTCCTTCTCTGGCCACTTCTTTGGATCTTCATTCTCTTGTGTAGGTTCTCATGTACATGTACAAATTTAATACAGTTTGCATGGTTTTCCCCTCTTAGTATGTCAGCTTTAATTTTTAGGTCCAGCCAGGGTGGAGGAAAACTTCCTTCCTAGTCAAAGAACTCACAGTAGTGAAGGAGAGATAACAAAGCAAATGTTCTAGAAGCCCTCACTAGTTAACAGATGCCTATTTTTAAGGTAAAATACTCATCTTGCCAGTTTGTAAGTATTAGCAAAGTTGCTCCTTGTTGCACTTAGCAATTAACGTTTTTCCTTGTAGATTATTATATGTAAAAGGCACTAAAGTGTGTTCGTGCCTAATGGAGCCTGATGTGACTGTGTGTTGGGGTGGGCAGTGGTCTGTAGCTGTGCATGCAATGGCTCAGTCACTTAATAAGCAAGTGCTGCTTACAAGAAGCATGGTTAGACAAAAGCAGATGTTGCTTGCTTGTTCCATGAATTCCTCCCCTCTGCTTATCACTTCAAGAGAATTTTGTCCAAGAATGATTTAGTCAGCCTTTCCAATTTGTCTTGAGACTTTACCTTTTTCTACAAAGCAGCTCTAAGAATGAATATGTGTAATGTGTGTAGGATTTGAGATGGCTTTTGACATCTGGGTGGTTTGTAAATGGATCTCCAAAAGAAGGGAAGAGAAAATGTACTCCAAGCTTTCCTTTCAGAAATTTGAGAGAATGAGGCTGACTTCCTTTTTTAGGGATATTGCGGTTATTTTCTTCTTTGGCATCATCACACACAGAGGTGTGCATGTGTGTACGTGTGTGTTCCATTGTATCCGACTCTTTTGTGACCCCACGGACGGTAGCCGGCCAGGCGCCTCTGTCCATTGGATTCTCCAGGCAAGAATACTGGAGTGGGTTGCCATTTCCTCCTCCAGGGGATCTTCCCAACCCAGGGGTCCAGCGCACATCTCCTGCACTGGCAGGCAGATTCTTTACCACTGAGCCACCAGGAAAGCCTCATGTGCAGAGGGGACTCGTTTTATTATTTATTTTTTAAACTGGAGTATGTTTGATTTACAATGTTGCATTTCTGCTGTAGAGCAAATTGAATTAGTTTTTAGATTATTTTCCCATATAGGTCATTACAGAGTGTTGGGTAGAGTTCCCTGTGCTGTCCACAGGTCCTTTTTAGTTATCTATTTTATATATTATTGTTGTTGTTCATTTGCTAAGTCATGCTCGATTCTTTGTGACTCCGTGAACTGCAGCAACGCAGGCTTCCCTGTCTTTCCCTATTTCCCAAAATTTGCTTAATTCATGTCCATTGAGTTGGTGATGCCATCCAACCCCCTCTTCCTCTGTCGTCCCCTTCTTCTGCTTTCAGCCTTTCCCAGCATCGGGGTCTTTTCCAATGAGACAGCTCTTTGCATCAGGTGGCCAAAGTGGTGGAGCTTCAGCATCAGTCCTTTTAATGGATATTCAGGTTTTATTTTGTTTCGGATTGACTGGTTTGATCTCCTTGCTGTCCAAGGGACTTTCAAGAGTCTTCACACAGTTTCGAAAGCATCAGTTCTTAGGCACTCAGCCTTCTTGATCGTTCAACTCTCACATCCATACATGACTGCTAGAAAAACCATAGCTTTAACTATAAGGACCTTTGTTGGCAAAGAGATGTCTTTGCTTTTTAATATGCTGTCTAGGTTTGTCATAACTTTCCTTCCAAGGAGCAAGCCTCTTTTAATTTCACAGCTGTAGTTACCATCTGAAGTGATTTTGGAGTTCAAGAAAATAAAATTTGGAGTCCAGGAAAATAAAATCTGTCACTGCTTCCACTTTTTTCCCCATCTATTTGCCATGAAGTGATGGGACTGGTTGCCATGATCGCAGGTTTTTAAATGTTGAGTTTTAAGCCAGCTTTTTCACGCTCCTCTTTCATATCAAGAGGCTCTTTAGTTCCTCTTTGCTTTATGCCATTAGAGTGGTATCATTTGCATATCTGAGGTTATTGATAGTACTCCGGGCAATCTTGATTCCAGCTCATAATTCATCCAGTCTGCCATTTCGCATGATGTACTCTGCATAGACCTAAAACAAATAGGGTGGTGATATACAGCTTGCCGTACTCCTTTCCCAATTTGAAATCAGTCTGTTGTTTCATGTTCGGTTCTAACTGTTGTTTGTTGTCCTCCATACAGGTTTCTAAGGAGACAGGTAAGGTGGTCTGGTATTCCCCTCTCTTTAAGAATTTTCCATAGTTGGTTGTGATCTGTGCAAAGACTTTAGCGTAGTCAATGAAACAGAAGTAGATCTTTTTCTGGAATTCCCTTGCTTTTTCTATGATCCAACGGATGTTGGCAATTTGATCTCTGGTTTCTCTGTCTTTTCTAAATCCAGCTTGTATATCTGAAAGTCCTCAGTTCATGTACTGTTAAAGCCTAGCTTGAAGGATTTTGAGCATTACTTTGATAGCATGTGAGATGAGTGCAACTACGCGGCCATTTGAATATTCTTTGGTATTGCCTTTACTTTGGTTTGGAATGAAAACTGACTTTTTCCAGTCCTGTGGCCACTGCCGAGTTTTCCGAATTTGCTGACATATTGAGTGCAGCACTTTAGCAGCACCATCGTTTAGGATTTGAAACAGCTCAGCTGAAATTCCATCACCTCTGCTAGCTTTGTTCATACTAATGCTTTTGAAAGCCCACTTGGCTTCATGCTTAAGGTTGTCTGGCTCTAGGTGAGTGGCCACATTATTATGGTTATCCAGGTCATTAAAACCTTTTTTGTGTAGTTCTTGTATGTATTTTTGCCACCTCTTTTTAATCTATTCTGCTTCTATTAGGTCCTTGCTGTTTCTGTCCTTTATTGTGTTCATCTTTGCATGAAATATTCCCTTGGTATCGGCAATTTTCCTGAAGAGATCTCCAGTCTTTCCCATTCTATTGTTTTTCTCTATCTCTTTGCATTATTCACTTAAGAAGGCTTTCTTATCTCTCCTTGCTATTCTCTGGAACTCTGCAATCGGTTGGGTATATCTTTCCCTTTCTCTTTTGCCTTTCACGTCTCTTTTTTTCACAGCTATTTGTAAGACCTCCTCAGACAACTACTTTGCCTTCTTGCATGTCTTTTTCTTGGGGATGGTTTTGATCACTGCCTCCTGTACAATGATATGAACCTCTGTCCATAGTTCTTCAGGCATGTAGTATTTATATGTCAATCCTGATCTTTCCATTTATTCCTCCCCCTCCCTTCTCTACTCTCCCCCACCCTGTAACTATAGAATCATTTTATACATCTGTGACTCTGTCTCTGTTTTGTAAATAAGTGCATTTGTACCATTTTTATAGATTCTACATGTAAGTTTTATCCTATGATATTTGTACTTGTTTGTCTGACTTCACTCAGTGTGACCCTCTGTAGGTGAGGGCGCTGTGGCGTTGCAGCCTGATAGTTGAGAGGCATGTTTTATTCAGGGGGAATTTTTAGGACTTCAAACCTGGGAGGCGGTCTCTCTCAATCCAAAGAGAATAGCTTAGAGAGGCTAAGCAGAAAGCCAGATTATATAGAAGTTTTACAACAAGGGGCAGATGTCTGAATGTCAAAAAAGTATGACTAATTAAAGGAAAACCAGATATCTCAAGTTAAGGCATTTAGGGCTTTTCTTTGCATAGGAAGATGCAAGAGTTTGGTCTCACTGCAGTCTTTCCTTTGGTCTGCACCTCAGCTTTCTGGGGCCAGTTTCCTGTGTTCCCATCCTGAGTTCCCTCAGAGCTCACCTTAGGGAGTGGACTCAGTCTGATGACTGCTAAATGGTAGGTTTTTCCAGTAGTCATGTGTGGATGTGAGAGTTGGACCGTAAAGAGAGCTGAGTGCCGAAGAATTGATGCTTTTGAACTGTGGAGAAGACTCATGAGTCCCTTGGACTGCAAGGAGATCAAACCAGTCAATCTTAAAGGAAATCAGTCCTGACTATTCATTGGAAGGACTGATGCTGAAGCTGAAACTGCAATACTTTGGCCACCTGATGTGAAGAACTGACTCATTGGGAAAGACCCTGACTCTGGGAAAGATTGAAGGCAAGAGGAAAAGGGGACGAAGGGTCGGACATGACCGAGTGACTGGACTGAACTGAAATGGTATTTATTATTTCCTTCAGGAGCTCCCTCAGGGCTCAGCAGCTCACCATCTGTGGTTGTGGCAGGTGCATTGGCTGATGACTGTGACATCCTTGTTTGCTGCTAAGGCAGGAAATACTCCATTTCTCAGGATCCACATTTTGAAGAGATCAGGTTTTAGATAGTGGGATGCTTCTCAGGCTTGCACACAAAAATGTGTTTTGCAATTTTGTCCAAGTCAGGAGTTTGTAGTTTGGGGCTGGGCAGGCAGTAATGCTGCCGGCTGTGGTGGGTACCACTTCGTGGTCTGGGTCTGGGTCTCAGAGACTGAAGCCCAGGGGAGCTGCCTGGCACCCTGAGTACACGGAATGCCACAGGCAAATTGGGAATCCCCCAAGCTTGCTTTTCTCACCATTTCTGCTGTGTTCTCTGCTCCCTCCCTGGGCTCTAGTCTTTTTCAGCCCTTCCCTTCAGTAAGCACACATCCGGATTCAAAACTGGATTCACATCCCAGCCCCATCTGTTACCAAGTGATGTGATTCAGGAAGTGTCTCTTCCTTTCAGATTCCCGTATATAATATACTTAAACACCTTTCAGCATTGATGGTGATGATTCTGTGACATAAGTTACGGAGAATGCAGGAAACACAAGGCGCTCTTCATGGATAATGGCCCATCATTGTTCTCCGGGGCCACTGGCTCTGAGTAATTCACACTGATGTGTGAGCAACCCCTGTCCTGCAGTTAACAGAGAAATTGAGTAGGCCTGGCGTGCTGTAGTCCATGGAGTCGCAAAGAGTCGGACTCGACTGAGCGACTGAACAACAATAAAGCAAATGGCTATCTGTCCGATATTTAAGCAACTTAAAAACATTAAGTCAAAAAAAAATTAAGTCAATATTCAGGCTTTTGGGTGAAGGGAATTTTTGATCAGCAACTTTAAATCCTTCTACCTGCATGCCTTCCTCCTACCCTCCCTTCCTTCCTGGGGATGCACATTTTAAAAGCTCAGCCAGGAAACACAGACCTCTGTCTCCTGGCATCAGTGACTCTGACTGGCAAACTGGAACCACTAGGGAGAGGATAAGGGTTGGAGGCAGGGGAGTAGCCACCTTTTCTATTTATCTTTCTCTCTCTCTCTCTCTCTCTCTCTATATATATATATATACACACACACACACACATATATATTTAAATTTTTTTAATTTTAAAAATGTCTGTATATAAAGATATGTGGTTAATTAGTCATTCAGAGATTTGTAATTGAGAAATATCCTCAGTACGTAGTTGGTTTAACCAGAGAACCTATGAAGAAATCATTGACCCACTTTCCCTGTTGCTTGGTTTCTCTTTCCTGTCAGGCGAAGAGTTCAGAGGACAGGCCAGTCATTTTTCAAGTCATTCTGCAGTTGCCTCTGGCTTCTTGTTTGCTCCAAATGGCATTTCACAATGGGCTGTTGATTACTTACACTTGCTTTCAGGGAGCCAGTGTTCTCTGGCTGTGGGATCCAATCAAGAGATCCATTAAGGTCCTCCTGACTCTCCACAGGAGATCAGGATTGTAAACTGTCATTGGAGTGAATCAAATCTTCTCCTTACTTTCTGTTTGGGACCGAGGAGAGGTGAATAGCCATCCAGCCCCTCTGAGGTGAGGTCTGTAAAGTGCACGCATGCCCACCTTCCAGCTCCATTATTCTAGGCTTGCTGGGCAAGTATTTGCTAGAGGGAAGGTCAAGTAGGTGAATGACAGGGGAGTCTGGCATGCTGCAGTCCGTGAGGTCGCAAAGAGTCAGACACAATTTAACAACCGAGCAACAGCAAGATCAAGTAGAATATTAAGGATTTGATCTCTGTTTACACTCTAAACAGAAAATGTGGACTGTTTGTTTAATACCAGGAAACCCTATATTTCAGTAATAGAAATGGATTTTTAAAATCTTTGTATTAACCTAGGAACCAAGGCAGTCTCTAATAAAAGTAAGCAAATCTTCACATATTTATATTTGGACTCTGTAACTAATGCTTTTAAAGAAGAAATAATTTTATTACTTTTTTTTTAACACCATTGGTATTTTATACTATTTGTATATCTATTACTATCACTATAATGAATAATGTAAAGTACATTATTTCTTAAAGCGTCTTTTTTTTTCATTTTTTTTTTATTAGTTGGAGGCTAATTACTTTACAATAATGTAGTGGTTTTTGCCATACTTTGACATGAATCAGCCATGGATTTACATGTGTTCCCCATCCCCATCCCCCCTCCCGCCTCCCTCCCCATCCCATCCCTCTGGGTCATCCCAGTGCACCAGCCCTGAGCACTTGTCTCATGCATCCAACCTGGGCTGGTGGTCTGTTTCACCATTGATAGTATACTTGTTTCAATACTATTCTCTCAGAACATCCCACCCTCGCCTTCTCCCACAGAGTCCAAAAGTCTGTTCTGTACATCTGTGTCTCTTTTTCTATTTTGCATATAAGGTTATTGTTACCATCTTTTAAAATTCCATATATATGTGCTGGGGTCCAGCCTCGGCAGGATCCAGGGGATACCCTCAGGATGAGCGGCGTCGGCGAGAGAGAGAGAGAAGACACGTGAGACCAGCCTTGATAGATAGGGCCAAGTCTGCGAGGGGGAGAGAGAGAGAGAGAGAGAGAGAGAATGACCAGACAGGGGTGTTTGCAGGGTCTGGCAGAGTCTGGCAATGCTTTATTTTTTACCATGGCTTTTATACCCTAAATTAGTACATTTCTAAGGGGAAGATAGTTTAACATTACATCAGCTTGTTCTTCATGAAACCAGGGTGTTTTCTGCATACTTTATGAGGGTCTTGTACATTATCTTCTGGCCTTGGGGCCTACTGACATTTTATGACCTAGGTGAATGCAAAGCCGTAATCTATTCTTTAATGAACACAAAGGTCAGTCCTTTTGCAGAAGTTATCAGTTAAATTTATCTAAAAGGTTTACCACACAAAGACTCTGCAGCTCCAGTGAGGCAGCCCCTGTTTAGCATTCCTGGTTAAAATTAACAATTTTAAACTCTTATTTTTCTAAATCTTAGCTATAACCACTTTTAGAATAATATTTTTATGTTCTCTAATAGGGCTTCCTCACCCCCAAAGGGCTCTGTGCCTATTAGGGCCTTTATGTGATCAGGTTCTTTATGCTGTTTTATGATTAGGGTATTATAAGCAATCATGCATATTAGTACCAAGGGCATAAATGCCTTTGCCAAACAAACTAAAATACCAGCAAAGGAGTTTAAATTAAAACACTCCTTTCACCCTGGATAATCTCATGAAATACCACCACCCGGGAAACTTATTGATTAAAGTTCTAAATTGATTCTTGTTTGGAAAGAGATCGGGGAAGGCCTTCTGCCTGTGTCACAGAAATTAGGGAGTAGTCTACTGAAGCAAGCATCAGAAAGACAGATATCATCTTTAAGGTGAGCGCCGGGGGCAGCTTTTCGGAATCCCTGAAAACCTGATCCGCCTCGCCCGTCAGGCTTTCTCCCTCATGACCTTGTCATGGGCGGGATCTTGTGTGCTGGCTCCCGGCATATATGCATTAGTTTACTGTAATGTTCTTTATCTTTCTGGCTTACTTCACTCTGTATAATGGGCTCCAGTTTCATCCCTCTCATTAGAAACTGATTCAAATGAATTCTTTTTAATGGCTGAGTAATATTCCATTGTGTACATTATTTCTTAAAGCATCTTTTTAATAATATTCAAGTTTATGTGGTCTAAAAGCTAATTTTCAAAGTCATTGTTATTGTGGTCCTATTGTTCTATTAATGCTTGATTGTCTGTATTTTCTCTTCTTTTTACAATTAGCATAGAGTATAAAGGCAAAGGAGCTAACATTTGCTGAAATTCTCCTGTGGCTCAAGCATTCTGCCGAGACCCATTCACACGTCACTAATTTGATGTTCATAAAAACCCTGCAGGTTAGTTTATCTCCCCTCTATTACAGGTGAGGAAACTGCCTGGGGAAGTTAAGTATCTTACTTGAGGAGACCCTACTAGTAACAGACAGAGCCTGTATTTGTCCTTAGGTTTGACTGCATTTAGAAAGAAAAAAGGATGAAAAGGCAGATAAAAAGGAGAGAGGAAGATGAAATGTAATGCACACTTTGGATGCCTAAAGCTCAACATCTCCATTCACTGGTGCCGAATCCAGTCTCAGAGACAGTTTTGGGTGAAGTAGAAAAGGGTAGCTTTATTGCTTTGCCTGGCAGAGGAGGCCACAGTGGGGTAATACACTCAAAATCCCATGGACCAGCTTGGAGACGATAGTGAAAATTTCACAGTAATTGTTCAAACAGGGAGCTCTCAGCTCGAGGAGATTCTTCTAATGGGTTGGTGGTGAGGAAGTAAGAGCCAGCATCATCAACATTCAAGTCCATCTGGCCTGGGGTCTGCCTGCTTGTGGGCAGCACACCATTGTTAATCCCCCACTTCTCCCACCTGAACGGGGTTTCCGTGTCTTCAGAATAGCTCAAAGATATTGTTATGAGTTTAGATTGATTGGGAACCAGGACCTTGCGCCGTTGTTTCTCTTGACTGTTTCTCCCTGGCTTGGATCCCCTCCTTACTCTAATTAAGAACTGCTTGAATCTACCTATTGGAACTCAGGGAAGGTCATAGAGGCTAAATGAAGGCTGTTTCCCATAATCAAAGGAAGGGAGGGCACAGGAAGTCTTTGGGCCTAGGAACCTCACGGGATCCGGTATCACTTGGGAAAGCTAAAGGAAACCAAGGCAAAGTCAGTCTCAGTCTTAGAAAAGCAACCTTGAGCTTGGAAATGAAGGGAAGCGGCAATGCCAGGAGTTGTCACTGGATAGTGGTTGTCATGGTTACAGCTAACTGACTGTATGCCAGGAGGAAACCTGAAAACTCTCTCTGAATTTTCCTAAAATAGATCTTCAAACTTTCTCTATATCCACCCTCCCAGTGAAGCTGTCTTTGGGACCATGATATGGAGCCATTCCGATTTATACAATTGGGAGGGCATTGAACCTTTGGATGGAGGGCCAGGGAAGGAAATATGCCTGCGCGTGTGGATACTCCACAAAGAAAACCAGTCTCCACGCTTATTGTGTGGAAGGTCAACCTCGAAAGGATTATGGTTACCAAAGGAGGAAAAATATATATTTGACATACAATATTGGTTTTTATTAATGTAATTTGTGTCAAATGTCATAAAGATTTTTTGAATTTAATATCTGCTTTTTTCTTTGTGGATATAAAAATATTGAATTTTTCTAACAGGATTGTTTTAATAGTTTGGCTCCCAAAACTGTTTTTTTTTTTCATTTAAAAAATACTGTAAAAGAAAACAACATGAAATTATATACAAAATTTATGGAATTCATTAGGAAGGTGTATTTTTCTGAAACTGAGGTTCCACCACTTTCATTGGCCCCTTAAAGTGAATTGTGAGTCACAAAAAAAAAAAGAGCCTTAAGTCTTAGTTTTCTCAACTCTGAATTTCCTACCAAAGTGATTTTCAAGAATTTATTGCTGTTACTTGCAGCAGGATTTTAAATTTTTATTGGAATATAGTTGATTTACAATGCTGTGTTACTGCTTCTTTCTTACCCTTATCCTGATACCCAGATATATGACCCTCAGTTCCTCATTGTGGGGAAGGCCCTGGGGGTGTGTGTGTAGAGGCAGGACTGCCTTAGTCTGAGGACTGATGTTGCCCCAGCTGCTCGCTTCCTTGCAAATGCTTCCATCAGGAACCTCTCCCTAGGATGCTCTGTAATGTCAAGTACATAGCTCTGACAGCTAAATGCCCTTGTTCTCCCTCAATTCTCCTTCCCTATAGATGAATGGAGAGAAAAACTGGGTCCAAATACAGAACAGTGAATAGGCATTTCCCCTTTTCACTGAAAAATGTAGTTATCATTTATTTTAGAAAATGTAGAAGCAACCTAAGGGTCCAAATGAGTAGATGAATGGATAAAGAAGATGTGGCATAGATAGGCAATGGAATACTACTCTGCTGTAAAAAAGAATGAAATTTTGTCACTTGCAACAGCATGAATGGACTTAGGAGGTGTTATGCTAAGTGACATAAGTCAGACAGAGAGACACACACTGTGTGCTATCACTTAAATGCAGAATCTAAAAAATAAAACAAACTAGTGAATATAACAAAAAATAAACATACAGATAAAGAGAACGACCTGGTGGTTACCAGTGGGGAGAGGGAAATGGGCAGGGACAAGATGGTGGTAACGGATTAAGAGGTACAATATGTATCAAATATGTATGTATAAATATGTTACAAGGATATACTGTACAACACAGGAAATATATATATATAGTCAATGTTTTATAATAACTATAAATGAATTAATAACCTTTAAAATTGTGAATCATTATGTACACCTGAAGTTTATAATATTGTGTATCAGCTGCTCCTCAATAAAACCAAGAAAATAAAATACAGTTCAGCTATCAACCTAACCATTGTTCAGTTCACTTCACTTATTAAACAACCCTCATGGAAAAAAACAAAAAACAAAAAACAACCCTCATGATATTGACCCACAGACTAGGAACTGCAAACCCCTCTTCCTTCCTATTCTCTATTTTGCAAAAGAACCATCTCTTGTCTCTCAAATATGGCCCTGCTTGGGTGTAACCTGTGAGCTTTAGGAAGAGGGTGTCATATACCCTCTGACTTTCACCTGTTTATCTGTACCCATTGTCTCCTTCCCCTTCATTCTCTCCTTGATAAAAGTCAGTATTCCTCTCTTCTGACAGCCCCCATCTTCATGGCAAATTCCATAGAGTCCTTACAGAGGCACCATATGGTTTTGCATTTGAAAAGATTCATACTTTATGGACTGTTCTTTTCAGAGCCCCGCTAATCTTGTCCATATGATTCCAATTTGGGGGGTGTGTTCAACCAAGCAAGCACCCCATGACTTTTTCATAATTTAGATAGCTTGGGTTGTACCCTCAATAGAAGTATCTATAGTGAATTGTGATCTGTTGTCTCCTTTCTTTGTGCCAGTAAAAACTTTGGCAGAGGACACCTCTTACTTTTTCACTTTCTGTGGACATTTCAGGTTGTCACAGGGACTGGGTACAATTGGATCTGACAGTTGTACTAAATAAACTTTAGCAGGTGTGCTTTTAAAGCCACTTGCAGATTTCTACTTCTGTGTGCTGATAACCCATGTTTTTTAAAGTTTAGATGAACACAAGGGTTTTATAAAGTCCTGAGATGAATACATTTTTTTCACTTGCTCTCACTCACCATCTAGGTCTTTGTCTTCAGAAATCCATAACATTAATGCCTACACAGAATGGGAGAGAGTGTTTTCAAAAAGCTGAGTAGATGGGATCAATCATTTATGGAAGGGCCTTCAAATGGAACATAAGTGTCAAAGAGTGTCTGTTCTTATTTAGGATCATTGATGGCACATAGAGTTTGATAAAAAGAAATTCTGTATTACCTTTCATTATAAATTGTCTTTGGGATGAAGGAGTTTAAACATCTTTGGTGGTTGCTGTCTTGAAAGGGACTTCCGGGAGTGAAAGGAGACCCAGCAATGTCATGGTTTTTAACTTTGAGACTGGTTTTCAACCAAAAGTGGGCGTGGTTCTCCCTGCCCAACTCACACATTTATTGTCAGGGCCAGGGGAAATACTGAAAACCAGAGGTGTCAGATTTAATATGGTGTTAGGATTCCATGTTTTCAAATGAAGTCCTCTCTTGTCAGTATCATCCATCTACCCAGCAAAACCAGGAACAACCCAATGACCGTATAAAAGGTCTCCTGGGCAGCCATCAGCTCTGTGGTAGCATGTGTCGAGTGAAATGGTGTGTAAATAAAACTGCCTTGACCACAAGGAGCAAATGGTCACTGAAAGAAGGAAGGAAAGAATGAGAAGAGGAAAAGGAAAGGGAGAGAGAAGGAGGGGTGGAAGAAGAAAAGGAAAAAGGAGACAACACAAGGGAAAAGGAAAGAAAAATGTTCCGTTACAGTAACTGTCTGGGGTGATAAATTGTCAGGTTTTGTTTTTTTTTTTAATTTACCTTTGGCTGTACTCTGGCATTCTCTAGTTGCAGTGATTAGACACTACTCTTTGTTGGAGTGTGCGGGCTTCTCATTGCAGTGGTTTCTCCTATGGAGCCCAGGGACCAGACCACAGGCTCGGAAGCTGTGGCCCATGGGCTTAGCTACTTCTCAGAATGGGGAATCTTCATGGACCAGGGATCGAACCCGTGTCCCCTGCATTGGCAGGTGGATTCTTCTCCACTGGGCCAAGGAAGTCCCAGATTGTTTTTTAAAGCTAGGTGAAACTATTTCTTTTATTTCTTTGGAAGTAGTTTAATGCCGTATTTCTACATCCAATCAAAAAGAAGCGTGGGTAATTCCATATACCTTGAGATTTCTTGTACCTTGGATTCCCTGTACGTTGTTTAAAGGACAATCCAAGTAGGAAACAGAATGTCCACCTACGTATTCTTGGGGAGCCTTTTGCCCAGGTACAATCAGAAGAATCTGGCTTTGTGAAAATGAGTGCAAATTCAAGTCATAAGAATTTAATGTCATTTAGTTTAAGGGTGTAGGGTTTTCCTGAAATTAAGACAGGAAATGAAGATCCAAGCATTAAGAAGCATCAAATTTACAATCCCTAACACCCCCTTGAAGGATCTAGAAAACCTCTCTCTGAAAGAGATTTCTTTGGAAACTTTTTCTTATTTTCCTGGGCAAGTCTGGTCCTGATACCAGCTAAATAAAGGAGAGATTAGTACCTAGTATTTAATAACTCCTGGCATTTAATACTCAAATAATTATTTCTGAAAGGATTGAGGAAGGATGGAGTGGAGGGAAGAGGCTATTGTCTACCTTGTAAAGGTCAATTTTTAAAAAGCATTAAACATTTAGGAATATTCTTTATTGTACAAAGAACTATCTTTTCCCAAGTATTTTGAAACTTGGAGTTTCTAGTTTGGGTGGAGATGTAGTTTATGGCTGGGGTCTCCAACCGCTGGGATCTAATGCTTGATGATCTAAAGTGGAGCTGATGGAATAATAACAAATAAAGTTCACTATCAGTGTAATGCACTTGAATCATCCTGAAATCCTGGCCCCGCCCCTGGTCTGTGGAAGAATTGTCTTCCATGAAACCAAGCCCTGGCGCCAAGAAGGTTGGGGGCCGCTGCTTTATGGTTATAGAGCTACATTTCATTCCTATAAACTGATTTTAGTGTTGTTTTTTTTTAATACAGTGTGATAAATGGAAACTGGTTTTTGGCTCCAATCTCAGGGGGGCAGTAGGGAATGATGCAGACCAGGGCAAGTCTGGGAGTCCATGCCTCATCGAAATACCTAGTCCTGTAATAAGAACCTACTGTATGGCGCAGGGAACTCTACTCAATACCCTGTAATGACTTAAAGGAGGAAAGAATCTAAAAAAGAGGTGATATATTATATGTATAACTGAATTACTTTTCTGTACACCTACAACTAATACAACACTGTAAGTCAGGTATGCTCCAATAAAAGTTAACTTAAAGAAATAGCTAGTCAGAGGCTGATATTTACACTGGAAATTGTACAGTGTCACTGTGACGCATATTATTATAATTTATAAATAATATGCTGTTGGTTGAATTGTATCAATAGCAGTGTTCATTCCCTGATATTTGTTTACCATCTTTGAAATTAGGTCCACAGTGTTATAGATTTAAATAGCCACACTTTCCACAGAGAACTGTTTTTTTGTTAACAGGTAGGGGATTCTGGGGCTTGGTGGATTATTGTGTTTTGTGGTATAAACAACTCTGGAAAGATTTGAGTTCTATGTTGAAACTGGTTTTAACTGGCAATGGTGTGGTTATGTGACTAAGACTAGATTTCAATTCAGAACTGAGCAGTGTTTATTTAGGACTTGGAGAATATGCATGAATAAACAATAACAATAACTTAATTGGGAAAGGTGTTCTAGTTTTCTTAAAGTCTTCATGTGTTTGAGACATCGTATGTCTGAGACTTCCCAAGTGGCGCTCGTGATAAAGAACCTGCCTGCCAATGCAGGAGATGTAGGAGACGAGGGTTTGATCCCTGGATCAGATCAGGAAGATCCCATGAAGGAGGGCATGGCAACCCACTCCAGTATTCTTGTCTGGAGAATCCCATGGAAAGAGGAGCCTGGCGGGCTACACAGGGTTACAGAGTCAGACATGACTGAAGTGACTTAGCATGCACACACGTTAGTGTCTTGTTATTAAAGCAGAATGCAGTCGCAGATCTGAATATATTTGCAACTGAACAAAGGTATTGTTAGTGTTTGGTTTTCTTTATAAACCAGACCTGTGACAGGTGTCTGACAGGGAAGTCAGCCAGAGAAGGATATGTTACTCATACATTTTTCAATACTCTTGAGTTTATATTTTCAACTGGTACTGCCTCTGGAGATAGCAGTCAAGTGTTTAAGTGTGTATGTGAACTTGTGGTTAAAGAGCATGGCTTTGAAGCCACCCTGTGAGCAGGTCCCACCCAGGGCCCTGTGCACTTAGGAAAAGAAGGAAAAGTGAAGTTGCTCAGTCATGTCCAATTCTTTGTGACCCCATGGACCATAGCCTACCAGGCTCCTCTGTCCATGGAATTTTAGATGCACTTAGAAAAATGCATCGCTTCTGAGCTGTGTCTCTGTAAAGACACAGCCTCTGGCGCAGAGCTGGGACTAGATTTCAGCTCCACCCGTCTCTCTTGCCAGGTACCTTTCTGCAATGCAGAAACAGCTAAGAAAGAAAGAATAGTCCTGTATTTGAGTTTCAAACTTACTTCTCACACCCGAATGGTATGATTTGGGGCAAATGGCCTTTCCCTGTCTCAGTCTCCTCATCTGTATGGTGAAGATGAAAGTAGTGCTATATATTGGAAGGAAAACATTCTATATATAGAAGGAAAACATTGAAAACAGCCGTCGGATCCCAGCAGGAGCTCAGTACATCATGGCGATCATTATGAGGAATGAGTGGGGAAGTGAAGTGAAGTGAAGTCGCTCAGTCGTGTCTGACTCTTTGCGACCCCACGGACTGTAGCCTACCAGGCCCCTCCATCTATGGGATTTTCCAGGCAAGAGTACTGGAGTGGGCTGCCATTTCCTTCTCCATGAGTGGGGAAGTCCAGTCTATGTCATTGGACTCTGTTTGTTTTGGGTGATGGTGTCTATTAGCTGGAAGAAGTGGAAACTCAAAAGTAGTACTGCTTCTTACTGAATTCAGCCTTGAGGTCCCAAGCACAGTTAAGGAACAATTTCACTTCACAATATAGTGGGAAGAGAAGAGGATTTGGAATAAGTCGGCCTGCCTTTGAGTCCCACTTCTACTAACTTCATTTTTACATATAGTTAGAAGGTGAGAAAAATAACACCTGCTTGGGACTTTTGCTAAGGTCGAGTGAATTAACGAATCTGAGTGTACTGAAGCACTCTGCTGATGTTTCGTTTAGTTTTACTGTGGGATCACATAGAGTTTTAGACCACACGTTCCTTCCACAAGACAGGCATCAGCTTGGAAACCATTTACTCTATTGTGAATTGATTGCTTTGGTGGTTTCAAAGACTTTTAAAAAAATGGGTTAGTTAGAAGAAAATGTCTGGATTTTTGGCAGTGAGATTCCTCATAATAATTAGTGATCCTAATAATAACAATACATAACATCAGTTGAGTGCTTACCAAGAGCTCGGCACTCTGACTTGACCATCACAGTGACCCCAGTAAGTAGCACTTAACATTATTCCTGTTTTGCAGAGGAGGATTCTGAACCTAAGGTCACGCATGCAGCCAGTAAGTACTTGATGTGGTGGTGTGGGAGCCTGGGCAGTCTGCGTTGAGTCCACCTGCTTCATTATTCTGCAGCCAACTTCCCTTTCCCCTGTGCATTTCTGGTACCTCAGAAGCTACTTTAAATGGCCCACTGATCTGAGTAAGAATGTGGCTGATAAAAGACAGGCGGTGTCATTTAACTTGGGTTCATTGAGGACAGACAAGGACTGTCTCTCTGGTTGCTTAGAATAGCAGCTGAGAGCATATCCAGGGTGGAAGTGGTTGTTTGGCCGTAGAGGGCTGTCTGCAGTGTTCTCCATGTCGGGTGGGGAGCACCCACCGTTCATAGTGCTCCTCGTGGTGCTCGGCTGCCTGGCATTGTTTCACTGTCCTTGAGGTACAGGCAGATATTGTTGTTCACTCAGTCGTGTCCGACTCTGCGACCCTGTGGACTGCAGCACGCCAGGCTTCCATGTCTTATCACCAACTCCCGGAGCTTACTCAAACTCATGTCTGTTGAGTCGGTGATGCCATCCAACCGTCTCATCTTCTGTCGCCCCCTTCTCCTGCCCTGTATCTTTCCCAGCATCAGGGTCTTTAACAGTGAGTCGGCTCTTCGCATCAGGTGAAACCATCCTGAGGGACCCTTGCAGGCTTACTAGTCATATCTTGGACTGAACGCTCAGACAAAGCTTTTTAATACCTTGACTCAGAATGGACCTCAAGGGTGAAGCTACAGGAAGTTACAGGTGAAGTACAGGAAGAGACCAAAGTACTTGGAGCCTTTTGATATCTAATTAGGAGTCCACGTGGGAGAAGACGTAATCCCTGCCACTCACTAATACCAAAATTTTTAGCCCCAGAGGGGCCACAACAAAATGTCTGGGTGACTTGGTCTCTTGATATCCCCCCAAAACAGAGTGCTTGCCCACATTCAAATGAAATAGTTGCTCCAAGGATTTTCGCTAAGGAACATCATAAGGGAGAAAAACCTGTTGCATCATTGTTTGTTTAATTCTGTTTTGAAAACCAAGAGGAAGGAGAGTACAGCCTGTTAAATGGAACTGAAGTTTACCATCTCTCTGATGCCTTATTGGGCTCTTGGCTGTTGTATAGGCAAGCTGAAATTTGGGAATGAAGTTGAATGCAAGCTCATTTTCACATCATCAGAATCTTCTAGTACTGGTTGTAGTAGTAGCAGCAGCACTTAGTCGCTTAGTTGTGTCTGACTCTTTGCGACACTTTGGGCTGTGGCCCACCAGACTCCTCTGTCCATGGATTTTTCAGCAAGAATACTGGAGTGGGTTGCCATTTCCTTCTCCAGGCTATCTTCTTGACCCAGGGATCAAACCTGAATCTCCTGTGTCTCCTGGGTTGCAGGCAGATTCTTTATCCACTGTGCCATCAAGGAAGCTCTGGTACTGGTTATCTCTCATTAAACCTGCAGAGATCTGTGTTGCAACCATGCACATCTCTAAAAACTTAGGAAAAACACATTAGCTAATCCATCTTTACCCTTCTTACTCTAATGAGAGCTTCACATTCTAAAGGCCAGTGAGATGGTTTCACCGTGTTGACATGTGACAATGGAAATGTCAGCTGAGAGCGAGGGTAACCAATTAATGGCACTTCACAGCTATGGTAAATGGAGACTGTGTGACATAGAGAACTCCCGAAAAGGAGGAAAAGTAAGAATTAAGGATACAGAAGGAGGTCCCTGGTGGTCCAGCGGTAAAGACTCTGCACTGCTGCTCCAGGGAGTGTGGATTCCATCCCTGCTCAGGGAACTAAGGTCCCACATACCGAGTAACTTGGCCAAAAAAAAAAAAAAAGAAAATTAAAGATACAAAGGGGAACAGAGCAATACCAGGACCCCATGGCACTAAATGTTGCTGTTTATTTGCTTTACACATGTCTACATTCTTGTCAAAGGAAGCAGATTTCTACCTTTTCTACCATGGTTGACTTAAATCAGTTGAAAACTTTGGAAGCATTGTTTCTTCTTACCATGTAAAGTAAAAATAAACAGGGATTTCTCTGGTGGTCAGTGGTTAAGAGTTCACCTTCCAGTATAGGGGTGCTGGTTTGATCGTGGAGGAGCTAAGATTCCACATGCCGGGGCCAAAAAACCCAAAACAAAACAGAAACAGCGTTGTAACAAATTAAATAAAGACTTAAAAAAAAAAAATGGTCCACATAAAAAAAAATCTTAAAAAGAAACTGAAGTAAAAACAAAAAAATTCTTCCTGTAACTCAGAAACTGCTTGAACTTGAGAGAACTGTTTGCTTTTCACCTTGTCTTGGGTTGTAGCCAACATTCCTGGCTGACCTTGAACCTGTTTTCTAAAGAATGTGCTTGAGAAATGTAGCCGGTGACCTTTATAAATCACTGTATATGTTGGATGGGAAAGTGTTTACCACATTGCATTCTTTATTAACTTAAAATTGTAGCATCTACTTGTTTTAGCTTTAGCCTTGGCAACCGGCCAACTGTTAGAATGACTTCTTACACTGCACTTGCAAATGCTTTAAAAATAAAGACCCAAGAGAACCCTACTACATTTTTTCCAGTAGACTGTGATTTTTAAAGGACATCATATGTAGAAAAAGATTTTAATTAGAAAAGAGTACACTGCTTGTGTGTAAGCAAAGAAAGGCGAGCTGATGTTTCAGGAGCATGCAGCAATTGGATGAGCTTCTTTTTTTTGCCTTTTCCTATCTTTACTCTGTAATTCATCACTCATTTTTATTCATGTATTCATCCATTCACTCCTTCATTCATCAGCTGGACAGATATTAGGCGCTTACCACATAGGCCCTGAAGATGCAAAAATGTATGACATCATTCCTTTGCTTGGGAGACTGGATTCAGCAAGAATCTGCACAGATGTTTAATACTGAAAATCAGTTTCTTGGGTTTTGCTAAGACTTAATGAGAGAGGCTTTGAAATGCAGATTGAAGGGTGTGTGCCCTCCATGGGGAATTGTTATTTGTGCTAAATGGGGATTATCCTGGCATGGATGGGCTCTGCATTCATCCCAGTCTGTTGGAGACTGTGCCTCAGGCCGGGGTTTGAGAGCCTGCACATGGGCACCAGCCTGGGGCCCGGCTTCCCCACAGCCGTAGGCAGTGACACAAAGAAGGAATCACTGGTGAAGGTAGACCCAGGGGACATAGAGTCTGACCCGTCAGAAGCTTCAACAGCAAGTGCAAGACAAAGAGCCTTCAGCTGGGCCAAGAGTATTCATTAATTTGACTGCATGGGATCTTTAGTTGCGGCATGTGGGATCCAGCTCCCCGACCAGGGATGGAACCTGCGCTCCCTGCGTTGGAAGCCACTGAACCACCAGGAAGGTCCCTGGGGTGGAGAATAGAGGCACTGCCTCGCAAATGTATTAACTACTTACAGCTGTGTTTGCAGCTAGTTTTGTAGCTCATTTTGCAGCTGTGAACAGCTGCTGGGGGTCTGTGTACACTCAGCCTGAGTTCTCTCCAGAATTTTAAAATGTGTTATTTTCATTTTTATTATGTTAATAATTAATAAGACGAATAAAAGTCAATACAAGTCCATATGTCTAACACCAGTGTTAGTGCTGAAGTCAGCACTTGGATTTAGGATTGTGATGGTTCTGATGTCAGTTATTTTGGAGCCGTTGAGAAAGTGGCCAAGGCACCCTGAATAGTACAAGATGCGATGCACTGAGTGGAAAAAAGGTTAGATGATGTCACACAAAGGTGTCCTGAACCTGAATAGAGGAAAATGGTGGTGGAGTCACCGCATTGTATAACAAGAAGTAATACAGTATTATAGGGTTTCCTCTGAGCCTGTACACTGTTCCAAGCAACAGGTTAGTGTCAACAGAACAACCCTGTCCTTCACAATAAGTTAATGTGGCTATTTCAGAATTCCAGTGGGTTCATAATTTTGCTGTATTTTTTTTTGTAAACATGTTTTGGTTTTATAATTGTAAATGAGTTCTGAGCATGAGAAGTTTATACTTGGTTTTATGTGTGTATATATTTAAGTCACACCATTTTAAGGAAAGGTATTACTGAGGGGTTTTGTGAGAATGTTTCTACTTAAAGTCTGTAACTCATGTTTGGGAAACTTTTGAGAAAAGATGACAGTTGATAACGCTTAGCAGCTTTCCCTCAAGCCTCCTGTAATTCTTCTTTTTAAAAAATTTTATTTATTATTTATTTGACTACTCTGGGTCTTAATTGTGGACTAAGTTGTGGACTTAGTTGTGGACTTAGTTGTGGACTGTGGAATCTAGTTCCCTGACCAAGGATTGAACCCAGGCCCCCTGCGTAGGGAGTGTAGAGTCTTATAACCACTGGACCACAAAGAAGTCCCTCCTCTAATTCTTGAGGCTAATAATTTATTAATGTGCTGAGCAAAAACAATGCCTTTGACACAGTCACAAAGACACTCTAAAATTTAAATAAATTTTGAGTATAATATATCCATATGGTTAAAAAAATCCAAAGATATTATTATAAGTCGGCTACGTGTGTGCATACGTGCTAAGTTGCTGCAGTCATGTCAGATTCTTTGCGCCCCTATTGGGCTATTGGCCATAGCCCGCCAGGCTCCTCTGTCCATGGGATTCTCCAGGCGAGAATACTGGAGTGGGTTGCCATGCCCTCCTCCAGGGGATCTTCCCAACTTATGCATCAAACGCTTGTCTCTTATGTCTCCTGTGTTGGCAGGCGGGTTCTTTACCACTGGCGCCACCTGGGAAGACCATAAATCAACTTTACTCCAATTTTTTATAAAATGAAAAATAAATTATTTAAAAATCCAAAGATGTTTAAAGACCTCCAGTGGAAAATCTCTCAGCCCTGTTGCTCTTGGTAACCACTGTATTCATTTTTTGTGTATCCTCATCAGATACTTTCTGCACATTCAAGCAAATACCAAATCTAGCTCTGTCCCACCCTTTCCCAGCCCTTGGTGCAGAAAGGTTTCCTGTACCACCAGGCCCTTTCAGTGAACGTGTATCTTCCTGTAGCAGGACACAGTGGGTTGGCTAAAAAGTTCATTTGTGTTTTTCTGTAAAATAGTATGGAAAAACCTGAACAAACTTTTTGGCCAATCCAATAGAATGTCGTCATTCTTTTTTTTTTTTGTATGGCTGCTTATTATTCCATCAATACTATCATTTATTTAACCCCTTCCCTATTAATAAACTTTTTTGATGTTTTCATACATTTACTATAAAACTAATGCTGCTATAAATAACCATGTCCATGTCATTTAGCCAAGTGAAACATATATCTGTAGGAGAAACGCCCAAAAGTGAAATTGCAAGACCATTGGGTCCATGCACTTGGAATTTTGATAACCTTGCCAAATCACCCTTCCTTGAGTTTAGGTCTCCCATGCAGTGTGTGAGGAATGCCTATTTTTCCAGTTTTGTTCAAGGGAATGTGTTATCAGACTTTGGACTCTTACCATGCTGATAAGTAAAAATGGTATTTCAGTGTATTTTTAATTTACATGTCTCTTTTGAGTGATGTTGAACATTTTTCATCTATTTACAAGCTATTTCTGTTTTCTCTCCTGTAAACTGTTTTTGTTCTTTGGCGATTTTTAAGTAGCTGCTCTTTTTCTTACAAATATTTAGCAACTACTTTTAGGGACATGAGCCCTTTAAACGGTCTGTGACTAAGTTGCATCTTTTGTTTGCCCCCAGTTGTCCTTTGACTTAATGTATAGTATTTTTGCCATGTGGCGGTTTGGGGGTTTTATGTCAAAGAATATGGCTTTGAAAAAAAAAAATAGTTTCTGAATTGTGAGGCATGGCTAGGAAACCTTTCAAATAGCAAAAAAAAAAAAAAAGAACTTTTAAAGACATTGACTCACCGGTGCTTATTTTGCCCTCCTGGGCTGGGTTGTATCATAGCCCCATGACCTTGGCACTCACTGTGGCTCATCCTGTGTCATTCTTGTCTGTAGTGTAGCTTTGGAGACTTAAAACTGGACACGGGTATTTTCAGTCGTCTATCAAACCAGTAACAGACCAACTCTGTCCTTAGCCTGTATCATATTTCTTTTTCTTGGGCATTTTGTTTTGAGAGGGTAGAAAGAGGCAAAGGTAGAGGAGGAATGGCCTGCTGACCCTGGAAACTGTGTGGTGACCTTCCACTGATCACGCCTGTTTGCATCAACCAGGCCATTTCACAAATATACCAGCATTTGTTATTTTTGTGATTTTTTTTTTAAATTACCTGTTTTTTCTTTCTTTCCAGAAAGTCATAATACTTGTGTAGTTAAAAGGTAGCACTTTGAACATTAACCTTGACATTTTTATGGAGCCTGTGCGTTAATATTTTTTGATTCCAGTCGTTCTAAGGGCCTGTTTAGATTGGAAGGAGGCTGTCAAGGACTGGAAAGTCACGATGTGAATCAGTTAGTTGGAGCCTGGCTCTGTTGGCGATGCCTCTCATATTAAATCCTTCAGAGAAGGCGGTAATGATTATGTTGCAGTGTATGTTGTAGTGTATGTGGTGTACTAATCATCTTTTTCTTTACGCCAGCCACCCAGGACCTGGAGAAGAGAAGCTGTGAGTGTATGGCATAGAGGCATAGAAGGGGTAATTACTGGGAGTTATTAGAGTTTGTAATTCAGAACGCCATAACCACTGAGACATAGGCCTTTGTTATTTGAAACAACTCTAATGAGTAGGTACCATGATTTCCATCATACAATGTAATTTAATAGTCTAAGAAAATAAAAAGCTCACCCCCCACCCTCGCCCCCACCAAAGGAGGTTGAAAGAAATAAAGAAGAGGGAGGCAAAGAGGCGGGCGGGGGGAAAGAGGGAGTGAGGCATGATAACAGAGAACCCCCAAGAGTCATTAGCCATGATTCAGGGACCGGGGAGGAGAAATAACAGCCAGTGGTCTGACAAGGAAGGGTATGGGGAGCACACTCAGACAGAATGGTGATAAGAGTCTTTTCAAAGGAAAATGAAAACAAACAGATAACTCCAGCATGAAGCAGAAAATAAGGGTCTGTTTTAATAACAGACAAAAAGGGAAAAGAAAGTATAGAATGGTACCACTTTTAAGAATTATAGTTAGGTCAAAATCATAGCATTATCTGTCCCATATTATTTGCCATATTCTCCACTAAGCCAAAGGCTTCTTAAGATCAACATAGCATTGCCATGACCCAGCCCAATACCAGATATATGTTAAGTCACTGTGTAAATGTTTGCTGGGTGAATGAATGATTGAATGATAAGTGAATATTTAGGTCTCTGACCTCAGTTCAGTCTGAAAAAATATATTTTTGGTCTTGGTTTTTTTATGACCATGATTTACCTGTTTGTGGAAACAGATGCAAAGGTTAATGGAAAGGATTTCAACAACCACACTTGGGTGCAGTTTACATTGCCTCTGCTCCTTCTGTATTTCTGAGGCATGTACCCATGTTCTCATCCATCAAATAGGAATAAGAGTTGCATTCCTGTCATTGGATATAGTGAGGATTAATTAAAAAGTGCATGTAAAGTGATTAGGGTAGCAACACCATTATTGGTGTTGTTTGGTTGTTGTTTTAAGGTCAGTTGGGAAAATAAATGTATATGCTTGGTGTATAGAGTACATTTCACTCCATTTCTCCAACCAGAGTATAAACAAGTCTTCTAATGGAAATGTGAACTCTGTTCCCCAGGCCCTTGAGACCTTTAGAGTCTGTCTCACCTTTTGGGTCTAGTTGTGTTGCCAATTAGATGCCAGGGTAATTCTGGAAACTTCCTTTGAAGCCTGGTTCCTAGTAAGATCATGTATGTCAGAGGGAAGGCACTTTGTAGGAACAAGCTGTGCTGTGGGCAGGCTAACTGGACCACAGTGGCTTGCCCTGGGTGTTCCCACAGGAGCTGGTCACCGGTCTCCGTCACAGGGTCCATCATTCCATTCTGGAGAATAAACATAAAATCCTAAACTTATGAGGCCTGAACTTGCCAGTATTGTTAGAAGCTTTGGGGCCACCTGGGAAACCAGCTCTTGGAAGATTAGTCCCCTCGCAGAGAAAGCAGATTAAGAAGGCTTCTCCCTAATAGAAATAAAAACAGCAGAAAATTTACCACCTTCCCTGGAGTGGCCAATGTTACCACCCATGAAACACCGTGGTACTGAGTTTCCCTTGTGCATCTACCAGTCCAAGGCCCTTGTCATCCTGTGTGTGGGAAGCACCTTAGTGGACTTGCTTGGACAGGTAAACGGATCCTGGCTTCACTCGCTTAATGTCTCTGAACCTCCACTTGCTCATCTGTGAAATGGGGATTTCATCTGGATTTTTGCAAGAATTAAAGTGGTGATTTTGTATAAGGACAGTTACTAGTATAAAGGGGCTCAATAAATCACCTTCTCCTCATAAAGGTTTCTAATTGGCTTTCCTGCTTGTTACCCCTTCCCTAACAACTACACTGTCATCAGAGGGATTTCTACACGATCTGTGTGACTCCCCGCCCCCCAGTCCCGGAACTTTCATTGGTAAAATAAAGTCTACGGTGCAGTGTGGGGCTGCCCAGCCACAGTCTGATCTCTATTCCAAAGCTGCTGTCACTGCCCAAACATGCCATGTACCTTCCCACTGTGCTGGGTCACCTTGCCACACTCAGGCAGGCAGCCTCCTTAGTCAGGACTGTCACTGAACACTTACACCAAGTGCCATGTGCTGGCTGAATGTTCCATACGCCTTCTCTGCTTTTATCACCACCACAGCCCCAGCAGGGGTACTATCATCTTCATTGTATGAGTGAAGAAGTTGTGACTTTTCCAAAGTATATATATACCAAAGTATATATTACCCTTGGATGCAGTCAAATGCAGTCAAATGGGGATTCCACCCACGTTCTTGGTGCTTTTAAGTGCTGTCACCAAGCCCAACTCCAGGACACTGTGCAGAACACTCTTGAGTGAGCACCCCAGCTCTGTGTGATCCCCCTGGAGATCCATTCCACGTACCCTTGAACTAACTGGGCACATGAGCATTTTAATGGTTGCTGTTTGTATGTGCTGCTTCTGCCTTCCCAACTGGGTCCTCAGAGACAGCAGAGATAGGTTATATTTCCAGTGGCCAGCCACATCTCCATGGTGGCTCCGTGTCTGTTTCATGATGACAAAGATGAAAACCGTGCCTCCAGGAATGGGACCATATTCATTCCTTCACCTCTTCTAGGCACTAATTACCATGTTGACTGCTTACTAAGATTCAAAACATAACCATGACCAGCACTTTTTCACCCACAGGTCAGTCTCCTTTGTCATGTAAGATGGAAGAGCTGTGATCTACAGCCCCTTTTATGCTGTAAAATTAAACTTCTTTTTTTTTTAAATCCTGCATATATTACATAGACAAGGTACTCCACAGTTCAAGTAGAGTGTCATCTTCCTTGAACAACATGTTAGCTGAATTTACCCAGCAACCCTGGGAGATGGGCAGGGAACATAAATGATCCCTGACTTAGTGGCAGTTAACTGTAGCTCAGAGAGTCTAAGTGACTTGTCTGAAATCACAGCTCAAGAGTGGGGAAGTGGGAACTTGAATCCACCACCTCCAATTACTTTGCAGAACACTGGGTGGGCCCTGCCATGTTAGAAACCCTCCCATTCCCGTCAAGGAGATAGACCCATGCCATCTAAACCTTTCTCTTGTATTGCTGGCACGCTCACACATTTAAAAGAGCTTTGTTTGTTTGTTTTTTTTCCCTAGGTGGCTTCCCTGATGAACTTTTTGGAAATTATTTGAAATAGGCATATTGGTAATTTCTTAATCATTTGGCTTGCTTACTGTGAAAGTGTTCAGTGATTGTGGTCATTTATTTACTGTGCCTTGGTGCTGACTTACATTTCCTCGGTGTCCATTCAGAGGAACATAGACTAAGGATCCCAAAACATTTACAAGGAGGGGATTTTTCTGTCCTAATAAAAATTTTCCAAGAACAAGCCCAAAGAGAAGTAAAGATCAGGCACATGTCACATGAGTTACCTCCCGATGTACATAGTGAACATAGCCAGATGTATTATTTTCCTATAAAAAAGAAAACATACATACATAGCATTTATTTTTTTTTTTTATTTTTTTTTTTTACATAAATTAACCCATTTATTATAGGCTAGCAACATTATCAAATGGTGGTGCTTCTACTGGTCCTTCAATTCCTTCAGTCTTCTGATGGCAGACTTTACTGTGACAGCAGAAGTGGTGTTGTAGGTCCAGGCACCACCAGCTACTGTTTTCATGCAGGAACCACAGTGCCAAATGCCCACAGCTCTTCTCTTCATCTTGGTTTTGCCACAGAAAGAGCAGGTATATTTGGCGTGCTGGCTGATTTCAATTTTCTTCACCATTTTCCTGAGGGAGGCACCATAACGGGTCCTGTATTTGCCCACGATTCCGACCTTCTTGGTGCGTTTCGCCATGTTAACGCAACCTAGACCCGAGCCCAAGAGGCCATACATAGCATTTAAATAAATAAAATAAAGCATGTTTAGTGTAACTCTGTAGGTAAATCCTTGGAAAACTCCATCCTATCTATTCAGTTGAATGATGTCAGTATGTATCAGAATTAAATGTATAGAAATTTTGTAATGTGGTATTAATCTGAAATGCTTATTGTGCTTTGTTTAGTCTAATCGAGAGCTTTCCACCTATCTTCACATCAAGGCACACTTAGGAAATGGCTCCCTGATGGCTCAGATGGTAAAGAATCCACCTGCAGTGTGGGAGACGTGGTTTTGATCCCTGGGTTGGGAAGATCCCCTGGAGGAGGGAACAGCTACTTACTCTAGTATTCTGGCCTAGAGAATTCCATGGACAGAGGAGCCTGGCAAGGTACAGTTCATGAAATTGCAAAGGGTCAGACACCACTGAGGAGAAGGCAATGCCACCCCACTCCAGTACTCTTGCCTGGAAAATCCCATGGATGGAGGAGCCTGGTAGGCTGCAGTCCATGGGGTCGCTAAGAGTCAGACACGACTGGGCGACTTCACTTCCACTTTTCACTTTCCTGCATTGGAGAAGGACATGGCAACCCACTCCAGTGTTCTTGCCTGGAGAATCCCAGGGACGGGGGAGCCTGGTGGGCTGCCGTCTGTGGGTCGCACAGAGTCGGTCATAACTGAAGTGACTTAGCAGCAGACACCACTGAGCGACTTTCACTTTTCACTTTCAGTATGTGCAGCACACATGGGTACCCCACTCAGCGGCCCCGGGGGCGGAGCCTGTGTGCTCTCCCACGCGTGTCACTGTTTCCCGGGCACCACCTGGGGAGCCGTGTCATGACAGAATTGAGGGCTGGACACCGGGTCGCCCCGAACCCTGCTTTGCTGTCTCAGAGAATGCACTAGTTGCACCCATTGGAAAACGAGTGCATGAAGCACAGGCCTCCGCCATTCGCAGAATCTTCATGCTTTGACAGAGCCGTGGAAGGGATCTGTTTTCCTGATCTGCATTATAGCTTTCAGAGGCCCTGGCCCTCAACCAGCAAAGAAGTTCTGAGCTGGAAGCGCTGTGCTAGGATGCCTCACTTTGCCTGCTTCCCAGCGGGGCCTGGGCCTCACTCAGCACCTTGGGTCCAGTATCTTTGTTGTTATTTCTGGTTGTCGCGGACACTGCTGGGAAATTAGTCTGCAAGTTGTAAATGAGATGGTGTCACAACAGGGAAATGTCGTAAAGCATAAAGGCTGGTGAATTAGCCATCAGGGAAGAGTCATTAGCATTCTAGAATCATCTGTGTACTAGCTCTGGAACAGGATGCCTGTGCAGTTTGAAGAAGCATCTTCAATATTTTTTATTGGAAATTTTTAAAAAGTTGGACTTTCCTCTTTCCCTCTCTTTCTCCCTCTTGTCTCTCTCAATACAAGTGACAGGAAATTGGGGCCAAAATCTTCTGTCTGTATCTTCTGGCTTCAGGGAACATATACTGATTTCTTTCCAGTCAGGATGTTTAAGGTTGAATAAAAGAATCTAAGGAAGAGGTGTGGAACTTTTTTAAGTGTTTTCAAAAAGCGTATTGGTTGAGAAACACTGGCATAAAAGGAGTTCCTGCTTATGATTATCTTTTTTCAGCGTTTTGAAATGCTGATTTTCATGTAACCTTATTGTTTTATTGCATATTGTGTTTAATTAAATTCAACAATAGAAATCCAAATTTGAAGGTTTTTTTAAAAAGCCACCCCTGCAGGACAAGAAGCAACAGTTAGAACCATACATGGAACAACAGACTGGTTCAGAATCAGGAAAGGAGTATGTCAAGGCTGTAAATTTTACCTTGCTTATTTAGAGTAGCACATTATGCAAAATGCTGAATTGGATGAATCACAAGCTGGAATCAAGATTGCCAGGAGAAATGTCAACTCAAACTCATTTTAAATTGGCATGCTTTAAATGAGCCGAGTACAGTTGATGTGTATGCATATATCTGTGTGTATATGATATGTATGTATATACATTTATGTATATAAATGTGCATTGTGTATATAAATGTGTGCACCTGTCACTTGTGCTTGGAGATTAAAAAGCTAGGTACAGAAGATGTAATTCTGGGTGAAGGAAGCAAAGCCTGACTTTCACTACTTTCATTTTCCCCATTCATTAATAAAATAATAATATAAAAAATAATTCCCCCTACCTTTCATATTTCTTCAGTCTCTGCTTGAAGATACACGAGTCAGTGACACTGATGAAATTACATGGTTGGTTTTCATCCTGCTGTATGTCTGTTATGTCTGGCTGATAGCATGAAAAAAGAACAGTGTCTTGGAAATGACTTTGAAATCACTTTGCAAAGAAGCCCTCCAACCCCCAGTCCGCTGTTTTTCTTATTGCCAGTGATCCTCTTTTCTTTTTTTTTGCCATCAATTTTTGATATTTTTCAGAGATTTATAAGGACTTTTAAGGCCGTCCTTGAACTATTTCTTAAGAAATCTTAATTGGGTTTAATATATTCCATAAGGGACTCACCTACATTTGCAGGTCATTTACATATATTGAAAAATATCTGAGGTCATAATGCACAATCTGATGAAATAAGGGCATTACTTGCCGCTGCACAACACCCAGCTTTGCAAAGTCAGATCATCTTTGGCAGGTTTCTTGGTCTGACTTCTCCCACTTGTTGGTGGGAGATGTTCTGGTGCCATAATGTTCTGTTTATTTTCCAGTCCTCCCAGCTTGGTGTTCTCTTTAAAGCTTTATTTGGACCTTAGGTGAAGATTGCTTTCACCTGATCCATCACAAACTGAAATGTCTCTGTGAAATAACCCTTAGTCTTGTCCAGGTGACTTGAGGCTAAGCTAGAACCGAGATTCTTCTGGAGAGGACTTGTGGGTTGGATGTTGAGAGTTGGATGCTCTCCAAGTGATAAAGTCAAGACAAAATGTCCAGTGATGGAGCCAGGCTGCTACTGTACCTCTCCCCTGTAAATAGCCTGACTGTTTTAATTACAGTTCTGCAGCTGCTATTTTTATCTGTTCTGGAATATTTGGATGCACAGCTGGAAAGCATATTATTAAGCTGCTGTTAATGCCTTGGCATTTTATTATATAACACTTGCCTGCTGTCGTACAGACGAGAACATTTACTCAAAGTCCGTCTTCGATGGAGCCAGATGGAGTTAGGGTTTTAGTTGGGCACTTTTGCTTGCAAGGACCAGAGACTCAGGTTACCTCGGGTACCTGTATTCCTTGCCAGGATACATATGACCTGGACCGGGCCTGGAGACTCAACAGGAGGCCTGTGACAGTAAGAAGGGGCTCCCCGCCTCCCGCTCAGCTCCCTATCATAGGTCCTGCTCATCTGCCCTCTGCATTTCTGCTCTTTTCTCTTGAGGATACCTGGCTTCCTCAGCCTCTGCTTTGTATCTCTTCTTTAGCTCGTGTTTTCGCCTCTGTGCCACCTGACTTGTTTGCTGCCTTCCCTTGTCATGGAATTCTTTCAGCTTCCATTGGTAACTGCTTGGCTTTGCTCATCATCTGTCTCAGCTCAGATTCCCTTAAGATGAGGGGGATGGACTGGCCAGGCTCATCTTATACTAGGTCACACTCAAGCCCAAGCCCTGTGTTTCTGGTCATCATCTCTGGTGAAAGGCAGCCTTATTTCGTATAGTGTGACATTCCTCCTGTTCACCCCCATGCATGGCGTGAATCCTAAGGAGGACCAGTTCTTAGGGTGACCAGTGCCCGAGACAGGAAGTAACAGGAGCTGATTGGTTACGGTCTCATCTTTTGTGATGTCTTAAGGCAGGATTTTCATCACGAATTTTGTATTCCTTTATTAATTCTTTTACTATAGCTTTATTATAAAATAAGCACATTGTTAATAATTATGAGTACAAAGTTTTACAAAGTATAGTTCCAACAGCATAATTATTACTTTGAAAAATACAGTTCTAAGAGTCGAAAAAGAGTTCCTCATTCCTTCGCTGTGGAGCATCTCCTCATACTGATGTCATTCTCCAAAGAGAACCATTATAAACTGATCCTTCCAGCCATTTCTTATGTAGGTATAAACACATATTGCCTGATTGTTTGCCTTGCTTATGTGTAGCTAAAGGCAACACTGTGGGTACTTAAAATATAATGAATACTCAGTGATGAAAGTAGCAAAACTAATTTCATTCGTTTAACTTTTATGGTTTTTAATTTGGACTATAATCTTCTGATTTAAGATAAGCTAGTTGTGAAACACCTAGTCACTACAACTGAGTTAAGCCACATATGTATGAATATGTATCAGTTTGTTGTATTCTGTGCTTTATATACTAAAGGGAAAAAAATGAAGTTTAAAAAAAATGTCTCAAAGGATAGACCCCTGTCCATTGGAGTGTGTTTTGAGAATGCCGTTCATTCCAATATTGACCCCTAGCTGGCATATTGCATCCTGGCAACAAGATTACTAACCTGTGGTTGTGAAGGAACAGCTGTAATGTAAACACAGTAACCATCTGTTTACTTGATGGCTTGATCTCTCTGAGTAAAGAAAGCCCAAAATAGAAGGTTGGAAGTAATTGAGCAAACAACAAAATTTTTTTTTACATCATAAAAATATTGAATGTACATTTGAGAAACTTTTAGAAACTTTTAAACAACCAAAAGGAAGCAAAATTGTTTTATCCACCAACATGTTCATTTTTGTAATCTTTAAAAATGTTACAATTCATTGCATAGACAATATTGTAACTTGACAGCTACATATAAAACATGTTGGACAAAAATTAAAGCTTTGTGGTTTTTTTTCACATAGCATACTAAATATGTTTTGCCATCTCATTAAATAATTACTTGAGGATATGACTTTAAATGTCTAAATATCATTGTATAGGTGTTCTATAATATATATAGACATTCTAGATCACTGACTATGAATGTAATTTTAAATCCATAACTATTTCTGTTGTTGTTTAGTCGCTAAGTCGTGTCCAACTCTTTTGTGACCCCATGGAATGTAGACTGTCAGGCCCCTCTGTCCATGGAATTCTTCAGGCAAGAATACTGGAGCAGGTTGCCATTTCCTTCTCCAAGGGTTCTTCTCATCCCAGGGATTAAACCCGTGTCTCCTGCATTGGCAGGCAGATTCTTTACTGCACAACCACCAGGGATGTGATACTACTTCACTGTGGAGAAGAGGTTAGCTGAATTAGGAGGAAGATGGGCAGTTGTTTGGGGACAGTAAGTGGCTTCTGCAAATTCAGCCCACCTGACAGAAGGGGTCCTAGGACCATCACACTCAGGTTTCCTTGAGGTGGTGGGTGTGGCTTGTCTCTTAGAAGCAGTGGGCTTCTCACCAGTGAACTGCTCCCAACAGCACCAAAAGGACCCCTGCATCCTTGCTCTTATGCCTGACCTTGATCATCAGTTTCAGGTATTTAGACTTACTTCTGTAGACAAGATGGGAATCCGTACACCTTCCCATCATATAAATATAATGAATATGCATCTATCTTCCTCTTCCTGGGTTGAGAACTTATTTGAGGAATTGGATTACCCAGGTGCCTTGGGTGCTTCTGAATAAATCCAGTCTATTGTCCTCATTGGTCTAGATCAGAGTAGTCCTGAATCCCTGATTAAAGTCTGAGAACAACAAGCTTGTCTGTGGAGATGACATCACCACTGCACTGCCAGGGTCAGGACCGCTCCCTGGTGTGTGGTCCATGCTGGTGCCCAGGGACCCACTCTTAGAAGGGCCCAAGGCTTGGTTTTCTGTTCTACTTTGGCTGTCTAGGAATTCCTAAGAATTTTTGACAAAGAGTACCTGCATTTCGTTTTGCATAGGGCCCCACAAATTGTAAAGTACATCATGTAAAGTACAGTATTAAAGAGATATTTTAATGGTTCCTTCTCAGACATCACCTCTGAAGAGAAGGAAAAATCAATTCCACCTGCACTCCCTTTTCTGCAGGAGAAGAAGGTGCATGTGACTTTAAGAGACTAGCCTGCAGGGTGAAGTGGAGCAACTCCTGTAAGACTTGGCCTTCCAGGATGCTTGGGAGGCCTGAGCAGCTCAGAACTCATTGGCTGCTTGACAGAGGCTCTGCAGGCGAAATGCTCTTCTGATTTAGGATTTCTGCCCTGTTTGTTTAATTGTAAAGCAGCCTGTGTTTTATCTTTTGTGGCAAATATGAACATATATTTGATCCTTAACTTTCTGGGCACAAAGACCCTGCGATCCAGAATTAGTATGAAATGCTGCAGAAGGGGTGCCCCGCCTCTCTGAGCCTCACCATTCAATCCCCTTGAGCCTGCTCCCTTCTTGGTAAGAAAGGAGTCAAGGGTCTCTTCAGAGATCACCGAATCGGCTGGTTCAGATTCTTCACACTTGTACTTATTTTTTATTATTTTTAAAAATTGAAGTAGAGTTGACATACAATATGTTAGTTTCAGGCGGGTTCTCCCCACTTTTAAACCTAGGCCCCTTAAGATAAACGTAGGACAGAAACCTCATGCCTTTCCTTATTCATGTATTGGGGCTTCCCAGGTGGTGCTAGTGGTAAAGAACCCGCCTGCCAATGCAGGAGATGTAAGAGACGCAGGTTCCATCCCTGAGTCGGGAAGATCCCCTGGAGGAAGGACATGGCAACCGACTCCAGTATTCTTGCCCGGAGAATCACACGGACAGAGGAGCCTGGCCGGCTGCAGTCTGTCTGGTCACACAGATTCGGACACCACTGAAGCAACTTAGCACACAGCACATTCTTGCCTTCAAGTGAGAAGTGATTCTGTGCAATTTTAGTTTAGTTAGCAGTGGCAGAGCGATGCTTTTCTTCATTTCCCAAATAAAAAGTTATAGAAGTAAATGTACTCTTTATATGTGACTCTAATAAATGTAGTCCCTCCAGCCTCCCCTTCACCAATGCAGTGCTATTTAAAGTGCCTGTTTGGCAACCTTTTTGTTTCAGCTGCCTTGAGCTAAAGAATAGAAATTGAGATTAAGCATTTAGAAAGCTAGAGCCATTTGTCTGTTAAATTAAATAATGAAGAAATGGGAGGTTTTTATTTTCTTTGTCTCTTTTCATATTCTGTAGCTATATTTTAGTATTTCATGGGCTCTGTACTTTACAAAAGTCTCAGTCTGCAACATACTGGAAACCAGAAACAAACTGATTCTTACCAGGAATAAAGTACTGTCCTTGACAGAATCAGCAATGTATTTCCTCCGTTAGCAGAATTCTCATTCATCTTTCCACAAATGGTAACAAGGTCGCACGTGCGCATGTGTGTGTGTGTGTGTGCGCGCATCTGTGTATGTGTGTGTATATGTGTGTGCGTGTGGATGTGTATGTGCGTGCGCGCTCGCGTGTGTGTGTGTGGATGTGTGTGTGTGTGGATGTGTGTGTGTGTATGTGTGTGTGTGGATGTGTGGGTGTGTGTGTGCGCGTGTGTGTATGTGTGTGTATGTGTGTGGATGTGTGTGTGTGTGTGTGGATGTGTGTGTGTGTGCACGCACGCATGTGTGTGTGGATGTGGATGTGTGTGGATGTGTGTGTGTGTGGTGTGGATGTGTGTGTGTGGATGTGTGTGTGTGCACGCACGCATGTGTGTGTGGTGTGGATGTGTGTGTGTGTGTGCACGCGCGTCTGTGTGTATGTGTGTGTGTGTATGTGTGTGTGTATGTGTGTGTGTGTAGATGTGTGTGTGTGTGTGTGTGTGTGTGTGTGTGTGTGTATGGGCTCCCTTCCCTCTAGTAACTTGTCCTGCTGCAGTGCTGTGCGTGCTCAGTCGTGTCTGACTATTTACGACTGTATGGACTGTAGTTTGCCAGGCTCTTGTGTCTATGGAATTTTCCAGGAAGAACCCTGGACTGGGTTGCTGTTTCTTCCTGTGGTGGCTCTTCCCAACCCAGGGATTCAGCCCGCGGTTCCTGTGTCTCCTGCATTGGCAGGCAGAGTCTTTACCTCCTGAGTCACTGGGAAGCCCCTGACTTGCTTATTTCACTGCAGTTGTGATACACACCCGGCTGGACTTGTGTCCTGAAAGGCAGCAGTGTAGGTGAGAGGGGAGAATCATGGGTGGCCTATTTCTACCACTGATCATGGTTTGAACCATGTTGAGAAACCGTTTTCTACCTAAATATGCTAGAGGAGTTGGAAAATAGGCAACATTTATGAAAACAAAACACTCCCAGACTGTCCTGAGCTGAAAGTAGAATCCCAGCTTTGGACTGGTCTCTGCCTTTGAGCCAGCAGGACTCAGGTCTGAGAAAGGCTGTTAGACTCTTTGAGGCTATGACACTGAGGAACACGTTGTCTCCATCTCCAGCCGCAGCACCTCACCCCGCCAAACCTCCATGCCCCTTACCTCTTTCAGCGGAGACCAGCGACCGCCTGGATTTCTCTCTCAGACCCACTGTGACTGGCCTGCATTAGCCCAGATGGGCCATCACACTGGGGGCATTACAAGCTCAGGTGCAGGTATAAGTAGGGAACCAACTGTCACCCGGCAATTCCAGCCTTTCCCTTCAAGGCTGTTCACACATGCCCGTTCCTTCATCTCTCTCCTGGTCTCCTGGTCTCCTGGCCTGTATGGTAGCGCAAACAGAGGGTTTGCCAACCTGTGAGGGGGATGCAACAGTTGAAATTGACTAAATCTTTGAGTTTTCTTTTTTTTTTTTTTGGCAACAACTGATAATCTCTGGACTACTTGCCAGAAGTAGGGGAATGGAAAGACAATGCTTTCCCTAAATAGTAATAGCTCTAGTCTTGATCCAGCTTCATTCCAGATCATTTTCAATATTCATTCAAAAGTGACAGATTACTTCCAGAGATTAGAGAAGTTAATTTCCCATGGTGAATTTCTGTTTCAGATAGAGTTTGGTCTGTATCACCCCCCACTCTCTGAGATGGGATGTTTTAGCCTTTTTCTCAAGTCTTGGTCCCCTTTTCTTGTCTGATTTACAGGCAAGTTTAATTATTCATGGCCAGTTTACTAGAACTTGTTATATTCGGGCCTGTGGGACAGAGATGAATAAACTCTGAAAATAATTCTTGGTTTCTTCCAGTGTCCATCAAGTTGGAAACTTTGTGGCCCATTTTGTCGATATTCAGCATGATGTGGAGGACATTATTCCAGGCTTTGGGAATGCCAGGATAAATAAGGCTGTGCCTGCCTCAAGGAACTCACAGCCCAGTGGGAAGAAACTCCTTTTTTCCCCCGGTAGGAAATGGTGTGACAGTTGCCTTAGTAATGTGAAGTGCAAAGTGGTTAGCAGGTCACAGACAAGGGAATAGTTAATTGCTAGGAGATTTGGGAGTGTTGAGAGGATGGGGAAAGTGTGTGAAAAGAGTAGAGCAAATGCTTTAGGTGACTTGACCTGGTTATTGAGGGAAATAGACATTTTCCAGAAAGAAAAAAAGACATTCCAGATCAAGTAAAACAACTTGGGCAAAGCCTCGAAGGCTTTAGAAACAAACAAGCAAACAAACAAGATTTATTCAGAGAAGTGTAAAAATTATGACGTGGCCGGTGTTGATATATGTATCTATCAGCAACTGCTTCTAGATATTATTGTTTAAGTGTGTGTGTGTGCAAAGTGTCTCAGTTGTGACCAGGCTCCTTTCTCCATCAAATTCCCCAAGCAAGAATACTGGAGTGGGTAGCCATTTCCTTCTCCAGGGTATCTTCTCGACCCAGGGATGGAACTGGGGTCTCCTGCAATCCAGGCAGATTCCTTACCATCTGAGCCACCAGGGAGGCCCTGTTATCGCTTAAGTTCTTTCTGCCTATTATCACACAGTCCACTTAAGTGCTAGACATACATGCTGGGTACCAATGACATAGAGGCAGCAGCGGAGAAGGACAGATGGGAGCCTGTGACCTGTAGAAACCTTACATGGGAAGGAAAAAGAGGGCCTTGCAAATACTGATCCCAAGGTCTTGCATTTATATAGAACAAATACACAGAAGCAAATCCAAATGTAACAGAGAAGTAAATCCGAGTATATTGCCTCTCTGGCTTTTAAAAATATCTGGTGTATTTGCTGAAAGTGAATTGTTGAATCCAGTTGTATATATGAGTTGGAAGCCTCTAAATAGTTAAACTCTGAATTTCTTGACCTTAGAAATTTCAGCAAATGTCAGCACAGTAGGAAAGGGCAAGTAACTCAGAATAGGGAACGAATGACCAATAAACAGGGAAGAGATTACCCAAACTCATTAGTCATCAGAAATGCAAATTTCAAGAAACAAATACTGTTTCTCCCCCTTGAGATGGGGTTGAAAAATTTTTTTTAATTTCATAATTACTAAGTGTTGGAGATATTAAGGATAAACATATTCTCCCTTCCCTGGTATTAATGTCAATTTCTGGTATGAGTGTTAAATTGGCACAATCACTTGGAATAGCAGTTTGTTAATAACTAATAAGGTTTAACACACACGTGGGCCTATGGCCCCAACAATTTCATTTTTATTTTTTATTTTTTTTAATTATTATTTATTTTTTAATATTTATTTATTTATTTGACTGCAACAGGTCTTTCATTGTAAGAGCAGCTTCTTAGTTTGTTGCATGCAACTTCTTGGTGCAGGCATGTGGAGTCTATTCCCTTGACCCAGAGATCAAACTCTGGTCTCCTGCATTGAGCGCATGGAGTCTTTAGCCACTGGGACCACCAGGGAACCCAACAATTTCATTTTAAAGAATATGTGCTTACATATTTAAGGATTATGCTACAGAAGAATGACTGCAGTGCCCATTATGGCAAAAAAAAAAAAAAAAAAAATAGAGATAAACCCAAATGTTCTTTACTAGGAAAATGGGTAAGTTACAGTGTATTTAAACAGCAGACTATTACACAATATTCAAAATGAATGAATCAGATTTATAAGTATAACCGGGGTAATTTTTACAAACATATCATTGGGTAAAGATTGTAGAAAAATATCAACTTTATCATTAATGTAAAATTTTAAATGTACATCAGTGCTATATTAGCGATATATTCATGTGTATATGTGGGGGCCAATGAAAGTATAAGGACGTGGATGGGAAGAGTAAAAATACTGGAGGGATTCTGGTGCCCCCTCCGGGGTGGGGGGGGAATACTGGAGGGTGGTGACTAGAGAGGAAAATAGGACTGAAGGGAACACAAAGAGGGGAGCTTTGCTGGGAGTGTGGTGTTTTCTTAAAAAGAAAAAACAAAACAAAAACGGGAACTTCCTGGTGGTCAGTTGGTTAGGACGTCACCTTCCAATGCAAGGGGTTTGACTCCTTGTCAGGGAGCTGCGATCCCAAATGCCTCCAGGCAAAACAAAACAAAGAAGCAAAGCAAAAAGCAAGCAATATCGTAAAAAATTCAATAAACACTTTAAGAAAGGTCGACATCAAAAAAATCTTCGGCAGATAAGACCAGTTGTTAACGTCGGAGTGGTGGGATATGTATTTTGTAAGTTTCAGGGTTTTTCTGTCGTTTAGGAATATTTCATGAAACAATGGTGCTCAGTACACACCGGGCACTCTTTTTGAGTGGATACTGTTATTATTATTATTTTTGACTGTGCTGTGTGGTTTGCGGGATCTTGGTTTCTGGACCAGGGATTGAACCCGGGGCAACCCCAGTGAAAGCGCTGAGTCCTACCCACTGGACCGCCAGGGAACTCCCTAGCAGATGCTACTGTAGCTTCCATGTCAGCGGACAGCCCATTCCCCAGACTGCCCCAGCAGGGTATTTGTAGGGCTCTGTCTTTGACAGGCCAGAAGGCTGACGGAATGAGTAGAGGGAGGCCGAGACAGCTGTAGGATCTTGTCCACTTTGACATTAAATTATCCCAGATCATCAGTAGATGGATTGATTGTTGCCATGGGCACATCCGTGGGTGTCGCACCCTCCCCTGACACATCCCTCCTTCTGAAGGGTGAGGGGCTGCCCAGGAGTGGAAATGCCTCTTGTCGGCATCGCAGACCCTTTAGTGCACACAGCAGTGGGAGGCCTAAAGGTACCAGTTTTGCAGAGTGTTTTCTGAATCTCCTTGAAAACAGCACTTTAATGTTATAAGATGCCCCCGAGCTAATGTAATAGGTAGATGCAGAGAAGAGTTATTTTGAGGACCGTAATTTGACTTAGTTATCTCAGGCGATCAAAGATTGTTTAACACCAGAAATAGCTGAGTAGAACAGCTGCTAAAACAGTGTTTTGTGTGGGAAATGATGAAAGGTTCAGTATTTTGACAGCCATTTCAGAGGGATGAGTAATAAGACTTCTAAGAAAATCCCGATTACTGCTTTTGGGGGGGAATGCTCTAGAATAGATTTCAGATTTCCCATTATCTAGTGTTCTGTGTGGACATACAGTGCAGAAGGAGTGTTTTCTCTTTTCCAGAGTCTTGACTGCTTGTCTCAGTACAATTTAGGCAGCACGGTAAGTATTTATGATTTAGGTCTTCTAAGAATACATAACTTGTCCTTTCATCAGACATGTGTTTAGGTCTTACCGTGCTCCAAGCAATGTTCGGGGTCTGGGGGTCCAAAGCGATCCATCATCAGACCTTGTTGTCATGGAGCTCCCAGCCTGGAAAGAGGAGAAGTGGAACAAGGCAAAATGTGCAACTGATTTTAAATAAATGCAGTAGCTATTACAGGAGCAGAACTCAGGGAGATCAGGGTTAGAAAGAGGTGGCGTGAGAGAATTAGGAGTTTGTCATTTGAGGTGGTGGGAGGTGGGCGCTGATGGACAAGCACACCATCCCAAGTGGAGGGAAAATCCTGGTCAGTGTTACCAAGTGAATGAATATTTAAAAATTTTTTATTTCTTTTTCTTTTTAATAATTTTATTTATTTCTTTTTGGCTATGCTAGGTCTTCATTGCTTCATGGACTTTTCTCTAGTTGCGGCAAGCAGGGGCCAGTAGATATGGATGTGCCTGTAAGTGAAAGTGTTAGTCAGTAAGTCGTGTCTGACTCTTGCGATGTCATGGACTGTAGCCCGCCAGGCTCTTCTGTCCACGGGATTCTCCAGGCAAAAATACTGGGGTGGGTTGCCATGCCCTCCTCCAGGGGATCTTCCTGACCCAGGGATCGAACCCGGGTCGCTTGTGTTGCAGGCAGGTTCTTAACCATCTGAGCCACCAGGGAAAGATGATGTGCCTTTTAGTGTTCATCTAAATCTTCATGGCTGATTCATGTCAATGTGTGGCAAAAACCACTACAATATTGTAAAGTAATTAGCCTCCAACTAATAAAAATAAATGAAAAAAAAAATCTTCATGGAAATGGTGGTGCCAGTTGTGAACGCAACTGGTTGCATCACCAACACACAGTTGGTGAGCTGGCATCTAGTCAGAAGCCCTCACTCCACTGGCATCCCCTTGAAGGCCACTCAATTTTCTTTCCCTCTGAGTGATACCAGAGGGTTTCTAATTAGAATAGTGGATGGTATAGATGATTTGTGGTTAGGGACATTTGTGGTCAGGACATGCGGATGGGATTGGACCTTTTCAGAGGTCTTCTCTCCTTGGTGTCACAGAGTACAGAAGACTAGTGAGACATTAAGGATGGGGAAACTGAGGCTTGGAGGGGCTGGGTCTGGGAGGTGGCCCAGCCCGGACTGCGAGCTCCAGAACCCGGACTCCCTCTGTGGGCTGCTCTGCCCGTCCTTGGAAGAATCTTTATCTACCATGATGCTCTCTTAGAGGCTCGTTAAACCACAGAGGCTGGGCTTCCACTGCTGGCTCAGACAATAAAGAATCCGCCTGCAACTCAGGAGATGCAGGTTTGATCACTGGGTCAAGAACATCCCGTGGTCAAGAAGGGAATGGCTCCTCACTCCAGTATTCTTGCCTGGAGAATCCCATAGACAGAGGAGCCTGGTGGGCTACAGTCCGTGGAGTCGCAAAGAGTCAAGACATGCCTGAGCGACTCATACACACACAAACCACAGAGGCTCATCCTGGACTGTGAAGCCTGTGTGCCTTAGAAACAATGTATGTGTCGCTTCCAATATTTTGATTCTGGAAAAGGAAACGTATTACCAACGCTTGCCTATTATGAGTGATGGACTTGTATTTCTGGTTCACATGTGTTTCTAGTTAACAGAGAGAGCAATCCAGTTTAGCTGGCGCTCCTTGCTTTTCCTATTAATACACTCTCCCATCTGCAGATAATTGAAGAGTAATTAGAGGTCTGCAGTAAATTCTAGTCACCGTAGAGAACAAAAATACACACGTGTGGTATTCTATGGAAAATGACTCCTCGGAAAACTCTGCAGACTCTAAAGACTTGATTTTTGATATATTTCATACAAGCCAGAGCAAACATATGAATTCATTTATCCTTTAGTGAAAGTGTGGGCTTCCCTGTGGCTCAGACGGTAAGAAGTCTGCCTGCACTTCGGGAAACCCAAGTTTGATCCCTGGGTTGGGAAGATTCCCCTGGAGAAGAAAATGGCAACCCACTCCAATATTCTTGCCTGGAAAATCCCAGGGACAGAGGAGCCTGGCGGGCTACAGTCCACAGGGCCGCAAAGCGTCGGACACGACTGAGCGACTTCACTTTCACTTTCACTTTCTTAGTGAAAGCATGTTGTTCCTGGTGTATGCAGGTCAGCTAGTGGTCATTGTGGTTTGCAGTGAACCTAGGTGGACTCCTGGCTGTGGACAGAGACCAAGGGGACAACTGTGGGGCTTCCCCATTCTTGCTTAATACCTTGAGTTCTGGAAGGCAAGGGCTATTTTGGCCACTTTACTAATGAGGACGTGAAGGCCACCAGAAACTTAATGGCTTGTGCATGTGCCCCAGACCAGGAGGGAGCTTTTCTGAACACTAGGTCACTTGACCCCAGGCTGGCAGAGCAGAAGAAGTGATGTCAGTAGCATCATGCATATTACGGTACTATTCAGTGGGGACAGAACCAAGCCTTAAGACGTTACTGGAAGACAACACGTCAGGAGATACTGGCGGTGACAGTTTCATAAGAACCCGTGGTTCAGATTCAGTAGAAATTCATGAGGAGTCTGGCCCGGGCGCAGGCACTGGGCTCGGTGCTTCCTGTATCCTAGTTATTTTCAACTGTGGCAGGTCATGGAAGGCTGGGGCCTTTTACTTTCCCCTCCCTGCTCGACTACCATCAGTTCCACCTCCAAGTCGTTTTTAATCACCATGTGACGAATAGCAAAGGACTCTGCCATGGAGATGGGGAAATGCTTGTTTCACAGCCCTGTTCACTCCTAAACTCAGCCCTAATATACTGCCTGGCCCTCTCCCCGACTGGATTATAAATGTCTTAGGGACTCTTGTCTTGCTCAGCTTCATGCCCACAGGGTCTGCTTTGCGTATGAAAGTGTGAAAGTATTAGTTGCTCAGTCGAGTCCGACTCTTTGCGACCGCGTGGACTGTGGCCCACCAGGCTCCTTTGGCCATGGACTTCTCCAGGCAAGACTTCTCCAGGCAAGAATACTGGAGTAGGTTGCCATTCCCTTCCCCAGGGGATCTTCCTGACCCAGGGATCAAACCCGGGTCTCCTGCATTGCCTGCACTCCCTGAGCCATCAGGGAAGCCCTGCCTTGCATGTAGTAGTTATTTATTGTTTGATGAGCTGACCTGTACCTTTTCGATACAAAAGAAAGGTGAGAATATTATCATTATGAAAATAACACGTGGGGCTGCCTAGCACGTGGACTCAGATGTACATGACTGACTGATTCACATGACTGGTTCCTGTGGTTTTGTTAGGTTACTTAAATTAAGGGTTTGTTTCCAGGATGAAGGGGAGAAAATACTACATATAGTTTGTAATGATGGTAAAGCAGAGACCCCAGAATATCAGTGCTTCATACCTTACTTTTTAGTTTGAAACAGGTGTCTATTATCAATACCATGGTGGGCCAGGGACTGAGGTAGGAGCTTTGTTGGTTTGGCTTTGGAAACCAGCGCCGTCTTTCAGCATATGCAGCATCTCGTGCAGGTGGGTGGAACAAGTATCGTAGAGCCAGCAGCATCGCAGCCGAGAGGAAAGTTTTGTCCAGATGGGAGGTGGTGGGAGAGGGTTTGCTGACAGGTCCACTAGAAGGGGCGTATCCACACTGCTGCTTTTGGGAGTTTGGAGGAGACCCTTAAACTTTTCTCCCCGCTGTCTGTCCTCAGGCCTCCTGGTGGGCACCCTTGATGTCGTGTTGGACTCCAGTGCCCGGGTCGCTCCTTACCGCATCCTGTACCAGACTCCAGATTCTTTGGTCTATTGGACCATCGCCTGTGGTAAGTGCAATATTTGGAAATACAGGAGGTGTTATGATCGGCAACTTTCTTTCAGAAGGGAAGGAACATTTCATTGTGAGATGCAATCCATTGGTCGTTTAAGACAAGTTACTAGAGCCATTTCAGCAGATAAACCCTGAGTCTCAGCAGTTTAACACAAGAAAGGTTTCTTTCTCAACCTGCTGAAGTCTTATTTGGATACAGTGGCCACTTCCATCTGTAGTAACACCCCATAGAACACAAAACTTCCAAGATTAACTTCCAAGGAAAAAGCAGGAGGTGGAGGCACACCTGTGTTTCACTTGCTTGGCCAAGAAGTGCCACCAGCCTCACTCACACCCCACTGGCTAGATAGAATTAGTCAGCATGGCCCCAGTCTATCTACAGGGAGGCTGGGACATAACTAGGAACACACGGAGTCCTGGGTGGGCTCAGGAATACTTATCCTTCCTACCAAGTAGGGATTATTTATTTCTCCTGATGGTTATCTGTAATCATGAGCTGGGCTTAAGGATGTCCCTTGTGGCTCAGCTGGTAAAGAATCCGCTTGCAGTGCAGGAGACCTGGGTTTGATCCCTGGGTTGGGAACATCCCGTGGAGAAGGGAATGGCAACCCACTCCATTATTCTGGCCTGGAGAATTCCATGGACTCTACAGTCCATGGGGTCGCAAAGAGTCAGACACGACTGAGTGACCTTCACTCACTGGGCTTAAAATAGTGGTAAACAGTCATGCTGTTATTAGGTCTCTCACAAGAACTGCTAGTCCAAAGTGGCTAAGGTTTTTTTGTTCTAAAGAGCAGGGGCACTGAATACTTTTTTTTTTTTTTTCAATTTTTTTGCCTCCACATGATTTTTTTAAATTAATTTATTATCTTCTTTAGTTTTAGATTTATAGGAAAAGTGAATAGATAGTTTAGAGCACTTCCATATACCCTCCATATATATGTTTCCCCTGCAGTTAACATCTTACTATGAAACATTTGTTCCAATGGGTGAACCAGTGTTGCTACATTGTTATTGAATAGAATCCATACTTTATTTAGATTTCCTTAGTTTTTACCTGATGTCCTTTTTCTGTTAGAGGATCCTGGCCAGGGTACTATTTTCTATTTAGTTGATAGATCTCTTTAATCTCCTCTTGGCTGTAGAAGTTACTCAGATTTGCCTTGTTTTTGATGACTCTGCCATTTTTTGAGGATAATGGTCAGGTATATTATAGAATTGTCCTTCTCTTGGAATTTGTCTGATGTTCCTCTCATGATTAGGCTGGGGTGATAGATTTTTGTGAGGAAGATCACAGAGATAAAGTGCTATTTTCATCACATTATGTCAAGCAAGGGCACCTCCTCTCAAGCTGATTTATGACTGATGATGTCCTTGATCACCTGGCTGGAATAGTGTTCTTCAGGTTTTCCCACTGTCTTCTTCTCCTTCCCAAACTGCCCTCCTTGGTAGTAAGTCACCATGCACACTTACTGAGTAGGGAGTTTTAATTTGCTCAATTATTTTTATCACTGTGAATTCATGACTATTTATTCTTTGCATTATAATCCAGCACAACTTTATTTTGTTGCTCAAATAGGTCTAGCTTTGACCATTGGGAGCTCTTTCAGTTGACTTTCTTCAGTTTTTAAATTTATCTCTGCTTGGTAGGAAGTGCCATGCTGGGATCTAAAGATATAAAGATAATCAGATCCGGCCTCTGCTCTTGAGAATACAAGGAAATAGTCAGTTACAGCCCAGTGTGAACACGTACCCAGCAGTGCCGTTGGGCGGTGGGGCTGCCAACTAGAGACAGGAACCTTGGCTGGCCTTCTGCAAGGGTAGGGGGAGTTCTGTGGGTATGATTTTAGGCTGCCGGAAGGCTCTGGTACCCTAGCAAAACACTCTCAGGGATTCAGCATCTGAAATTCTAACATGGTAGTTGTGTCCCTTTAAAGTTATTCTGGTTCAGGTGCAAACAGGAGAAACAATGAAATGACTTAGCATTTCAGCGTTCCAGTGAATGAAGGAATGGCAGCGTGAGCCAGGGCAGGGAGAAAACCATCCAGGCCGGTGTGAGGGCTGGGGATTAGAGCAAGAGGAAAGGGATGAGGATGAAGCAAGACAGAAGCTGGACCCTGACAGTGTCATCCCTCATAAGATAGAGCTGTATTTCACTCCACACAGGGGCCACACCCAGTAGCTACGGTAGAAGGGGAAGTGCCCGGTGGGACTTGGTTGGGGAAATGTCACCTTTAGTTGGCAAACAGTGTAGAATGGTATTAAAATAGACATTGGAGCCAGCAAGTGAAGAAAGAGAAAGGAAATCAGGCAGAACTGCCAGCACCCTGGACATAAGAAGGCTTTGACATTCTCATCTTCCAGCACTTGCATCACTTGTTCCGGACTTTCAAAAACCTGTAGAGCCTGGAGGGTCTCAGAACCCTTAGGATTCCTGGCCTTCCCAGGTCAATGCATGCGTACGGGGCTGTGATGAGCTAGTTCCTATCTGTGACTATTTTTTTTTTCCTCCCCTGACATCTGACATCACTACTCTTCACTCACTTTCTGAGGTTTTGCCGTTCTATGGAGCAAAGGCTCCAAGGAATGCTCCTATGCGGAAGAGCCCAGAGTTACAAAGACCAGTTATTCCTGAGTTGCTAAGGAACACGGGGCAGTAAATGCTGATGTCATAATTTGTACCTCAAGGAGATGATGCCTGTCACACGTGCATGATCTCATTATGATAAACCTGGAACGGTTGTAGCTTTTGAATATATTGATTACCCAGAATTTCCTTGTAGAAGACTCCACAGAAGTGAGACTTCACAACCTCTGTTAAAGTTCATTCACCCACGAATTGTTCCTTCTTATCGATTCTCTTTAAAACCCAAATGCCTGGCTCCCTTTCAGGAGATTTTAAGAGCTGAAGTTGCTAACTTAAAAAGGTTCCTTTCAGTTTGTAATTTAAAAATAAATTTTTTTTTTCCTGTTAGCTCTAAAGTTGATATTTGGTGGGACTGTCTGGCAAGAGCTTTTTAATATGCTCTTTTTTTGGGGGGGCGGGGGTTGCACCTTGAGGCTTGTGAAATCTTAGTTTTCTAAGCAGGGATCGAACCTGGGCTCTCCACAGTGTAGTGTGGAGTCCTAACCACTAATTTGCTCTGATTTTATGAGCCGTTGCTGTGAGAGAAATTTCAACAGAAGATTGTCTAACTCATTGCCCTGTAGAATCCATAGGATTGCAAAACCTCTGTTTTTATGCCACATGCCTTGTCAATCTTTGATTTGTGTAACATGAACTAAGGGCGCGTCTGCAATCAATGTCTTCCACTTTCTGTAGGAGAGTAGCTGTCTTAGTGGTAAATTCTAAGTCGTATGACTGTCTTAGATTTGAGCCACATGGAGCCAGGCAGGACCTAGTTTTATACCTTGTATGACTTACTCCAGTATAATGCTCACTCAGTCATTGACAGTATAAACAGAAAGAAGAGGGAAGCAAAAAACAGGAGGTATTTGTTGAAACATTGCTTTCAGATGCTTCTTTTTACTCTGTTCTATCATCTGTATGCAGATTGACTTGAAGAAATTGATTTATTATGTTTCTTTGGCACTGATACCTTTCATTTGGGAAGGGGAGCCAAAAACTGCCTAAATAATGACTTTTTCTTTTCACTGCCACTTCACAAAATGAAGCCACTGTTGTTTTTGGTGGATGTTCCATTGTGCCATCGATTCCAGCCCGCTGACTTGCATTTTGTTCTGTGGTTTGTGCAGTAACATATCGTTTTTGCTATTTATTTTTCCTTTTAAATTGGTTACTTTATTACTATTATTATTTTTTACTGAAACATGCAGCTGGCGGTGTCTTAATTCCCTGACCAGGGATTGAACCCAGGGCCCTGGCAATGAAAGCGCAAGTCCTAACCACTGACCACCGGGGAATTCCCTGCCATTTCTAAGAGCATAAAGGAAGTAGTGCCTTAGGAATTGGTCCAGAGTACTTTGCTGAACTGGTTATGCTCTGACAATCCTGCCTGTCTCCCACCAGTGAATGTGTATTTTACACTTGTGCTCTCACTGGGGCACTAAACAGCTTCAGGTGCTCCCCCAGCAGCTGGTGTCTTGGCCTTGGTGCCCCAGAGGCAGGAGAGAGCTCAGTCCTTTGCCCTCCTCAAACTTCAAGGGTCTTAAGCAGAAGGCAACCCATTTGGCTGTCCCCACAAGAAGAACTAAGGGCTTCCCAGGTGGTGCAGTTGCAAAGAATCCAGAAATACAAGAGACCTGGGTTCAATCCCGGGGTCAGGAAGATCCCTTGGAAAAGGAAACGGCAACCCACTCCAGTATTCTTGCTGGAAAATTCCATGAACAGAGGAGCCTGGTGGGCTACAGTCCATGGGATTACAAAGAGTCAGACATGACTGATCATGCACATGCACACGATCAGAACTGGGAGGTTCAAACAGTAAGAAACGTTATACAGCCTCATAAGAATATTCTGCTGTGCTATTTAGTTGCTAAGTCGTGTTTGACTCTGCAGCCCCATGGACTGTAGTCCACCAGGCTCCTCTGTCCATGGGATTATACTGGCGAGAATACTGGAGTGGGTTGCCATTCTCTTCTCCAGGGGATCTAACCTGAGTCTCCTATGTCTCCCGTGTTGGCAGGTAGATTCTTTACCACTGCGCCTCCTGGGAAGCCCTCCAAGCGAATATGGATGTATAGAATTGCAGATAATTCCAAGGCCCTGGGACGCAAGAGTTACAATTGGAGAGACAGAGGGAAATGTCGACAGTTCTCTGGGGGCACATCTGACTGTGCAGCAGGACTAACAAAGGGGATGGGGTGGAGGCTGTGTGCTTGATGGCATCTCGCAGATAACACAGCCCTGAATGGTGCCTTGATTCTCTGCCCATTGATTTAGTTTCCCTTTTCTTTACCATCTTAGAACCTCATCTGGGCCCACGTAGGCATTCATTTTCAGAACGGAAAGATAAGAGTAGCCACAACCTTGTCCAGGGCTCTGATTGTGACAGGGTCCAGAGGCAAAGTAAAGTGCCCAAGTTCACGTGGCCAGTTACAGCCAGTTGATGCAGAGCTGAGGTCACATTCTCAGCCCCCTCCACGCCCAGCCCAGGCCTTTTTAAATGCACCATGCTGGCTTTTATGATTAAACATTCTTTTAGTCAGCAGCTACTGAGACCTGGAGTTTAATGACAGGGTGCTAATTGGTTCTGCTTCTCCTATTTCTCTACACTAGATAGCAAAATGCTGGGTGATTTAGTTGCCTTTCACATGACATACATGTAATGTGGAGGTTGGTCAGTATTCATGTTTCCTTGGTCTGTGTACCTCAGGAACTATTCTTGTATCCTTGGGAACATAGCAGCTTAAATAAAAGAACTTACTTTTTATGTATAAGCAGTACATGTTTATTTCAGGAAATTAGAAAATATAGATAAGCAAAGAAAATAAAATATTAAAAAACAGTAATGCTGCTGCTAAGTTGCTTCAGTCAAGTCTGACTCTGTGCAACTCCATAGACGGCAGCACACCAGGATCCTCCATCCCTGGGATTCTCTAGGCAAGAACACTGGAGTGGGTTGCCATTTCCTTCTCCAAAAAAACAATAATACTGCATTATAAATCTTCACCTTCCAGATTTTATATGTATGTGTGTGTGTGTCTATATGTGTCTCTTTATACTTTTGTGTATTTATAAGACACAAATATGCATATGTATATATACGTATATACATGTATGCTGCTGCTGCTGCTAAGTCACTTCAGTAGTGTCCGACTCTGTGCGACCCCATAGACGGCAGCCCACCAGGCTCCTCGTCCCTGGGATTCTCCAGGCAAGAACACTGGAGTGGGTTGCTATTTCCTTCTCCATTGCATAAAATTTTTTTGTAAAAAGTGAAAGTGAAGTCACTCAGTCGTGTCCGACTCTTTGTGACCCCATGGACTACAGCCTACCAGGCTCCTCCATCCTTGGGATTTTCCAGGCAAGAGTACTGAAGTGGGGTGCCATTGCCTTCTCCATATACATGTATACATATGTGTATATTCATACATATATGTGTCTGATATACATATATGGATAGTCTTTGTATGTCAAGAAAATATATGTCTATCCTGTCAATTTTAACAGGTAGATAATATTTTATTGTGTATATAATGTAATTTACCTATCTAATGTGCTGTTTTTGGAAATCTAGGTTTTTTTCCCCTAATGATAACTGCATTTTGAAAAATCTTAGTATCCTCAAAACCAAATATTTCCACGTTCCTCTAATTATCACTTTAGGATAAATTTATAGAAGTAGATATGCTGAATCAAAGAAGGCTTTTAGTGTCATTAGCCTGGTTGTCCTCCAGAAAGATAGCCATTTACATTCTGTCCATCAGGTAGGAGAGGACCTTGGCATTTAAGTAAAATAAGCAAAACAATGACATCAACCACTGATTCTTACTGCCCAGGTTGAATGAGTTACCTGAGCCTCTTTTCTCAAGTGATGACTGAGCTATGAGCACACTGTTAGGACCTGTGAGAGACTGTAAGCAGAGTTATGTAAGAAGCTTCTAATAGTTAGACAAGGATTGCTAGGCTTGCTTTACTTCAATCATATGTGCACTCTCCAAACATAATGGTGTCAGGGCCAGAGAGATGTGTGCTGCATGTATGCTAGTCAGGCAGCAGTTCAGCAGCTGGTTTTTAGTGCTCTGACATCAGAAATGAGAAGTATCTTCAACATCAAAATATCTTCTACATCACATTTCAAGATGAGATCTTTGTGTTTTCTTGCTTATGATGGTAATAGCAAAAGTAGCTGTTCAGTGCTTTGTATTGATGTATTCTAGACCTGGGCTAAGGACTTTGCACGTATTATTGTCTTTAATCTCCAGCACAAGCTCCTATGGTAGGTGTTGTTACCTCCATATTACAGATGAGGAATCTGAAGCGCAAAGAGGTTAAGTAACTTTTCCATGGTCACAGAACTTCTGTTTGGTATGGAGGGATTTGAAACCAGGTGTACTTTTTTGACATCAAAGTCTGTGGTCTGAGCTATTATGTAATATTGTCTCGCTGATAATCAGGCTCCAGATAGTCTAACCTCTAGGGATATTTAGCCTCACTTCTAAAATATGTCAGTAGGTGGAACTGTAGCAATTAAGAGCAAGCATTTGGGGGCAGAAAAATCTGAATTTGATTTCATAGGATGTGGAAGCCTCAGCGTCCTCATCTATAAAAGGAGGGTAATTGGACCTACTTGTAGGAGTGCTGTGAGATTCCATGTCTATAGTGAAATCGTGGCACCTGGTCGTGGTAAATAAGCACAAATAAGTAATAGAAAACACATCATTATCACTGTTTACCTTGTTTGAAATTTTAGCTTTAATATTGGATGTAGATTTCTTAAGTTTTCTTTAGTGTTGGCATATAATCAATTAACAGAATTGTGATAGTTCAGGTGGACAGCGGAGGGACTCAGCCACACATACACGTGTCTCTTCTCCCCCAAGCCCCCTCTGCCATTCAGGCTGGCATGTAACATTGAGCAGAGTCCCTGTGCTAGACAGCAGGTTCTTGTTGGCTATCCATTTTCAATACAGCAGTGTGTACATGTCGATGGAGGTGGGTTTTTAAAACATCAATTTCCCTTTTGTTTCTAAAACTGGTCAAATCAGTGCACTATTTTGGGGTTGTATCTCTTGCCCTCTCCAGATGCAGGTTTGTCCTTTTTCTGGGTGTAGGTAGTACATTGGTGGCTTTGTAACTTCTACAGAGACAGCAAGTGTCACTCAGGCATATTGGGTATTATCCTTTACTTTATTTTGTATTTAATTACAACATTATCATCTTTGGGGCTAAGGTTGCTTGTGTCTGAGGCCATAAAATAGATGGTTCCCTTTCACCTTTATTTAATTAGCTTCAAGCACTATTCCTTTGAGAACTAGACCAGTTTTGGGATCCAAGCAGCCAGTTCCGGTATCTGAAAATACTAGATTGGTTGCTTTTTAATCCCTGGGAGGTTTAGTGAGTTTGTTTTGCTTGGTTTTGTTTTCTGCCGTGTCACAAGAGGTTTTTATTTTTGCTTAGACACATACATATATATATGTACACGTGCATACATACCCTCTTGATCAGAGGAAATATACTATCTGAGGTATACTTGAATTCAGGTTTTTAAGTCAGTGCTGCAGTCCCAGAACCCAATTTTGTTAATATTAGTCATGCAATGCAGAAGATATCCACTGAATCGCCATCAGTGAAGTCTTACTTAAGTAAATTCTTAATCCTCAGAGGCCAGATACAATTGAATCCATTTTGTCCATCTTAATACCTCTGGTTTTTTATTTTAAGTGGACTTCCTATACTCTGAGGTACATCTCAAACCAGATGAGAAATAAGACTAGGCTGATTCAGTATTTTCCGTCATCGTAGGTAGTGTTTAAATTTTGCCCAGATATACACACGGGGCCTGTGCCTAGTATTCTGAAAACAAAACACAGCCCTGCAAATGGTAAAGATTCTTACTTATCCAAAATTAATTTCTAAATACTCTTAAGCCCCTCAAGTATTGATCCAGTTTTTCCCATAGCAAAAAGCTTTATCTTGGGTTTCCTGAAGGCTTCTCCTGCCCGACACAGCTTTCTTTTTTGTTTCAGCTGATTGCACATCGGGTCAGCTTGTTCCTGCTGTATCTCTGTTGAAGCAGCCTTGCCAGAAAGTCGACTGCCAAGCCCTTCCTTTCTCTTCTGAGCGCCTAACACATTTTGCCCAAACGGTTGGGTAAATAGACCAGCCCTCTCTCAGAGTCATGGCAGAAGAGCTTCCGGTTATCTCACTTTAGACAGTAACAGAAGCAAAGTTCCAGGCTCTTAAACATTGTAGCCCTTGTGCTAACTTTCTTGAGAAATGAAAGAGCCCTATATAAGGAACAGTCAGGATTCCAGCATGTTTCTCTTGGAGTCTCCCTCTTTCCTAAAGGGTGATCTGGCAACAGAGTCAGTTGCTCTTAAACTGTTAGCAGGACATTTGCTCTGTGATCTCTGAGCAGTACCCTTTGTCTCAGTTTGTTCTGAGATGGGAAGTGGACACCTGCTTTCAGAGAGAACTTTTATTTTATTTATTTATTTTTTGCTTCTAAAAACCACTTTATTTTTTGTTTGTTTTTTTATTTTTTTTTTCCATTTATTTTTATTAGTTGGAGGCTAATTACTTAACAATATTGTAGTGGTTTTTGCCATACACTGACATGAATCAGCCATGGATTTATGTGTGTTCCCCATCCCGATCCCCCCTCCCGCCTCCCTCCCCATCCCATCCCTCTAGGTCTTCCCAGTGCACCAGCCCTGAGCACTTGTCTCATGCATCCCACCTGGGCTGGTGATCTGTTTCACCCTTGATAGTATACTTGTTTCAGTGCTCTTCTCTCAGAACATCCCACCCTCGCCTTCTCCCACAGAGTCCAAAAGTCTGTTCTGTACATCTGTGTTTCTTTTTCTGTTTTGCATATAGGGTTATCGTTACCATCTTTTTAAATTCCATATATATGCGTTAGTATACTGTATTGGTGTTTATCTTTCTGGCTTACTTCACTCTGTATAATGGGTTCCAGTTTCATCCATCTCATTAGAACTGATTCAAATGAATTCTTTTTAATGGCTGAGTAATATTCCATGGTGTATATGTACCATAGCTTCCTTATCCATTCGTCTGCTGATGGGCATCTAGGTTGCTTCCATGTCCTGGCTATTATAAACAGTGCTGCGATGAACATTGGGATACATGTGTCTCTTTCAGATCTGGTTTCCTCGGTGTGTATGCCCAGAAGTGGGATTGCTGGGTCATATGGCAGTTCTATTTCCAGTTTTTTAAGGAATCTCCACACTGTTCTCCATAGCGGCTGTACTAGTTTGCATTCCCACCAACAGTGTAAGAGGGTTCCCTTTTCTCCACACCCTCTCCAGCATCTATTGCTTGTAGACTTTTGGATAGCAGTCATCCTGACTGGCGTGTAATGGTACCTCATTGTGGTTTTGATTTGCATTTCTCTGATATTGAATGATGTTGAGCATCTTTTCATGTGTTTGTTAGCCATCTGTATGTCTTCTTTGGAGAAATGTCTGTTTAGTTCTTTGGTCCATTTTTTGATTGGGTCATTTATTTTTCTGGAATTGAGCTGCAGGAGTTGCTTGTATATTTTTGAGATTAATCCTTTGTCTGTTGCTTCATTTGCTATTATTTTCTCCCATTCTGAAGGCTGTCTTTTCACCTTGCTTATATTTGATTGGCATCTTTAGAATGTGCCCTGTCCGCTGGGGGAGGAATTCAGCCCTGCCTTCTAGGTAGGCGTCCTTGTATTTCCTGTCTCCAGAGCCTGGAGCCTTAAACACCTGTCCTCATTTATTTTGTGTGCCTTTAGCAAAGTGATCAGAGAATATGGTGCATTTGCAGAGTAAATATGAATGTAAAAGGTATATTTCTCTTCCTCTCCCTGGCAAATGTCTGTTGGGTATGGATCAGAATCCATAGTTAATTCCTGAAACTACTGTTGGCTGATGGCATCTGTGTCTTTTTCTTTTCTCATTTATGCTGATAATGGTTTCTTATAATGTTGTACACAGTTCTTCCTTGTCTACAACCCTGTCTTCTGAAACTTTGTAACCTTAGGCCTGGATATAGCCAGAAGAAACCTGAAACCTCCTTGGTAGCACAGAAGCAGGCCCAAAGCATTGCACAAAAAACTGAAGACCTAAAGATGCTGAGATTGGAATTGAAAGAGACACGTGTACCCCAGTGTTCATTGCAGCACTGTTTGTAATAGCTAGGGCATGGAAGCAGCCTAGATGTCCATCAGCAGACGAATGGATAAGAAAGTTGTGGTACATATACACAATGGAATGTTACTCAGCTATAAAAAAGAATGCATTTGAGTCAGTTCTAATGAGGTGGATGAAACTGGAGCCTATTATACAGAGTGAAGTAAGTCAGAAAGAGAAACACCAATATAGTATATTAATGCATATATATGAAATTTAGAAAGACAGTCATGACGACCCTATAGGCAAGACAGCAGAAGAGACACAGATGTAAAGAACAGACTTTTGGACTCTGTGGGAGAAGGCAAGGGTGGAATGATTTGAGAGAATAGCATTGAAACATGTATGTTACCATATGTAAAATCGATGAGCAGTACAAGTTTGATTCCTGAAGCGGGGCACTCAAAGGTGGTGCTCTGGGACAACCCAGAGGGATGGGGTGGGGAGGGACGTGGGAGGGGTTTCAGGATGGGGGACACATGTACACCTGTGGCTGATTCATGTGGATGGATGGCAAAAACCACCACAAAAACCTCCAATTAAAATTAATAAATTAATTTAAAACAAAAAAGAAAGATACTGAGATTTGCCGTCTCAACACTTCCTCTATAAAGGGAGCTGTAAGTGGCTGGTGATGACTCCAAGAGGCCAGGCTTTTCATGTGATAGTGACTAGCATGAGAGAAGCAACAGGAGATGGAGGAACAGAAGCAGCGGTGGGGGGTGGAGAGGGGGACATCGGTGATGATCACAGACAGAACTGGGGGAACTTACATCCCAGGCAAGGAGAAAAAGCCAGGGGTGAGAGTGGTGTTAGGGGGTGGCATGTGGAGGTTGCGGAAATGACGGAACGGTGAGGCAGACTGATGAGCAGGAGGTCCTAGAGCAGCAAAGAAGGCAACAGATGGGGAAACAACGTGGGTAGAAAACCTGAACTTCGATATATAGGCGTGCTCAGATGGCTGCTTAAACATGGGGTCAGTCATGAAGACCTTCATGTAACACCCATGAAAACTGGAGGTAGACGTGGACGTTTGTTGAATGAGTGCATTTATGCATATACCATTTCCACCGTGGCTCTGGTGTGTGTGTGTGTGTGTGTTGGGGGGTGGTAGGGTGCACACAAAAACTGCAGGCAGTGTGTGCAAAGGTGAAGGCACACCCGGTCTGCCCTGGGCCTTGCGGCTGATGGGTTCTATGCAGGATAACCAAGGAACAGTGAGGCTGACTTGCGGTCAGCTGCCACCACAGCGTAACAGGGACTCTCAGGTCAGGTACCTGTGCTGGTAAAGGGCAGCGCAGGGCGGTATACCAGTCCACAGGCAGACTGTCCCGGCTGAGCCGAGGGACCTGTGCAAACCAGCCTGTAGAAGGCACGTCTGCTATTGACATAGGCAGGGGCGGAGGAGAGGCAAAATCAGAGGCTGGGAATTGCGCCCAGGGGGGTCTGCAGAGTTCTTTGGTCCCCTGGATCCCCAGAAGTGCCTGCGTCCTGAGGTGCGGATATCTAACAGTTGCCAGCGGGTGCAGATGGGATGGCGGGGGTGGGCACGTGGCCAGCATCGACTCTGGATTGGGCTCTGTCATTATCGCCCAGCCATCCGCAGCTGGGGATGCTGGTGACCTGTTTACAGGCAAGGAAGGACACAGTATATTTTAGAAAGTTTTCCAATGCCTATTTAAAATTTTAAGGTCTAAAATGTCTTAAAACTCTCTGGCTAACTCCAGAATGACTCATTTCCAACATATTCCAAATGAGCATTGTATTTTGCATTTGGACAGTGTTTTCTACTTTACAAAGTGTATCTATAGACATTATTCCATGTGATTTTTTTTTATAACATTTCTCTTAAATGAATAAGGTTTTTTTTTTTTTAATTTGTCTCCATTTTTATGTAAAGAGTTTGAGACAGAGAAAGATGAAGCAGACCGTCTAACGGCATCCAGTCGGCTGCTGGGGAAAGGGCGGGGGACCCAGGTTTCATGAGTTCCAGCTCTTGCCATGACAGCGTAGTGCAGCGTCATCACTTTTCCACGTGCTTGACTGTGACTGGAAAGAGTGAGCCGTGGAAAGGGCCTGTGAAGAGCTCCAGACAGTCTCTTCCTTCGTGTTTCCATAAGACTGCCTCCTAACTCAGAGATTTATTCTTCATCCTCTACAGAAGCATTCCATGTGGGCAGTTTTGGTGTTCAGGCTCAGAGTAAAAGAAAATGAATGTGGGTTTGTTTTGGTTTTGCCTTTCCTCGACCAGTGGATCTGAAAACCCTCCAAGTGTGAAAGTGTTAGTCGCTCAGTCATATCCAACTCTCTGCTACCCCATGGACTGTAGGTAGCCCCCCAGGCTCCTCTGACCATGGAATTCTCCAGGCAAGAAAACTGGAATGAGTTGCCACTTCCCTCTCCAAATGTGCCTCTTATTCCCCAGGAGATTTTAGTCCTGTTCCTCACAGTTCTGAGTATCACTGTGGACACATTTGTATCTCTTGCTTTTCCCTCGTATCTCTTGCTTTTCCCAGTCAGTTACCAGAGTGAAATTCTGAGATATATGCAGTTACTGGTGACAAAGAACAGAGAGAAGCTGTTTTTAAGAAATCAACTAAAAGATAACTTGGAAATCTTAAGGAGACATCTGAAGGAGTGAATCAGTAGAGTTGCAAAATCTTTCTTTAATTCTGGAACGAATAGTACATACAATTTATAAATAAGGATAGCTTCTAACAAACTGTTTTGCAAGGTCATTAACAGTCGCGGGCAAGAAAAAAATAAAAGAAGGGAATTTGTTCTAGTGTCTTGACAGTGACATTGGGTTGGCATCCCTGTTTTGCCCTGCAGTTGTGGACAGAGATCAGGGCGCCTGTTATCTACTCTCCCAGGCTTAGGTTGTTTCAGTTTGCAGGTTGGCCGGCGAGATGACTTTCGCTTCTTGTTTCTGACTTGGATGGAGGCTCTGAGGATGACCTCATCCCATTACAACTCAGAGGAACTGTGCTGGTGAGAACAGGGCTGCTATTCCCTAGTGATAGTCCATTTTCACATCTCATTCATAATTGAAGGGAGGGAGGATCATTTTTTGCCCATTATAGGCAGTGATTACATCAGATCTCCAGGGGCATACCAAAGGCCTCGTATTTTTGCAACTTAACAACTGTAACCTAGTCTCCTGACAAGATCCACCTTCCCTTGAAAAGTGCAGATTGCAGGAGGGAGTAAAGAGGATAGGGCTAAGTTCCCAACCCAGAAAAGTGAACGGGAGAAACGTTGCTGCCTTCCCACCCTAAAAGACTGTCACCAAAGTTTCTGGACTCACCTGCTCAGATGTGACCACACACTATACTTACTCTTGGATTTCTGATACATCTTTCAGAGTCTTCTGTGTGACTTGCTCTGACAGAACGTATTAGCAGGCAGAGCTGATGGCAGTACATAGGGATGGAGTGAGCTTGGTTTGAAAGTATCGTTTACATGCTGACGTTCATTATTACCATTTTATGTTTGTACAGGTGGTTCCAGAAAAGAAATCACTGAACACTGGGAATGGCTGGAGCAGAATCTGCTGCAGACACTTTCCATCTTTGAAAATGAGAACGATATCACCACATTTGTAAGAGGAAAAATACAGGTAGTGCTTTATTTATTTTATGTATTTATTTTTATTAACATATAATTAACTTGCCGCACTGTGTTAGTTCTAGATACACAACACAGTGATTCAGTATTTCTTAAGTTAGTGGAATTTAAGACAACAACTTTTCACTGGGAAGAATTTTAAACTTACAGAAAAATTGCAAAAGCAAGAAGTGTGTAAAACATACCTGGAGATCCTTTACCCACATTCTTCTGTTATTAACAGTTGACCACATTTACTTTATCATTTGTGGGAGACATTGAAAAGCATCAGTAAGCTTAGAAAACATGACAGCTTCCAAATTAAAAAATATATATTCTTGAATAATGGAGAGCTTTGCTGATAAAACCAATCAGATTTGATAAATCTTCCTTTGGTTTGAGTCATGTGTCTGAATTTCTGGAAAGTAATATAAGTGGGGGAGTCTGAGGACTCCTAATTTGATCCTATAGGAGGGGCTGGGTGAAAGGGGGCCGAGGTTGGTGGGGAAACAGAGGCAGGAGGGGTCTTCTCCTTCCAGGAACCACTGCTGAGCTTCTCAGTTACCTTTTCATTGTTGTTGTTGTTCAGTCTTTCAGTTGTGTCCAACTCTTTGCGACCTCATGGACTGCAGCACGCCAGGCTTCCCTGTCCTCCACTATCCCCCAGAGTTTGCTCAAACTCATGTCCATCGAGTTGGTGATGCCATCCAACCATTTCATCCTCTGTCTCCCCCTTCTCCTCCTGCTCTTAATCTTTCCCAGGATCAGGATCTTTGAGTCAACTCTTTGCATCAAGTGGTCAAAGTATTGGAGTTTCAGCTTCAGCATCAGCCCTTCCAGGGAATATTCAGGACTGATTTCCTTTAAGATTGACTGATTTGATCTCCTTGCAGTCCAAGGGACTCAAGAGTCTTCTCCAACACCACGGTTCAAAAGCATCAATTCTTTGGCACTCAGCCTTCTTTATGGTCTAACTCTCACATCCGTACATGACTACTGCAAAACCATAGATTTGACTGTGCAGACCTTTGTAGGCACAGTGACGTCTCTGCTTCTTACTATGCTGTCTAGATTTGTTATAGCTTTTCATTGTCCTTCCTCGAGTGTTACTGTCTTTGGGAAATAGGTGCAAATCAAAAGTGGTAGGAAGAACGTTAAGAGAAATAAATAAATAAAGCAGGAGCAAATTCGCGGTCAAATAGCCATTCTTTTTACCATTTTCATTACATCAAAAATGTCAGATTTAATTCCCCTGAAACCAGTTATGAGAAAGGAATTTCTATTAATGCAATTATGTGTGAAAATCATTCATGTGCAAATAGAAGGTTTAAGCACCCACAGATTGTCCAGTAATGAAGGGAACCAACACATTTATTTGTTTTGCGACCTAATTAACTTTTAAAAATTATAAATGTTATAATTAACTGCAGAGGTAACCATAATCCAAACACCATAGATAACTTTTGTTTTTTTCTTTTTAGATTTCTTGTATGTGTATTTATCCTAATAGAAGTCTGACTATACATATAACTTTATCATATCTTTTTTCTCTGATATCTACTATATTGTTGTATAACTTTAGCTGTTATTATAATAACTGAATATTACTCCATAATTGACCTTACTGTTCCTCCTTATATAAGTCCCTAGCTTTTAGACTAGTGGGAGTCAGGTACAGACAATAATACAGTGAATTCTGCTGTTCATATGTAACTTTTCTTATAGTTTTTCTCCTTATCAGGATAGATTACAAAATGTTGGTTAATGGATTAAGTAAGTTTAAATGCTTTTAATGGACGTTAATAGATATGGTCAGTATGTTAGAATCCCTGTGTGATTATACTGTTGCTTGCTTTCAGCATTATAATTGTTTAAGTAGTTTTGCAAATTTAGTAAGTAAAAGTCGGTGTCTTATTGTTTTCATTTTTCTGTCTTTGATTATGAGTTTGAATATTTTTTCATGTTTGCTAAGTTAACGTTCCCCTTTTTATGAACTACCTGTCAATGTCCTGGGTATTTAAATTTGTATTGGATGTCCTGAATATTTGGATTGTAGCAATTTTACAAAATTACATGGAGCTATTGCCTAGAACAGGGGTGACCTATTTCATACTATGTAGAACCTATAGAACAAATATACCCTGGTGGCTCAGTGGTAAAGAATGCACCTGCCAATGCAGGAGATGCGGGTTCGATCCCAGGGTCAAGAAAATCCCCTGGAGGAGGGCATGGCAAACCAGTCTGATATTCTTGTCGGGGAAATTCCATGGACAGAAGAGTCTGGCAGGCTACAGTCCATGGTGTCGCAAAAGAGTCAGACATGACTGAGCAACTAACCAGCAAGAACGACATAGAACATACAGGAAGGACATCATAACATCCCTTTGTTCCATCATCTGGTCCATGTGGCTAAAATTACAGTAATCTGAAGAGATTCTGCATTGTGAACCCTCTTTTTTTTCTTGAAGTTGGGAAAGTTAAAAGTGGAACTTTAGGGATTATCACCTTATTGTTGAAACTAGTTAGTGAGGCCTGGTCTGTTGATATTCATGTGTTTTAGTGATGTTTTTCACCTCTTTGTCCTTATAAATCCTCTCATATTTAAAGGAATTTTTCTTTTTAAAATTTCAATGAGCATTCTAGATATGTAGTACTTATTAGTTCTTTAGATAGCATGAAAAAGTGAAAGTGTTAGTCTCTCACTCATGTTCAACTCTTTGTGACCCCATGGACTGTAGCTTGCCAGGCTCCTCTGTCCATGGAATTCTCCAGGCAAGAACGCTGGAGTTGGTAGCCATTCCCTCCTCCAAGGAATCTTCCCAACCCCAGGGATCGAATCCGGGTCTGCCGCATTGCAGGTAGATTCTTTACTGTCTGAGTCACTAGGAAAGCCCCTTAGATAGTGTAGTTTGAATTAATGTTCTTCCTCTCTAAACATATGGGTGTCATTTGGTTTGTTCTACATTGGTCTTTTCTAGTATTCTTCTGGCTTCAGGTCAGAACCTTGCTACAGGAGAGTGGACATTAGGCTTGGGGGTCTCCCTGCTCACTCAGAGTTGATTGGCCATTGGCATTGCCTAAGGACCCAACTGCAACTTCACGTTAGTTGTTTTCATTCTGTCCCTTTCATCTATTCACTCATTCATTTCCTTTTTCATTTTTACATATTTTTGGCTCCCCTTCTGTGAAGGCATTGATAACTTTGAAGTGTCATATAGGTCCAATTTCTACATCTGTGTCTCCATTCCTGCCCTGCAAGTAGGTCCATCTGTCCCGTTTTTCTAGATCCATGTGCTATGCTGTGTTTAGTTGCCCAGTTGTGTCTGACTCTTTGCAACCTCATTAGCCTGCCAGGTTCCTCTGTCCATTCTCCAGGCAAGAATACTGGAGTGGGTTACCATGCCCTCCTCTAGGGGATCTTCTCAACCCAGGCATTGAACCCAGGTCTCCCACATTGCAGACACATTCTTTACTGTCTGAGCCACCAGCGAAGCCCAAGAATACTGGAGTGGGTAGCCTGTCCCTTCTCTGGGGGATCTTCCTGACCCAGAAATCAAACTGGAGCCCCCTGCATTGCCGGCGGATTCTTCACCAGCTGAGCTACCAGGGAAGACCTTAGATTCCGTATATAAGCCTTAATATACGATATTCACTTTTCCCCTTCTAACTTACTTCACTCTGTATAACAGACTGTAGATTCATCTACATCATGGCAAATGACTGTATGTTTCTTTTTATGGCTGAGTAATATTCCCTTGTGTATATGTATTGTGCATCTCCGTTACCCATTCATTTGTCAATAACCTAGAGGGGTAGGACAGGAGGGTGGGAGCAAGGTTCAAGAGGGAGGGGGATGTATGTATCCCATAGCTGATTGGTGGTGTTGTACTGCAGAAACTAACAGCCTGGTAAAGTAATTATACTGCAACGGAAAAGAAAGACGTGTCACAAAGGCTGCAGATACATTTGCCAGTGTAACAGGTGTTTTCATCCATCTTCTCTCTGAACGGGGTTCTCCTCCTCCCCACCCAGACGTCTAGGGCGCTCATGCTCCCTGCTGGTTGTCTGCGGTTCCTTGGAATAGCACGCCACCAAAGCCCGCTTACCTCCAAAGCAGGTCCAAAACATGTCTCCCCTGGCTTCCACCGAAGCAGCATCTCTATTCTCTCGGTGGAGCGGTACCAAAAGTAACCAGAGGGGACACCCTTATCTTAAGAGACTCTGAGGGAAGCACATTGCTGCTTCCAGTGCCATTCAGCCCTCCCACGAAACAGAGCAGGAGTCGGCAACTTGGTACTTAGTTTTCCAAATTGGTTTTGCTAACTCTTAAACAATTTTAGACTTAGAAATCTGTGATTCTGGAGGTCACAATGAAAACTAAGATAGGGCCCCTTAAGATACATGTTTATTTGGAAAGACAACATGTACTCTTTTTTTTTTTTTTAATCTTATTTATTTATTTTTGGTTGCACTAGGTCTTCATTGCCGTGTGTGGGCTTTCTCTAGTTGAGGCAAGAGGGGGCTACTTGTTGTGGTGCAAGGGCTTCTCATCGCAGTGGTTCCTCTGGTTGCAGGGCATGGGCTCTGGGTATGCGGGCTTCATTAGTTGTGGTGTATAGGCTTAGCTGCCCCTTGGCATGTGGAGTCTTCCCAGACCAGGGATCGAACTGGTGTCCTCTGCATCGACACTGGACCTCCAGGGAAGTCCCAACATATACGCTTCGAATAATTTTTTTTTACTATTAAATATCTCTTAGGTGCTAGCTGCTGTTGGTAAAAACTTTTTGAGACATTCTGTTTGAAAGGCATATTTAGTGGTTGGGGGACATATACCCAAAATACTTTCAGCCAACATAGAAGTTAAGAGAACATAGAGACAAGAATGCTAGTGCTTATGCCGGACTGGGTTAGTTTCATAGAAAATGTGATATTTACACTGAACCTGGAAAGGTTGATTTGGGCAGACCAAGAAGGGGTTCTTTGTCACAAGATGAAGATTGGATTTTTCGCCTCTTACACTGATAGACTGTGGACATTTTCATGGTGGAGATGCTGTTGTCAAATCTCTGTTTCAGAAAGTAGCTGTACAGAATATATCACAGTATAGAAAGTCTCCTGATGGCATGCCCGTTGGGAAGCCACTGCAGTAATTCCTGGACTGTGCAAAGGCACTAAGAGGTGGCTTCTTATCAGAATAGGCTGAAGACTTGTCCAGGGTTGTGTTTGCTGCTATGGTTGTTGTTTACATGTTTGTTTTTCACTAGCATTGAATGGTGATGGAGAGGGTGGAAGACAAAGCCCTCTCCCCCTTCCCTCCTGCCATCAGTCCTTAGTACCACAGCTGCAGGCTACTGGAGCGGACAGTCTGGCAGTGAAAATAAAATTCAGGACATCGTATGTATTAAAACATTTCAATACATTAGGCACAGAGGATCAATAGTACATAATGTGAGGAAGAAGAGTTATAGTTGGGAGAAGCGTTTGTAAAGAGGTGGGAATTAGACTGTATTTTGAGATTAGGTAGGATTAGTGATGGGTGATACAGCAGTAAAGAATCTGCCTGCCAATGCAGGAGACTCAAGAGGTGAGGGTTTGATCCCTGGGTAGGGAAGATCCCCTGGAGGAGGAAATGGCAGCCCACTGCAGTATTCTTGCCTGGAAAATTCTATGGACAGGGGAGCCTGCCAGGCTATAGTCCATGGAGTCACAAAGAGTTGGACATGACTAAGTACACACAGAATTAGTGAAACAGTCTTACTCTAGATTTTATGCGCTCAGAATGACAGGACCACAGGCAAGAAGGTGGAAAAGCATACAGATGACATATCCAGGCCCTGAGTGTGCTTTGGATCTTGTCAGAGGCAGTGCAGTGAGAGCAAATGTTGCAGTGTTGGTTGGATCAAAAATGTGCATGGTCTAGAATATTGGATCTTACATGGTGATTGTAGGGAAACAGAATTTTGATAATAAGAATTTTGTAGTTATAGTAAGTTTGGAGAAGATATATTTGTAGGGAGCATCCAGAATTCACTGGAAGCCCAAAGGCAGGAATTCTAGGTATGAGGCTGTCCAAATTCACATGGATCTGCAGACATGGATCAAAACCCCAGACATTCATGCTCCAGAGCTCATGTTTATCTCACCCTACCTTGTGAACAGAGAAAATGGAGATGAGGTAAGAGGGATTTGGTGATTACAAAGTCAAAGGTGGAATTCCAAGGAACATTTTTTCTTAGGAGATATATGTAGAAGCCATTTATCATTGAATTATGGAGGAACTGGGTAACAAACAGCCCCTCAAGCTGCTAAAATGATTAAGCAGTAGGTTAAGCCAGTTACTTGTCTTGCAGAGATCTTATTTCCTGTGCAACTGACCAAAAATTGTGTGTCTTATATAATTTCCACTCCAATATTCACCTCTTGGCTGCTTATGTGGTGGCTTGTTCCTTTTATCCAGGTTCCTGATGTTTTTCATGGCCGAGAGACGGTGGGTCTGTGGCTAATGTCAATTAATGACATGTGTTTTGGTCTTTCTTTCCTCTGCATTGATCTATGTTGCTGTTAGGAAATCTTTTAGTACATAAATGCTGCTTGTTAATTGGCTTAGGTTTGGGGAGTTGGCTTCGAAAATAATTCAATTTTTTAAAGTGTCCCTTAGAAGAAAAATTTTTCCCTTGCCAGTGTGTACATCACATGGAAAAGAAGCAGTTCTAGTCATAGTGATACAAGTTGTGCATTTGTGCTTTATCCCTTCTTAGGGCATCATTGCAGAGTATAACAAAATCAACGATGTGAAGGAAGATGACGACACAGAGAAGTTCAAGGAGGCCATCGTGAAGTTCCACCGGCTCTTTGGAATGCCGGAGGAGGAGAAGCTCGTCAACTATTACTCTTGCAGCTACTGGAAGGGGAAGGTCCCCCGACAGGGTTGGATGTACCTCAGTATTAATCACCTTTGCTTTTATTCTTTTCTGATGGGAAGGGAAGGTGAGTCCTAGAATTTCAGAGGGAAGCTTTTGAAAGTCTACTGAGGTTTTTGCCTTCCTGAATGTAAACTATATCCAAACATCAACAGTAGTAAATCTGTACTTGTAACTGATTTGTGATGACTTAACAGTTGAATTCAATCATTTTTGGCTCAGTTGCTGTAAACTACTTGATCGGGAGATAATAAAAATTGACCAAAGGTAAAATTCATTATACGGACTTAAATCTGTAATAATCATAACTCAGAATGTTTGTGGTCCAGATTTGTCTTTTGAAACTAACAAGCAGAATAATAATAAATATAAGCACATAAGCTCATAGGAGTTGCATGAAATTGGAGGGTGGTGGTGTGAGATTCCAGTATTTTGAAATGATTTTAAGGAGCCACATGTTGACCCAGCCTCGTTCTCTGTGCCCAGCCAAGCTGGTCATCCGGTGGGTGGACATCACTCAGCTCGAGAAGAACGCCACGCTGCTTCTACCCGATGTGATCAAAGTGAGCACAAGGTCCAGCGAGCATTTCTTCTCTGTATTCCTCAACATCAATGAGACCTTCAAGCTAATGGAGCAGCTCGCCAACATCGCCATGAGGCAACTCTTAGACAATGAGGGCTTTGAACAAGATCGATCCCTGCCCAAACTGAAAAAGAAATCTCCTAAGAAAGTGTCTGCCCTAAAACGGTAGGTGACAGAGACCTGAAGTCTTATGGACTTGAGAAACAAGAACCCATCTGTTCATTTATGAAAGTTAACCTTTTCCGAACAGCTTCCAGGGTTCAGAACACTTTTCTGGGTATAGATACAGAACTGAGAAAGACTGCCTAAAGCACTCACAGTTCAGTAAGTGAGGTGGACGTGACCAGCTCCAGCACTATAGGATGGGACCTCTTTTGGTGCTGAGAGCAGAACACCATGAGTACACACACAGGGAGATGGGCAGAGAAGCTGCTCAAAGCTGGGCTCTCAAAATTACTCAGTCAGAGTCAGTAGGATGGGTATTACTTTAGACATATTATTTCAGGCAGAGGGACAATATGATAAGGGAAACACAAGGGAAAAGAGGAGAGGAAGCTCGTCAACATTTATGGAAGGTGGCTGGGCATGAGATGAGGCTATGCTGCAGAGAAGCCCAGAAGTCTGGATGTGAGAGTGAAGGCCTAGAGAGAAGGCAAGGGGAAAATTGATGTTCTAACATGTGATGGTATGCATGGAATCACCCCTAACTGAGATGGGGATGAGGGAAGGGAGAGCATGTCCAAGGGATATGAGGATTCAGTTTTGATCACATTGAGTTGAGTTGCCTGCAGGGCGTCTAACTAGACATCAGTTCAGTGGGATAAATGGAATTGGCCATCATTGCTGTATAGCTGGTCGTTGAAACCCGACAAGAGGTCACTGCAATGAAAACGCCTTTGGTGATTTGAGACATGTTTTGATAGACTGACAAGAAGATGGGTTACTGTGGTGGGCGGAATGCACATGAAAGGCAAGGCAAGGGAATTAGGTCAGTACAGACTGCTTTTTCGAGAAATTCAATGGTAAAGTAGGGGGTTTGCTCTCTTTTAGAATGAAAACATTTGAACAGAAGGTAATATGAAGTAGGCAGGTGGGAAGAGTTTGTTGATGAGGGTAGCACAAGGACAGAAGGGAGCATGGAGATAAAACTAGAAGAAAATGAATAATTTAAAAAATGGCATCTTGGACTTCCCTGGCGGGCCAGTGGTTAGGACTCTGTGCTTCCAGTGCAGGGGGCTCGGGTTCAATCCCTGGTTGGGGAATTAAGATCCCAGATACCGAGCAAAGCGACAAAAAAAAAAAAAGATCTCACAGCATGCAGAAGGATGCTTGTGTGTGCTGATACCTCTCCCTTTGAAACAGGTAAAAGAAGAAGGAGGAGGTGAGGCTGGAGGTAGTTTTAGAGATAGAAGGGAGGGAACTGGAGGGCCTGTCTGCCTTGTGAAGCCAGAAACTGGATCATCAGGGGCTGAAGTAGCCTAAAAGCTTGAGCAAAGATGTTTAAATGATGAACAGGAAGAAGGAACTCATCAGAGAAAAGATCATGGTCACTGGAGGACCCAGCTGAGGTTAGACACTCTGGTTGTCCAGGAGGTGGGTTATTCCTGTGTTTCAGGCAGTTTTATTGTTTATTCAAGGTGACCACTGACAGCCTGCAGGTTCATGTGGCTTATGTTCATCCTCATTAGGTCATTCCTAAAAGATAAGGCCCCGAGAGTGGCTGTGGATGAGTGTAAATGTAGCCATCTCTTTAGAAATTACTGTGTTCTTTTAGAAAGAGAATTATTTCCTGTCCAGGCCTTGTTTTCCTAGATTCTTTGTTTTCCAAGATTCTTTGACAGTTACAGATACTGATTGTAAAATGACCACACAGGGGACCTAAATATATTAAAATGATTTCACTATGCTTTTGGGTCATCGTTGGAGTTAACTCCAGAAGAAAGCCAAGAAGGTAGAAAGAAGTCTGACAAGGTGGAAGGGAAAGATGGGCCGGGAAATCTCTGTGGCCACATCATTGAGAGGTACTCAAACTTTTCCTTTGTGGGGTGAGTCATTACTGTTGTTTTCCAGTGATCTGGACGCCAGGGCCAAGAGTGAGAGGTACCGTGCACTCTTCCGGCTGCCCAAAGATGAAAAATTAGATGGCCACACAGACTGCACCCTCTGGACTCCATTCAACAAAATGCACATTTTGGGGCAGATGTTTGTGTCCACAAACTATATCTGCTTCACCAGCAAGGAAGAGAACCTGTGTAGCCTCATTATCCCACTACGAGAGGTATGTGGCAGGTGGAAATGGGTGTCTTAAGGGTTTTATTGGTAATCCTTTTCTGTGTATCTTATCTTATCTTTCTGTGTATCATCACTGAGTTGGCTTTTAACCATGGGTGAGCGTTCATAATTCTTTGGTGGCATCTGCCACTCTTTGACGCGTTGTCATCACTGTGAGTAACCATGGGACCTGCGAGGTGTCTTACTCCAGAAGCAGACTGGTGTTTTATTCTTGTTCAGGTAAGGTGAGATCAACGGAGCAGGAGATGACTGTCCTTGAAAAGACACTGGTTATACTCATGGATTCCATCAGGGGCGCACGTCATGCTAGAGGGCCCACAGGGGGACAGCCCCAGGTGGGTCAGCAGACAGAGGAGCAGGGAAAGATGTGGACTGGAGTCTTTATTGTGATTTCCATGGGAAGAAACAGGTGAGACAGGATAAGCAGGCTTGGGGTTGGCAAGTTGAAAAATTCCAGCAGGCTATAGGGCAGAGGCCCTGTCCCTAATGGTCTGGTTCCTGGCCCTGGGGTGACAAGGGCAGGATGAATAGGGGCCCTGAGTGTGAGAGCAGGTGGAGGAGGTCGTTGGGGTTTGGATTGGTTGGTTTGCTTGTGAAAGGCCTTATAGGTAAGTCCTTTACTGTCTCCAGGAGTTGGGCAACTCTGGGTCAGCAAGGCCCCGGGATGTGAAAACATCAAATAGAGAAACTAGAAAGTGTAGTTACTACTCCTGGCCCACAGCCTGAGCATCTTGATCTTTAGAGAGGTGGTCTAGGTTGTGAATCAGAAAGTCAAGACCTGTCTAGTTTGTTGGTTCCCTCTGTTAGAACCAGTGGGACCACTGGCCGCAGTGGCCAGATCTGTATCTCTGCAAATTTTGGAGTCTGTATTTTAATAAAGTTCCAGGCTGATGCCCATGGACAGTGAAGACTGAGGAACATTATTATTGTACCTGGGTTGGAGGTGGGTTCTCTCGTGTCTTCACAGTGATAGGTTGTTCTGGTACTTGTGGAGAAGCCTTGCTGTTGGGGGTTGAGAAGAAATTCCAGGTTAGGATGTCCAGGGCTGGCAGATCCGCAGTTTCTAACCTGGCTGCATTCAGTCTGCTTTGGTCCTTTCCTAGAAATTAAGATGCTTAGCTTTGGCTATTTAATCACAGTTGAGCCTTTGTTAAGATTTCCTATGGCAAAGGGTTCAAGTTTCTCTTTGCCTTACTTTCTTTTTTTTAAAAAAATAATCATTTATGTAAGCAATTTTTTTTCTTGTTTGCATCATTATCACAGAAAATTATTAAAATACAGACAAATAGAAAGAAAACAAAACTCATCCCTAGTCCCACCATTCAAAAATGACCACTGTGAACATCCTGTTACATAGTTGTTCAGGCTTTCTATGCATTGCTGTGTATATGTCATTTATATTATTTAAGTATAAAGAAATAATGAATTTTATTTTTTTTTTATTTCTCTTAACAGTGAGTGTGCACTAAACTTATTTCCATATCATAAAATATTCTTTTATAACATTTAATGACTGCATATTATTCCATTACTGGATATGTAGAATTTATTTCTTCTTATTTAGGCTATCTTTGGTTGGACCTTTGCATTATTTTTCTTTCATTTTCTCCCAATCATATGTATAATTTTCCTTATAAATTCCTAGAAGTTTAATTGGTGGATTAAAATGAATGCAAAGTGTTAGGCAATGGAAAATCTAGTTTTCTTTCTTATAGGGTAAGTTCATTGGTATTATAACACATTTGGAGGCCAGGAATTACTGGGGGTGAATTCTGAGATGGATGGTTGATCAGTACTTACAATTGGCTCTGAAATGCATCTCATGACTTTTTCCAATAAACTTACCCTCTTTACCTTAGGGAGTTACTAAACTCTGTGTGTGGCGGTGGGGTTGGGGGTGTGGGTAATTGACATCACGTACTAGTTTCAGGTTACCATAGTAGTGATTTGATATTTGTGTATATTATATAATGATCACTATGATAAGTCCAGTTAACATCTCTCACCATTCATAGTATGCTATTAAAGTCTGCTATTAAAAATGTTCTTCATCAAGTACTATGAACAAAATAAAGCAGAGTGACCTGGACCCACTAGGGAAACCCATCCTGGGATTAAGAATATACTGAGTGTATCATTTATAAATCAGAGTGAGTCATCACTTTGTTTTTCCAAAGGTAACTGAGGAACAGAGGGGCTGGAGGCTGCCATCCCACATCTGCTCCCCTGTTCCCTTCCTCCTGGTTCAGTTCGGGGGCTCTGTGTACATTTTAGTGTGATCTACAATAGGATTGTGAGAGCTTGGAGGAGTTACTCCTAACTCCTTCCTCAGCCCATCTTGTGCTTACTAGTTTTCCCTAACAAGTCAGTGGGGCAGAGATAATTCAGGCATATTTCAGGATAAGTCAGAAGATGGGGGAAGATAGTATAGGTGGCATTTAGAAGAAAAGTATGTTGTGGTCGGAGGGTGCGGCTTGAAAGAAACCCCCAATGAGACAGCAGTGCCCTTTTTTACCCCAGTGAATCACTGAGCTATATTAATGGTAAATCCTAAACCTCAACTAATGGAAGAAGCAAAGGACTTGCATTTATTCCTACTCCAGGTTATATAATGACAAAAATGCACTAGGGCAGGGCTTCCACCCTCCGTCTGGGTCTGTTTGAGCAGAGAGTGATGTCTCCATGAACTGAGTTAAGCTGATTGATCAGTAGGAGCTTCAAGGAACCTTGCATCCTCCTTGGAACAGCTCCTTTTGGAACTGTGTAGACTAGGGATTGCCGTTGTATTTCATTTTTTATAAATAAGTGGAAATATTGACTGGAGATTATTAATATACATTCTGCATGCAGACTTAAGGTAGAGTAAATCGACACATGTTAAATGTTTACACAGTATCATGTTGCTGTAGATTTTAAAGAAAAGTCTGAACTAGCAGCAAGAGGATAAAGTGATGAGAGTCCTCATTAGCACGTCTAGATGTAGTCTCTCTTCTTTTTTTCAATTATAAATTACCTTGTAAATGTTCCATATGAAACACCAAGATTTGATTAGATTCAAGCTATCTTACAATTGTAGTTGGTGATGAAAATGTGCCTCATTGTGTAGAACATTCCGGTGAAGCTATTACCCTTTCCTGGAGGCGCAGAGTTTCAGGGGTAGAATTCTACTAGAACTCGTTTGTCAGTGAAAAATACATGCTAACCCATGGGAAGCTGCCTAGGGTTTCTGTAGGTGCTTTCTTGCTGTCTCTGTATTCATGATCCTGCTAGATACTAGACTTCCATGCAGATTTCATCACGAGCACATGGTACCTGTGTTTTAGGTACAGAACTTGAACCTTTCATCCTCTTGGTATCTTGTCATTAATTGCAGATGCCTGGTGACTAAAACAATCAGAAAAAATCTGTTGGGAGAAAAGGAGCTTTTATCCGTCTTTTAAAATAAGCATTGTTTAACATATGTCTGAAGTATCATGGGAAAATCCTTTTCTTGATAAAGAAGTTGGCTTCCCCCTCTCCCCCTGACCCCCACCAATTTCTCTAGCTTCCTTAGCTTTGGAGGAAAAAACTCTTAGGTACAACTCTACATATCTCAGAATATTCCTTGAAAAATGTATGACTATATATCTAACTTGTACATGTTTATAAAAGCTGAGAACAGAACTCAGGTCCTGCAGTTTTTCCCTTTATGGACCCCAGTAATACCTGTTTTACACTTGTCACCCTGCAACTTTTTAGGCAATTCCAATAGGTTGCTTAGCCTTGAAAGGGAGAAAGGTTTTTAAAGTTCTGCTCAGAGGAAATGTCTTTCACATGAAAATGCTGATGCAGAGGTTGAAGTTGAACCTGTCTAGACTGCTTACAGTGGAAATGAAGATGGGAAAGAAACTAAACTCTTAAGTACACAATCAGCGCTGCTGCAAATAAATCATTTATCTAGAGCCTGGCCTTGAGATTTTTCTTCCTAATGTGCTAACGAAAAGAGTTGTAGTGCATTTTTCTTAGTTTCCAGTTGATGAAAATCCTATTATAAACCAGCAAATATATGCCGTCATTTCAAAGCTGAAACACATGTCCCTTATTTTTGCTTTTCTCCTGATGTGGTAGACTTACTTTACTACACATACTAGTATGCACAAATGCACACACACACACAGTCAGCCCGTGCAGAAAGGGTTGCAATTAAGCTGTTTACGTCATGTCTGCTCAAAATCAAGCCTTTAAAACTTTGAAGTGGTAAGAGGTGAGGAATGCAAAGCCCTGGAGTCTAAACGAGACATTTGAAGGATTGGTGGTGTTTTAAAAGCCATGTCCACATTAAGCTAATAAAAGGACCCAGTATCGTGGGTTGTTTCTCTCTCTTAGAGATGAAGCACCAGCGAAGAGTCCTCCCTCTTAAAGTTCCATGAAATTTTAATGAAAGTCAAAGAATTTCTTCACAACAAGGTTTCTCAGCCTTGGCGCTGTTGACATCTTGGGCTGTGCTGTGTTGGGGTGGGCTGACTTGGGTCCTGTGCCCTGCAGGATGCTTAGCTTCATCCTTGACTTCCACCTGTGAGATGCCAGTGGTACCCTCCACTTGTGACTGCCAGAAGTGCCTCTAGATGTTGCCAAATGTCTCCTGGGTCTGGGATGGGGACTCACTCTCGATTTATAACTTCCAGCAAGATAATCCGGTTCCAGTTTCATTTGTTCTGAGCTGTTTTCTTTTATTGGGACAGCTTTCAGGAATCTCAACTTGCCTCAATAAAATATGGAAGTTCCTGCTGAGATGGAGTCCACTTCTTTCTCCAGTGCTCAGCATCTTCAGCGCTCAGAGGTTGCTGTCTGGTGATCCTTGGGCAGTAATGCTCTTGGTGGCCTGTTTCTTTCCAGGTGACGATTGTAGAAAAGGCAGACAGCTCCAGCGTGCTCCCCAGTCCTCTGTCCATCAGCACCAGGAACAGGATGACCTTTCTCTTTGCCAACTTGAAGGACAGAGACTTTCTGGTGCAGAGGATCTCTGACTTCCTGCAGCAGACGACCTCCAAAATATACTCAGACAAAGAATTCGCAGGAAGCTACAACAGTTCGGATGATGAGGTCGGTGGAAGGCATCCTATTTCTCTTCCCTGGAGAGTGTTCACCTCCTGGTCTGTTTTGTTTGATCTTGAAGCTTTGCAGCTGTGCTGAGATGAACCAGCTACTCTGATGTCCAGAGCAGACATCTCATTTACATCTCACGGTGTTTGTATTTAGGATCATAGAATTGGACATCTAATCTCACCCTCTTCTTTCATCACTGAAGGCGTTACGAAGTGATTTGTCCTGATTACATAGCAAGTGACTCTGGTCTAAGTGACTCTGTTGGGAATTACACAGAGGTCACCCAGTAAAGTCTCAAACCTGAAATACAACATCATTAGGATGATTTTATTATGATACAATATGAATTGTGTCCCTATTGAATTAGGCTCTGAACCCACAGCCAGGGAAACTGGGCCCTGAAAGATACATGATTAGCTCAAATGATGAAGCGACTTGCAGCGAAAATATGCTGTAAAGCTGGCGAGCTCCTGTTTACCTGCTCCAAGCTTCTGTGGGCATTTTTGACGCACCAGAAACTAGATAGATAGGAGGCGAGGGGGGCGGTCCCATCAGCAGTTGATTCAACCACGTCATGCTTTGCATGCATACTAATCAGAGAGATAAGTGTCCAACCAGTTTGTTGTAAAAATGAATCTAAAATACAGAGGAGGCATTTCCCTGGTAATCCAGTGGTTAAGACTCCATGCCGGGATTTCCCTGGTGGTCCAGTGGTTATGAATCTGCCTTGCAATGCAGGGGTTGCAGGTTCGATCCCTGGTTGGGGAACTAAGATCCCACATGCCACGGAGTAACTAAGCCTGAGTGCCACAACTACTGAGCCTTTCATGCCATAACTAGAGAGTTCAAGTGCTGCAACTAAAAGCTGACACAGCCAAATAAATGAATATTAAAAAAAAAAGACTCCATGCCTCCAATGAAGGGGATGCAGATTTGATCCCCGATTGGGAAACTTAAGGTCCTTCATGCTACGGACCACAGCCAAAAAATAAAACACAGAGGAAACCTATTGGACACATTGAAGCTCTGTGGCGTATGATCCCATCTAATTCTCACCAAAATGCTGACTTGCTGGCTTCCTCCTGCTACATCACCTAGCAAGACACCTCCTGGGAACCATGGGGAAGCTATTAGTGTCTGTCCAGAGGACAGTCAGGTGGCTCGGTGGTAAAGAACCTGCCTGTCAATGCAGGAGACACAGGAGACACGGGGTTTGGTCCCTGGGTCGGGAAAATGACAATCCACTCCAGTATTCTTGCCCGAAGAATCCCATGGACAGAGGAGCCTGGCGGGCTACAGTCCATGGGGTCTCCAAGAGTAGGACCCGACTGAGCACAGAAAGGTGGAGGAGAGGCTGTTGAAGAAGTAGATTCTGCAGCTCTCACCGTCCCCGCCTCTCGGTGCTCTGCCTTGGCAGGTGTATTCTCGGCCCAGCAGCCTCGTTTCCTCCAGTCCCCAGAGGAGCACCAGCTCCGATGCTGATGGCGAGCGCCAGTTCAACCTCAATGGCAACAGTGTCCCCACGGCCACGCAGACCCTGATGACCATGTATCGGCGGCGGTCTCCCGAGGAGTTCAACCCGAAATTGGTGAGTGCCGCCTCCTCTTGCCTGGAATTTTCTGTACTAGATCAGGAATGTTTTTTTAAAAATCTTTTAAAATAAACTCATCAATGTGTCACTGGACAGTTTCCTACAAGTGAAGGATATTTTTTTAAAAATACAAATGATATATAAATATAACATACAATGACATATTTATATGTCATCGGGTTTCAGAGTGGCTTCATTGTGAAAGGAGATAGGTCATGTACTTCTATATGCAGGTGACATTTTTTAGTTTTGTGTTTTAACTGTTGCTTAAGTAACCAACAAGTAAGTACATAATGTCTCAGCCACGTTTAACAAACATCCACTCCGTTTCACTTGGAGGTGTAGACATAAAGCTGTAAGTAACATTTGCATTCTCCTGACCCACCTCAGGGAAGTGGCATTCTGACTCCAGGCCAGAAAGTTTCATGGCAGATCCAATACTCTGATATATGGGTCAGGTCACAGAAGGTCTTCAGAAAATATGAGTTCTTTGTTCTCATGAATTCTGTCCAGAACTTACCAGCTCCATTCTCCAGGGAAAATGTTCTGACTTTCCGTCAAACTTGTCCTGAGCATTCTCGAACTACTTTGGGTGTAATGATGCTACATCATCCCTTTCAGGCCAAAGAGTTTTTGAAAGAGCAAGCCTGGAAGATTCACTTTGCGGAGTACGGGCAAGGGATCTGCATGTACCGCACGGAAAAGACCCGGGAGCTGGTGCTGAAGGGTGTCCCTGAGAGCATGCGTGGGGAGCTCTGGCTGCTGCTGTCTGGTACGGTGGGGCTGGAGTGGGAGCACTCCTCCGAGTGTGCGGAGCCCCGGGGCTGCCCTCAGCCTTCCATCATGCATCAGGGCTATTTCAAATACGCAACCCCCAATTCAACCCAGGGGTCTAATTTCTAATCAGTGAAGTGCAAATCAGTTTACCCTGTCATTACATATGTGTGTGTCTGTATATGTGCATGTGTGCTGAGTCGCTTCAGTTGTGTCTGACTTTTTGCAACTTCATGGACTGTAGCCTGCTAGGCTCTTCTGTCCATGGGATTCTCCAGGCAGGAATACGGAGTTTTGGGTTGCCATTTCCTACTCCAGGGGATCTTCTGGACCCAGAGATCAAAGCCAAGTCTACTGTAATGGCAGGTGGAGTCTTAAAACACTATGCCATCTGGGAAGCCCATGTGTATATGTACACATATTTAACATATAAATACCTATTTAATTATATAATATGTACATACATATGTGTGTATTTTTATATGTATGTATTTGTATGTATGTATATGTGTGTGTGTACATAAACCTTATACTTAAATAAATTATATTTAACTAGATTCATAGTTAAGTGCTTGCATCCAGGGTTTGTCGGTCTTTAAGAATCATAACATGCAGATATGTCAAAGCAGGGGTTCTCACCCACCTCTGCATCCTCCTGCCCAGCACCAAGGAGCTCCCTTCCACAGCAGTGGCTCCTCACTGCCAGGAACATGGTCCCTGCCCCCTGCAATTCTGAAAGTCCCTCTTCATCCTTCCTCCTACTCTTCAATATGGCTCTTTGTGAGCCCTTCATAATTTCAGTTTTTAAACTTGTTTTGAGAGACAAAGCATCCCTTTTCAAGTGAAATCATAAGGAAAACCCGATAAAATGCAAGCAAGGCTGCTTGGTTGGAGAACTGAGACGGCTGAGGCTTCTGCTTGGCTTTCTCTGCCCACTTCCCTGTTCTTCTCTGAGCAGCCCCTTTGGGTTGTCTGTGGAACACAGTTTCTAGGTTGGAAGCCTCTACCTTAGGGAGGATTTTTTGTTTGTGTGTGTGTAGGGAGGTTTTTAAAAAATTCATTGTTTTTTTTTTAATTGAAGTATAGTTTTACAGTACCGTTAATTTCAGATGTATAGCATACCCACCCATTGCCTTTAATTCTGATGATTTTGCCTTATAGGTTATTACAAGATATTGACTATAATGCCCTATGCTATACAGTAAATCCTTGTTACTTCTCTGTCGTCTGACTGGTTAATCCCATACTGTAGTTTGTCCCTCTCCTGTCCTCTTCCCTGCTTTGGTAACCATAAATTTGTCGTCTGTGTCTGTGAGTCTATTTCTGTTCTCTGTCTACAGTCATTTGTACTATTGTTTAGGCTTCACATATAAGTGATATCATAGAGTGTGTGTGTTTGAGAGAGAGAGAGAGAGAGAGAATCGCTCAGTCGTGTTTGACTCTGCAATCCCATAGAGTGTAGCTCACCAGGCTCCTCCGTCCATGGGGCTCTCCAGGCAGGAATACTGGAGTGGGCAGCCATTCGCTCCTCCAGGGGATCATAGAGTACAGGGAAGTTTTTAAGCCACTGGCTTCCAGTGGAGCGGGAAGAGGGAAGGGGGCCGGGAGTGAAGTTACAGTCTGGCTGAGGCTGTGACACGGGTCCTCACAGGAGGAAGGGGAAGGCTGGGTCAGGCACTCACAATTACAGACCAAGGCCCGGGCTCCCACCTTCTGATGCTGGGTCCGTTTGGTGTCTCCCAGGTGCCATCAATGAGAAGGCCACCCACCCCGGCTACTATGAGGACCTCGTGGAGAAGTCCATGGGGAAGTACAACCTCGCCACGGAGGAGATTGAGAGGGACCTGCACCGCTCGCTTCCAGAACACCCCGCTTTCCAGAACGAAATGGGCATCGCGGCTCTGAGGAGAGTCTTGACTGCTTATGCTTTTCGAAATCCTAACATAGGGTATTGCCAGGTGAATGTCACAGATGGGTAAGACTTAAAAAAAAAAAAATGTTTTCTGCCAGCTGGTAAGTAACAAGAAAGGCTTTATGGGGGACTTCCCTGGTGGTCCAGTGGCTAAGATTCCATGCTCCCAGGGGGCCCGGGTTCGATCCCTGGTCAGGGAACTAGATCCTGTATGCTGTCGCTAAGACCCGGTGCAGCCAAATGAATAAATAAATATTTCCTTAAAAAGAAGAAACGCTTTATGGTTAAGAGAGCAATTGCTGCACCAGGGTCTCTTGACCTTGGTATTGTTGGCATTGTGGACTGAATAATTCTTTGTGTGGGGCTGTCCTGTGCTTTGGGGAATGTTTAGTTAACATTCCTGCTTAATAACATGTTTAATAGCATCTTCTCACGAAATGCCAGTGCTCCCCACTTGTGACAACTAAATGTTTTTAGACCTTGTCAGATGTCCTCTGGGAAGCACGGTCTCCCAGAGCAGAGAAATACCGCCCTGAGCAGAGGAGCCAAGGGATGAGAGTGCCCTTTCTGGATCTACCACCGTCTGGTGGCCTGGCTGGTCACTAACTGGTCATGAGCATATCTGGGCACCAAGCCTTTAATTCTGCATTCTGGGTTCCCCAGTGCTCCTACCCTTTGCAACTCCTAAGCAATTAATATCCTTGAGAATGTAGCTGTTATATGCTATGGCTATATTTTAAGGCCCACTAAAATAAATATGTAATTCACTATTTAAAAATGTTGCCCATATACCAACCACAGTGATTGCTTGTATATGTTAGTATGGATAGCACAATTTGGAAAGCTCTAAGATAGTGTCTTAGATTGATTTAGATTGAAAGGCCACATATGTACCCAGAGAGACCTTCCTTGACCATCTAGTTGAAACCTGAAGCAGGTTTAATTCCTCAAAACCTGTATACACACACGCATACACACATCCACGCAGATCACAGGTGTCCCTGTACATTTTATCTTTTTGATATCAGTTAATTTAAAATATACCTCCAAATTGATTAATCAACCTTTACATCTTTTTTATCTCTCTGACCCCTGGATTTATGCCCTGTGAGATTTGTCACCACTCTGCCCCCTCCTTTTCCCCAGTACTTAGTCCAGAGCCTATTACCAAGTAGAGCCTCAAAAGAAACTTACCTTGAATGACTAAGAAACCAGCCATGACCATGATCGTGTAGCAGGCAGGTTAATTCTCAAGTGGAATTTTAATGATTTCACTTGGGCACCTGTTGAGTCAGGCTTACAAGGAAGAGCCTATTAGACCAAAATTCCTTTTTCAACATTTATATTGTAGGAATCTGATGAACACTGACTTAACCGGTTTCTCAAGGATCAAAAGAAGTACAGGCGGGAGCTGGCTTCTAATATAATAGAGTTCATATTTATCTTTTGATCTTCCTCTTTTTAATTAAGAGGACTGTTAAAGTAGTTGAGCCTGGAGTGCTTATGAGCTAGCTGATAATATCTTTTAATAAAGTAGATTACTTTAGAATTAAACCTCTGTTACTTATCACTACCATCCTTATCCAGTCGGAAATAATGGGCGAGGACTTCAACTTTGAAAGGTTTCATTGTTCCCTGAAGAGTGCCTCAAGCCACGTGTAGTTGGTGATAGAAACAATTACGGAAGATTAAAAGGGAAATATTCACCTCACCGAATTAAGGATTACAAACACCGAGACTAATAGGTTAAAAGCTTTGTCAAATAGGCTTTGGACATAGTTTTTCGAATGAGGATTTGTGGTCATGGGGGGCCCAGTCCTTGGTGCATATTGGTGTTCATGGAGCCCTTAACAGTTAACAGGCAAAAAAAAAACAACAACAACAAAAAACCAAAACCCACAAAACAACAACAAACAAAAGCAAAACACTTAGTAGGCTGAAGTTCTAAGGGTTTTTACATTTTTTTAAAACTTGTAAACAAAACAAAACTCAGAAGAATGTGTGTATGTAAAGCCTTTAATATTTATTATCTGTTCTTTTGGGGAAAAAGTGTGCTGGCTCCTTTGGGACTAACTCAGTTGTTATTCAGGTTAACAAAGTTGCTCATATGTTAAAATGTGTCTGATGTATTTAAAATGTATCTGATGACATCTTCTTTCATCCCTTTAGGCCATGAACATTGTCACATCCGTGCTGCTGCTTTATGCCAAAGAGGAGGAAGCTTTCTGGCTGCTGGTGGCTTTGTGTGAACGCATGCTCCCTGATTATTACAACACCAGGGTGGTTGGTACGTGAGGCTGCAATTAATTTATAACCCTTATCTCATCAGGAAAATGTTTCCAGAACCAGGAAACCAGCTGTAACCCTATTTCCAGTCGCCATTAGCCAAAAGAGTGTCAGACAACTCATTTCCCAAAATGGGAATGAGAGGACTTGAATCAATATAGATTATACACAAAGGAGCACCATGGAGCTTCTCCCCCTGGAAAGAATATACGTCTCACTGCTTTAGAAAATAACTCAGTGTGGGTGTCTGTGGCATGTGAGAGCTACACCAGGCACACAGATCATCAGTCCCAAAAGGTTTAATAGTGCCTTCATGAAGAGCTTGGAATCTATGGAAAGCAGAAGGATTCAAAAAAGGAGTGGGCAGAATAGCATATAAAAATATATTCAGAGCTCAGTTTCTAAGGTATTTTTCAGAACTGGTTTCACTGCAAAGCAAGCAGTGATGGTGAGCATTTAAATAAATTATTGGTGTCTCTCCATATAATCCCCTCCAGTGTTAGACATTCATTTTAGCAGAACAAGCTTTTCATTGCTAGTATAGCAAAAGGTGTACTTCATGCTCTCCTCTGTTCTGTCTTCATTTCTAAACTTTTGCACAGTAGATTCATTGGAAATACTCTCCGGAAACCTCAGGAAGTTGATCATGAATGTGTACAGCTGGAATGCTTATAATTTGGGGGGAGGGCGGGGGAAACAATTATTTAAAGAAACAATTCCTGTATGGGGACTAAGCATCCAGAAGAGTGATTTTTTTTTTTTTTTAAGAGTTTGCCAAGAAATGAACCTACTTAGATGTATATTTCATGCCTAGCCAAACATATGTTGCCAGGAAAATAATTGTGTGTCTGGAAGATCTTGTAAGTTGACCTTTTCCACAGCTCTTAGAGGTGTGATGATATTGCTCTTTCATGATAAAGAAGAAGGGAGGAAGGCCCCAGAAAGAGAAGCTGCAGTCAGAACTCATCTGGTGACTTGGCTGTGCTGATACCTTCGTCTAGTAACGTAGTGATTAGAGTTCTGGCTCAGTAGCGGTTGTCAACTGGATTATTTTCGTCAAGCCACTGGGTTGGGTTCATTTGTGAGAAGGTGCTGTTGGTTAACCATGACCTTTTGCGTCCACCCCCGCTGCAGGTGCCCTGGTGGACCAGGGTGTCTTCGAGGAGCTGGCCCGGGACTATGTCCCGCAGCTCTACGACTGCATGCAGGACCTGGGCGTGATCTCCACCATCTCCCTGTCCTGGTTCCTCACCCTGTTTCTTAGCGTGATGCCCTTTGAAAGCGCAGTGGTGGTCGTCGACTGTTTCTTCTATGAAGGAATCAAAGTGATATTCCAGTTGGCCCTAGCTGTGCTCGATGCAAATGTAGACAAGCTTTTGAACTGCAAGGACGATGGGGAGGCTATGACCGTTTTGGGAAGGTATTTCTCACCTTGAAAACTACCTTTAGGTTTTCTTCTCTATACTTTTCCATCTGTCTTTCTCCTTGGTTCTGTGAGTCTTATTTGCCCTGATGGTTATTATAGGGCCCACTTCTCTGTGTGGTTGAAGATTGTTTTTTTTTTTTTTCCTTGACTTTAGAAGTGAAGACAGTTAACTATACTTCAGTTTAAAAAAATAATAAAATTTTTTTAAAATGTGAAGGGATTTTCATTCACTCTTAAGGAAATTCTAGCCTTCTGATATGCAGAGTTTGCAGAAAATAGGTGGACAGCTATAAAGGGGGAATTCCAGATTCGGCTCCCAGTGACTCGGGATTCCATTCTTCTTCAGGTATTTGGACAGCGTGACCAATAAAGACAGCACGCTGCCCCCCATCCCTCACCTCCACTCGCTGCTCAGTGATGACGTGGAGCCCTATCCTGAGGTTGACATTTTCAGACTCATCAGAACTTCCTATGAGGTAGGTCTGCCTGGGGTCACAACACTGCGTGCTCAGAGGGCCTCCGCTGGGTGTGCGCCACATGCTTCCATCGCTAACCCAGGGTGTCCCCTGCTTCCCTCCTGGTTCTGAGAACTGGTTGTCGAAGCAGGCAGCTCTCTACCAGCTGACAGCTTTGAGCTTCAGAGAGGGCCACTGAATGAGTGGGCCAGACACCACAGAGCGATTGCATGACCTGCTCAGGCCTCCGATTCTTGGCTTTGCCCACCTTGTAGGCTGATCAAGTAGTGGCTCGTTTTCAGCTCTGGGTGGGTTGAGGAGGGGCTGCTGAAAGCAGGCATGGGGAGGTTGACCTTCCCTATGCTCATGCCAAGTCCTTGGGTCTCCTGGGGAGTAGACAAGCCAATCCTCTTATGGGGGGAGCACATAGAATACTCTCTCCTCCCAGAGAAGAGCCAGACTTCTAGGATTCCTCGCAAATTGCTCGGCCCGGGGTGGGGAAGGTATGTTCTGGTCCACAGTGACCCCAGTTCTGGTCCTGAATTCCACAAAAGAGCTAGTGGTGCTGTGTACCTCATAGCACTTGTGGTTTTTGGCATTCCGAGGACTCAGGACCCATAATACCTGTGGTTTGTTCGTTTCCTGATCACTAAGGAAGAGCATGAGTATTTTGCTGGGCACACCAGGTCCTCTCGAGATGTTTTGGGATCGTGTGACTGGTGATTGTCAGCATTCCAGCTAGCAGCAGCCTGGATACTAGAGAGATGGTGACCTCCGGCTGAGGTCAGAAAATCTCTCTTAAAGAGAATTAAAAGAAAATAGGTGTTTTTCAAAAAAATTGGTGTGGATCCAGACACGTTTTCAGGAATGTGTGCCCTTAACTCAAAATACAAGAAAGGCTGATAATTTATTATTTCAGAAAATTTTTGTTAGCACTCCATACATATTAAAAACAAAACATTTGGGGTGTGTTTTAGCATCATAAAAATAATGCATGTTTATTGTAAAATAATGTAGAGACTGAACACATGTGAAAGAAAAACTGTATCCTGTGAGCATCTCACCATATCTCCCTCCAGTATGTTTCTATATTTGAAATTTATACTTAGTACAAGTATCTGCTTATAAGTGCTTTGTAACTTCCCATTTTTGACTTAAAATACATGGCAAACATTCTCTGATATTTAATATATTGTTTGTTGGCAAGTTTTCATAGAGTCTTAATATTCTGCTTTAATGAGACGCCAAACCTTATTTAGCTGGTCCCTTTCGTTGGACATTTACTTTGGTTGCTTCCAAATTTTCAGTACCATAATGGCAAATTTGTATGGTATTATTATGTATATGTAATATGTATGATACTATGTATTATATAAAAGTTTCTACACAAATAATACATCTCTGACTTTTTTCTTAGAGTCCATTCTTAGGAATAGATTTCCAGTAATAGATCAAAAAGTATTAATTATTTCCAAGCTCCTGGCACACTCTGTCCTGCTTCTATGTAGATTTTCCTGGTTTAAATTTTCACTAGTAGAGATTTAAGGATGACTGTTTGACTTCACTCTCTCCAAAACTGGTTATTATCATAATGCATTTTTTAAAAAATTATTGCCCCAGGACTTTTAATAGTCCTCCATCAGAAATGTTGAATGATTATTTTCCCAGAAAAAGAGCCCATGTGACTGAAAGCAATAGTTATTATTATAGCTGTGGGTTGTTTTTCTAAAGGCATCCCCCGAAACCTTTATTGTGAAGAGAATTCTAGACCCAAGTAATAAAGCTTGGTATATAGAAACTCAGCTTTGTTCTTCACAATAGATAAGCTAAGGTCTCACTGAGGTCAGCACGTGGCCCGTTTTTAATGGGAAAGAGTGGCGAATGGAAGCAACACCAGAGCTGGTGTCCATCTCCTTCCTGTCTGTCTGGTCCCTAATGGCGCCCCTCAGGCTGCCAAGAGTCCTATCGCAGGACACAGCCATAGTTTCCTTCCTCTGCCTGGGAAGACACCCTTGTTTATTTTTACCAATGTCTACATCACCTGCTCTTTCAATGCAGTGATTTGCTTTTTGTCTTCTCTTTGCTTAGTGGCACCGCCGTACTAATAAGCCTTCAGTGCCTTCCCAATGCCTCATCTGTGTGCATTTGCCAAGTCGCTTCAGTCATGTCGGGGTCTGCTAGACCCCATGGACTGTAGCCCACCAGCCTCCTCTGTCCTTGAGATGCTACAAGCAAGAATACTGGAGTGGGTTGCCATGCCCTCCTCCAGGGGACCTTCCCAATCTAGGGATTGAACCTGCATCTCTTAGGTCTCTTGCTTTGGCAGGAGGGTAATTTACCACTGGTGCCACCTGGGAAATCCCCATTGCCTTAATAGGTCATCCTAAAGACAACACCACAAAGTCTTGCCTTTCCTTTTTTTTTTTTTTGCTGCCTCCTATTAGATTTGTGGCCCTCAATTCTGCCTGTGCATTCAAATTCCTTAAAAAACATTTTTTTTAAGCCAAGCTTTTAAAAATATAAATTCCTAGGCTCCATTCTAGACCAGTTCCCTTTGTATCTTGGTATGACACCTATGAAGAAATACTTTTCAGAAGTTCCCAGGTGATTCTGGAGCCCAGTGGGGGCTGAGAGTCACTGCCCTAGATGCAGAATGGGGCCACTAGACGCCTAGGCGGATTTTAACCTGGTTATACAACAGACACCAGTGTTCTGAAGCCGATGACTCCTTGCTTTCCGTGCTTCAGGATAGTTAGCCAGGAAAATAGATACGTAGGAAGAATACCGAAAGCACATTCAGCCTTGAGATCCCAGGATGCTGCAGGTCCATCACCTTTCTGCTGATGAGTAGATATGATCATTTTCTTCATAAATGCCTCATGGGGAAATCTCACACATTGTGAAGTTCTCCCAAGTCCCTCCTGGTAGGAGGGGCAGTTTGAGAGACAATTTTCTTCTGTTTGGGCCCTGTGTGCTGTTTTGCTAGATACACAGACATGGTAGACAAAGTCCCAGCCTTCAGGTTTAATCCATAGACTGAGATGAGCCTCCTGGAAGACACAGAGCACATTAATAGAAGAATTACATCAGGCACATGACCACCACAGAGTTTCTTCATGTTCAAGTTGACCCACCCGGAGCATTTGAGAAATGTTATGCAAGGGGATGACAGAGGATGAGATGGTTGGATGGCATCACCGACTTGATGGACTTAAGTTTGAGCAAGCTCCAGGAGTTGGTGATGGACAGGGAAGACTGGCATGCTGCAGTCCATGGGGTTGCCAAGAGTTGGACACGACTGAGGGACTGAACTGAACTGAAGTGGGCAAAGGAGGTGGCTGATAAAACAAAAGGAGGAGTTTGTGCACAAGGACAGACATTTTGAAAGTTCAGATTAATGTGTTGGACTTATTAATTTTGGTGATAATAGCTGTCACTCATGGAGAACCCACCTCGTGTGGGACAGGTGCGAGGTGCTTCATCAGTAGCCCCACCAGGTCCATGTTCACACATTTTAAGGCTAAAATGTAAGTTGAGAGAGGTTGAGTCAGTTCTCCCAAGGCACACAGAAAGTGGCAGAGTCACAAGGCAGACGAGAGCTCCCCAGCATTAAAGCCAGAGCCAAGGGGGTGTGTCTGGATAGAATGTGGATGGACTTGTAGGTGTACATATGGACATGAGGTCAGTGGGTCCAGTAGAGTCTGGTTAGTGGGAAGTCTTGAAACCACTAATTGATTTGCAAGGCACCCAACAGCCACTGCAAAGAGAGAGGATCTACTTAGCCGTTGTTTGATTGCTCTTTTCAGAATTCTAGTCTGTCAGAGCCCCTCCAAAAAGGCGAAGGGGCAGGGGAGAGGAGATCACGGCCCAGTCCTCCGCATAACCCATTTTCCTTTAGAAATCCTCCGGAAATAGCTAGGCAGGAACCTGGGAGTTTATGGTTTCCTTTTAGGTTGGGTCTGTTTGCTCTCAATGGAAGGGCCATTATATGTATTCTGTTGTGTCTGATTATGGCCAGTCCCTGGACCTGCCTGGCAAACTGCTGGGTCCATTTCTACTTGAGGAACAGAGGTTAATTAAGTATAAAATGTAGAGGGCTCTTTGAAGGTCAGGCTTGGGGGAACTAACTCTTTGGGATTTTCTAAGCACAGATACTGGTACGGGTTGCCCTTTCCTTCTCCAGGGGATCTTCCTCACCCAAGGATAGAACCTGTGCCTCCTGCACCGGCAGGTGGATTTTTTTTTTTTTTTTCATATATTTTTATTAGTTGGAGGCTAATTACTTTACAGTATTGTAGTGGTTTTTGCCATACATTGACATGAATCAGCCATGGATTTACATGTGTTCCCCATCCTGAGCCCCCCTCCCACCTCCCACCCCATCCCTTCCCTCTGGGTCTTCCCAGTGCACCAGCCCTGAGCACTTGTCTCATTCATCCAACCTGGACTGGCGATCTGTTTCACCCTTGATAGTATACTTGCTACAATACTATTCTCTCAGATCATCCCACCCTCGCCTTCTCCCACAGAGTCTAAAAGTCTGTTCTGTACATCTGTGTCTCTTTTTCTGTCTTGCATATAGGGTTATCATTACCATCTTTTTAAATTCCATATATATGTGTTAGTATACTGTATTGGTGTTTATCTTTCTGGCTTGCTTCACTCTGTATAATGGGCTCCAGTTTCATCCATCTCATTAGAACTGATTCAAATGAATTCTTTTTAGTGGCTGAGTAATATTCCATTGTGTATATGTACCATAGCTTTCTTATCCATTTGTCTGCTGATGGGCATCTAGGTTGCTTCCATGTCCTGGCTATTATAAACAGTGCTGCGATGAACACTGGGATACATGTGTCTCTTTCAGATCTGGTTTCCTTGGTGTGTATGCCCAGGAGTGGGATTGCTGGGTCATATGGCAGTTCTATTTCCAGTTTTTTAAGGAATCTCCACACTGTTCTCCATAGCGGCTGTACTAGTTTGCATTCCCACCAACAGTGTAAGAGGGTTCCCTTTTCTCCACACCCTCTCCAGCATCTATTGCTTGTAGACTTTTGGATAGCAGCCATCCTGACTGGCGTGTAATGGTACCTCATTGTGGTTTTGATTTGCATTTCTCTGATAATGAGTGATGTTGAGCATCTTTTCATGTGTTTGTTAGCCATCTGTATGTCTTCTTTGGAGAAATGTCTGTTTAGTTCTTTGGCCCATTTTTTGATTGGGTCATTTATTTTTCTGGAATTGAGCTGCAGGAGCTGCTTGTATATTTTTGAGATTAATCCTTCGTCTGTTTCTTCATTTGCTATTATTTTCTCCCAATCTGAAGGCTGTCTTTTTACCTTGTTATAGTTTCCTTTGTTGTGCAAAAGCTTTTAAGTTTCATTAGGTCCCATTTGTTTATTTTTGCTTTTATTTCCAATGTTCTGGGAGGTGAGTCATAGAGGATCTTGCTGTCATTTATGTTGGAGAGTGTTTTGCCTATGTTCTCCTCTAGGAGTTTTGTAGTTTCTGGTCTTACATTTAGATCTTTAATCCATTTTGAGTTTATTTTTGTGTATGGTGTTAGAAAGTGTTCTAGTTTCATTCTTTTACAAGTGGTTGACCAGTTTTCCCAGCACCACTTGTTAAAGAGGTTGTCTTTTTTCCGTTGTATATCCTTGCCTCCTTTGTCGAAGATAAGGTGTCCATAGGTTCGTGGATTTATCTCTGGGCTTTCTATTCTGTTCCATTGATCTATATTTCTGTCTTTGTGCCAGTACCATACTGTCTTGATGACTGTGGCTTTGTAGTAGAGTCTGAAGTCAGGCAGGTTGATTCCTCCAGTTCCATTCTTCTTTCTCAAGATTGCTTTGGCTGTTTGAGGTTTTTTGTATTTCCATACAAATTGTGAAATTATTTGTTCTAGTTCTGTGAAAAATACCATTGGTAGCTTGATAGGGATTGCGTTGAATCTATAGATTGCTTTGGGTAGTATATCCTTTTTCACAATATTGATTCTTCCAATCCATGAACACGGTATATTTCTCCATCTATTTGTGTCCTCTTTGATTTCTTTCATCAGTGTTTTATAGTTTTCTATGTATAGGTCTTTTGTTTCTTTAGGTAGGTATACTCCTAAGTATTTTATTCTTTTTGTTGCAATGGTGAATGGTACTGTTTCCTTAATTTCTCTTTCTGTTCTCTCATTGTTAGTGTGTAGGAATGCAAGGGATTTCTGTGTGTTAATTTTATATCCTGCAACTTTACTATATTCGTTGATTAGCTCTAGTAATTTTCTGGTAGAGTCTTTAGGGTTTTCTATGTAGAGGATCATGTCATCTGCAAACAGTGAGAGTTTTATTTCTTCTTTTCCTATCTGGATTCCTTTTATTTCTTTTTCTGCTCTGATTGCTGTGGCCAACACTTCCAAAACTATGTTGAATAGTAGTGGTGAGAGTGGGCACCCTTGTCTTGTTCCTGACTTTAGGGGAAATGCTTTCAATTTTTCACCATTGGGGATAATGTTTGCTGTGTGTTTGTCATATATAGTTTTTATTATGTTGAGGTATGTTCCCTCTATTGCTGCTTTCTGGAGAGTTTTTATCATGAATGGATGTTGAATTTTGTCAAAGGCTTTTTCTGCATCTATTGAGATGATCATATGGTTTTTATCTTTCAATTTGTTAATATGTTATATTGCATTGATTGATTTGTGGATATTAAAGAATCCTTGCATTCCTGGGATAAAGCCCACTTGGTCATGATGTATGATCTTTTTAATATGTTGTTGGATTCTGTTTGCTAGAATTTTGTTTAGGATTTTTGCATCTATGTTCATCAGTGATATTGGCCTGTAGTTTTCTTTTTTTGGCATCTTTGTCTGGTTTTGGTATTAGGGTGATGGTGGCCTCACAGAATGAGTTTGGAAGTTTACCTTCTTCTGCAATTTTCTGGAAGAGTTTGAGTAGGATAGGTGTTAGCTCTTCTCTAAATTTTTGGTAGAATTCAGCTGTGAAGCCATCTGGTCCTGGGCTTTTGTTTGCTGGACGATTTCTGATTGCAGTTTCGATTTCCGTGCTTGTTATGGGTCTGTTAAGATCTTGTATTTCTTCCTGGTTCAGTTTTGGAAAGTTATACTTTTCTAAGAATTTGTCCATTTTTTCCAAGTTGTCCATTTTATTGGCATAGAGCTGCTGGTAGTAGTCTCTTATGATCCTTTGTATTTCAGTGTTGTCTGTTGTGATCTCTCCATTTTCATTTCTAATTTTGTTAATTTGGTTCTTCTCCCTTTGTTTCTTGATCAGTCTGACTAATGGTTTGTCAATTTTATTTATCTTTTCAAAAAACCAGCTTTTAGGTTTGTTGATTTTTGCTATGGTCTCTTTAGTTTCTTTTGCATTTATTTCTGCCCTAATTTTTAGGATTTCTTTCCTTCTACTAACCCTGGGATTCTTCATTTCTTCCTTCTCTAGTTGCTTTAGGTGTAGAGTTAGGTTATTTATTTGACTTTTTTCTTGTTTCTTGAGGTAAGCCTGTATTGCTATGAACCTTCCCCTTAGCACTGCTTTTACAGTGTCCCATAAGTTTTGGGTTGTTGTGTTTTCATTTTCATTCGTTTCTATGCATATTTTGATTTCTTTTTTGATTTCTTCTATGATTTGTTGGTTATTCAGAAGCGTCTTATTTAGCCTCCCTATTTGAATTTTTAATGGTTTTTTTTCCTGTAATTGAGATCTAATCCTACTGCATTCTGGTCAGAAAAGATGACTGAAATTATTTCAATTTTTTTGAATTTACCAAGGGTAGATTTATGGCCCAGGATGTGATCTGTTCTGGAGAAGGTTCCGTGTGCACTTGAGAAAAAGGTGACATTCATTGTTTTGGAGTGAAATGTCCTATGGATATCAGTTAGGTCTGGTTGGTCCATTGTGTCATTTGAAGTTTGTGTTTCCTTGTTAATTTTCTGTTTAGTTGATCTATCCATAGGTGTGAGTGGGATATTAAAGTCACCCACTATTATTGTGTTATTCTTAATTTCCCCTTCATACTTATTAGCAATTGCCTTACATATTGCAGTGCTCCTATATTGGGTGCATATATATTTATAATTGTTATATCTTCTTGGATTGAACCTTTGATCATTATGTAGTGTCCTTCTTTGTCTCTTTTCACAGCCTTTATTTTAAAGTCTATTTTATCTGATAGGAGTATTGCGACTCCTGCTTTCTTTTGGTCTCCGTTTGCATGAAGTATTTTTTTCTAGCCCTTCACTTTTAGTCTGTATGTGTCCCTTGTTTTGAGGTGGGTCTCTTGTAGACAGCATATATAGGGGTCTTGTTTTTGTATCCATTCAGCCAGTCTTTGTCTTTTGATTGGGGCATTCAACCCATTTACATTTAAGGTAATTATTGATAAGAATGGTCCCATTGCCATTTGCTTTGTTGTTTTGGGTTTGCCTTCATACAACCTTTCTGTGTTTCCTGTCTAGAGAAAATCCTTTAGCATTTGTTGAAGAGCTGGTTTGGTGGTGCTGAATTCTCAGCTTTTGCTTGCCTGTAAAGCTTTTGATTTCTCCATATCTGAATGAGATCCTTGCTGGGTACAGTAATCTGGGTTGTAAGTTATTCTCTTTCATTACTTTAAGTATGTCCTGCTATTCCCTTCTGGTCTGAAGAGTTTGTATTGAAAGAACAGCTGTTATCCTTATGGGAATCCCCTTGTGTGTTATATGTTATTTCTCCCTTGCTGCTTTTAATATTTGTTCTTTGTGTTTGATCTTTGTTAATTTGATTAATATGTGTCTTGGGGTGTTTTGCCTTGGGTTTATCCTGTTTGGGACTCTCTGGGTTTCTTGGACTTGTGTGACTATTTCCTCCCCCACTTTAGGGAAGTTTTCAGCTATTATCTCCTCGAGTATTTTCTCATGGCCTTCCTTTTTGTCTTCTTCTGGGACTCCTATGATTCGAATGTTGGGGTGTTTCACATTGTCGTGGAGGTCCCTGAGGTTGTCCTCATTTCTTTTGATTCTTTTTTCTTTTTTACTGTCTGCTTCATTTATTTCCACCATTTTATCTTCTACCTTACTTATCCTATCTTCTGCCTCATTTATTCTACTGTTGGTTCCCTCCAGGGTGTTTTTGATCTCATTTATTGCATTATTCATTTTTAATTGACTCTTTTTTATTTCTTCTAGGTCCTTGTTAAACATTTCTTGCATCTTCTTAATCCTTGTCTCCAGGCTATTTTTCTGTAACTCCATTTTGTTTTCAAGATTTTGGATCATTTTTATTATCATTATTTTAAATTCTTTTTCAGGTAGATTCCCTATCTCCTCCTCTTTTGTTTGGCTTGGTGGGCATTTTTCATGTTCCTTTACCTGCTGGGTATTTCTCTGCCTTTTCATCTTATTTAGATTGCTGTGTTTGGGGTGGCCTTTCTGTATTCTGGAAGTCTGTGGATGTTTCTCCCAGTGGGTGGGGTTGGACGATTGGCTTGTCAAGGTTTCCTGGTTAGAGACGCTTATGTCGCGTGTTCTGGTGGGTGGAGCTGGATTTCTTCTCTCTGGAGTGCACTGGAGTGTCCAGTAGTGAGTTTTGAGATGGGTCTATGGGTTTGATGTGACTTTGGGCCGCCTGTATATTGACACACAGGGCTATGTTCCTGCGTTGCCGGAGAATTTGTGTGGTATGACTTGCTCTGGCTCTGGAATTTATTGGCTCTTGGGTGGTGGTTGGTTTCAGAGTAGGTATGGAGGCTTTTGGGTGATCTCTTGTTGATTAATGTTCCCTGTAGTCAGGTGATCTCTGGTGTTCTCAGGTTTGGGGCTTAAGCCTCTTGCCTGTGAATTTCAGTCTTATTCTTCCAGTAGCCTCAAGACTTCTCCCTCCATACAGCACTGATAATAAAACTTCTAGGTTAATGGTGAAAGGATTATCCACAGTGAGGGACACCCAGAGAGGTTCACAGAGTTACATGAAGAAGAGGAGAGGGAGGAAGGAGATAGAGGTGAGCAGGAGGAGAAAAGGGGGGATTCAAGAGGAGAGAGACAGATCTAGGCAGTACTCTGTTCCCTAAGTGTTCTCCACAGCCCAGAACACCCACAGAGATTCACAGAATTGGATTGAGAAGAGAAGGGGTAGGGAGGAAATAGAGGTATCTGGGGGAGAAAAAGGAGAGTCAAAAGGGGGAGAGAGTAATCAAACCAGTAATCACACTCCTGAGTGAAAATGGGTACTGAAGGTTGTATTCTTAAATGTCTGAAATTGATATCAAATACTGAAAAACAAAGATTAAAAATCTATAGTAGAGGTTAGACTCTTAAAAATACAGTATTAAAAAAACAAAAACACAAAAAATTTAAGAAATATATATGACGTTTGCTTTAAAAATAGGGTCTTTTTTTTTTGCAAGGTTATAGTGGGTTATAAAAATGAAAATTAAGGAGTAATAGAGGACTTTAAAAAAATAAATTTTTTTAATTAAAAAATAATAATAATAGTAAAAACATATCTAGGAATTTCTCTGGAGCTGTTGCGGGCAGTGTGGGTTCAGTTCAGTTTCAGATAGCTCCTTGTTCCAGCTTACACTTCTTAGTATCTATAGGCCCCTTCCCGTGTAGTCGGTGTTACCTACAGGGATTTTAATCTGTTGCACCGGTCACTTCTGAAGCGGTTCCCTTTGTTTATTTGGCTTCTGTTCGCTGGTCTCTTCAGTGTCTAATTTCCGCCCTGACACAGGCGGGCGGAGGTGGTCTCTTGTTTAGTTCGCTTGTTCAGTCCTGCTGCAGGGAGGGAGGGGCGCTGCAGACACGTGTCACTGGCGTGTGTGGGGAGCACTCGCAGTGTTCCGGCCACACTGGGTTTGCCCCGCTCACGGCGTGTGCTTTCCCATCTACACTGCTCAGGCTCCAGGCTGCTCTATATGGAGCGGGCCCTGCATTGCGTGCACTTCCTAGGCCTAAGCTGCTCAGGTTCAGGTTCTCGGTACTCCAAAAAAGCGCAGACTCCGTTGGCCCTGCATTTTGTGCCTTCCCCTCCCGAGCAGCTCAGGCAGCCAGGAGCTTGACGGGCGCACTCTCCCCGGGTGCGGCGCGCCTTCTCCCCTCGGCGGTCCCAGCTTCAGTCTCCGCGTGAGTGCCAGTCAGGCGCGCCTTGTGTTTGTTCTGGGGAGCTGGTCTCTAGCCGCGACCCTCCCAGCGGATGTCAGCCATCCAGAATCTCAGGAAGTCTTTGGTTAGAAACGAGAAGCCTGTTTGCAGCTTGGTAGAGATGCCGTCTCTGTGGCCGAGTTTGCCGCTTTCCCACTCTGGCTGGCGCCCGCCTCCCCTCTGCCTCCAACAGGGGATGGGCTGGTCCGCAGCTGGCTAGCTCTTCTCTGGAATTGCTCAGTCCTTTGTTCTGGGAACGGGCCGGCTGTGCCTTAGGTTAGGGCTTTTCACAGGTTAACTCTCTCTCTTGCTATCCCACAGTTTAAGTTGTTATCTGTGGAAAATTCTGAAGGAGATGGGAATACCAGACCACCTGACCTGCCTCTTGAGAAACCTGTATGCAGGTCAGGAAGCAACAGTTAGAACAGGACATGGAACAAAAGACTGGTTCCAAATAGGAAAAGGAGTATGTCAAGGCTGTATATTGTCACCCTGTTTATTTAACTTATATGCAGAGTACATCATGAGAAACGCTGGGCTGGAAGAAGCACAAGCTGGAATTAAGGTTGCTGGGGGAAATATCAATAACCTCAGATATGCAGATAACACCACCCTTATGGCAGAAAATGAAGAGGAACTAAAAAACCTCTTGATGAAAGTGAAAGAAGAGTGGAAAAGTTGGCTTAAAGCTCAACATTCAGAAAACTAAGATCATGGCATCTGGTCCCATCACTTCATGGCAAATAGATGGGGAGACAATGGAAACAGTGTCAGACTTTATTTTTTTTGGACTCCAAAATCACTGCAGATAGTGACTGCAGCCATGAAGTTAAAAGACACTTACTCCTTGGAAGGAAAGTTATGACCAACCTAGATAGCATATTAAAAAGCAGAGACATTACTTTGCCAGCAAAGGTCTGTCTGGTCAAGGCTATGGTTTTTCCAGTGGTCATGTATGGATGTGAGAGTTGGACTGTGAAGAAAGCTGAGCACCAAAAAATTGATGCTTTTGAACTGTGGTGTTGGAGAAGACTCTTGAGAGTCCCTTGGACTGCAAGGAGATCCAACCAGTCCATCCCGAAGGAGATCAGTCCTGGGTGTTCATTGGAAGGATTGATGCTGAAGCTGAAACTCCAATACTTTGGCCACCTCATGTGAAGAGTTGACTCATTGGAAAAGACCCTGATGCTGGGAAAGATTGAGGGCAGGAAGAGAAGGGGACGACAGAGGATGAGATGGCTGGATGGCATTACCGACTTGATGGGCATGAGTTTGAGTAAACTCCAGGAATTTGTGATGGACAGGGAGGCCTGGCGTGCTGTAATGGGGTCACAAAGTGTCAGACATGACTGAGCGACTGAACTGAACTGAACTGAAGTTGTTATCTCATGTGTTAGCTCCCTCAGGTTGCCCTCAGGGCATTCAGGCTGGGTTCTTACCCTAACCAATGCCTCCCGCTCTTCTTCTCCATTCAGCCCTCACTTGCTGGTGGCGGATGTGAGCGTCTGGGGTACTTTTCTGCTGGGAGTTGCTTTTAGGCATGTAATCTGTGGGTTTTATTTATTTTTCCTCCAGGTTAGGTTGCCCTCCAAGATTCAAAAACTTCCCCCAAACCCGCCCATGAGAGGGTTTCCTGGTATTTGGAAATTTCCTCTATTAAGACTCCCTTCCCCGGACGGATCTCTGTCCCTAACTGTTTTGTCTCTCTTTTTATCTTTCATGTTTTGTCCCACCTCCTTTTGTAGACAATGGGCTGCTTTTCTGGGTGCCTGATGTCCTCTGTTAGTGATCAGCAGTTGTTTTGTGGAGTTTGCTCAGCATTCAAATGATCTTTCGATGAATTTGTGGGGGAGAAAATGGTCTCCCCGTCCTATTTCTCCGCCATCTTAGTTCTTCCCCCAATTAGGTGGATGTTTTTTTTTACCACTAAGCCACCTGAGAAACCTAACTTGTTCTTTAGCAATCTGCAGAGATCTCAAGCCAATGTTTACTGTGAGTTACTGTTACTAGTACTTTATATTAATGTATCATTATCTCTAAGGGCAATCTACAAGGACAATTTTGGGGTCTCCTTGTACAGAGGAAGAAACTATGATTCAGAAGACTTGACCAAATTGCCCAAAGTCACACAGATAATTAGTAAGAGAAAATGAATTTGAATGAAATTTTGTCTAGCTCCAAAATTTACATTCTCCTCCACCCAAAGACAAAGAAGAACCTACCTGGACCCCTTTTCTAGAATGCTAGAAAAGTAGGTGGTGGAGCTATAGAACCAATGACTGAACCGTAAATTGCAGTGCAGCTCTTGTGGGACTCTGGGTAGCTTCTAGAACCTCTCTGAACCTCAGTTTTGTCATCTGTTAAATAGAAGTAACAGTACTAATTCACAAGGTTATTGTAAGGATGACCAGTGGCATGGGCTGTTAATGTCTCTGCCAGTTGTAGTGCAAGAATAGCTTCCTTCTGTCTCATAGGTAATGTTTCTTGGTTGATCAAAGGCAGACAGACTGTGTCCTGGTTTGAAGTAAACCCACCCCTCCATCTTCAGCATGAGCTCTGTAGTGGATACTTTCCTTTCTTCTGTGAGGATCAAAAGAGTTACCTTTCTTGGGAGTTTTAATCCCACTCAAGGATTTAACCCAGAGTGCATGAAGTATGACATTTTTCATCACTAGTGGCAACTCCTACTAACAACTTTTGAATTCTGGCTTCTAAGTGGTAGTAATGGCCATATCTTCTTTAGAGTGGAAAGGATTCTGACTCGGCCTTGAGAAGACACTTCTCTGGAGATGGGAAAATTCATCCATAAACCCTGCATTTGTAGATCAAGACCCTCCAATCACATTAAGTGATGAAAGTTCTAAGTAACCGATCTAAGTTCTAAGATGTCGGTGTACTCTTGTTTTAACTATCGGGAAGGAACACCTGAGTCAAAACACAATTCTCTTTCAAAGCAGGAAAAACATATTGAATAGATAGAAAGCATTAGAAGGGTAGGGTTTTTCACTGTTGACTCCAGTTTGGGGAAATTATAAATTAAATGGTTCAGAGTCTACCATGTGGAAGAACCTATAGAGAGATGCCATTTCTGGTGTTGTCAGATAAGATACAGAAAAGACTGACATCGCATGGGCCATACTTAAATGATCACTCTTGTTTATCTGAGTTAAAGGTTTAACTGGACATCCTGTATCTCCTATATTTTATTCACTGAATCTGGCAACTCAAGGCCTTATTGAACACTGACTGCTCTCTGCAGCAAGTCAGGGAGACGAACCCCTGGGGAGTCTTCCAAGGGTGCAGATTCTAGAATCGGACAGCCTGATGTGTTCAAACTGGGCCATACCACCACAGCTCCGTGAGCTTGGGCAAGTTGATGACTTTTGTTAAGCTTCTGTTCCCTTATCTCTGAAATGGAGCTAGGAAGAGCACTTTTCCTGAAATTATCCCCAGGATTCAGTGTGTCCAGTAAATGCCCGTTGAGCACTTGCTGAGACTCAGTATCTGTGCACTCATAGTAAGGGGCAAGAGGCAGGCCGTGGCAGATTCAAGTAAGAAAGAACAGAGCAGGTTAAAAGGGTGGGGACATGCTGTTTCTCTTGGGTTTGTGTGTCTGTGAAGGGACCTCTAGCAGAGACTCAGATGACCTGGGGGAGCCAGCGAGTTGTGTCTGAAGGAAGCCATTTCCTGGCAGAGAATGGGCTGCCGCACAGGCCCGGGCTGGCAGTGGGGCTGCCGTAATGTCCAGGGGAGCAGCAAGAGCCCACTGTGTCTGAGGCCGTGAGAAAGGGTGTTGGCAGCTGACCAGCGAGGCGGCTGAGGGATGGGGAGTGGTGTGGGGCTTGGAATCACTGGGGAGACTGGAATTTGACTCTGAGTGAGCTGTGAAAATGCTGGAGTTGTGAGCAAGGGAGTGGTGTCAAGGCTCAGGTTTTAGAAGGACCACTTCTAAAACCACTTCCCAGGTGGCTTAGTGGTAAAAAGAAAAAAAATCTCCCTGCCAATGCAGGTGGTGTGCGTTCAACCCTGGGTTGGGAAGATTCCCCTGGAGAAGGAAATGGCAACCCATTCCAGTATCTTTGCCTGGAGAATCCCATGGACAGAGGAGCCTGGTGGGCTACAGTCTATGGGGCCACAGAAGTCAGACACGACTGAGCGACTGGACGTCTCACACACACACACACACACACACACACTTGTCATCTGCCTGGACGTGGCACACACGCACACACACACACTTGCCATCCGCGTCTACAAGGATTAAATCGTGAGCTGCTGCAGCTACTGACGACTGGATGTCACACACACACACTTGCCATCTGCCTGGACGTCACACACACACACACATACATGCACACTCTTGCCATCCACCTCTACAAGGAATAAATCATGAGCTGCTGCAGCTGCTGACTTTCAACACCTGGAAGGAGTTCAGGGCGGAGAGCAGAAATGAGGCGCTCTGTGCTCTGGGAAACTGGCAAAACAGGTCAGATATTTTCAGGAGCTCATTTTAGGAGCCCAATTCGTGCATCTTATATCTAGAAAAGCACTAAATTCCATCACGGTGATGTCTAACTCCACATGACTTTATAACCTTTATGAGACTAGCAGAAACTTTCTGCAAAAAAATATATGCTTGATTGCACGTACTCCACCTTCACTGAAATCAGATATACTGACCTTCCCCTTACCTCTTAGGAGCAGTTTCTCAGAGCTATCTGAAATGTTGTCTCCCAGGCTATAGCCCTCATTTTGTACCCAGTTAAACTTAACTCTCAACTGTCACATTGTGTGTGTGTGTGTGTGTGTGTGTGTGTGTTTTAAGCCTCTGAGAGAAACAATAGTGGTTTGGACCAGGGTGTGAACAATAGAGGTTGTAAACAGTGAGGGGAATCCCTAGTATGTAGGTGTGTAGAGGTCTAAAGACTGAGCCCTGGAGCTGCCCAGGGATTCAAGATAGAGAGGGTGTGCAGAGGAGACAGAAAAGGAGTAGCTGGTAAGGCATAAATAGAACCAGGAGAAAGGGATTAAATGGAATTTAAACAAAACAAAATTTGTGCCGAGCACTTAATCAGTTTGTAAGTTTTAGCGCTTGTGTTTGTTGGAACACAGGTTAGGCTATTATAACCATAGGCCCCAAAATAGAGTTAAGACAGAAATTCAATTTTCTCTCGCTTTGAGTATGCTTATGGAGTTCAGGACTCGTGTGGAGCTCAATGGCATCAGGGACCCAGGCTCTTTCCAATCCACTCTTTTTTTAAATTTATTTTTTAATTGAAGGATAATCACTTTACAGAATTGTGTTGGTTTCTGCCAAACATCACCATGAATCAGCCTTAGGTGTACATATGTACCCTCCCTCTTGAACCCCCTTCCCACCTCCCTCCCCATCTAATCCACTCTTGAGAAAAGTCTTATCCACACAGGAAGGAGATAGGATGGGTGTGCCTCTTTCCTTTAATGGGCACTCAAGAGCTGACTCACTGGAAAAGACCCTGATGCTGGGAAAGATTGAGGGCAGAAGGAGAAGGAGGGGACAGAGGATGAGGTGGTTGGATGGCATCATCGACTCAATGGACATGAGCAAACTCCGGGAAATAGTGAAGGACAAGGAAACCGAGAGTGCTGCAATCCTTGGGGTCACAAAGAGTACCTGAATAACAACATCACTTCTACTCACATCCTATTGGCCAGAATCAGTCACCTAGCACAACAAGCTGCAGGGGACACTGGGGAATGTAGTCTTTTGCTTAGCATCTGGGTACTTGGCTAAAATTTTGAATTCTCTACATGCAGGGAGAACAGACATATGGGTATTGATGAGCCAACTTCCAGTCTGTGTGACAAGCATAATTTCAAAAGTCAATGCTCTCTGTATATGCCAACAGTATTCTTAAACTCAAGGGGAATTTCTCAGGCCCCTGATTGTCACTTATTTTTCAGATTGCTTTATCTTTTTCTGTTGTAAAATGTTACACCATAACTTCCAAAAGCAAAACAAATCCCCCAAATCCACTTTTATTTTGAAACCATTATAGATTTATAAGAGGTAGCAAAGGAATGTAGAGGGAAGTCATATGCATTTCCTCTCTTAAGACTCCTCCTCCCCAATGCTAACATCTCAAACATTCAGGCAATGCTAGGCTTCTTGGGTTGGGAAAGGTAGCTAGTCCTGAGTGTCTACCATCGAAAGACAAATGCTATTGAACTAGAGATCAGAACAAGAAGCCACACTTCAACATTTCCTACAACCTCCCAGTTGAGTAGTTGGCCTCATACACTTCCTTTCTTCCTGTCAAGAAAGTTCTTCCTTGAATGCATTATTTCATCCACAAAGGGTCCCTATGGCCTTACTTAACCCTCTCATTTCTTATGAACTGGGCTTCCCTGGTGATTCAGATGGTAAAGAATTGCCTGCAATGCAGGAGACCCAGGTTCAACCTGTGGGTCAGGAAAATCCCCTGGAGAAGGGAATGGCTACCCACTCCAGTATTCTTGCGTGGAGAACTCCATGGACAGAGGAGCTGGCGGGCTACAGTCTGTGGGGTCACAAAGAGTCAAACACAACTGAGCAACACTTTCACTTTTTTTTTCCATATGAACTGTTGATTTGAGAAAAACTAATTTGGCTTTGAGATTTACTTCAATGCTAAGAAGATGAGAATTTTCTGTTATTTATTTAAGATTGTTAAATGGCTTCAAAATAAACGAAGGACATATAATAAATGATGGTATAGTCTAAGAGCCCTATCATTTGGCAAGAAATTTCTCCTGGTGTCAGGATTTGTCTCCATCGGTCCTGCAGACATGACACCAAGTATTCTAGCAGATTTCTCAGAAATACCAATATTGTTTTTTTCCAGAAATTTGGAACTATCCGGGCAGATTTGATTGAGCAGATGAGATTTAAACAGAGACTAAAGGTGATCCAGACGCTGGAAGATACTACAAAACGGAATGTGGTGAGTCTTTTGAGAAATGGCATGTGGCTTTCTTTTTCCATCCTTCCTTGTATCCCCACTGACTCCACTTCCTGCTTGACAGACTAAGCGAATGTGAAAGAAAACAATCAGGCAGTTTCCCATTATGATATTTTTGAGTTTGTGAAAGTCATTGTGTTATTCTTTTTATATAAGGTACGAACCATTGTGACTGAAACGTCCTTTACCATTGATGAACTAGAAGAACTCTATGCTCTTTTCAAGGTGAGTTTCAAAGAAAATTCATGTACACTGAAGGGTGTAAAAGAGTTCACTTTTTTTTTTTTTTAATTTTTGACTGTGCTGGGTCTTCATTGCTTTGTGGGCTTTTCTTTAGTTGGTCGGTGGGGCTCCTCTCTGGTTGTGGTGTAACGGCTTTTCTCTGCGCTGGCTTCTCTTATGGAGCACAAGCTCTAGGGCACTTGGACTTCAGTATTTGCAGCTCCCTGGCTCTAGAGCACAGGCCCAGTAGTTGTGGTGCACAGGCTCAGCTTCTCCAAGACATGTGGGATCTTCCCAGACCAGGGACTGAACGCATGTCTCCTGGATTGGAAGGTGAATTCTTTACCACTGAGCCACCAGGGAAGCCCAGCAGTTCACTTTAATAATTCAGTTAGTTCCTAGATTTTTCTGTTAAATTGTGAAGGGATAGCATGAGTGTCAACAAGCATCAATGGAAGATGGAGTTAAGAGTATAAAAATAGAGTACTTAATATGAAAAATAAAGATATAATTCATTTAAATAGATGTTTTAGCCTTTTTCCACTTCATGTGGTATTTTCACTGTTTCCTTGGACTTAAGAAAATAAGGTGTTACTTTGTAATACTCAATGGAATGATGGCAATCAAGCTTAAATTCTTTTTGAAACTTCTGTAAATTTTAATTTCCTATATTAGTCTATGTTCAAGCACCCTTAAGAAGAGATACATAGCTGGAATAAGAATAAAGCTGCTTGAATGTCTAAGGGAAAGCCTAGTTGTTTAAATTTCTATGATTTTTCTAAGTCAACCCACGATCCTCAATAAGGAAATATTGTCATGAAATGAAGCAGTGTAGAATTGTTTTTCTTCTAGGGAAAAAAAACCCACTTTTGTTGTAACTATCATTACCAACATCATAGGTAAAAATGTGACAATTGCCAGGAAAAAATTTTAAAGGATGCCTTTTACGCAGGTACCAATTTTATCACAATCTCTAATTGGCTAGTTTTTTGTATATTATAGAGCTTTTATTTCCAGAACTAAAGATAATTGAGGATCGCAAAGATAGTATAGGAATGAACAGAAGGGGGCAAACATAAAGATCTGAGTTGGACACTAGTAGATCTTAGGATCAGACAGAGAATGTGAGAGCTGAGAATATTTTTGCTAATATTCCCATTTACCTGTTAGCTACTGGAGGCTTTTTTAAAAAAATACCACCGTTTTATTTATTTCTGTTTCTCTAGTATCTAGTTTTGTGTCCCTGCCCAATAGGTGTACCAAACATGTGTGTTGAATACATAGGTGATTCAGTGATCTGTTTTCAGTGATCCATTTTCAATGCGTGCTTCTGAGGCAGGCACAGAGAGGTTGATGGCCTTGTGCAGTCCAGCAGTTTGGGCAACAGCGCCCCCAGCAGGCTGCATTCAGCACTTACCGGTGCAGTCTTAAGCATGTGCCATCTCATTAGTCTTTTATTCAGATATGTAAAGGACTGTGCCTAATTGCTCCATGTTAAGTTGGTTTTCCATAAGGAGGGAATTCCTCTTCATTTCTTAGAGGGAAACATACAATGATCCAACTTGGATTGAAAGAAAAAAATACAATGATCCAATTGAGATCAGACTGGAAGAAATCTGCTTTACAGAGTGGGGGTGGGGGATGGGTAGGGCCAGGATTTAGGGTAACTATGCAGAAGTGGGGAGTAGCAGCTAGAGGCAGCAAGACTGAGCACAGGTACCGGGAAGGGCTGTGACATTCCAAAGAGGAGGCTGACTTTGGGGCACACCAGAAGAGGAGGACCAGGGCTGGCTGTGCAGAAGTCCAAGATGCTGAGATCACTGAAGCCGTATCTTCTTCCCTGGGGACCTGTGCCCTCGGCGGCCTGGGCACCTCCAGGTACCAGGCATGTCATTTGTACACCAAGGATATTGCCTGAAGAAAGCTCTCCTTATACTCCAAAACCCTGCCGTTAGGTGTGTTGGCAAACAGGAGTTCCCCAAGTCTTCTGAGAGCCCCAAGAGAGAGCCTGACACCCTCGGTTGGTGTCAGGGATGGGAAGGATTCTCGGGTACTCAGTTGGGTTCAACCACTCAGTCATGTCCAACTCTTTGCAACCCCATGGACTGCAGCATGCCAGGCTTCCCTGTCCTTCACCATCTCCCAAAGTTTGCTCAGCCTCATGCCCATTGAGTCGGTGATGGCAACCCCAGACAAAGACTTCAGATAAGGACTCTTTCTTGAGTTTTTTGAAGACTTTTCATTGGCTTCAATTCATCTGCACAAACATTTATTGAGGTATTACCATGTCAGACACACTGCCAGACTCTTCAGTCTTTTATGAAGTCAATTTCTGGGGGATCTCCTTCAGATACAAAGGAAAGAGACATTTGTTTCCCACAGTTTTCTGCTTGGGCTTTGGGCTAAACTTGATAGAAAACGGTGAAGACTGACACCCTGAGGCAGATTTGGTAGAAAATGTGATTTGCGGCCCCTGGGCCTTACTTGAACTCTTTGTAAATTAGTCCTTTTTCAGTCTTGGGTCCCTAGTGCCCAAATGATGGAGTAGGGGGTCTCATCAAAGGAGAGGGACATGGTCTGTGTGACTTGCCATTTCCTGATGGCTGTGAGCACCATGAATGTGCCTGCAGCACACTCAGGTCCAGTTCTGGAGGAACATGGGTGCTTTAGTTAGGAGGCAGTGCTTTGGGTAACCTTTATCCACTGATGGAGCCCTGGTAAAAGGGGACCATTCCTGCGGGGCCGTATCACTAACTCCTTCCCACCCACGGGGCTCCTGGGCATCACGTCGGGAGTACAGCTCCACCCGGGGCACCCCTCGAACCTCAGCCTCTGCCTCCCTCCCCCAACCTCACCATCGTCACCGTGCTCCTCCACTCCTCCCCACCCAACCCCCCGCCATCCAGCAGCACTTGAGTGCAGCCCCAAGCCTAATGGACTTGACACACTTCCTTTATTCTCCCAAAGCTGCCCTGAGACACCTCTCCTTCCTCCTCTCTTGCCTACTCCCACTCCTCTCTTTGCTGGATTAGTAGCTACAATTCCCAGTAAACAATGAGGACAAAGACACTGGTCTTCTTTGCTCTGTTCTAAGTAAGAACAACACTGAAGTACTGCACGCTCACTGCTGACTCTTCCTTCTCAGAACCCCCAGGCAAGGGGGAACAATCTGGCGTGAGAGTGCTTTTTGCTATTGCAGTATTTATACATGCTTCTAATGAAATAGTCAGTACAGCAGGAAATAAAGTAAAAATAAAGTCTCCCTTTGGTTGCCTCTCTGTCTCCCCAGCCTACCATTCATTGCTAACTGTAAACCTCTACCTAGGGGGACTGGAGGCTTCTTACTGGCCTTTCTATTAGATGCTTCATCTTTGCGGTCTTCCTAGAATGGGCATGTGTTTCTGCCAGAATCAATATGACCTCGTGAATAAAGAGGCTGCCTTGTTTCCAAGGACAGAAACAGGAAGCCTTTAGCTGGATCTCTGTCCTCCTCCACCCTAGTGGTTCCTGCTCATAATTTTCCTGGCGCTGTTTTCAGATGCACAAAACAGGAGGGACTGCATGCTTGTAGCCTCGGTACTGGATGTCTAAGATAATCTTTGGGCTTCCCGGGTGGTGCTAATGGTAAAGAACCCACTTGCTAATGCAGCAGATGAAAGAGACATGGCTTCGACCCCTGGGTCGGGAAGATTCCCTGGAGGAGGGCATGGCAACTCACTCCAGTACTGTTGCCTGGAGAATTTCATGGACAGAGGAGCCCGGCAGGCTACGGTCCATAGGGTCGCAAAGAGTCTGACATGACTGAAGCGAGTTAGCATGTGTTAGCACACATGCAGGGTAAAAGTTATGTGATCTTGGTGACTAGGAGGCAGGGGTTTACAGGACACTAAACTAGGAATTTGGAAACCCAGAATCACATTATGATTCTGCTTTGACTAACTGGTTAGGTGACTTGTGGGAGCCACTTAGCCTCTGGGCTGTACCATCCTCACAGAGGACAGGAGGTGATCAGACTGCCGGAATTCAGGTTAACACTCTTCAGGTTAACTCTTCAGGGTAACACTCTATGTATTTCTTGTAAAACAGAGTCTTTGTTTGTCTTTATGGGAATTACTTCTTAAAATGCTTGTGAGTGTGAGGGTAGCAGGGGGAGAAAATGGTGAAGGGGAGGTTCTTTCTTTCTTCACCTACTCCAGTAATTGAAACGGGTTTTTCATGCCAGATATAAACACGGAGATGGTTGCCATGGATTGGCGGGAGGTGGTCAGGTGGAGATAAATGTAAAAGAGAAGCCAAGGGTGCCCTGCCACCACTGCCCCAGGAGATGCAGACGGGTGACCTAAAGCCTTTTCCCAGATTTGCCGGTATTTGCTGTGAGATGCAGCCTCCCATATCATCCTGTTCTTCAATTCTGCAGGCGGAACATCTAACCAGCTGCTACTGGGGCGGGAGCAGCAATGCGCTGGACCGGCATGACCCCAGCCTGCCTTACCTCGAGCAGTATCGCATCGACTTGGAGCAGTTCAAGGGCATGTTTGCTCTGCTCTTTCCCTGGGCCTGCGGGACTCACTCTGACGTGCTGGCCTCCCGCTTATTCCAGTTATTAGATGAGAATGGAGACTCTCTGATCAACTTCCGAGAGTTTGTCTCGGGGCTGAGTAAGGACATGATTGCATGAGTTTGGGGATCGGGGTGGGGAAATCGGGGGAGATGGGGCAGTGAGCGCCATGGTCCTCCTTGCTGCCCTCGGGACCACAGCCCTGCTTTCCTCGGAAGGCAGGGCTTACGGGACAGAGGAGCACATTTTAAGGTTCGCAAGCTGCTTGTAAATCTGTTTTTAGTTAATGGATGTATCATATAATTAAATCATTACCTTCTACGTTAGTTAGTCTCTCAGTTTGTCCAGCTCTTTGTGACCCCATGGACTATAGCCCGCCAGGTTCGTCTGTCCAAGGCATTTCCCAGGCAAGAATACTGGAGCGGGTTGTCATGCCCTTCTTCAGGGGATCTTCACAATCCAGGGATCAAACCCGGGTCTCCCACATTGCTGATAGATTCTTTACCATCTGAGCCACCAGCCCGCAGATAGTCTTCAGCACTAGTTAATATACTTTATCATGGGATTTGCAAGAATACCAACTTAAACCCTAAAATCACAGACCACGATAACTTGATGAGGGAAGAAGAAATGTTTGGATGTGGATAGCTTTTCCTTGTCCCAACATATGTTTATCCTACATATGATATATTTCATAAAATTTTATGAAACATTTCATAATTAAATAAAAGGCTAAAAAAAATGAACAGCTCTGCAGTCTAGTGGAAGTCTTTTCTCTCCATTTTGTGGGGAGGAAATGTGTCCATTCCTCAGAATGCCCACCCACACCTGACAAGCATCACGGGTTTCTGCCCGTCAGCCTCACTGTCTGACCTGTTTACTGCCCTATATTCCACTGGGCTTTTTGCATTAATATTTGAGCAAGAAAAGCAATGTGGTGGTCGAGCTTCACCTGACATGAGGTTGTGGATGTAGCAGGCATTATGTCGGGCTGCCAGAATTAAATAGGAAGGAAAAAATTTTTTAATTCTAATTGTGCCACACTCTGTGATGTGGTCCATGCACTTGAAAGTGATATGTGCCCAAGGAAACATGAAGGCATCAGGCGTAGAGCCAACAATGATTCCAGAAAGCACCTTAAATCATAAAGAATAATGACTCAGAAGGCTTAAAGGCCAGAGGAGACTGATGGATGTTAAAAAAACAAAAGAGAGTAGGTGAGTTGCCTTAGATAAGTAAAAACTATTTGCAGAAAGCACTCAGATACATCATTCAAAAGGGCTACATGGAGGAAACTAGCCTTTATTAAGCGTAGGCACCATTGTGATGCTTTAGAACTTATACATTATCATTTAATCCAAACAGACCTTTGAGGTAATAATAGTATTGATCCATGCTTCCCAGGTGGCTCAATGGTAAAGAATCTGCCTGCCAATGCAGGAGACACAGGAAACATGGATTCAATCCCTGGGTTAGGAAGATCCCCTGGAGGAGGGCTTGGCAGCCATGTATTCTTGCCTGGAGAATCCCATGGACAGAGGAGCCTGGCGGGTTACAGTCCACTGGGTCGCAAAGAATCAGACACGACTGAGCAGGAGGACAGAAGCACACAAGAGTGTTGACAGCTAACATTTATACAGCACTTACTCAGCCAGGCTTCGCTCTCAGACTTTATGTGCATTTCATTTACATAAGGCACACAACTGCAAAGTTGGTGTTTGAACTCAGGCACCCTGGAAGCAGGGTTGTGCAGTTACTATGATGCTTTATTATCTGTGTGCTTACTATTAATATCCTCATTTTCAGTTGAAGAGATGGTGACTCAGAAAAGTTAAGCAACATGCTAGAACATTCGTTTTTAGCAAGTCAAAATATTTCTGCTATTGAACTGAAAGGCATGGTTTGTCCATGCTGGGCCCAGGATTCAGACAAAGTCTGTCTCAGAAGCACGTCCTTTTTCATTCTTCTGTGCTTAAGGACAGCAAACAATTTTTCTTTTTTTCTTTTTTTAGGGAAGGAGGAGGTATTGATTTTTAATTGCACAAATAATGTGTAAATACATTCTGCTTTTTAAAAAAGTGAAAAAATGAACTTGCATGGTGGTCCGGTGGTTGAGACTCCAAGCTTCCATTGCAGGGGGTGCAGGTTCGATCCCCGGGCAGGGAGCTAAGATCCCATGTGCCACGCAACATGGCCCAAAAAATAAAAATATAAAAGTGATAAAATTTTTTAAAAGTGAGCAAAATAAAATAAAAATGTGAAACAGTCTGGACAAGGCTAGAGACCTTTTGACTCTCTCCTAATCTTTTCAGTTCCAGAGTAACTACTTAGTATCACTGGTATCTATCAAAAGGGAGATTCTTTTTAAAATGACCTATGGACAAAGTAAGGAGATGAAAAAAGAAAGATTCTACATGTAAGAAGGGGTCAAGGAATTTTTGCCGTAAGCATCTTTGCTGCAACCAGTTTTGCTATACAACTAACTGGCCATAAGACCATTTTAACATGAGAGGTAAAAATACTTAGTTGACAGTCACGACTCTAGAAAAGGATAACAAGTCAGTGTTTGTAAATTCTTTGATAAGCATGGCATCCGGTCCCATCACTTCATGGCAAATAGATGGGGAAACAGTGGAAACAGTGACAGACTTTATTTTCTTGGGCTCCAAAATCACTGCAGACAGTGATTGCAGCCATGAAATTTAAAAATGCTTGCTCCTTGGAAAAAAAAGCTATGCTCAACCTAGACAGCATATTAAAAAGCAGAGACATTACTTTGCCAGCAAAGGTCCATCTAATCAAAGCCATGGTTTTTCCAGTAGTCATGAATGGATGTGAGAGTTGGACCATAAAGAAAGCTGAGTGCTGGAGAATTGATGGTTTTGAACTGTGGTGTTAGAGAAGACTCTTGAGAGTCCCTTGGACTGCAGGGAGATCCAACCAGTCCATCCTAAAGGAAATCAACTGAATATTCTTTGGAAGGACTGAAGCTGAAGCTGAAGCTCCAATACTTTGGCCACCTGATGCAAAGAACTAACTCACTGGAAAAGACCCTGATGCTGGGAAATATTGAAGGCAGGAGGAGAAGGGGACAACAGAGGATGAGATGGTTGGATGGTTTCACTGACTTGATGGACATAAGTTTGAGCAAGCTTCAGGAGCTGGTGATAGGCAGGAAAGCCTGGAGTGCTGCAGTCCCTGGGGTCACAAAGAGTCGGATGTCACTGAGCGACTGAACTGAACTGAACTTGATGAGCATGGTCATCCCCCTCACTCTTCAAAACTAGAAGTTTACCAAGCTATGGCAGATATAAAAGAAGTGGCTGCTAATTCACAGTGACCTTCAAGAGCACTAATAATTGATTCTTTAGCTAATTTGGGTACGACAGCTTCTCCTCTCAGGCTGTCTTTACCACATTTATAATGCAGTATTAGACATTGATGGCAAAAGGAGAATCAAGCTCCTCCTGCCCCCCGAAAAGAAAATGGTTGTGTGATCCCTGATGGGTATATAAGTTTCTTGAAAATGGTGAAAATACAGTCTGGCTTAGATTAGCTTGCTGAAGGATTTGCAAAAATTGATATCTGGTTTTCCAGTGTAATGTAACCATCAACCAGTAATTTTTTTAATCTTTTATGGCAAAATGACCTTATGGTCAATTTGTTGTGGGGTAAATCTGCTTTTGGCAAAGATGTTCAGGATGAAAATACCAATGTGTAGAAAGTGACAGGAATCAATATAAATATTTATAATTTATTTAAGCTTAGTCAAACCCCAGCAAGGCACATACTCTTCAAAATCTTGGGAAAAGGAAAGAGAGGCTTGCAGTCCATGATAGTGAAAATACTGGAGAAGAGTACTTAGGCTTCTTAAAATGCACTTGAGTTCTTAGAACAAAGTAAACTCCACCTAGATCACTGGGAGGAGGCTCAGAGCTGTAGTCAGTCATGCGGGTCGATTACACCTATGGAGATGGACAAGTCGACTAGGAAAGAGAAATTCTGTTCAAGTCTTAAGAAACTAAAGAAAGAATTCTGGAGAAGATGGGTCAGTAATTTCAGTGTCCATCCCTAGAAAGATCCTCCCTGAAATTAGTGAACAGATAAGTCTCTGTGGAGTTAGTGATAAGAGATTACTATCTGAAGGCACACAGTAGCTGGATCTCCTTTTTCAGCGGTATTGCTGGAAGGCAGCTTTTCTAAACAAGCCACATATGTCACAAAGCAGCTGGTCATTGGACGTTGCAGAGTTGGAGGGATACGGAAGCTGGTGATTCCATGACTGAACCCTGCCCCCAAAGCATGACAGCCAACGGAGAGTTCTCTATACACTGGGCTTGATGTTTAACCTCTGTGGCTGTTGCCTCATCTACAAAGTAATGATTGTTGGGACTGAAAGAAGTAATTCAAGTAAAGTTCCTACAGCAGTGCCTGGCTCAGAAAGTGTAAATTATTGTTGTCTCTACAATGACTAATGAACCCCCCTCTACCTGACTCTGGCAGCGATTTAAACTATCAAGGTAGAGAAGGCACACCAAATGTGTCAGTTACACAAAGCTGGAAGAGACAGGCAGCAGGTTGGAGGACAAAAACAAGATGGAAAAAAATATTAGAGGAGGGAATGATTGGTAATAAATTGATAGGGATAAATCAGAAATCTAACATTTTAAAAAACTATGTATTTATTTATTTGCTTATTTTTGGCTGTGCTGGGTCTTTTGCTGCACTGGGGCCTTCTGTAGTTGTGATAAGCAGGGGCTGCTCTCTTGTTTCAGAGTTGCTCAGAGGCATGTGGAATCTTCCTTGACCACAGATCAAACCCCCTTCCCCTGCATTGGCAAGCGGATTCTTAACCAGTGGACCACCAGGAAAATCTCCAGAAGTCTTAAATTTTAAGAAATGATTGTAAAAGAACTGTATGTCTACATATACATACATATAGTGGTTTCAGCTATGCTTTCTGGAGTCAGACAAATCTGAGTTCAAATCCTGGGCCTACCACTTGCTATTAATAGCTTATGGCCTTGAACACATTACTTGAGTAAGGCCGGCCTTTTTCATCTGTAAAGTTGGGATAATAACTATGTCCATCTCATAGAATTCTTGGGAGAAGAAAGTGAAATGCACATGGAAAGAAGTGAACATAGGGTTTGTTGTTGTTCAGTTGTTCAGTGCCTGCAGCACGTCAGGCTTTCCTGTCCTTCACGAAGTGAATGGTTCACAAATGTCTGTCATTATTTTCATGATTAGCATGAGTCAGTGTGCAGACATTTTGAGGTTTAGTTGACTTTGTAGTCCAAATCCAGACTGAGGAGTATAAACAGCTGAATGCAGACTTAGGCTGTATTAGGGGCAGAGTCAAGAACAGTTCCACTCTTCTCCATGGTGGACAAGACCCATCTGGAACTGTCTGTCCAGAGGCAGACTGATGGATGCATTAACACATAAGGTAGATGTGAATAAAAATAAAAAAGAGTATACAAACTATGTCATATGAGAAAGTTGAAAAAGACTTAGAGAGGTGTAGCCTGGGGAATATAAATTTGCCTTGAAAAGATAAGCTGGTGGGAAACAGGACAGCTGTCCTTAAAATCTGAAGGATTGTTGCAATGAAGATGGAGTAGACCTATTCTATTTGACTTTCAAGAGTCAGGAAGAGGAATAGTTCTAAATCTTTTGTTGAGTCATAATCTCTGAGATCTGATAAGGACTGTGGAAATTTTCTTCCCCCAAAATGACATCGGCATGTGAACACATTTTATGTTGTGTGCTGTTCATGAACTTGATGAACCTGAGTCTGCAGGTTAAGGGTCCTGACTGCAGTAAAAATGACAGGAGCACTTTCAGTGTTACAAGAATTCCCTGGTGGAATGAGATGCCTCTGGTTGGGATGAGCTCCCCATCTCTGACTCTGAGGATGTTCAAGCAGGTGCTGGATCCTCTCCTGTGTGGATGTGGACATGGGAGGTCAGACAAGATAATCCCTGCTGTCCCTGTCAACCAGTCCAGATCCTGTGATTCCTCTTTTCCCAAATCTGATTCATCTTTAACTCTTCGCACTGAGAACATATATTTACAAAGGGTTTTCTGATTCCTGAAATACCTATTGACTTTAAGGGAGAAAGTAACAAGATTCTTTGGATTGAAACAGTGGTGATGTAATGGCAGATGTGTGCATGCTAAGTTATTCAGTCATGTCCGACTCTTTGTGACCCTATGGACTATAGCCCACCAGGCTTCTCTGTCCATGGGATTCTCCAAGCAAGAATACTGGAGTGGGTTGCCATGCCCTCCTCCAGGAGATTTTCCCAACCCAGGGATTGAATCTGCATCTCCTGTGGTTCCTGCATTGCAGGCCGATTCTTTACCACTGAGCCACCGGGGAAGCCCTTAATGGCAGCTCTGTTCAGTTCAGTCGCTCAGGCGTGTCCGACTCTTTGTGACCCCATGAATTGCAGCACGCCAGGCCTCCCTGTCCATCACCAACTCCCAGAGTTTATTCAAACCCATGTCCATCGAGTCGGTGATGCCATCCAGCCATCTCATCTTCTGTCGTCCCCTTCTCCCACCTTCAATCCTTCCCAGCATCAGGGTCTTTTCCCATGAGTCAGTTCTTCGCATCAGGTGGCCAAAGTATTGGAGCTTCAGCATGAGTCCTTCCAATGAACACCTAGGACTGATCTCCTTTAGGATGGACTGGTTGGATCTCCTTGCAGTCCAAGGGACTCTCAAGAGTCTTCTCCAACACTACAGTTCAAAAGCATCAATTCTTCTGCGCTCAGCTTTCTTCACAGTCCAACTCTCACATCCATACATGACACTGGAAAAACCATAGCCTTGGCTAATGGCAGCTAGGTTAGGCTAATTTGAACTGAAGAAATATTTAAGAGACCAGAAGCAACTAAAAAGGATTTCTAAAATGAATAATTTGAAGCACTCTCAAACATGTATTGAGGGACTTCCCCAGAGGTCCAGTGGTTGACTCCATGCTGTCAGTGTAGGGGGTGTGGGTTCAATCGCTGGTCGGGGAGCTAAGACCCCACATGCTGCAAGGTATGGCACCAAATAAAATTAAATTTTTTTTAAATAGACTTTAAAAACATGTATCAAGATTATTTCTGAACTCTAGCAATTATTATGATACTGAGGCCCAGTCACTGGACTTTTCTTACCAGTAGTGTTGTTAGTTGCTCAGTCATGTCCGACTCTGCGACCCCATGCACTGTAGCCCCCCCGGCTCCTCTGTCCATGGAATTTTCCAGGCAAGAATACTGGAATGGGTTGCTATTCCCTTCTCCAGGGGATCTTCTTGACCCAGGGATCAAACCCACATCTCCTGCGTTGGCAGGCAGATTCTTTACCATCTGAGCCACAAGGGAAGCCCTTCTTATCAGTAACGCTCATTTAATTTGTGCCAGCTGCTAGCCTCAGAACCTTTAATTCTCACCTTTCGTGGGTCCTGATGCCAAGACCACTGGTAGAATCTTCTAATTTGTCATCCTGCCTCCTAGAGGGGAAACTGAGATCCAGAGAGGTTCACTCTCCCAAGGGCACATGGTATCCATACAAAGACTTTGAAACCAGACACCCTCATTCCAGAGCTTTTAACACCAATCCTACACAGTATCTGGGTTTCAGCTTGTAAAAGGTTGATGCTTCACGGGGACACTAAGGCTCTGGTGGGGCGGGGCTGTTGCGAGCACACACAGGACATTTCATGTTGGTGCTTGTGTGACCTCTAGGTGCTGCATGCCATGGGGACCTCACCGAGAAGCTCAAGCTCCTGTACAGAATGCACGTCCTCCCGGGTAAGTGAGCCTCGCAGAGCAGCACGTGTACCTGTGACCCTGGCCTGGCTTGATGTCTTTTTTGGTGTGACCTGTTTGCCTCTTCTTTGATATACAAAAATCACTCATTGATCACTAAGAACAAACTCAACAGTATTATTGACAGGAGTTCCTGAATCAGCAGGTGCTTGGTTCAGTGGTCATTCATTTGTCCAAAGTGTGAGCTGCAGTAACAGAGCAGACTTTTGCAAGAGAACGAGTAAATGGCACTTGGTAACTCCTGGAATCCTGAGTCTGGGGAGAGCAGTCTTACCTCTGACAGAGACAGTGGGAAAGATGGTGAGGGGTTTTTGAGTTCAAGTTTAAACCAGGGTGGCCACCAGTTGGAAATATCTAGCAAATACGAAAAAAGAAAGAAAGAGAGGGAGGGAAAGAGGAAGAGAGGGAGAGAGAGAGAAAGTAGAGAGAGAGAGAGAGGGAGGAAGGAAAGGGGATTAGCTCTAACAATAGAGATAGGATAAAACTATAGATTTGGGAATAATCTAAAATTTGGTTCCTTAAAGCATCATCCCATAGGATTTAGGAAAGTTTCCGAAAAAGGAAACCGTGAAGGGACCCTTTGGTGAGGGGTTGTTATAAAGGAAGATGGAGTTATAAGGTTTTTGAGGCTGTGGGTATTCCAGGCCCCTCACCGCTGTGCCTCCCCCATGTCGCTTCTTTAATAATTAAAGCACACTTTCAGAGCCATGGCCCTGCCGACGTGAGAATTGTCTCCTCTCTCTCCAGAGCCATCCTCCGATCAAGACGAGCCGGATTCTGCTTTTGAAGCGACTCAGTACTTCTTTGAAGACATCACCCCAGAATGCACACATGGCAAGTGACTTTTCCTCCTCAGGGCCGCTCTGCTTTTGTCCTACAGAGCCCTCCGTTGTTGGAAACCAAGTTGCCTCTAAAGCTAGGCAGCCAAAGAAGTATATGAATACAGTTGCCTAATAGGCTATTTTCTTTTCAGATTTTTGAACTTGAGTAACTACTGGGGTCAGGAAGATACCCTGGGGAAGGGCATGGCCTCCCACTCCAGTATTCTTGCCTGGAGAATTTCCCCGTGGACAGACAAGCCTTGTGGGCTACAATCCATGGGGTCACAAAGAGTCAGATATGACTGAAGCGACTTAGCATGCATGCAACTGCTGGGGAGTGGGTACTTTAGCCCATCAAAAGGACCATGTATGACCGGGACTTCCCTGGTGGTCCAGTGGCTAAGACTTTGTGCTCCCAAGAAGAAGGCGTGGGTTCAATCCCTGGTCAGGGAACTAGATCCTATATGTCACAACTAAAGATCCTTCATGCTGTAACTAAGACCCAATTGCAGTCAAATAAACAAATAAAAGAAAAAGCATGACCTGTAGAGCATTAACTTTGCTCCCCTCTCCTTGATAGGGTGAGACATTCATTAAAAATGTCATCCTATTGTTATGCTCTTCAAAATCAAGACTAGCATCTCTATCAGATATGCTGCTCTGTAACAGATGTCAGCAAACTTTGGACCAAATCTGGCCCACCACCTCTTTGTATGGCCTGTGATAATATAAAATGTATATTAAAAAATTAAAATAATATAAACTGTAAATGTTACTGCATAGAAATAAAGTTTTATTGGAACACAGCCAGGAACATGACCAAGCTCATTCAATTATATATTGCCTATGGCTGTTCTTACACTGCAGTGATAGAATTGCCTCAGATATTTGCCATCTGGCCCTTTACAGAGAAAGTTTGCTGACCCCTGCTCTGTGTGGTTGTTAGGTCTACCCAGACATGATCTGGCTTACTGGGGATACCTCCAGATTAATATGTGAACTTGTTCTGTTTTGCCAAGTGTGAATCTCAGCAGCATCTTTCCATTTGCTGTTGCCATGCGTTATTTACTTCATCATTATGGCAGCTTCCTGACTTCACCTGTTCGAAAGTCAGTGTGAGTTGTTCCTGGGTCCTTTTGCCTCTTAAATCTTACAGCCCCTGAAGAAGCACAGCTCAGACCTGCTTTTGAATTGTGAGCACCTAAGTGATTGAGTGGAGAGGAGTGAGAGGCAGACGCAGTCTTCTTATTGACATACGTGTTACGGGCAGGAGCTCTGGTCAGGATGCTAGCTCTGTCTAGATGACCTCCAGTAGCTTCGTGTATCTGGGAGCCTCAGGGTCCTTGTGGGAACATGGGAGATGAGAGCTGTCACCTTGGGTACAGTAAGGATTTAGTGAGTTAATGTAGTAAATCTTCCAGCATAGTGCTTTATCCGACAGTACTCTTCACATTGCTAGTAGTCACCCCACCTAGAGGTGTTTCTGTTTTCTCTTACACATGCTAATAAATCTGCGGGTTTATCATGTAACGTTCTCCTTTTTTTCTAATTCTCTTGGCAGTGGTTGGATTGGACAGCAGAAGCAAACCCAGTGCAGATGACGGCTTTGTTACCGTGAGTTTAAAGCCGGACAGAGGTACAGACTTCCTCTCCTCTGTGTTTCCTTTACTGCTGGCTCAACAGTTGCTTCTTGACCTTTGAACACTAATTTCTTGGCATTTGGATTTTAGGGAAGAGGGCGAATTCTCAAGAAAACCGTAATTATCTGAGACTCTGGACTCCAGAAAATAAATCCAAATCAAAGAATGCAAAGGATTTACCAAAACTGAATCAGGTGAGTGCTAAACCACTATTCATTCATTTTAAACCTTGAAGCTCTGTTTTCAGTCATAGATAAATGTAGAGTAAGTACCCCTCAAGGATAATGGTAACTTGGAGCGCTTATTTAGTACCTGTTTGAATGTATTTTGTGCGTGCTTTTGTGCATTTACAGTATGCTCTGTTATGAGGAAATGACCGCCTCAGAAAATGGGAACCACAAAATATTGTGGTATTTTGAGATTACATGCATTCTCATCCCAATCATTAAAAATACCCTCAGAGGAAAGGGAACCCTCCTACACTGCTGGCGAGAATGTAAATTGGTACAGCCACTAGGGAGAACAGTATGGAGGTTCCTGAAAAAAATTAAAACTAGAACTACCATAAGACCCTGCAATCCACTCCTGGGCATATATCCAGAGAAAAACATCATCCATAAGGATATATGCACCACACCAGTGTTCATGCAGCACTGTTTAAAGTAGCCAAGACATGGAAGCCACCTCAGTGTCCATCAACATAGGAATGGGTAATGAAGATGTAATACCTATATACAGTGGAATATTGCCCAGCCATTAAAAAGAATGAAATAAGGCCATTTGCAGCAACATGGATGGACCTGGAGACTGTCATACGGAGTGAAGTAAGTCAGACAGAGAAGGAGAAGTATCATATGACATGCCTTATATGTGAAATATAAAAAGAAACGACACCAATGTACTTACTTACAGAACAGAAAGAGACTCACAGACTGAGAAAACAAACTTATGATCACTGGGGTGGCGGGGGCGGGGGTGGCGCTGGATAGTTAGGGAGTTTGGGATGGTCTTGTACACACTGCTATATTTAAAATTGATCATCGACAAGGGCCTACTGTATAGCACATGGAACTCTGCTCAATGTTCTGTGGCAGCCTGGGTGGGAGGGAAGTGTGGGGAGAATGGCCAGGGACACCAGCAGATGTGTCAAGGGAGAGAGGATTTGAGCTGAACTTGGAAAACTTGGGGCGAATGCTGAAGTGTATAGGCATGAAATAAGATGAGGTCTAAGATTTACTTAAAAGTCTGCAAGAAAGGACAAAAGAGTTAAACATTTGTATAACAGAGGAACCACTAATAAAGAGACCTGTAGTTGTGACCAAGAGGCAATCCATTTGCATTTCCCTCTGCAGGTTCAAATCCTGCTTGACTACAGACAGTCAGAAAGCTAGTGGTAAAGAGCCCACACGCCAATGCAGGAGACATAGGAGATGCCGATCAATCCCTGGGTCAGGAAGATCTCCTGGAGGAGGAAATGGCAACCCACTCCAGTGTTTTTGCTTGGAGAATCCCATGGACAGAGGAGCCTGGTGGGCCACAGTCCATAGGGTTGCAAAGAGTCAGACATGACAGAAGCGACTTAGCACACACACAATAAAGAGACTAAATTCACCGTCTATCTCTTTAAATCTGCACATCCATCCACCCTACAATAGGACTTCTCTGGGATCTTGCAGGAGCCCTGATATTAAATGGCCTTTCAGTCCACTTGGGTCCTGGCTCTGTACTCCCTATGAGGTGGTCATGGTCTTGTGTTTTCCTCCGTCACTTTTCAGGGGCAGTTTATCGAGCTGTGCAAGACGATGTACAACATGTTCAGCGAGGACCCCAACGAGCAGGAGCTGTACCACGCCACGGCCGCGGTGACCAGCCTCCTGCTGGAGATTGGGGAAGTGGGCAAGCTCTTCGCCCCGCAGCCTGCCAAGGAGGGCGGGGGCGGGGGCAGCGGGCCGGCCGGCCACCAGGGCCTCCCCGGCAGCGTGCTCTTCCCCAAGAAAGGGCCGAGCCCGCCTTACGTGCCCGAAGCCGTGGAGCCCCTGCCGGCCAGCTTGGCCGGGGCCGGTGAGGAGCACTCCCTGGGCGGACAGATGGAGGACATCAAGCTGGAGGACTCCTCGCCCCGGGACCACGGGGCCTGCTCCTCCATGCTCATCTCGGACGACGACACCAAGGACGACAGCTCCATGTCCTCTTACTCGGTGCTGAGTGCCGGCTCCCACGAGGAGGACAAGCTGCACTGCGAGGACATCGGCGAGGACACGGTCCTGGTGCGCAGCGGCCAAGGCACAACGGCGCTGCCCCGAAGCACCAGCCTGGATCGGGACTGGGCCATCACCTTCGAACAGTTCCTGGCCTCTCTCCTGACCGAGCCGGCCCTGGTGAAGTACTTTGACAAGCCCGTGTGCATGATGGCCAGGATCACCAGTGCAAAAAACATCCGGATGATGGGCAAGCCCCTCACCTCCGTCAGTGACTATGAGATCTCGGCCTTGTCCGGCTGAATCCGGCGCCTTCTCTGGGGACCGGGAAGATGGGGGGCGGGGTCTTTTTTATGTTCTGTGTTGGGGCTTCAGTCTTCCTTTTAAATTAAATATTTATTAGTACCCGGCTTGAAGCCTAGTGTTTTCATAATATAATACAATGAAAAGCTGTTGGAGAAATACTTAAACACCTCCATGTAGGTACAGTACCACTCTCTTGTTGGGGGGAGGGGGATTTACCAGAATGCAGTGAATTCCAAAAAAAAAAGATGACTCTGTCTGTGATATGTGCGTATTTATAACTTCTTAATCTTGCTGTTGAGCTGTATACATAGTGCTGTTTAAATGCTAAATAAGGCAGCAGCCGTTGTGTATTTGGGCTTTTTAAATAAAATTAAGAGCTGTAAGCAAAGTGAGATGCCACAGAGAGAATGTTCTTAAATGGAATAGGCATTGTCAGCTGGGGTAAACTCTGTACCACTTTAAGGGAGCATTAAAGCTATTTTTTAAGATTTGAAATATATTTCATAAAAGTCCTCTATTCAAAAAGCATATTCTGCAGGCATTCCCATTTGAGGTTCTAAGCAGTTAGGAAAGTATAAGTGATTTTTATGTGATGCCAGAATAACACCTCTATTTGATCAATTTGGGCAAATACTGGACCAAATTGCATTGAAAAACTGATGATTTAAGTCAGCTGGCCGGAATTCAGGGGGAAGTGAACCGTCTTTTGTGACAGAGAATCTGAAAGTGGCAACAGAAATGATAAAGAGGATCCAGAATTTGGGGGGTGGGGTGGGGGTGGGGGAAGAGTAAAAGTCCTGATGCTTCTTATGAATTTTCAGCTTCTTGTTACTCATTGCAAATAAAGCAAAAAATAAAACAATAAATTTTACCATTTCCGTGCTCTCCATAGGTTCAAGAAATCATACCGTGTATCACATATGACCATCTTTCCAGTTAAATCAATGTAGAGATAATGTAAAATGAAAAAAAATCTGCAAGATCACGTAACTGAATGTGTAAAGCGGAACTTGACACTTTATATAAGAGAATAGTATGCTCTATTTACTGAATGGACTTGGAAATGAAACTCGCACCTGCACTTTGTATTTTCGCTTCTTTTTTATTACTGTTACAGTTTTGTCTTTTACAGATGTTGGAGTTCTTTTCTTCTTATTGTTGAATTCATAATCATGATCACATTTTCTTTGCATATTCAGAATATTCCTTCCAATACATTCCTTTATTTTAGAATCCATTGTGTCTTTATTTTTAGCTGTTGCTGCTGTTTTTAATTTTGTTTACAGAATGATTTTTTTAAACTATCCAATGATGTAGTGTTAACCTCAAATAGGATAAATGTGAACAAATAAAATACATGGATACTCAAATGTGGCTTTTATCTCTGTACTTCTGTTCCTATCTATGGTGATAGCATTATTCTTTTGAAAACTTTGCAGGGGAAATTATGTTAGACAACCATTTTGGCTAAGGAAACAAATTTTTATAGGCAAATATTTTGAGATAAGAAATACAGTTTGGGGAAGTCCCTGGTGGTCCAGTGGTTGAGACTTGGTTCTCACTGTGGGGGCACAGGTTCAATCCCTGGCGTGGGAACTAAGATCCTGCAAGATGCACAGCATGGCCACAAAAAGAAAGAAAAGAAATATACTGTGTAGTGGTGTGCACATGAATGTAAAAGAAGGAAGAGAATCACTATTGGTCATTTAATTTTCTAACTCATCCTACATAAGTGAGAAAGGGCGAAAATCCCTCTGTAACACCACTTGGTATGTATTTCATTGAGTAGTCACTTGATTTGACTCTTAGGTTGTTATACATTCTTCTATCATTGTTCCTATCACCTAAAGATACCTCGGGAAATAAGTTTGTAAAGTCTGGATACTCTTATCTCCAAAAATCAAAGATGGGTATCAGAGGCAAATGATCATGTGTTTAAATGTGTAGCCCTTGATAAGTGAGTTTATTGAGTTTTGCCAAGAGAATGTGCTGGTCATAGCGAACACCCTCTTCCCACAACGCAAGAGAAGACTACACATGGACATCACCAGATGGTCAATACCAAAATCAGATTGATTATATTCTTTGCAGCCAAAGATGGAGAAGTTCTGTACAGGCAGCAAAAACAAGACCGGGAGCTGACTGTGGCTCAGATCATGAACTCCTTATTGCCAAATTCAGACTTCAATTGAAGAAAGTAGGGAAAACCACTAGATCATTCAGGTATGACCTAAATCAAATCCCTTATGATTATACAGTGGAAGTGACAAATAGATTCAAGGGATTAGGCCTGATAGACAGGGTGCCTGAAGAACTATGGATGGAGGTTTGTGACATTGTACAGGAGGCAGGGATCAAGACCATCCTCAAGGAAAAGAAATGCAAAAAGGCAAAATGGTTGTCTGAGGAGGCCTTACAAATAGCTGTAAATGGAATAGAAGCGAAAGGCAAAGGAGAAAAGGAAAGATATACCCATTTGAATGCAGAGTTCCAAAGAATAGCAAGGAGAGATAAGAAAGCCTTCCTCAGTAATCAGTGCAAAGAAATAGAGGAAAACAACAGAATGGGAAAATCTAGAGATCTCTTCAAGAAAATTAGAGATACCAAGGGAATATTTCATGCAAAGATGGGCACAATAATGGACAGAAATGTTATGGAACTAAGAGTAGCAGAAGATATTAAAAGGTGGCAAGAATACACAGAAGAATTATACAAAAAAGATCTTCATGACCCAGGTAACCACGATGGTGTGATCACCAACCTAGAGTCAGATATCCTGGAATGTGAAGTTAAGTAGGCCTTAGGAAGCATCACTACGAACAAAGCTAGTGGATGTGATGGAATTCCAGTTGAGCTATTTCAAATCCTAAAAGATGATGCTGTGAAAGTGCTGCCCTCAATATGCCAGCAAATTTGGAAAACTCAGCAGTGCCCACAGGACTGGACAAGGTCAGTTTTCATTCCAATCCCAAAGAAAGGCAAAGCCAAAAAATGCTCAAACTATCACACAATCGCACTCATCTCACATGCTAGTAAAGTAATGCTCAAAATTCTCCAAGCTAGGCTTTAAGAGTACGTTAACTGTGAGCTTTCAGATGTTCAAGCTGGATTTAGAAAAGGCAGAGGAACCAGAGATCAAATTGTCAACATCTACTGGATCACCGAAAAAGCAAGAGAGTTCCAGAAAAACATCTACTACTGCTTTATTGACTATGCCAAAGGTTTTGACTGTGTGGACCACAACAAATTCTGGAAAATTCTGGAAGAGATGGGAATGACCTGCCTCTTGAGAAATCTGTATGCAGGTCAAGAAGCAACAGTTAGAACTAGACATGGAACAACAGACTGGTTCCAAATAGGAAAAGGAGTATGTTAAGGCTGTATATTGTCACCCTGCTTATTTAACGTATATGCAGAGTACATCATGAGAAACGCTGGGCTGGATGAAGCACAAGCTGGACTCAAGATTGCCGGGAGAAATATCAACAACCTCAGATATGTAGATGCCACCACCCTTAAGACAGAAAGCAAAGAAGAACTGAAGAGCCTCTTAATGAAAGTGAAAGAGGAGAGTGAAAAGGTTGGCTTGAGGTTCAACACTTAGAAAACTAAGATTAAAAAAAAAAAAAAGAAAACTAAGATCATAGCATTTGGTCCCATCACTTCATGCCAAATAGATGGGGAAACAATGGAAACAGTGACAGACTTTATTTTGGGGGGCTCCAAAATCACTGCAGATGGTGACTGCAGCCATGAAATTAAAAGACGCTTGCTCCTTGGAAGAAAAATTATGACCAACCTAGACAGCATATTGAAAAGCAGAGACGTTAGTTTGCCAACAAAGGTCCATCTAGTCAAAGCTATGGTTTCTCCAGTAGTCATGTATGGATGTGAGAGTTGGACTATAAAGAAAGCTGAGCACCGAAGAGTTGATGTTTTTGAACTGTGGTATTGGAGAAGACTCTTGAGGGTCCCTTGGACTTCAAGGAGATCCAACTAGTCCATCCAAAGGAAATCAGTCCTGAATATTCATTGGAAGGACTGATGTTGAAGCTGAAACTCTAATACTTTGGCCACCTGATCTGAAGAACTGACTCACTGGAAAAGACCCTGATGCTGGGAGGGATTGGAGGCAGGAGGAGAAGGGGACAACAGAGGATGAGATGGCTGGTGGCCTCACTGATTCAAAGGACATCAGTTTGAGTAAACTCTGGGAGTTGGTGATGGACAGGGAGGCCCAGTGTGCTGCAGTCCATGGGGTTGTAAAGATTTGGACACGACTGAGCAAGTGAACTGAACTGAGATAAGTGAAAGGAGCCAGAATTTTCCATTATCTTTGAGAACAGAATTATAAATGAACAGTGCATCACCCTGAAAACATGTTTCTCTTGATACTCTATTATAATACTGTCCTTATTTGTTCAAGCACCTCACAATGGTTTTATTCCAGTGTCAATATATTATGCAATGGCAGTTTCTAGTCTGTTTGCTTCTAAAGGCTGCATGTGGAGGAGCCCTGAGCCTTTGAGTTGGTTATTGCCAGTTCAACCTATGAGCCCCTCTTGTTAGCGTCTTCCTTCTCTGGCCTCCAGAAAGCAAACAGGGTGTTTCAAACAGCATTAAACTTCCTCTCAAGTTTCTAATGGTTGTGTTATGTCTTTTTAGTATTTCTATGGATTATTCTCTTTGATTTCAGTGTCTTATGAGTGACCATCTTCTTTAATGGTCACTTCCCCTGTGATGCTAATAACTTCCATACCATCCCCAATGATGGGCTCAATGTCTCTATGGTAATAGACTTAATCTGGCATCCCAGTGGGCTTCCAGCTCCAGAGCACTGGGCACGGGCCTTAGTGAAGTTTTCAGATTCATGTGTGTGTGCTAAGTCGCTACAGTTGTGTCCAAGTCTTTGCGACCCTATGGACTATAGCCCACCAGGCTCCTCTGTCCATGGGATTCTCCAGGCAAGAATACTGGAGTGGGTTGCCATTTCCTCCTCCAGGGGATCTTCCCAATCCAGGAATCGAACCTCATCTCTCTTGCCTCTCCTGCATTGGCGTGTGGGTTCTTTACCTCTAGCGCCACCTGGGAAGCCCAGGGCTTTCATATATGAAAAGTCAAAAGAGAAATTTACTGTTGGGGGAAAGGGAGAGAGACCATTTGGAGCCTGGATGCTGGGGGAATGAGTGTCCCCAGAGAAACCACAGAGCTAGCCACATCCTCCCATCCTGTGTTACTTCAAGTCCGGGTAGGAGGTGGGTAAGCTGTGTGCACAGGCCACCACGGGAGCCGCGCGGACAATGAGACGGTTCAGTGCCAACAGCACCCTCCTCCCCCCAAAAGATGCAGACCGGGAACTCTGGTGGCCACGCAGAGGGCAGCTCCCAGTATGTTCCTGTCCTAGTCAGTAGCGAGGGTGGCTAGACTTGTCCCTTCCCTGTCCCCAGACATGGAGCACCTTCTCAGTCCTGGTAGAGTGGCCTTGGCCTGGTCTCCGACAGAAGCTTTGTCAAGGGGACTTCAACTCAGAGCTCACTCAGTTCAAGAATCTAACAGTGCAACTCCTGGGGAGTCCTGGCCCCTGCCTCATTCTATACCTCCTCTGCGTGTTCTTCATGACCCGTCCTGTAAAACGGCTCTTTTGTTACAGCATCAACTTCTAACCTGGGAAGAAAAGCAATTGATGAGTACAATTGGTGAGTACAAAGCATTTCATAGTGTTTTCTGCTTTAAAATGACTCTTTTACCTAATATTTCAGGCCCTGTATCTTTTGTTTAACATAGTCTTGACAGTCCAATTCTTAAAAAAAAAAAAGCTTACACAGCCAGACAAAGGAATTTATAAGGAGACACAAAGTGAGGAGAGGAGGTGGGGCCTGGGAAGCGCTCCCTGTGAGCTTAGGACTGGCTGCCTGGACACGTCTGGGTCTGCCCAGTGTCTCCAGGAGCAGACAGCTGAGAGCCAAGTTGTGGACTCTGGGCTTCCTGGATTCACAAATACTTCCCCTCCTCACCTTCACAGGGAGACCAAGATATGTAAACAAAAATCCTGTAGCTGTTCTTAGAACTCCTCAAGGGCAAAGTATTGCCTAGACTAACACCAGGACCGGCTTGGCAATAATCTATTGTTTAGTGAATTCACTTGTTTTATGACTGAATACCATCTACTGTATATCAGATTCTGTCATACTTCAAAAACTAGACTACTTTCTCCCCAAACCTTTCCCCCTTTGTTATTTCTTAGTTTAATTGGTAATACCAATATCCATCCAGTACCTGAAGCCAGAAACATGAGTCGTCTTTGATTCCTCCTACCTGCCTATGACCCACCTCCAGTTACTGAAGCCAGTCCATTGTTTCTTTCTGAGCACCTTTTAATCTCTGTTCCTGTATCTATTCTCAATTATACTGTCTTAGTTCAGCTTTGTATTCGTCTGAATGTCCAAGAGGGTTTTATTAGACTCTTATATTAATATTTGATCTATCCTCCTCACTGCAGTGCAGGAGACCCAGGTTCCATCTGTGGGTTGGTAAGATCCCTTGGAGAAGGGAATGGCTACCCACTCCAGTATCCTTGGCTGGAGAAGTCCATGGGCAGAGGAACCTGGTGGGCTACAGTCCATCGGTTTGCAAAGAGTTGGACATGACTGAGCATGTCTTGCATTGATTGGCAGGTGGATTCTTTACCACTAGCACCACCTGGGAAGCCCTGGTGGAAGATTATCTGTGGGTTTATAGTCCCTGACTTTGGCAGCTCCAAGGTGACCCTCCTTAATTGGGGTCTATTTCCCCAGTGACTTAGCAGTAGAGAATCCACCTGCAATGCAGGAGGCACAAGAGACACAGATTTAATCCCTGGGTTGGGAAGATCCCCTGAAGAAGGAAATGGCAACCCACTCCAGTGTTCTTGCCTGGAAAATTCCATGGACAGAGGAGCCTGGCAGGGCTACAGTCCATGGGGTCACAAAGAGTCGGACATGACTGAGCATGCTTGCATATATTCTTTTACCAGTCGGAAGGCAGCCATTCAGAATAGACCTCTTTGGCTATCGGTTAGTCTGAGTGGGATAAAGATTTGATTACAGTACAGATTGCTGGATTGTAGCCACTCTGTCTGCCCTTCACACCCTCCAGTTACTCTTCTAAGCTGACACTTACACAGTCTTTCTAAACCTTCAGTGTAATCATGTTTTCTTTGACTTCAAATCTCTTCAACTTCCTACACCATAATATGTGCTCATATTGCATCTGACTCTTTGCAATCCCGTGGACTGTAGCTCACCAGGCTCCTCTGTCCATGGGATTTCCTCTCAGGCAAGAATACTGGAGTGGGTTGCCATTTCCTTCTCCAGGGGATCTTCCCGACCCAGGGATCAAACTTATGTCTCTTGCTTTGGCAGATGGATACTTTACCACTCAGCCACTAGGGATGTCTGATTTTAAAAAAGCATATAAAAATGTTTTTAATTAAGTTACTGCTTGTTCCTCTATAGACTCATTTCTCAGCATTTGTTGATATTCCAAGGGGCAAGGAACCTAAAATATATGAGGGATTACAGTTTATTTACTTTTCCCATTTGCTGGCTTTTGTATATGATTTACAGCTTCCTTTGTCATACTGTCAAAATCTGTGAACCATGTGCAATATTTCAGTCCCTCCAACAACTCTTGCCCCAAGTTTAGACTTAAGAATGAGAAATAGAGGATAGTGTAGACATTTGCAGTTTTTCACATCTTGTATGAAACAATATATGCTTATGAAATTTCATCAAAAGACAAAAAGAGGGTTTAGCATCACATATTGGGACATTCTTCCTCTATAATTTGTATTGAAATGTCAGCTATTTCCAGTGTAATACAACACAATATCTCTTCTCACTATGAGAAAGACCTGTATGTCAGAACAAGGGAAAAATAAGAGAGACATTTGAACTCACTGGCTCCTTCTTGGAGAAATCAATCAAAGAGATGTTCATTTAAGCTGAGAAGACCTTTGAAAGAGTCTATGAGAAAAAAAGCATAAAATATTTTGGGGGTGTTGCCTGGGTTATTTCTTTAAGAGGTGATAACATAAAGAAGATGCAGCATGCAATAAGGAAATTTGTGATACCTGCTTAAGTGAAGTAACAGTCAGGTATACTGACTTCTTTAAACAACATATGAGATGCCTTTGAAAATGAAGTAGAAGATGGAGTTGCTTTAAAAATACACACAAGTTGACACGGAGGTTTCAGAATCTCCTTTGGAATTGCATTTTCTTTCCAAATGGGCAGAGCAAGAATGATTTTTAGGGACTTCCCTGGTGGTCGGTGGTTAAGACTCCACCCTCCACTGCAGGGGACATAGATTTGATCCCTGATTGGTCAGGGAACTAAGATCCCATGGTGCTTCAGGGCAACTAAACTTGTACACCACAACTGGAGCGAAGCCTGCACGCCAAATGAAAGATCCTTCATGCCACAACTAAGACCCAATGCAGCCAAAGAAATACCTAAATATCTTTTTAAAAACTGGGAAAGCCCTAGTTCTTAATTTGCTATTGTTGTTTAGTCGATAAGTAGTGTTTGACTCTTGCAACCCCATGAACTGTAACCTCCCAGGCTCCTCTGTCTTTGGGATTCTCCAGGCAAAAATACTGGAGTGGGTTGCCGTTTCCTTCTCCGGGGGATCTTCTCGACCCAGGGATGGAACCCAGGTCTCCTGCATTGGTGGGTGGGGTCTTTACCACTGAGCCACCAGGGAAACCCCTTCCTTTATTAACAAACTTCTATTTCCCTCGTGGTAATATTATTGTGAGTTTGAAGCTCATTTGTCCTACAGAGTTTTACACACATCTATGTACATACAGACACTCTTTTTTTTCTTTTTAAAATTCTTTTCCTATGTAAGTTGTGACAGAATACTAAGCAGAGATCCCTGGGCTATACAGTAGGTCTTTGTTGGTTGTTTATTACATACACACATTTAAAAAAATAGGTCAAACTAAAAGTACTCCCTGATTTCATTTTTTCTCCTAAGTGTCAGAGAGATTGTTCCATATCAGTTTAAATTTAATTCACTTATTTTAATGGCAGGACAGTTTCCATAGAAAGAGAGTGTTCTATATTTTATTTAACCACACACTCCTCCTGCCTCCCAGCTGATGGACTTTCCACTATGATAAATTCTTTTTATTATAAACATTGTGTCAATGAATATCATCGCAAAGAGATTTGGATCATATGTAGGAATATTTATTTGGGACAGAATTGAAGGAGTAAAAACATGGGATTGAAGCATATACCCATTAACACTGTAACAAACCCTGCCAAGTTCCTTCCGAAATAATTCACAACAACCAGGGCTCCCTTCTCATGCATTCACTGACATTTGAGGTTAACCATCTTCCAATTTTTACTAATCTGATAGATAAAAGATGATATTTCATCTCAATTTGAATTTCTATCATAGTAGGGAAGTTGAATATTTTTTGAAATATTTACTGGTTCTCTCAATTTCTTTTGGATTTCTCTTCTACATTTTGCTGTCATGCGTTCTATAGTAGTGTGTCCTTTTCTTAAGCACCAGTTCTGTTCCCCGTTTTATATCTGACTTCTGTTTTTTATTTATCTAGTTGTAAATGCCACTCACTATGGCAACGACGAGAGAATACAATGAAAGACAGTGAGGAGGTTATTAGGCATAATGAATTGCTTCACCCTCTCTGAGGACCAATGGCTTTTGAAATAAGAAGTGTATTTTTTATTTTTTTATTTTTATTTTTTTAGAAGTGTATTTTTTAATTTCTTTCTTCTTCTTCTTTAGTCTTAATAGCCACTTGTATTTGCCACCTGCAAATTTTGCAAACCTGATGCAAAATCTCTGCTCAGTTGCATCCCACATTACTTAATTAATAACTATTCTACTGTATCCCACTAGAGGGTAATGTTGGGCTAAAGACCAATCCCTGTGACTAACTTTGAGGCCCACATTCAACATATTCCGGTTAAAGTTTTACATCTCTAGTAAAAACTGAAAGGATACATTGACCTTAACTGTTCAATACAGTTAGGGCAGCAAAGGAGGGCAGAGCTGTGAATTCAAGTGTAATAATTCAAAGCGTATCAAGAAGAGCCTGATAGAAGCATCTGCTCAGGTCACACTCTGCCGAGACAATGTGCTCTATTACAGACACGGGAAGCCAAAGGATCAAAGAAGAAAAGATTACGTGCAGGAGAGATGATGTCCTCCATGAGGCAAACTTTACCTAACATGAAATATCTCCAGAGGATTTTCTTTCTGCTTAGGATGTAGTTTCCTCTCGGGTTCGTGGCCTTAAACTGGCAACATTCCCTTATACAGCCATGCCAGGGCCAGGCAGTCTCCAGGGGCTCAGCGCCCTTGGCTAGCACGCCTCTGCCACCTCCCATCGGGCTGGCCTGAATCACAGCTGACTTCTGGTGGCCTCCCCTGACCGTCAGAAGCTCATGAAAAGCGTGTACAAAAATCACGTTCCAAAGCACAGTCTAGGCCAGATCCCGTCATCCTCCAAAAGGTCCTCCCCCTCTCCAAAGGCACTTCCATCTACTGCACTTTGTATTTTCTCTGAAAAAGAGACGCTTGCAAAAGCTCCGTTAAAAACATGAAAGGTCTGATTGAAGAAACAAAGGTCAAAACGATCCACGTGCAATGAGACAGCCATTCAAAAATTAAAGGCTGCTACTTCTAAAACAATAAAACCTTAACCTTGACAGAGGGTTGAACGCCAAGAGGCCCTTCTACCAAGAAAGCTCAGACAGCGCCACCTGCAGACAAAGCTGGGTAATGCTCTTTCTCAGTTTGGCAAGGGCGGGCTGGCGTGGGGGACCAAGGAACAGGAGAGAAGGACGTGTAAGTTCACTGTGTGAAATAGCTGGGCCAGGTTTCAAAATCGGCGAGTCTAGCCCCCTTGGAAATGCCCACGTCCTATTTCTGATTGGCACCTCTAGCTGTGATGGTCAGGGAAGGCGTGGCGCTGAGTCGGGACCAGCAGGTGCTCACCTTCCCTCCTACATTCTCTACTGCTCTCCCTCCCTCATCTTACAGACGGAGTCTTTGGAAACCGGAAGAGATCCTCCACTCCCAGTTTAAAGTCTCTAACCTGAGAGCTTGGGGGAAAAAAAGAAGAAGGAGTCGATAAAGCTGAGGGTGGGTCAGTGGAACCACCTCTTATGGGAAGCAGCGTCTTCCCCACACACAAACCTCTGCCCTTTCCTACAGACTCCCTTTTCTATCTTCCCTCTCTCCTCCCCTCTGATTGCAGCTGCCGTGGAAACTCTGTGGGAAAAAAAGCAAACCTGGAGAGTTTAGAGACCCCGCTGGTTCCTAAGAGGAGTGAATTAAGAAATTCAGTAAAACCACTCCATGAAGCTAAGCTTGTGGGCAGACTTGGCCCCAGACATCTGTCCCTTCCCCCTGCCTGTATTTAAAAATATGTATTATTTAATACAATACCACCTGAAAAATGTCACGAATCAGAGCCATTTGGGTTCAGTCCTGTCCTCAGACACGAGATTTGGTGTCCTGTCTTGGGCCCCATGCTTTGTCCACCATGTGAGTCCTAGAGCTTCCTACACACCGCTCCAGGAGGACCATGGAGACTGGTGTGTGGAATTGCATTACCTTCACCATCTCCATCACACTCCAGACCTGACCCCATTATTCTCCGCCGAATCTTTTTCCCATCCTGCTGAGATGTGGGCACCCTAGAGCACCAAGGTGCCTGTGAGTTGCTGTTTGGAAGACTGTTTACAGAGCTATAATGTATAAGCTGAGGTGTCACAACATATGCACAACGCCTCTCCTGTGAGAAATGGGGGGTGATAAATTGTGTTCTCAGTCTCCAATTCACGTCCCATTGACTGTAGCCCGCCAGGCTCCTCTGTCCATTGGATTTCCCAGGCAAGAATACTGGAGTGGGTAGCCATTCCCTTCTCCAGGGGATCTTCCCGCCCAGGGATTGAACTCAGGTCTCCTGCATTTCAGGCAGATTCTTTACCATTGGATACTTTGCGATATGTCAAAGCACGTGTTAGGCATAAATACTGAATCAAGGTTTCCATTTGAGAATTGCTGGTATTTAACAGTGCTCTTCTCTACCGCCCTAATGGGAGGACCTCCCCAGGCAGCCTTCCAGCCCGGCTGCTTGCGCCCCGAGTATTTTTCCTTAGCACACACTAGACAGATGGGCCCTTCTATCCTCCCTGTGACCACAGGACACTTCTCCCTCAAGAAACATCAGAGTTCATTTAAAAGTGGAAATTTAAACTTCTCTGCTGCTTCTCACTATTTACAATAAGAAGAAGACATTTTGTTCTTAACTGGCAGTAAAAGTGGCTCGATTGTACCAATGACATTGAAATATAAGCTTGTGGCTAGAGCATATGGTACAGCCTAATTAGTTTCACAGAGATTTTGATTTAGAGTGCCTCATATACGAAAACCAAAAATTCAGAAAATGTATGCAAAAGATGCTTTACTTGTTTCAGATCATTTGCTATTCATAAATATTTCTAGTACAAATCAATTTTTACAATCCAGATAAACTAGTTTATGTTTAAAAGTATGAATCTATTTTAATTTTTCTAGTTAAACAATAGCTTCTAATACCATAAAGATCAAGCATCTGCTCACACTTCTTAATCTTTAAAAAGATATATTGTTAAGTATATGATTCTACTTCTGGGTACAATAGATTATCTGTGTCAGATCGACTCTATTCAAGAACAGTTAGAAAAGCTGGATAAAATACCAAAAATGAAAACAAAACAAAGAAACTATGAAGGCATATGAAAACGATCAAGGCAGCTAGGACTTCAGGGACTAAGGTCCTGGAAAGTAGGAATATGCATGGAGGTGATCCCAATGTGCACAGAGATGTTTAGCCTTTCTTCTTAGAATTTGTCATTATTTATCAGTGCAGGATAAAGAGACTGAGAGGCCAAGCAGAAAACAGTGGTGGCAAAGAGGCAAAAGTGCTGAGCAGAGTTCTTAGCAGTCTCTCTCAAGCTGGAGAGACAAAAAGTGGAGTGCAGGAATGACACGGCAGCAAGGCCTTGAGGAGCCCAGACCCTGGAGCGGATATGAGCAATGAGAAGTAAATTCTATGCTGGGTACTCCTTTTCCTTTGAGGTTTCTTCTGATTCCCAAGCAGTATGTGGGTGACGTAAATCAGAGAAAGACAAATATCATATGATATCACTTATATGTTGAATCTATTAATAAAAAATGATAAAGGGACTTTGCTGATGGCCCAGTGGTTGAGACCTGTACTTCCACTGTGGGGTGGGGCTGGGAGGCGGGGGCATGGGTTCAGTCCCTGGTCCAGGAACTAGGATCCTGCTTGCCACGTGCATGCCAAAAAATAAATTTTAAAATATTAAAAACTTCTAACTGATAAAAATGAAATTATTTACAAAACAGAAGTAGACTCTGAGATGTAGAAAACAAGCTTATGGTTACCCAATGGGAAAAGTGGGAAGAGGGATGCTAACAAACAAGGACCTAATATATAGCACAGAGAGCTGTATTCAATCCTGTAATAATAATGTATAATGGAAAAAAATCTGAAAATGCTTTATATATATATATAGGTGAATCACTTTGCTGTATACCTGAACAGTGTAAATTAATTATACTTGAATTTAAAGAAAAGAAATATTGAACCAGAGAGTTTAGCAAAGAAGCTAAAAAAACTGGGCACATCTTAAAATGGCAATGGCCCAGAAACCTGGAGTAGAGCATTAAGGGACAGTTTCTAAGTAAACCTCCACGCAAGCTATTTCCTTATTAAACCTAGCAGGGCAAAGAAAACCCCGCTGGAGAGCCATCAAAGGTTATTCTAAAGAATCTCCTTAAAAAAAAAAACAACTAGGAATAAAGCCACCACATGACCCAGCAATCCCACTACTGGGCATTACCCCGAGGAAATCAAAATTAAAAAGACACATGTACCCCAATATTCACTGCAGCACCATTTACGATAGCTAAGACTTAGAAGCAGTCTAGATGTCCATTGACAGGTGAATGGATAAAGAAGCTGTGGTACACATATACAATGGGATATTACTCAGCCATAAAAAGGAACGTGTTTGAGTCATTTCTAATGAGGTGGATAACCTAGAGCCTATAGTACAGAGTTAAGTAAGTCAGAAAGAGAAAAACAAATGTTTTATACTAACACATATATATGGAATCTAGAAAGACAGAACTGATGAAATTATTTGCAGGACAGCAATGGAGATACAGACAAAGAGAACAGATTTATGGACATGAGTGGAGTGGGGATGAGAGGGTGGGACATATGGAGAGAGTAACATGGAAACATATACACTATCACATGTGAAATAGATAGGGCTGGGGTGGGGTGGGACGTGGAAAGCAGGTTCAAGAAGGAGGGGACATATGTATCTCTATAGCTGATCCACGTTGATGTTTGGCAGAAATCAACACAATATTGTAAAGCAATTATCTTCCAATTAAAAATAAATTTAAAAACAAAACAAAAGGTCATTCTAGAGATCCTTGGAAAATGGTGCAAATGAAGCTTTATTCTCTTGTCTGTGAGATTCTGGCATCTTAAAATCAGTCACATGTGTCTCCAAATAATCGCCGTAAACACACAAATTAAATGTAAAAGAGAGCACTCTTACGGAATTTTAGGCACACAAATGTACGTGCGCATGGCAAAGTCTGTGCGGACCCTGAGCTCTCCCTTCAGACACGGCAGCTTCAGAGGCACGATGACAAATTTCGCCAGGGAGTTCCCATTCCCTGCCCGCTTAGCATTTTACACTCCACACTGACACAGCAAGGTGAGGATACGTAGAGGCAGTGTTTTATTTCACCCTGTTGTATCATGCTGTGGAGGAGATAAAATCCATTGCTTCCCCGGTGTCAGGGTTTCCTCTCCCAGACACTCGGGTCAGGGGCTCGGCACACAGGCCTACAGCGGTTCTTTCTCAGGCAGCACAAGGCTGAGGGGCCTCCGGGCCTGGATCTGATTTCCTTGTCGTTGGAAGCAGGCAAACCATGTTTGAAGCAACAGATTCAGACATTATAAAGAATGTTCCCAACATGGATGCAACTAGAGATCATCCTAGTAAGTGAAGTAAGTCAGACAGAGAAAGATAAATATCATATGCTATCACTTACACGTGGAATCTAAAATATGACACAAACGAACACATCTACAAAATAGAAACAGACTCACAGGCAGGAAATGGACTTGTGGTTGCCAAGGAGAGGATGGTGGGAGAGGATGGGAGTGGGGGCGTGAGGCTGCTGCTGCTGCTGCTGCTAAGTCGCTTCAGTCGTGTCTGACTCTGTGCGACCCCATAGACGGCAGCCCACCAGGCTCCCCCGTCCCTGGGATTCTCCAGGCAAGAACACTGGAGTGGGTTGCCATTTCCTTCTCCAATGCATGAAAGTGAAAAGTGAAAGTGAAGTCACTCAGTTGTGTCCGACTCTTCGCGACCCCATGGACTGCACCCTACCAGGGTCCTCCATCCATGGGATTTTCCAGGCGAGAGTACTGGAGTGGGGTGCCATTGCCTTCTCCGAGCTTGAGGCTCGCAGATGCAAACTGGTATATATAGAATGGACTGGGCTTCCTGGTGTCTCAGACAATAAAGAATCTGCCTGCAATGCAGGAGACCTGGGTTCCACCTCTGGGTGGGGAAACAGCAGTCCACTCCAATATTCTTGCCTGGAAAATTCCATAGACATAGGAACCTGGTGGGCTACCATCCATGGGATCCAAAGAGTCAGACACCACTGAGCAACTAACGAACAACGAGATCCTACTTTATAGCACAAGGAACTATATTCAATATCCTGTGATAAACCATAATGGAAAAGAATATGAAAAAGAAGGTATGTATGTGTGTGTGTGTATATATATATATATATATATATATATATATGTATGTATACATATAACTGAGTTACTTTTCTGTATAGCAGTAATTGACACAACATTGTAATTCAACTTGATTTCAACAACAAATAATTTTTTTTTAAAAAAGAATGCTTTCAACATAACCTGTTGATTTTCGTTCCTGTCCCCAGCGTCTGTGTCACAGTCACATGAGGCTGCAATCCCTAACCTTTGGCCAAGTCGTCTCTGCCAGGCAGGACACACCATTCTGAAATTTCCACTTGTCCAGGAGATTAGGAAAAGGAGGGATGAGGGAAGGAGAGGCTCCTGGAACTGGGTTGTGACCTCTGACCAGGACACCATGTCCTCATCAGAGCACTGACCCAGCACTTCCACCCCATGTCCCAGGAACATCGAGGTTTTTTCTCAGCTGAAATGTCCCCATTTCACCCTCATGCCACTCTTGGCTGATCTCATAATAGAGATCTGGGATCCAGCCCTGCTTCTCCTCTGTAATAACTGCATCCCAGGGTGGGTCACAGAGTCATGGACTCAGGAACTCAGAGTGTGAAGCCACCTTTCACATCTTTCACTAAAACCTTTAGTTCAATGCTTTGGTTCCTGACCACCTGCACAGTGGGCATCAAACTGCATTCATAAAAAATGGAATTGTTATGGTCACTTCTTATGCCCTTTTGAGGTGCCACATTGTAGCACCTGTAGCTTACTACAGGTGCTTACAACTAAGCACATTGTAGCTTCCTGAGCTAAGATCATTACTTGTGGCGTTATTTACTTGTGACCTCACAATATCACTGTAATTATGATTATGATTCCCATTTTATAGACAGGAAAACAGAAGTGTAAAGAGATTAAATATGATGCATATGGGACTTCCCTGGTGGTCCAGTGGTTGAGAACACACATGCCAATGCAGGGGTCACAGGTTTGATCTCCAGTCTGGGAAGATCCCACGTGCCATGGAGCAACTGAACCTGCGCACCACAACCAATGAAGCCCGCAGGCCTAGAGCCTGTGCTCTGCAAAGAGAGAAGCCTCCGGGTTGAGACGCCTGAGCACCCCAGCTAGAGAAAGCCTGTGCGTGGTAATGAAGACCCAGTGGGGCCAAAAAATAAAGAATAAGTAAATTAAGAAAAAAGATGCCTGAGGTCACACAGATCGCAAATGGTAGATTCAAATCCAGGTCCTTCTGAGAATAAATGTGATGCTCTAAATTAATCTTATACCCAATTACCTGAAATTTAACACCTGTAGTGAGAGAGAACTTATTACTCAAAATAATATCACAGTCCATTTCTGATCACCCCAAGTAGAACATTTTTTACATTTAACCCCAAATATGACCAACCTATATAGCATATTAAAAAGCAGAGACGTTACTTTGCCAACAAAGGTCCGTCTGGTCAAGGCTATGGTTTTTCCAGTGGTCATGTATGGATGTGAGAGTTGGACTGTGAAGAAAGCTGAGTGCTGAAAAATTGATGCTTTTGAACTGTGGTGTTGGAGAAGACTCTTGAGAGTCCCTTGGACTGCAAGGGGATCCAACCAGTCCATCTTGAAGGAGATCAGTCCTGGGTGTTCACTGGAAGGACTGATGTTGAAGCTGAAACTCCAATACTTTGGCCACCTCATGTGAAGAGTTGACTCATTGGAAAAGACCCTGATGCTGGGAGGGATTGGGGGCAGGAGGAGAAGGGGACGACAGAGGATGAGATGGCTGGATGGGCATCACCAACTCAGTGGACATGAGTTTGAGTAAACTCCGGGAGTTGGTGGTGGACAGGGAGGCCCGGCGTGCTGCGATTCATGGGGTCACAAAGAGTCGGACACGACTGAGCAACTGAACTGAACTGAACTGAACTGAACCGATGACCACCTGTACTTTCCACTCCTCAGCATTAATTCTTTTCCTTAATCATATACAGAACAAATCTAACTGTCCACTGCCTTCGAGTATCTGAGGACAAGAAGGTCCTGTTCTTTAAGTCACCTCTTTGTTCTCTCCTCCCTCCAGTTCTTTGCAGCTCCATGGACTATAGCTTGGCTCCTCTGTCCATAGGATTTCCCAGGCAAGAATACTGGAATGGGTAGCCATTTCCTTCTCCGGGGGGTCTTCCAGACCCAAGAATTGAACCCAGGTCTCCTGCATTGTAAGCAGATTCTTTATCGTCTGAGCCACCAGGGAAATCCCTGCTCCCTTTACTAGGCCTCAATCCCTATAAATCTAATTTTTCCAAATCTCATATATTACCTTCCCCAACTCTTCCACCAGGTTCAACTGAAAATGACATGAAATCAAGTGATTTTTAAAGCAAAAGTGTTGTTTATTTTTGTCTTTGTAAATCTTTCAACAATGTATATAAACTGAGTAAAGGAATGTTAGTTTCATGTGATTTGGGAGTTAAGTTTTGATGTGACTTATAGAAAAAAATATGATATATCTGGCCATAACACACCTTCAAAACTTAGTAAAGTATCATGTCACAAATACATTGGGAAATTATATATTAGGCATTTGGGATTAAAATATACACACTACTATGTATAATATAGATAACCAACAAGGACCTACTGTACAGCACAGGGAAATATCCTCAATATCTTATAATAACCTATAATGCAAAAGAAACTAAAAAAGAGTCTATATTATATATGTATACACTTAGAATATATATACTGCTCACCTGAATCTAACACAGCATTGTACATCAACTATATTTCAATAAAAATGTTAAAACAATAAATAAATACATTGGGAAGGCATTTGCGGCATCATTTAGAGATTGAGAGCCTTGGGGGTCAGATAGATCCCGTGTCCCATGAAGTGGTTATGTGACCTAGAAGTTACCTAACTCCCCTGAACCTCCGAGTTTCCTCCTCCTGTGACGGGGATCACAGTAGTGCATTCGTCCACACCTCAGGGGGCAGCAATGGGAAGTGTGTGCTGTCCTCAGTCGTGTCCCGCCCTTTGTGACCCCGTGGACTGTAGCCCACCAGGCTCCTCTGTCCAGGGGATTTCCCAGGCAAGAATCCTGACGTGGGTTGCCCTTCCCTACTCCAGGGAATCTGCTCCACTCAGGGACTGAGCCTGTGTCTCTTGCGTCTCCTGCATTGGCAGGAGGACTCTTTACCACTGCTCCATCTGAGAGAGCCGTGAGGATTAGATGTATTATCTTTGGTAAAGTGCTTAGAACAGCTTCCGTAACTATACATTAAGTGCACGAAGTGGATGATCTTTCGTAGGCTTATAAGGATTATGTTCATTCAGTGCTAAGCATAAGCAGTGATCTATTAACAAGAAAAACCTAGTGATTCATATCTATCACAAAAGTGAGGCATTCGAGACTCAGAGAAGTTAGGTAATCTGTCCACACTCACCCAGTTGAAAGCATCTTAGAATTGAACATGGGCTGCTTGTCGTTCTCTTAATCCCTACGCTATACCGTGTTAATCGGGATGCAAATGGAATACTTTCTCCTTGATGTGGACCTCGATAGACTCCTTCTCTCTGGGCTGGACTGGACCAAGAAAACCCTATCCTGTTCCCTGCCTACTGTCCCCCTGTTCCTAAGGGCAGACTCCCTCCTCACACATCCACGCACACGAGCAGACCCCTGTGGGCAGTAACATGCATAGCCCTTCAGACACACCCAGACATGCAGAACTAGGTCTCAGCTGAGGCTGGCACTGCCTCTAATTTGCTGCTACAAATATTAAACTGTAATAATCTTCCTACATACTGACTTTCTCATATATTGGCTAATGATTTTAAGGTAGATATCCAGAAGTAAAATCGTTAGAGGAAAGGATATGGACAATTCTTGGCTCAGGACATGCCACCAAACTGTTTTCTAAAAGAATCATGTAAATTTATACTGCCATCATTAATTTAATGCTGACAAGATAATTACCACATTTTAAATATTCATAATTTACACCCCTCACAATTTACATTTATGATAGTAAATTTAAAATGTAAATGTTAAAATAATTATGCTTTTTGTAGAGACATTGTATTAATTTATTAGGTGAAGTACATTTTTTATTAGTGATGGTAAATATATCACTCTTTTATAAAGGTTGTATTTCTTCTTTTGTAAATTGTCTCTCCTGTCATTTGCACATTTATCTCTATAGTTATTATCTATAACTACAACATGGTATTTTCTACTGGTGGTTAATGAGAGAATAATGGGAAAGTGCAGAACATTTTTCAAATGTGCAGCATTGTTATCCTTATTTATTTGATATTAGTACCAAAAGGCAGTTTGTTCAGAGGTTCCTGGTCGACCACAGTTTGTTGTTCTAAATTTTATTTTACTTTTTATTAATTTTTGTTGGAGTATAGTTGCTTTGCAGTGTGCTAGTTTCTGCTATACGGCAAAGTGAACGAGCTATATGTTTATATATACCCCCTCTTTTTGGATTTCCTTCCTATTCAGGTCCCCACAGAGCGCCGAGTAGAGTTCCCTGCGCTATACAGTAGGTTCTCATTAATCATCTACTTTCTCCATAGTATCAATAGTGTGTATATGTCAATCCCAAGCTCCCAGTTCATCCCAGCCCCTTCTCCCTCAGTGTGGTTCTAAATTTTAGGAGGGAAATAGGAATTTGGTACAGTGGGAACTTGCCACCATCCCACAGCTACGTCACGAAAGCTCCGCTGCCCTTGCCCCCACTGACCTGTTCTTTACCTCTCTGCTTCTTTGTGCCAGAAGAGCAGACGGCTGAGCCTTTGGGGACACCGCCCTCTCCCCTACTGTTCTCTCCAACCTGAGGCAACCTTTCTCCCACTTCCCAGAGCCTCCCGAAGGGGTGAAGGAGTCTGGTCCTTGGAATCCAGAACCATTTCCGAATCTGGAACTCTTGTGACCTCTCATGGGTGCCCCACAGGAGGCTTTTTTTTTTTTTTTAAACCATACCACGTGCCATGTAGGATCTTAGTTCCCTGATCAGGGACCGAACCCATATCCCCTGCATTGGAACTGCAGGGAAGTCCATGGAGGCTGTGACTTCTGCTTCTTCTGGACTCTTAGTATTGGCTTTCTGGCCAGCACACCTCAGATGCTCGCTCGTCACTGAATAAACCAAATCTGCCTCCTGGAGAAATCTCTTAACTGATCACACCTCCCCAGCCAGAAGTTAACATTCCAAAGCTTGAGCTCTCCTTCTTCGCATAGACTCAGAGCAATCTCTGTTCTCTGGTCAAAAATCTCCTCTTCCTGTATGTCCTTAGCTGGTTGGAACCACAACCTTTCTTCCTTTCTAACAGACCCTTTCTCACATTCCCTTCTTTTTTAATAGCTTTCATTTTACCCTCTCCTCTAGCCTGTCATACTCTGCCTTTTAAAAACATGAGCCTAAAGGAAACAAAATGACTTTCTGTTTATCCTGCTTCTCCTTCAGAAATGTACTGTGACTTCCCTTTATAATCATAATTCCAAAATTCTACACCATGCACTGCATCCAACTCATCATGAAGGTAGTGTTGGAGGAAAGTGTAAAGAGAGTGGATGCTAGTCCTAACTTCTCAGAAAAGAAAAGGTGGTTCCAGTTTAAAACCACAACCACTGCGTTATGTCTCACAATTTCATGGGTCAGGAATTTGGGCAGAAGTCAACTGATATGGTATGGTATGGTCCCATCACTTCATGGCAAACAGATGGGGAAAAAGTGGAAACAGTGACATATTTTATTTTCTTGGGCTAAAAAATCACTGTGGACAGTGACTGTAACCACGAAATTAAAAGACACTTGCTCCTTGGAAGGAAAAGTGAAAGTGAAAGTCGCTCAGCCGAGTCTGACTCTTTACAAATTCTCCAGGCCAGAATACTGCAGTAGGTAGCCGTTCCCTTCTCCAGGGGATCTTCCCAACCCAGGATTCGAACCCAGGTCTCCTGCATTGCAGGCAGATTCTTTACTAGCTGAGCTACAAGGGAAGGAAAGCTATGACAAACCTAGACAGTGTATCATAAAGCAGAAACATCACTTTGCGGACAAAGGTCCATATAGTCAAAGCTATGGTTTTTCCAGTAGTCATGTATAGATGTGAGAGCTGGACTATAAACAAGACTGAGCTCTGCAGAATTGATGCTTTCGAATTGTGGTGCTGAAGAAGACTCTTGAGAGTCCCTTGGACTGCAAGATCAAGCTAGTCAATCCTAAAGGAAATCAACCGTGAATATTCATTGGGAGGACTGATGCTGAAGCACCAACATTTTGGCCACCTGATTCGAAGAGCCTCTGATGCTAGGAAAGACTGAAGGCAAAAGGAGAAGGGGGCCGCAGAGGATGAGATGATTAGGTAACATTATCAACTCAATGGACATGAATTTGCACAAACTGTGGGAGATAGTGGAGGACATGGAAGCCAGGCGTGCTGCCATCCATGGGGTTGCAAAGAGTCAGACACGACTGAGGCCTGAACAAGCGCTGGACGGCCCTTCTGTCCTCCTCCATCGATGGCGATCACTCAGTGTTTTCAGCTGGCAGGCGGGTTTATCTGAAGAGTCCAAGGTAGCGCACTCTCCTGCCTCCTGCCTTGATGGGAAAGGCTGGAATTGCCTACCTAGGGCCTCTCCAGCATGACAGCCTCAGGGAGCTTGGATTTCTTACATAATGACCAAGCGTTCCTAATGTTTTCTTAGGAAAGGACTGTATAGTCCAGCCTCAGAAAACATCAGTGCTGTCTTATTCTATTAGTAAGGCATGTTCCAGCCTTCCTAGATGCAAGGGGAAGAGACATGCACCTTTGTCTTTTGATGAGAGGAATTTGCGATTATGCTTTAAAACCATGTCAGATGGAACCACTGTGAAAGACAATGCATGGGGCTGGTAGGTTGGGTTGTGGGTTGGGGCTTATCCAGTTGATAGCGGTTCACCTTTTATGCATTATAACGAACACTCCCAATCTGCTTACATCATCCTCACAACCTAATAACTCCACCACAGCTGCACTCCCTAAGATGACCAATTATGTTAGAGCCAAATTCAATAGTCTTTTCTTCGTTTTTATTCTCTTTTGACATTTTTTCTAAACATTACAGTATGACTACTTGACAGACCCAACCCTTCATTAATGATGTTCTCAAATGCCATAGTTCTATGACTGAGGACACTGTTTCTTTCCTAATTTGACCTTTAATAAGGTCATTTTTCCTAGACCATAATTTTGGGGATCCCTATAGCTTGACCCTTGACTCCTTTTCCTGAGTATAATGGATACTCATTCCCACGTAAAGAGTGGACCTTCTTTTATCGCATTCATATTGCTGACTCTCAAATATCTACACTTTACATGGGAGTGAGTATAATGGGACTAGGAAAAGGGGTCAAGGGTCAAGGGTCACAGATGACTTTCAAAGGTAAGAGCTGCACCTGGAGCCTGGTGACCTGCCCTTGTCCTTGTCCTTTCCACCACACCGCCCCCGCACCCAGAATGTAATTAAAAGGAGCACTTTATCGCTCTAGCAATTTACTCTGGGTTTGCTTTCTAGAATGTTTATTATTTCATTTGACACTCTCCTACAAAAAGTGTTCAAATGGAAAACTTTAAAAGTTCAGAATGTTCTCGGATTCTGCTTGGAAGTTTTTGGAATCCCATTTGGCTGCATGTGGCTGGAAAGGTGAAAGGATGAGAAATCAGAAAGAGAGCAAAAGGAAGCCAAGCAGAGAAGGTGTCTGCAAGGCTCCTGGGGAGTCAGAGGAATAAGAGAGTCCCACTCTTGCCTTGGAGCTCCCCGGCTGGGCAGGAACTTGTGCCAGGATCACTGAGCTCGCGCTTGTTTCAGGGACTCCCCCTCCCCGCCCTCCACGGGTGCGCAGCTGAAGACTCTAGAAGCCTGGAGAGATGCCTAGCTTGCCAGGCTCGGGGTGCGCGCTGCTGTGCGCCCTTCCCAGCGCATCGAGCGTAGAGCGTAGACCGCGGCTCCCCAGGTGCCGAGCCAGGATGGGGAGGTGGGAGGGACCTGGCGCCCCAGGACACGCCCTGCCATTCCCCAGAGACCTGGATCGGCTCAGCCCCGATCGCGATCGCTGGCGATATAAGTCATCAGCGGAGGCAGAGGGCACGGCGTGGCCGGCCGGGACTCGAGGGAGCGCAGGCAGGCGCCGCTGCATCGACCCCGCCACCTGCCACCTCGCCCGCTGCAGCCCCCTGCCTGCCGCCCCCACTGACCAGAAGTCGGAGAGGACTGGTCTGCTGCCCGGCCGCGCAGGAGTGAGGAGCCAGGCAGAACTTCCACCTTTGGGACTGAAGCCCCGCTCCCCTTGCGCCGGAGTCCCCCCCGCTTGAGTCAGGATGGTGGGACACACAGCGTCAGACGTGCCCCCTACCATGGCGGTCAAGATCTTCTCTGCTGGGGTGGCGGCCTGCGTGGCTGACATAATCACCTTCCCGCTGGACACCGCCAAAGTCCGCCTACAGGTGGGGAGCGCGGTGGGCAAGGGGAGGTGCCTCGGGCAGAGAGGGGACCTCGACTGTGTGCGCCCCTTTGACTCTGGCTGCGGTTTTACCATCCTTTCTCACGTTAGGCAGAGCAGGTGGCCACGTTAAAAAAAGTTTGCCTGTCACTGGATTTAGGGTGGGAAACTGGAACATTGCAGAAAAGAACTAAAGAAGTGGGAGGGTCATGGAGGATGGGTTGACTGTGACTGTTGCCAACCTCTCCTGTACATGATTAGACAGGCACAATCTTCCTATCCTACTGCCTAGGGGTTCTGGAGAGTTCCTGGGGGTGGGACAGTGAGGTGTGGGATGGGGAGGATGTTCAAAGTATGCCTAGTAGCCAGATTCTCTCCCCTCCCCCTTTCGATAGATAGATATCTAGCTCTAGATAGATGGATGTGTGCTAAGTCGCTTCAGTCAGTCCGACTCTGCAACGCTATGGACTGCAGGCCTACAGGCTCCTCTGTCCATGGGATTCTCCAGGCAAGAATACAGGAGTGGGTTGCCATTTCCTTTTCTAGGGCATCTTCCTGACTCAGGGATTTAGATAGATAGATAGATAAGGGGAGATGTTGCTGAGAAGGCGAAAAGGACTGAAAATAGAAACACAATGGAAAAAATATCTTGGCTCAAGTTTTCTCCATTGAGGACAGCTTGATGCCAATCTTTGTTTTTTCCTCACTAGGTAGCACTCCCTTTCTCAATATTCACTTCCATCTCACTTCCAGATCCAGGGCGAATGCCTGACCTCCAGTGCCATTAGGTATAAAGGTGTCCTGGGAACAATCATCACTCTGGCAAAAACAGAAGGGCCAGTGAAACTCTACAGCGGGCTGCCTGCTGGTCTCCAGAGACAAATAAGCTTCGCCTCCCTTAGGATCGGCCTCTATGATACTGTCCAGGATTTCTTCACCACAGGGAAAGAAGGTAAGCAGGCAGTGTTTCTGGGAGGGGAAGAAGTCAGAGAGACATGTGCTAGGCTCAGCTGTGGCCCAGAAAACAGGTACATACAGGGTAGTGGTCTTCATAACAAACTGGCAAGCCAACATCAATATTTGAACACACGGAACAGGGAGCATGCTGGTGAGTGGGGAAAAGTGACGCCAGAAAGGCAGGAATGGGTCAGATCACAGGAGAGCTTGCAGGCCATGCTAATGAGTTCAGGTTTTATCCTTAAAATGATGGGAAGTCATTGAAAAATGATAAACAAGGGAATAACATAATTTATATTTTCAGAAGATCACTTCGGCAGCACTGTAAAAGCTATATAGAAAAAGGGTAAGAAAGGGGTAATTTAGAAAGGAAGAAATGATCAGGATATGCTAAAGCAATGGCAGTAAAGATTTTGGAAATGTAATTGATTAAACTTGGTGGAGAGCTGGAAGTGAGGCATAAAGAAAAGGTAGGAATGTTAAGATGACTTACAAGTTTCCGGTTGAATATCCCATTCACTGAAGGCGGGAATATAGAAACCATCTGAAGTGGGGAGGTAAGAAATTCAGTTAGGATGTGTCAAGGATAGGTAATGTCTGGTCTGCACGAGAACTTAGGAGAAACACCTGGGATAGATTTCCCAGTTGTGGGAGGAATTATCATTAGGGCCAAACAAAACAGAGAGATCTGGTGAGGAAAGGAGAGATCAATGTACCTAACAGCAGAAACTCATGGGTTTCCTCAGCAAAACCATCTTGAGCAGAGCAGTAGAGGTGGCAGCTAGATTGCAGAGATGGGCCGTGAGACGCAAAGGCAAAGAGTATGGCCCTGCTCCCAAGGAGCTTGGGAAATGAAAAGGGGATTGGAACACAGGATGGATACAACAAAATAAGACTGTAAATAGGGGCCAAAAGTGAAGGGAATTATCTAAGTATCATCTTGCCACTTAAAAGATGGGTATTATTCAGTGCTCAGCTCCTGGCTAAGCATATTGAGAAAAGAAAACAACCATAGAGCAATGAAAAGAATTGCTGAATTTCCCCTATGCAAGACATGTTAAGTGCTATTGTTATTAACTCACACAATGACTCTGTGAGGTAGATATTATTACCTCCATTTTATACAGCTTAGGAAACAGAATTAGAGACTGAGAAAGTCCTTGATGAGTAAATGTGACTGATCTATAATTATGGGAATAGGTTTGAGGATTCATGGGTCACAAAAGAGTAGGACATGTCTTAGCGACTAAATAACAACAGTGAGGCTCCAAGACTATTTGTCATTTTATTAAATGATATATGTCTTGAGTAACCCATGTTAATTTTTCAAAATCTGCAATTAAAAATCATGTGATCACTTCTCTCTTCTTATTTTTGTCCCTTTAGTAGCCTGTTGAAGTCTGACACCACTTGACGTCCCAAACTCGGGCAGTTTGTCCTTTAGGGCTTTTCCTAAGATCCCTAAGTCCAATAATGAACAGTCTCATTGATGGTTAGAAGACTAAGGTTCACTGGTGACTGGTGCTTCCACCCAATTGGGAAATACTGAAAAATAAAGCAAATGTAAAGAAAGAACTAAGTCAAATATAGGAAAGAACTAAGCCATTGTTTAAACAAGCATTGGGTTTTCTTTCTCCTTGAAAGTCTTTATTAAAAAAAAATCTCAGTCAACTTTGAAGTCTTCTAGCCCTCCTATGATTTATACATTCTTAGTATAGTCCACGGGGTGGCAAGGAGTCGGATACGACTCAGCGACTAAGCACAGCACATGATTAACACGTGCACAAGCGTTAGGGAAGTACTAAAGATATAATGACACAGTAGTATTAACCACTAAAAATTAAAAAGACATACACATGCATTCTGGGTCTTGACTTTTTTCTTTTTTGCTTGACACATCATTTTTTTCTCTTTGGATAATGACAGCTAGTTTAGGAAGCAAGATCTCGGCGGGCCTAACAACTGGAGGCGTGGCCGTGTTCATTGGGCAACCCACAGAGGTGGTCAAGGTCAGACTGCAAGCACAGAGCCATCTCCACGGTCCCAAACCTCGATACACTGGGACTTACAATGCTTACAGAATTATAGCAACAGCAGAAGGCTTGACGGGGCTTTGGAAAGGTAACTCACTTCAACATGGATTCTATAATTGTTAAAACACACATATCCAATTAGCACCTTAACATACAATGGAGCTATTCAACACTTTCTTTCCCTCCAGGGACTACTCCCAATCTGACAAGAAATGTCATCATCAACTGTACAGAGCTAGTAACGTATGACCTAATGAAGGAGGCCCTTGTGAAAAGCAGACTATTAGCAGGTAACTTTCTTTTTCATGTGGCAGGTCTGCACATTTATAATTTCATCTTGTATTATACTGAATCTCTTAATTGTAATTTAAAAAAGTAATACTTGTGAATAATAGATATAACCCTAAGCTTTAGAAGTTCTGTTGCAACAGTTTTTTTCTTTTGCAACAAAACTAAAATGCACCTGTATTTTTATATCAGCATCGTTCTCACTCAATACTAATATATGAGACTTTTGTTGGCATCTATCTTATTCTTTATAAAGCAGAATTCAGGAAGTGAGTCATCCTGCACTATTTCCAGATGAGCTAGTTAGATAAGGAGCTTCTTGGTGGTTTCATCCAAAAAGTAGAACCATTGGATAGGTTCCTAAAAATTTTATTCTAATAGGTTCTAGAAGCATTGAAATTCTCCTTGGACAATGACTTTAATTTTTTTTTAAGAAAGTATAAATGCCTATGTATTGAATATTATGTCATGCCCTAAGGACAGAGGTAAGTAACTGGTTATTTTCCTAAAGCACTTATAATCCAGTATGCCATGTACCATTTGCCAACTTTTTCTAAAATTATGACATTCCTTACTGTATGTTATTTATTCATAAGACAACCATGTTGACCTCCTGTTATCAACAGGTTTTCGAGGATCTGATAGATAACTAAAAACTAGATGCCCCTCCCAAGAGTCTAGTGTTGACCTGTCTCACGACACGTTTCAGACGATGTGCCCTGCCACTTCGTGTCCGCTGTCATTGCCGGATTCTGCACAACGGTCCTGTCCTCTCCGGTGGACGTGGTGAAAACCCGATTTGTTAACTCTTCACCAGGACAGTACACAAGTGTGCCCAACTGCGCGATGATGATGCTCACCAGGGAAGGGCCGTCAGCTTTTCTCAAAGGGTAGGATGTGCTCTTCTGTATCTATAATGTTGTGTTCAGGGATTCTGTGTGCTACGGGGGGCCGTCTCATCTGAACAGTTGACAGCTGACCAGCCTTAGAATGGGCAGTGTGCTGAGTGTCTGCTTTTCTTTGCCATAAATCTCTCCAATACACCAATTCCACTGTGTCAGAAAACTTAAAGCTGTGATAGTAAAATCTTCTCAAGCTCGATCAGCGGCTCATTCGAAACCGACAGCCTGTCCCTTGGTCTCAATCTATTGGGTGAGGGGAGAGGGGAGAGGGGAGTTATTTTTTAATGGGTACAGAGATTCAGTTTGGGATGGAGATGGGGAGTGGTAATGATTGCTCACAATGAGAACATATTTAATGCTACTGAATTATACTATTGAATATATATATAAGAGAGACATATATATATATACACACACACACATATATGTATATATATAAATGGCTGGCTAAAATTATAAATTGATGTTATGTATATTTTACCATAAAACACATACACACACACATTCAGGAGTCAGAAGATATATGTTGAGATCCCCCAAAATATTGAGGGGTGATCTATATAGGCAAGATCTCTAACATACCTATCCAAGGCAGATTTAACAGATTTAACATCATTTTCTCTGGGAATATTTCATTGCTGTAGACAGGGTTTGCAAAATAAGTCATCTGGTGTGTACAGCATGGCAGAATTCTTCAAAATAGCAAGAGCAACATAAACAACAAAATGCAATTCAGTTTCTGACCATCCCTCTTAGGACCAGAATTACCAAGATCTAGACAGCACTGACTTCTCGACCCTGGAAAATGGTCTAATTACTCATCACTTTGCTTTCTCCACTTACTTCCTCTTTTAAACTATTAAAGTTTCCTACTCTCCATTCAGAAAGCAAAGGAAAACAAGATTTCCTCTCCCCTCAAAAAAGAAAAGATGATGGAGATGAAGGAGGCAAGCTTTGGTTTGGTTTAGTGGGACTGTTGTATAGATGTGAACCTCTGGATTTTGTTGTTCAGAAGCAGGGTAGGGCACCTGGATGAAACTTGGGGCAGAGGAAGGAAACATGAAGAGTGGGTACTCTCAAGCACCCGCACTGGAGATGGGTGAAACAATGAGAAGCATACACAGCCTGGACTAGAATTTGTTGTTGTTCAGTTGCTCAGCCATGTCCAGCTCTTTGTGACCCCATGGGCTGCAGCACGCCAGGCTTCCCTGTCCTTCACCATCTCCTGGAGTTTGCTCAAACTCATGTCCACGGAGTCGATGAAGGCACACACTATAATAGCTATAAGAATTTTAAGCAAACTAATAGAATGGTGACATCACTTTTCTAGATTTGTACCTTCCTTCTTGCGACTGGGATCCTGGAACGTCATCATGTTCTTGTGCTTCGAACAGCTGAAACGAGAACTGATGAAGTCGAGGCAGACCATGGACTGTGCGACCTAATCCTCCTTGGGAAGAAGATGGAACAGACTAGTGGGGATCTTTGCTAACCAGATAATTTTAAAAAGCAAGCAAACCTATTCACTTTATTTCACCCAGATAAGGAAATTCTGGTAGAGAGTTTTGGACTATTTTTTTTCCAAAGGAAAACTACTATTTCCTATGACTTTTATTCTCAGTATTTTAAGGAAGGGAAAGCAAAACATTCAATATATACCCTGGCAAATGTAATATCCAGATAAGCTACTGTATTTAACTGACTACTTAGTGGGGGGAGGGATTTTATGATTGAATATGAAGATCTTTGACATGTTTTCATTATTAATTCAATTATTAATTGATGGAAAAGGAAAACTGAGTGAAATACACTTTATCAATACTTAAAAACAAAGTTTCCTTTTTTATTTATTAACCCCATTGTCAGTTGATATGTTAAATAAAATATTGCTAATATCTCTTAAAGTTTGCTTTTTTTGGATCTATATCTAATGTAAGAGTTGAGGTTCACCTGGGTTACAAAACTTCCCAAATAACAAGGGAAGGTCTTTTAGAATCAATGGGCATCAACTTACTTTTAATGTTATTAGTACAGGCTTTTGATTTTTAGAGTCCACATTTTATGGCATCTATAACAACTTCTAATCTAAGACACTGTGTTCATTGGGGCACTGCTCTTATTAGAATCATAGCATCTATCTTAGAATCACAGAATTTTAGAGAAGAAGGTGGCTTTGGTTAGATAGAGGAACAGATTGAGATGAAAATTAATCTACAGGGCATCTTTCCAGCAAAGCCAAATTCGTCATTTGCATCTGTAGTAACCTATTCATCTACCAGATGAGTGCAGAAGGAATAGGGAAAAAATAAACAGGAGATTAAAAGAATTAAGACAAAAACAAGGAGTGGCCATAAAATGGCCAGGTAGTCCCTAGGCTGCCAGGGACCATGAGCTCCACATTACATTTACTATTACGTTTCTCCCCCCTTGACTCTGAGGGTTGTCTCCCGTTTATTTCCCTTAGCTGTTAACTGTACAGCATCTTGTCGCAGACGCCCTCGTATCCTGCATGGATCACTCTGCTCTGACCTTTAGTGATGCTTTCCTGACTGCCTTTCGTCATGTCAGCACCTGGACTTTTTAGGGCCTTTTTCTGGCCACCAGAGACATCTTTGCCCACCTGGGCACAGCCCACTAGGACGGGAAAAATAACACACACCCATGAGCAGCCCTGCACCAATAACCAATGGGAGCCGGCGTGTGAATATCTTAGGTCCCTCACAGTCGGGGGGAATGCCCCCTAGTGATCAGAATCCAGTTACACTCAGTGGTATTTTGCTTATCTCTAAAACTGTTTATGGGAAGACTTCAAGTCCGGCTCTCCATCCCCCATCCCCTTACTGGTGTCTCCAGGGATCACTTCCCGAAAAAATTCCAAATCGTTGTCTTGAGGCCTGACTCTGGGAGAGTCCAAACTAAGACAAACCACCATCTCAGAGTAGCATATTTCTTTCAAGAAGGGAAATATAAAACTTCATTTGCTGGGATCCTGGTCAGGCAATGGGCAGTAGTGACAAGTTGCTACCCTTGACCAAACTTTAGTCAGGCTCCTCTGAGCTGCCTTTTCCTCTTGGTCCTGTCCTTGGGTGTCTTCGAGAGCCCAGTTTTAGCAAGAACCCCTCTAAAATTGGCTTAGCCAGAATCTCTCACCTTCATGATCACTATTGATATCAAATTCCTCATCCTTGTCCCGGATACCTGATCACCAGTTCTTTTAGATGTTCTGTGTACACACGCCTATCATTCGTTAGCAATAACTTTTCTTTCCAGCCACTTGTTTTATTCCAGTTAAATAAATCTCTAGTACAATTTTGAATTTATTTTCAGTAACAATTTGAAGGATTCACTCCTCATCCCTTCTTAACAGAGTACATTTCCTCACTTTTATTGATGCTGGGCTTAGCCATGTGATTTGCCATGACCAAGATCATGTTAGTAGGCATGATGTGCGCAAGGGCTTGAATGTGTTTGAGCAACTGAGTTTATTCTTGTGTTTTTGCCACACCCTGAAGAACATGGCTCAGGTAACCCACTGACCTCAGATGAACTGGTCACATGGAGATGACTGGAACTGAAATCATGGCCTCAATTTAAAGCTAGCTGAATCCAGCTGAGATTACCCAAACTGTCTGGCTAGCCTACCCATGTGTGAGGGGTGAAATTGTTTTGTAGGTCACTGAGATATTTTTGTGGTTCGCTGTTGTACACTGTGTTGTGGCAATGACTGATAGATACAAGAGATGACAAAAGACATCCTTTCTTAATTCTGATCCCAATATTTTATAATTAAGTATATTTGCTATAGTTCATTTTATAAAGATATATTTTGTAAAATTAAGGTAATCCCTTTCTAGTTCTCATTTGCCAAGTTTTTAACATGAATGGATGTTGAATTTTTATTGAATGCTCTTTCTGTATCTATTAAAGTTCATCATAGGCCCAGTGGTAGGTTTGCTGGGTCATATGGTAGTTCTCTTTTTGTTTAAGGAACCTCTGTACTTTTCTCTACAGTGGCTGTACCAATTTATATTCCCACCAGCAGTCCAAGAGGGAAGGTATATACATATACATATAGCTGATTCACGTCATTGTACAGAAGCTAACAAACATTGTAAAGCAACTATAACCCAATTTAAAAAATAGATCATAACAGTCTTATGAATTGCAGAGTGCAAACATTAAGTTATTTGGAAGTTTGTGAAAAATTATTTTCTTTTTAAATATGCTAATTCACTGGTGAAACCCATATGAAACTGCAGGTTTTTTAGTGGAAAGGTTTTTAATTGCTGAATCCATTTAATAGCTCCAAGACTTTTTTGCTTCTCTATGTCTTCTTGGATAGCTTTGATAAAATGTATTTTTCTAGAAATTATCTCATCTAATTTTCCTAATTTTGACATTACTCAATTTACTTTTTAATATCTATAGGCTCTCTAGTGATTTTCATATTTCATTGACAGTATTTATTACTTGCTTTTTTATTGTTAATGTGTCTCACTAAAGTTTATCAGTATTGTTAGTCTTCTCAAACACTTTATTTGTTGATCCTATTATATACATGTTTTCTTTTCTATGCATCTAAGCTCTTGTCTTTGATATTTCCTTCTCTATTTTCTTCAGGTTTATTTGGTACTTCTTCATCAAACTCCTTGAGATGATTGCTTTGTCTTTAAAGCACTTTTCCCCTAACATATACATTTAAAGCTATAATTAGTACTAACTTTAATAAGGACTGCATTTGGTGTATCAAACCAGTTCCATATTTAGTTCAAGATAAGCTACACACACACACACACACACACACACAGAGGAAAGCTTTGCAGTTTTAAAAAAAAGTATGGAAGCTATGCATTAACATACAAATAGATCCGTGATCAACTGTGAAATTAAGAAAAACATATTGCAGGATAGTATGATTTATTCCTAGCCTTTCTAAGAATGGAGGGTGGTGATGGTAGTTTCTTTTCTGCGCTATAACCAATTGTTCTTATCCAATAACCTTTTAAATTGGTAATCAGTGGATGAGTTAAAGTCATAAAAATAAAAAAATTTTCTGTATATTCTGATTTTACTCTACAGGAAAATGATTAAAGGATTAAATGAAAAAAGTATTATTTCATGAACATAAATGACATAAATAAGGGATGAGGAAGATGGGAAGGAGCAGAAGTATTAATAGAAAGGCTTATGACAATTTCAACATGTTTTTATTTGCTCACAACATTCCAAACAAAACAGCATTACATTTCAACTATTGCTTTTACATAGGAAGTTAACTGCTTTATCCAAAGTAGACAGAAATCTATTTCTTTATGTTGCCAACCAGCACTCTTTCCCCCAGGGAAAGCTACTGCTTAAATATTTTTTGAATACTTTAACAGAAACATAGCCTTGCCCTATAAGAGTAATGTTGTAGTTGGGTCTTACCTGCACTACATTTAAACATTTTTCTTATCCAGAGCTGAAGCTAGGAAAAAAAAGGCTCACTCATGATTTTTCTCAGATTTTTATCAACTCCAGGAATCCTCATTTAAAAAAATCAGAGAGGTTCATAAATATGAAATTGAAATTAAGCCTCCCCAGAAGTTGGGTGGACCATTTATCCTGAGAAAATAGCTGCTGGTCCCCAATTCAAAAGGATAATAAACATTATTGCCCTTCAAGCCAAATGTCTTCTCTTTGTGCCAAGATAACATGTAATCTTTCCTGCTCTGGCAATGAACACTCCTCCTTCACATTCCTCTAATGTTTCTCCTTTTAGCAAATCTTTGACCAAGTTCTATTTCACTGAATGCAAAGGGGAGAAATAGCACATAAACAACTATGGACACCGGAATAAAAATGAAGAGTACATATATTTTCACATAGAAAAATACATACAAATCCAAGTAGCTCATTTTAGAAAAAAAAAATCAGGACAGGCATTTTTAAGAAAAAGATTCTGCTTTCTCAATTATAAATGGTGCCAGTGAGACACTGATTTTTGTATCTAACTATATCACCATATTTATATATATAAAGAGGGGTTGGTCTAAGTTCACTGATATCCCCTGATTTCTCTCAATTCTTTAAAGATTGTCTTTCAGAATGTATTTAAACTGCAACTTGTAATTATATTTTTAGACTACTTTTATCACTGATTCACTCTTCAGTCTGGCACACACAAAAATTCATTTCAACACTGATTAACTTTTTTGACGCTAAAGCAAACAATTTCCCTTCTACTCAATTCTATCACTACGTTGGTATTTTATTACTATAGAAACAGGTAAGATTCTAAATATGGATTTTTAGGCTACCTAAAATTCTAACATACATATGTTGAAAGCAAGGAAAAGTAGGATGGCAGACACAATTATCTTATTTCTCTTTTCATGTATGTCACTATCACATGAAAATCAGAAGGCTCATGTTACATTCTAATTTACAACTGGTGACATTTAGCTTGGCTTTCAAACTATCAAATCTTAGAATCTATTTGTGGCTTTCAACCAACTTACTATAGAATTGTCTGAAATGGTTACAGATAATCTTAAACAAAAACAGAGCAATATATTATACAAACAAAGGTGGACTTAAATAATATATTATTGAACAAAATTTCAAATGACATTTAAAAAACATTATTATTAAAGAATTATTAAAAAGGTTTTTCTTCCCCCTAGGAGAAACTTAATTACTTGAAAAGTTTCCCGTTCTATACTTGAATCATTCTTTAAAAGCACACTGACAAAGGTTTATATCAGTTCAAGACCTCATCTATTAAAAGATTAAATATAAAGGTAAGCATTTTCTACGCGAAAACTAAAAGACTAACAATCACTTCCCATGTAATGATAAACACCCTGATAAAATGAACTTTAATGGCTAATACCTGATTCTTATCTCATAGAACTCTGGCTGGATGATAAAGTATAGAAAACATTTAAAGAGATGAAGTCAAGGTATTCCTAGGATTGAGAAGTCTCCCACAAGAAACCTGTTTTAAAATTCCTATAATACAGAAAATCTAAACCACTATCATAGTAAAATTGAACCCAATTATAACATTTTATCTTGTTGAGAAAAGAAGAATTTCAATGCATATGTTTTTTTTTTTTTTTGGCATGCACTTTTAATGTATGTGCTATACAACACCACATCTGTTATTTCCCAATTGAATATTTTATATCACTCTTCTCTTTGGCAAGTTTAAAGAGAGAAGTCTGTCAGTGACATAAACAAATACTTGAAAGTTTTAGGTCTTGATATATCATATAAAAGCCAGTCCTTAAATGCTTGATAAGTACCACTTTAAAGATGTATTAACTATCATCACATTTTAGATTATATTATGTATTTAATAGGCTGCTTTCTGTAGGATTTAAGGAGGATTTGGTAATCAGATGGACCTATCTTTAAACTCTTTTAGTTTTGCTATGAGTACAAATGTCAAACACACAAGGAAGAAACTGTTCCTGTTAGAATCTCATCACTTTATAATCCTTGACAGCAGTCGCTGCTCTCCTGAGATTTTCAGAGAATAAAGCTATACAGAATGCACAGCCATCATCCTCAGGCTACTTTAGAATCCCACAGACCATTACAGAACACCCACAAGGTCATACATCATTATCTAGAAACATGGTGGCGTCAAAGCAAAGAGTGGCAAGACTTAACAGTAAGTAAACTCAACCAACACTGCTTAACTGAGATCTTTAAAAAGCTTTGCTTTTCTCTTGTTAAAATTCGAAGACAGCTTTATTGAAATAGCACCTGTTCTTTGAGTATAATCAAGATTTTCTTAGCAGAGCATCTCTTTTCATAAACGTACACCGACAGAGAGGCCTCATAAAAGCCCTCACACCAAGCAGTAAAATTTCTTCTTTGTAGCTGATAAAAAAGCAAATACTGAAGATGAGAAAATGTCTTTAAAGCTTTAGAATTACACTGTGATGTTTCAAAGTGTGTTATTTAAAAACAAAAGAGCTAATCACTGATACTGTCATTCTCTCATTACCTATTACATGAAATAATCAGACAAACCAAAAAGAAGGCCATAATTCTGTCTTCTCTGACAAAGAGCATCTCTCTGTATGCTCCTGTTGCTCCTATGAGGCAACATTATGACGGGTGATTGAGATGCAAACAAAGAGAACCATGACGAACTACTCTGTTAATTAACCTACAAATAAAATACGGCAAAGAAAAAAAAAATCATTTCCAGACTAAAAACCAAAAACTCTTAACAGAGCTTTGAAAAGATACCAACTTGATAGTTACAACACATAAAAATGAAAACTGACTTTTACACATTTTAATCAATCAATTTAACAAAAATACCTGATTTGTACTTTTACACTGAATGGGTTAAGTCCCAAGCTCCAAACTGTAGCAGTTCATGTGACTCTACAGAGGGGATCTTTGGAAGATAAGGTACCTTTGGAGGACAGTGTATTAACAAGTGTAAACATACACTGATTGTCCACTAGCTTTCTTAAATAGAATTTCTGAAATATTTTTGTAGGAAATTATATATATGGTGTGTAATTGATCAGATAATTTCTGTTACAACATATAAATTCTGCTGTGTGTGCAAAATGTGGTAGAAATAGAAGATACTACGGATGACTCATATTTTTAAAGTAAGTGACACATTACAATCCAGTAAGAGTCCTTTAATCTTTTCATGAAACTTCTCTCTGTACACGTTGAAATACATAATGCTTTCTGGCTTTTCCTCGAACCAAAACTTGTCAAACTCATAGACAAGATAACCTGCAGTTGAAAAAAAACACAAAAAACACATAAATATAGTGCTCAATAATGAAATCACACCCAACCATCTCATTTTAAAAGTGTATAACCATTTTTTAAATTCCTTATTAGGATTCAATGAGCAGAAACCATCTTTAAGAGAAACCTGAAGAACTTACTAAAAAGTATTTTTGTATGTTCAAAATAAATACCAACTTTAATAAGATAGAGTACATTTATTCTTTGTCTCAAAAAAATCAACAAAAGTCTTCAAATTTAGATACTATCAAAAGATACCCTGAGAATAGGGGGAGAAGTAATCTCCAGAGATCCCTGAAACAGAAAAATGAAAGTACAAGAAAATGTCAGGCATGGATAAAGTACAAAAAAATCTGTGTTTTCTACTTGATTTATAAATGAGTTACTTCTGCTTTTTTCAACGAACTGTCAAGCACCTTCTCTTTTTGAAAAGAATACATGAGCACTAAATAGGCTTAATATTTTTGTTTTTCAATATCCTCATTACAACAGCCAAATTAACACTCAAAATGTTAAATGTATTTAATGAAGATGAACATGTAAATAGACATATTTACAACAGCAAAATGTGAATTTAAAACTGCTCCTAAACCTATTTGGATTCAACCAGATGCATTTATTTAATTATTGAACAAACGCTACTATAGCCCTGGCCATGTGCTCATTGACTCTCATAGCAGTCCTACGATCCAGTGCTGTGCTAGCCCCTTTCTTCTGCAGAGGAAACAGAGGTGCAGAGAAGTTAAATGACTCGCCCAAACCACAGTCTGCAAGTGGTCTCTGTTATTTTATAGATCAGACTTGGTTTCCACCAGCATCTCATTCCCTCTTCTGAAAGGCTGTTCAAGAAGTGACAGAAGTGACCTATTTCAGATAAATGGGGGAATATAGCCAGTGACTTTACATCAGAGAGTGACTACACTATCACAAATTGCATAGTATGAAATGACTGTAAATTCCATTTTAAAATATTAGTTATAAAGCAAACAATAACAGACAAGCACCCTACACTTCAACAGTGAAATATCATTTCATAAGAAGGTCAACTGAAGAAAGATTTCAGATTAATCCCTTGATAACAGATCTTTGTCAACCGGGGTATGTGACAGAATCAAAGAATAAGGCCTCTTTGAGCAGACAGACACCATCTGCTTCCTGTTCCCAAGAAACAAGCTGAGGATGGTGATCTGGTAATTATCTTTAACTAATATTTTACATCTTTCTTTCATTTAAAATTTATTCTGTGTATACATTATCACAACAGTACGTACTACTCATCCATATATAAATTGAGTCTGTTCTCTCGCACCCTATCCCCAATATCATAATAGGGATGTACAATCAGAAACTTTGGAGGTGTAATGCTCTTGGTAGTATTAAAAGTCAGACATCCAACTAAATTTTACAGAACACAGCTTGTTTTAGTATTTCTGGCTATCAGGTTTTAGCTATTTACCATAACTTTAAATTGCTTTTCATTGCCTATTCAAATGACTATACAGTCTAGAACCAACTGCTCAAGGGTAAAACACTAGTAGTTTCTTGTTTCAGAGTGAGGTGGTTATAATGTAAACTGGTGTCAGAAAAAGAATGACTCAATAAAACGGAGACTGTAAGTTGACTTGATGAGACATGAGGAAACTGCAAGAGACGATACCAAAATTCTAGGATGCTGACAGGCCCATAAGCGGCATAAGACTCCTAAAGCCTGTTAGAAAGTGATAGAAAAGGGTTGTTCCTATAAAGCACCTCTATTGTCCTTTGACTCCAGGAGTTTAAAACACCAGACTTGACAGAAATACCATACAAAATTTCTAAACTTACAATTCCATGTATGCTTCTACTGTCCCTAACCAAAGCTGCAGGGGCACTTGAGGTTTCCCCACAGGGATTAAAAATAGGAGGACGACAGGAACAGGAATTAACAGGTATGAGGGATGTTACTGGGGTGATACAAATGTTCTAAAACTGGATTATGGTGACAGTTGTACAAGTAAGTAAATTTATTGAAACTCACTGAACTGCACACTTAAAACAGGTGAATTTTATGGTATGTAAATTACACCTCAATAAAGCTATTAACAGTCATAGCCTTTTTATTATACAAATTTAAGAGTTCATTTTTGGAACCTCCACACCAATGGTTGGTGACTTCCCAGGATGACGGTGACTATGTGCTTACATGTTAGATATACAAAGGGTGACAACAGAACTAAGAAGCTAATTACCACTTGCTGCTTCTAGTCTTGTCCATGGAAGATGATAACAACAAAATGGCATGAGAGACAAGGAGGAGAGTGGAGACAGATACAGATCACAGGGAAATAGACAATGTGAAAGCTAATCTTTTTATACAGTTCTTTCTTTTAGATAGAAACTATGACCTTGGAACTGACTTGTGCGAATGAATTGGGCTCAATCTCCCAACAAAGAAAGGTAACTATGTTCAAAAGATAAGTTTTCAAATTATCTTCCAGTTAGAATATGCTTCTTCTAATAAGAGTAGAAAATTGGACTAAAGATTTACTGAGCATGGCCCCGCTCACCAGAACAAGACCCAGTTTCCCCCTCAGTCAGTCTCTCCCATCAGGAAGCTTCCATAAGCCTCTTATCCTTATCCATCAGACGGCAGAAAGAGTGAAAACCACAATCACAGAAAACTAACCACACTGATCACATGGACCACAGCCTTGTCCAGCTCAATGAAACTATGACCCATGTCCTGTAGGTTCACCTAAGACAGACGCGTCATGGTGGAGAGTTCTGATAAAACATGGTTCACTGGAGAAGGCAATGGCAAACCACTTCAGTATTCTTGCCTTGAGAAACCCAACAGTTCAGTTCAGTCGCTCACCCCGTCCGACTCTTTGCAACCCCACGGACCGCAGCACGCCAGGCCTCCCTGTCCATTGCAACTCCTGGAGTCCACCCAAACTCATGTCCATTGAGTCGGTGATGCCATCCAACCATCTTATCCTCTGTCGTCCCCTTCTCCTCCTGCCTTCAATCTTTCCCAGCATCAGGGTCTTTTCTAATGAGTCAGCTCTTCGCATCAGGTGGCCAAAGTATTGGAGTTTCAACTTCAACATCAGTCCTTCCAATGAACACCCAGGACTGATCTCCTTTAGGATGGACTGGTTGGATCTTCCTGCAGTCCAAGGGACTCTCAAGAGTCTTTTCCAACACCACAGTTCAAAAGCATCGATTCTTCAGCACTCAGCTTTCTTTATAGTCCAACTCTCACATCCATACATGACTACTGGAAAAACAATAGCCTTGATGCTGGGAAAGATTGAAAGCAGGAGGAGAAGGGGACGACAGAGGATTAGATGGTTGGATGGCATCACCGACTCAATGGACATGAGTTTTGAGTAAGTTCCAGGAGCTGGTGATGGACAGGGAAGCATGGTGTGCTGCAGTCCATGGGGTCACAACTGAGGGACTGAACTGAACTGAACTGAATAAGAGCAGAATGTTAACTAAGACATTACAGTCAATTCTGAGGGGGTAACTTTTGTGTAAAAGATAAGTGTATGTGTGTCTTTATGTGTGTGTGTTTGCTTTAAATGTTTCAAGAAATTTGAAAAACATTAGCTTCACTGCTTCCTGGATGATCCACAGGTCTTATGGATCTGAGTGATAGAAACAAAGCAACTGAGAAGGTCCTATAATGACTTTGCCACCGCACATATTACTGTGATGATGTTCCTAGTCAGGAGCCAAAGCAGATGCTGGTATTGAAAGCACTGTAAGCAACACTATTCAAAGATGCTCCAGGTACCCCTCTGCGGGGGAAAAATGTTGGACAGAGTTCATTTTGTACCGCATTCTCACTTGTCACTCTAGTACATTTATTTAAATATGGTAAAATGCTGAGCAGGGGATAGTATTTTGGTTGTTTATTTTCCTATTTGTTTTTGTGTTCAACAAGCAGCATTATACAAGCATATATTCATAGAGAAGACAAATAATCTGGAGACAGCTGGCCAAGCCCCAGGAGTTTCAGCCCTTTGCACAAAGTCAATGAGAGATTTAGGAGAAGAAATCAAATAAGACTAGAGGAGGGAAAAACAGTTTTTCAGTAACAAGATGAAAGAAAACAACTATATTTTCATTTTAAATAACTATACTTTCAATGTGGACATCTAGAAGAGGGTCATGACTGAAAGACTAGGGAAAAAGCTATGACAGTAACCTAGTAACAGAGTAACATTACAGTTACAATGGGACAGAAATAGGTGGACAAATTCAAGAGAAATTTAGGAAGGAGACAAACCTGGAAATTCAGGATTAGTAAAGAGAAAAGGAAAGATATTCCCATTTGAATGCAGAGTTCCAAAGAATAGCAAGGAGAAATAAGAAAACCTTCCTCAGCGATCAATGCAAAGAAATAGAGGAAAACAACAGAATGGGAAAGACTAGAGAATTAGAGATACCAAGGGAACATTCCATGCAAAGATGGGTTCGATAAAGGACAGAAATGGTATGGACCTAAGAGAAGCAGAAGATATTAAGAAGAGATGGCAAGAATACAAAGAAGAACTGTGCAAAAAATATCTTCACGACCCAGATAATCACAATGGTGTGATCACTCACCTAGAGCCAGACATCCTGGAATGTGAAGTCAGGTGGGCCTTAGAAAGCATCACTATGAACAAAGCTAGTGGAGATGATGGAATTCCAGTTGAGCTATTTCAAATCCTGAAAGATGATGCTGTGAAAGTGCTGCACTCAATATGCCAGCAAATTTGGAAAACTCAGCAGTGGCCACAGGACTGGAAAAGGTCAGTTTTCATTCCAATCCCCAAAAAAGGCAATCCCAAAGAATGCTCAAACTACCACACAATTGCACTCATCTCACACGCTAGTAAAGTAATGCTCAAAATTCTCCAAGCCAGGCTTCAGCAATACGTGAACCGTGAACTTACAGATGTTCAAGCTGGTTTTAGAAAAGGCAGAGGAACCAGAGATCAAATTGCCAACATCCACTGGATCATTGAAAAACCAAGAAGGTTCTATAAAAACATGTATTTCTGCTTTATTGACTATGCCAAAGTCTTTGAGTGTGTGGATCACAATAAACTGTGGAAAATTCTGAAAGAGATGGGAATACCAGACCACCTGACCCACCTCTTGAGAAACTTATATGCAGGTCAAGAAGCAACAGTTAGAACTGGACATGGAACAAAAGACTGGTTCCAAAAAAGAAAAGGAGTACGTCAAGGCTGTATATTGTCACCCTGCTTATTTAACTTCTATGCAGAGTATATCATGAGAAACGCTGGGCTGGAAGAAGCACAAGCTGGAATCAAGATTGCCAGGAGAAATATCAATAACCTCAGATATGCAGATGACACCACCCTTATGGCAGAAAGTGAAGAGGAACTAAAAAGCCTCTTGATGAAAGTGAAAGAGGAGAGTGAAAAAGTTGGCTTAAAGCTCAACATTTGGAAAACTAAGATCATGGCATCCGGTCCCACCACTTCATGGCAAATAGATGGGGAGACAGTGGAAACAGTGTCAGACTTTATTTTTTTTTGGCTCCAAAATCACTGCAGATGGTGACTGCAGCCATGAAATTAAAAGACGCTTACTCCTTGGAAGGAAAGTTATGACCAACCTAGACAGCATATTAAAAAGCAGAGACATTACTTTGCCAACAAAGGTCCGTCTGGTCAAGGCTATGGTTTTTCCAGTGGTCATGTATGGATGTGAGAGTTGGGCTGTGAAGAAAGCTGGGCACTGAAGAATTGATGCTTTTGAACTGTGGTATTGGAGAAGACTCTTGAGAGTCCCTTGGACTGCAAGGAGATCCAACCTTAGTTCATCCTAAAGAAGATTGGTCCTGGGTGTTCACTGGAAGGACTGATGTTGAAGCTGAAACTCCAATACTTTGGCCACCTCATGCGAAGAGTTGACTCATTGGAAAAGACCCTGATGCTGGGAGGGATTGGGGGCAGGAGGAGAAGGGGATGACAGAGGATGAGAAGGCTGGATGGCATCACTGACTCGATGGACATGAGTTTGAGTAAACTCCGGGAGTTGGTGATGGACAGGGAGGCCTGGTGTGCTGTGATTCATGGGGTCACAAAGAGTCGGACACGACTGAGAGACTGGATTGAACTGAACTGAACTGAACTGAACTGAACTGAAAGGCAGGGGAGGTTATGGAACTGGAGACCTGGATGACTCCTTTGAGAATGGATAAAGATGATATGATCTGGACACTTAGTATCTAAGTACTTTCCTATATCCTATCTAAAGACACAAAAAGATCAAGAAAAATGAGAGTATGAAGCCAGGCTAAATCTGAATTCTTTGCTTCTGAGCAATATCTTCAGAAGATGCATTTATTCACATTAAACCTTCAAGATTCAAATATCATTAAAATAAAAGTTAAAGGAACAGTTGTAACATGACTGTTTTAGGAAGAGTTACTAGATAGCCCCAACCTAATATAAAAAAACCTGATCTTGAAATAAGGGGTGTGTGTGTGTGAAACATTCCTTTAAACTTTCTTACATAAGTAACCAAATTATCTATCTGTCCTTGATTCAACAGCATTCATTAACCACTACATAAGAAGAAAAATTCATCTGTAGTTGACTGGAAAATGAATGTCTACAGAAAAACTGCATAAATACTAAATTTGCATACATGTCAAAAAACTGCCTCACTGAATTTTTTACATCAGCAAATATATAAACTGAAGTAGAAAATACTCTTGGAAACCCATATTCCATCATCTTGTTTTTCAAAGATACTAAATAGTAAAATGACAAGCATACATTATATATTTGATCGAGGTAGTATATTATATATTACATATATAATATTATATATATTAAGTATATATATATACACACACTTTACTAAGGATTTAAAAATTTTCCTAGAAATACCTACTTTTAACTCACTTCAGTACTCACAATAAAACTGGTGAAAGTGTTCCATTGTTGGTATACCAGGAACAAAGTTGTAGAGGTGAAACTTCAAAGCTTCACTCTTCAGTAAGCTATAAGCCATCTCTGTAAGATTGATTCCAACTATTGCATAAGAATACCTATGTCAGAAACATTACCAGTTATCCCAGCTAGTCAAAGAGTTCATAAAGTAAATTTTAAACTAGGCAAGGAATTAGTAAAATGTTACTGATTAATTTCTAACCCAGTATTGATTTTAAAATAATTTCTATGTATTAAGAAAGTAAACCAGAATTGATTAAAAATTTTTGTTCTTTAGAGCCTACTGATTTTCTGGATCTAATCTAAAACATGAAAATAAAGCTCTGGTCACATGACTATCTAAAACCAAAATCCTTTTTAAAAAATCCAGAAGAGTACTACATACAACCTCACTGATTTCTAAAATACACTGGGTAATCTGGTAGTTTCTCCATTATCAGGGTATTTATTTTTATGATATAATACTGTTATCAATATAATGCTTTTTCAAAGATAGGTATCATTGAAACATTAAAAATAAGTAATGATAAAGCTAATAATTGCAAAGAATCTGACACAACTTAGCAACTGAACAACAAAGCTAATATCTATTTACATTTTGCTTCACAAATTTAAAAGTTATATCTCATTTCCTATTCCTATTTCAAAGCCATTTCCCATTCCCATTTTCAAATCTTCCTCAGAAAATTTTTAAAAGGTCCTTATTTCCATTTTATAGATAAACTGTATCTTGTGATAAAAATAACTGAAATACATACAAAATCAGTTTATGATCACATATATTAAAATAATGTCATGCAGTATTATTTATAAAGTTCTTATTAACTAAAATAATCTAATTAGAAAAATCCCTGAAATACTTTCAAATTCAGATCTTCTAATTAACTTAAATTCAAGAGTTTACAGTTTCTTTAATATATCCAGCTTACCCTAATTTTGGATGATTTGAACGGGAAAGAATCTGATGAGCTTCACTGGTGTAATTTTCACTGAAATATCTGAAAAAGTTTAAGAAAAATAACAAAATTAACATGCCATTCAAACTGAAGATACTCAGAAGCAATTTTAAAAGCTACAGTCAAAATGACAGTCTTATTGCCAAAAGTACCCCAATCTCCATCTCAAATCCTTTAGTGACTCTGAGATGTTTCTCAATCAAAACTTAATTCTGAGCCATCAGGCCTATCTAGTATAGGATATGGGTCCTTTGCTAGATTTTGAAGTATTTTGACAAAAAAATGATCCAACAAGAGATTTTTTTTTTTAATCCATCTTAAGGAAAATCTAGAGTTCTGTCTGTTTGTTCCACATTTCTTATAAAATAGTCACTGTCTACCTCTTGGGACACTTCCTTTCACCTGAGTTCATTCCTTCTGTTGTGACTTAAATCTGTACTGCTTAATGCCATTGTCAATGCAATCAGAAGAAAGTCAATAGCCTTCCTTTTGCTTAAAAACCAAATAAAAACAAAACCCTCCTTAATGAGTGGTATAACTAAAATACTGGCCATAAAACAGAAGTATTAGCAGGTACAGAAGAGAAATATATAAAGGCTCATACATCCTATTGGTGTGTACTAATGCAACCTCTTTTGAGTTCTTATAGACCAAATCTTATAGAGAAGTCAGAGCTAATTTTCTATTTTCAACCATTTCTAGTACATCAATGGCCACCAAACAGTATATCTGGATTGCAGTCATTTTTCAAATTAGTAGCTACTAGCTCTAAATAGAGTAAAAATATCTGCAAATTATTTAAAGGTCTATCAGAACCCCTTACCACAGAACTGAATCAAATCCTATTAAATTATTTAAGTTTTAAGCTAAATTATCTTCTGACAAGTGCTGAAAATCTTGATTTCTGACGAAATGAGCCAAAAGCAAGGTTACTCAGCAAAAGAAAGGAAACATCAGAAGAAAGTGTATCTAACAGCTACAATTATCTGTGTAGTTTACAAGTACCAAGAAAAAAAGGACTTTAAAGGCTAAAAACAAAAGATCTACATGTTCTGAACCATAATAAATTTTAAAATACTTTAGAATTTTCCCAAGTGAAAGCAAACTGCATTTATTCTACTTAAATTCAAGTTTCTGTTTATCAAAGTGGAAAACTAGCAATCTCATTTTTTTGTAATTATTATTATCATTATTTTTCAGACTACTGTGCTTTATTTTTGAAAAGTAGACATATAGGGAACCTTCCTACTCATAAATTTAGGTATTACAGAAAATTAAATACTTTTGTTACCGGAAAAAACCCTGTAAATATCAAAGCCCTACTGTATCTTCTATTTTCCTCCCAAATAGCCTTATCCATATTGATCTAGATACTTTTTCTCAATATTAACATAAATTAGCTCAGTTTGGGAATTAATTCTTTCACAGTAACAATTATATGAACTTTGTTATGATTAGGGTTCCCACCCTAGGCATTTTATAAGCCTATAAATCACTACTCAAGGACAGGCCCAAATACTAGAATATCTCCATGTGCACATTCATATCCATATTAATCTTCCAGGTTAATTTCTAAAATAGAGTTGGTTATCAATTCTAATTTTAGTTACATATTTTGAGATTTCACATATACGCCCAAGCATAAATATTAAAAAAAGAAAAACAAGAGAGAATTCATATAGACTCTGAAAAGTCAAGGATTTAGATCAGTTGTCACAGATGGTGAAGAATAAGTGTGAAGCACATTTTCATCTTGTGTGCTTGTATTTCCTAAAATGGAATCAGAGAGCCAAGAGAGATGAGGCAAAAGGATATAAAGAGTAAGAAAAGAGTATATACAATTCCTTAAAAGGTATCAGAAACGTAGGAAGAGACAGAGGAAAAGTTGGTAAGTAAAGAAATCATATACACACACACACACAAAGCATATGGCCAACATCTTCAAATTTTTGCCAGCATATTAGTAACTACTAAGAGTGCAGCAGCTACTAAAATTCAGAGATAGTATGAAACAACCAGATTAATTCTTACTAAAACTTAACAAGATTGGAGATTACATGGAATTTCATTTAGAGAAGAAAAGAAAGTTTATTTTCACTTACACAAGATTGATTAATCCAAGTATGCCCATGCCTCTGAAGTCTGTTTTGGGATCATCACCCTGGAAACCAATGTCAGCCCACTGCTTGGAGATTCTAGCCTTCAACTTTTTCGTGGGCATGAGAAGATTCCAGAGCTGTATAAACATGCTTCCATATTACAAACAATAGTGATGCTCTTAATTACCAAGACATTTTCCTTCTCACAGCTGATATACTGGTAAGCTGAATGCTTTCAGTTAAACTACTTTTGCAGACAAATCACAGGCTCAACAAAGACTATAGAGAACGTTTCAGTTATCCTAAAATATGTAGCACACTTATTCCAGTGTAAAAGATTGATATAAATAAAGAACAACAGATTTTGAAAAGGTAACAAATACACAGAAATCTAAAACAATGACATGTCTTTACTTACTAAGTAATATATATACACTAGAATTGGTAACTGCTTTCTTGAGAAGAACACAGTGCTAGACACTTGCCCCTCGCCTCAAACACTATATTCTTAAGTAGGCTTTATTCTAATGGCGGGTGATTAGTCCCTAGTCAGAGGGACTACAAGTCTGAGATAAGGAGGGGATCATGGAGAAACAATACTGGTAATATTAAAACCTATATGATCATTATTTTTACAAATTTTCATAGCTGTAAAAGAAAAAAGTATGACCTGTCTGTAAGTAAATATATTCCCCAAGACTGAGGATTTAAGAACAGCTATCAACTATTGGATAGCAACAGACTAATCAATGAAAACTAAAGTTTTAAAAAAAAATCAGTCATTTTCCAAATTCAACACCACAAGTCATCAAACAAAACAGACTTACAAAAGTTGATAAGAAAGTTTGTGAAAACTTGCAGAACAGAAATACTTGCTTTTTTTTTTTCCATTTCACTATCATTTCAGGCATTGTTGAGTAAAGGACTCCTAATGAAAGGAGTATCCTGTTACCTAGAATGAAATGTGAAGACTTTGTGACCTTACTGTGAGGCAGGGTCAGGACTCTGGTCCTGAAGCTAATACAGTCATGAGACTGGGTTTTCTCTGGTCCCTCCTCTCATCACTAACACATGCATCTGCTCACCTTAGCGTCTCTCCATGAGCTCAGCAAGCATTTGATTATGCCAGGAATGAGGCCCACAATGATGTGGTGAGAGACAAGTTAAGACCACTAATACTCAAAATCTACTATGTGTAAATATCAAATTTCTGGGTTTCACTCCTGGAGATTCTGATTTCACAGGCCAACGTGGAACTCTGGATTCTAAACGTTAAAACACTGGTTAACTTTAGTGAAGGTGGCCCTTAGACTGCACTTAGAGAGACATGAATCTCCTCAGCCCCTGACCCTGCTGAGTTTGTGTGAGGCTGGGTGATTCACTGCCAGCCACCAGCTCTTCACCTTTCAGTAAGTTCCATGATGAATCACCAAGATGAAAATTCCCCTGACTAAAATGCTAGGACTTGGGTCTTATTCCTCTAAAGAGAAGAGATGGTGTAGAGAGGGTCTGACGTTAAGGCAACAGTGATGATGAGAAGGTTATAAAGAGGAGTCCAGTCTCAGTGAGTGCCAGGCACTCAACCCACAGCAAAAGTCCTCTGAGTAGTTTTATTATCCTCTTTGCCAAAATCAAGTTTTGTTTTTAAAGTTCGGTGCCGTGTATATTTATACTCTTTCTGAAAACAAGGAAAAAGTTTTGTTGTTTTTAAACTTGTCTCTCACTGTTACTTAGATACTCTCTTACTGGAATGATGTTTCTTTCCACAGCACTTTTAGTTTATAACTAAACTAAACACCAGGTGCTCTGTGCTGTCTTCCCTAACTTTAAACATTAAAAAATACAATTAGAATAGGTGAAGTGGACGGGCAGGTGACTCATTTCTATTTCAGAACTGATCATTCTAAGATCTTCCTGAAGCAAATGACTTCATCTTCTCTAGGCCCCAGAACTAAACTCATCCCTCAAACAAAGGTACTAAAGTAGATGATTTGGAAAGCTTGCTCCAGGTCTAATCTCTCATTTCAGCATTGCACCGACCTTACTGCACCGACCTTTCTACTCCAGAAATAAGAAACAGGAAGTTTCTAAGTAAATTTCTTTACTCCCTTGATTTTTAAATCTATTGTGGCAATATTCAGCACGTTTCATAAATCCCCAAAGATCATTTCAGACATAATGATCTGCAAAGGGGCCTCCATGTTCAGTTTGAGAGGAAGCTGAACAGATGCCTAATTTGCATGAGGGATTCTATGAGACGTGGGGAAAGTCTGAAGCTTGCGGACCCATACTTCTCAGCTGAAAAGATCTCCCTTTTTATGATTTATTTCAGAATTAAACAAACATTAAAATATATAAAATTATAAAAACAGTTAATGAAAAATCTTTCACCAGCATGATTACATTTTCTAAAAGGCAAAGAAATCAGATAGCTGTGTAAGCCTCTAGACATTGCACAAGGCCTTACTATCTTAAACCTGATTTATTTTCCAGTGTCACTCCAAATACAGAATGCCAAAAACTTACCTTGATAAGCAGCTTTTCATGTTGCAGGTTATCAGAATCATACGGCTTTTTTCTCACACTTTCTACATCCAAATAGAGCTGTTTATAACCAGATATCTGTAGTAAGCATGCCTTCATGCTGATTTTAAAACTGAAAATGATAAAAATTGTTATTTTTAAAAAACATACCTTCCTACCACAATAAAGCAACACCTTTCATAGCATGTGGTTCATATGTCTATTTAGAAAGCAATTTCTAGTTTTCAGTTGAATACAATAAGCATCAAAAGCCTCTGAAAACACAAAACATTATACAAAGTATCACACAGGATAAGACAGAACAAGGCCTAGAAAGAGAGCAAGATGTGTAGGAAAAACAAACTCTGCAAACTGTAAAATGCGCAAATCCTTCATTTGTTCACTTCTCTCACATTTTCTCTGAGCAATCTCACACATTTCCCAATTCTTACTGCCCAATATTCAATGCAGACCTGGTTTTCCAAGGATGCAACAACGCACATCGCCATGACACGTTCTCCCAGTTCTCCCAAACACAACAGCTTATCTTCCCTGAAGAAGCACGCTCTTTCTCAACTCAGTCTCTCAGTCTACTCACAGAATCACTAAGCTAGTTCCCCAAGCTAGAATGCTCTGAGTTCTGACATTCCTCTCCATCAAAAACACATCAAAAAGTCCCTGAGCCCTTATCCTTTGTGGCTCTGAACTGTCCTTTAAAGGCCCCATCACATATCTGTTTAACCTGGTATATTTATGGCTTCATCGTCTCTTGTCCAAACAACTCAGTTTCCTGTTTTGTCTTTATCCCTTCTACCAGCCTCCTATATCCTCAAATTTACCCTCCATCTTCCTAAAATACATATCTGATCATGCAGCTTGTTTGCTTTAAAAAAAGAAAGAAAACAGAGGACAAATCCAAGTTTCTCAGTGTGACCTGTGAGCCTTCTCGCAGTGTCTCTGATCTCGCCCCCCCACTCACTTCTTCCACCTCTGGTCCGTGCCTATGCAGCGCTCTGGCTACAAAGGGCGCCCTACCATTTCCAGATACTCAAGGACCCTGTGCCTTGTAGCCTCTTTCTCTGCATGAAATGTTCTCTCCGACCCACTCAATGAGGGACAGCTCAAACGTTCCCTTTTCTGTGGAATTATCATCTCAGTTCTCTCCTGTACCTTTCCCTGTTTCAGCCTAAATAATGACTCCTTCCTCAATATCCACATAGAAAATACCAAATGAAAGAAAAATTGCTAAGTATTTACTATCTCAATAAACTTGTGCTGAGAACACAAAACTGGAATAAGTCAAGTCTTTCTCTTATGGAACTCAGAACTCATTCGGGGAGGAGCAAGAGTAAATTAGCAACTACAGGATAATGGGTTAAATGTGTAACAGAGGACCTTCCTGGAGGAGGATGGAGGAACTGAATTTTCAAAGACAAAGAAGGACACAGGTGCTGAAGTTGCATTTAACTTTGGGAAAGTAATGGTAAGCTATTTTAGAGAAGGCAGATGATAAATTGGCAATAGTACTGGATTGGGACCCAGTGAGTGAGTGAAGTCGCTCAGTCGTGTCCAACTTTTTGCGATCCCATGGATTCTAGCCTACCAGACTCCTCCATCTATGGGATTTTCCAGGCAAGAGTATACTGGGGTTACCATTTTCTTCTCCAGGGGATCTTCCCGACCCAGGGATCGAACCCGGGACGCCCACATTAAAAGCAGACACTTTACCGTCTGAGCTACCAGGGAAGTCCTGGGACTCAAAGATACAGGTTTTAGATCTCCTACTACTCACCTCTCTGGACCTCACTTCCTCATCGAGTGAAGTGTAAGGATTGAATTGGATGATTTTCACAAACCTTTCACCTCTAATGTTTCACAACTTTGTGTGATCTTTAACCTCACAGGATGTAAGCACACGATAAATGAGAATACTGTAAAAACACACCTGTCATCCTTCTCAGGGTTAATATTCTTTTCCTTCATTATATCTTCTACACATCTGTCCACTTCACTCTGAACAACAAGTGGAGCTCTCTGTAAAACCTATTTGTGTGAAAGAAAGCTGTATGAGAAAAATCTCTTATAGCTGGGGGAAAAAAGGAGTATTTTCAACAGGGCAATTGTGCTGTCTTTTTATTACTGAGTTCTAAAAAGTTCTTTACTGGATATAAGTCCTTAATCAGGCATATGTTCTATAAATGTTTTCTCTGTGGCTTGCCAATTCATTTCTTAAAGGCGTTTTTGATAAGTAGTTTTTCTTCTGATGAAGTCTAATTTTTCTATTTTCTTCTTAAATGGTAATGCTATGTCTTCTCTAAAAGAAACTTCTGCTTAACCCATGGTAGAAGATGTATATTCTCCTATGGTTTCTTTGAGAAGTCTTAACATTTTAAATATAGGTCTAAAGTCCATATCAAATTAATTTCACAAGAAGAGTGTGATAGGAGCCTCCCCACCCGCTACCCTCCCAATTTGGTTCCAGCTGTTCCTGTACTTTATTGGTTTTCCAATACTTTCCTGATCTCACTGAATTGCTTTAGTATTCTTTTTAAAAATTACATGTGGTCTATTTCTCTTCTCTCACCTGTTATATTTATCTCTCTGCCTAGAAAGTCTTGGAAGTCAGATAGTATATGTCCTTTAACTTTGTTCTTTGAGAAGACTATTTGGGCTATACTAGGTCCCTTAAAATTCTGTATCAACTTTAAATAAGCTTGCCACTCCCTTCAAAAATAACTTGCTGGGATTTTGACTGGAATTGCATTGAATCCACAGGTCAGTTTGGGCATTGGCATCATAACAACATTGACTCTTCTAATTGATGAATACAGTATATCTTTCCATTTTAAGTTTTCTCAGGAAAAGGAGTTGTAAAGTGGAAGTCTTACACAGCTTTCATTAAATTTATCCCTGGGTATTTTATATTGCTGGATGCTACTTTAAGTGGAATTATTCTTTTTGTTTTTCTGAAGTTTATCTTAACATACAGAAACATACTATGTCCTATGACATTGCTAAATTCATTTACTAATAACACTAGTAATTTTTAGATTTCTTAGGATTTTCTATACTCACAAACTATGCCATCTGTTAATAAAGACAGTTTATTTCTTTTCACTCATTATGTCTTAGATTTATTTTCTTTGCCTTACTACACTGCTTAGGTCTTCCAGCACAATACTGGATAAAAGGAGAGTAAACATCATTTTTTCCAACTGAACGTGCAGAGCATTCAATATTTCAGTGTTGTATATCATGCCAGCCTTTAATATGACAATGAAGTTCCTTTTATTCTCAGTTAGTTGAGTGTTTTTGACCATGAATGGGTATTAAGTTCTGTCAAAACAGTTTTTTTAATATCTACTGAAATGACCATATTTTTCTGATTTACTTTGTTAATGTGGCAAGTTACATTCACTGACTTTGAAAACATTATTATTTTTATATATTACTAATTCCATATTAACATCTCTAGTCTTAAAACAACCATGTGGATATTAATACCTTTCTTTTACAATGAGTACTCTTGCACAAAGTCAAAGAAAGTGACAGAATCAGAACTTACACTTTTTTCACAGAAATAAAGAAGTACAGCAAGTTAATGGAAATATCACAAAATTAGAAATCAGTTTTACTCTACAAAGTACTGATAAATGAAATATACAAATGAGATGAAACACACACCATAAATTATATGTCTAAACTGATGAGACTTCACCCATTAGCTTATTGACAAGTTTACGCTAGATTTAAAACTTCAAGAAAACAAAGCTCCTCTGATTTAATTCAGTAAGTATTTAACCACCCATTTGTTGACCATTTCTTTTTAGTATGCTCTTGAAAACACAATTAGCAATTTTTAAATAATAAAATAATAAGAATATAATTTTAATGTTTAGTTCTCTAGTGAACTTTAGTAGCCAATAAAGGAGATAAAAGATAATGAACATTTTATTTTCTTTAAACTTGTAACTACTACCTTAAAGCTTCCAGACACTTCACCTTAGCCCACCTTACCTCTTACATCTCCAGATGCCTGTTTATAATTACATTAGATTTTGTTCTTTACTTCCTGTTTCATATCCCAAAGGCCCTGATGGAATGTTGAACATATAGCAACCACTCAAATCTTTGCTCAAGGATTTGACTAAGGCACTAGAGCTCTTAAAAAGTAACATATACAGTCTCACTTAATTCGGGCATAATTTTACAACACACGAAATCCCATTAGCAAATTCCATGACTGAAAATGTTAAAATCAATTTTAGTAATAAGTTATACAGACAGATCTGTGAAAGAGAGTTCCTAGTTCCAGAATCTCTCCAGATATTCATCTACAATTTATGATGTTGTTACTTCATGAAATTGTGTTCCAGGTTATTAAAGGAACTATATGAGTGGACACGTGTAAACAAATTTTTAGAATCACTCTAGATCCCTATAGTCTCATTAAAAAAGGAGAGAAAGAGATTCTGAACAAAATAAGATTCTATAAGATTCTGAACAAAAAGGTAGGACTCTGAACTGCTCCCCACCACAATATTCATTCATGAGTTATACTGACCATTTATAAATAAAACACTAAATCAGTAAAGCACCTATTTTATAGGTCACTCTCCAGAACTTAACTGATAAGCTTGCAACATTCAACAGTGTCCATTTTCTTTCTGGCATGAATCAGGAACTCATATCAGTATCATTAGACAGTAGTAACAAGTCAACATTTTTTGACCCTAAACTCTAGATCCATATTGTACATCACGACCAAATACAAACATATATGAATATCTAAAAAAGTTATAGATGCATAGTGACAGTGAAGTCGCTCAGTTGTGTTCGACTCTGTAACCCCATGGACTGCAACATGCCAGGCTTCCCTGTCCATCACCAACTCCTGAACTCAAACTCATGTCCATCGTGTTGGTGATGCCATCCAAGCATCTCATCCTCTGTCATCCCCTTCTCCTCCCACCTTCAAACTTTCCCAGCATCAGGATCTTTTCAAATGAGTCAGTTCTTCATATCAAGTGGCCAAAGTATTGGAGCTTCAGCTTCAACATCAGTCCATCCAATGAATATTTAGGACTGACTTCCTTTAGGATGGACTGGTTGGATCTCCTTGCAGTCCAAGGGACTCTCAAGAGTCTTTTCTACAACACAGCTCAAAAGCATCGATTCTTCAGTGCTCAGCTTTCTTTATAGTCCAACTCTCACATCCATACATGACCACTGAAAAAACCATAGCTTTGACTAGATGGACCTTTGTTGGCAAAGTAATGTCTCTGCTTTTATATGCTGTCTAGGTTGGTCATAGCTTTTCTTCCAAGGAGCAAGTGTCTTTTAATTTCATGGCTGCAGTCACCATCTGCAGTGATTTTGGAGTCCAAAAAAATAGTCTCTCACTGTTCCCATTGCTTCCCCATCTATTTGCCATGAAGTGATGGGACCGGATGCCATGATCTTAGTTTTCTGAATGTTGAGTTTTAAGCCAATTTTTTCATTTTCCTCTTTTACTTTCATCAAGAGGCTCTTTAGTTCTTCTTCGCTTTCAGCCATAAGGGTGAAGTCATCTACATGTCTGAGGTTATTGCTATTTCTTTAGGCAATATTGATTCCAGCTTGTGCTTCATCCAGCCTGGCATTTCACATGATATACTGCATATAAGTTAAATAAACAGGGTGACAATATACAGTCTTGACGTATACATCCTTTCCTGATGTGGAACCAGTCTATTGTTCCATGTCCAGTTCTAACTGTTGCTTCTTGACCTGCATATAGATTTCTCAGGAGGCAGGTCAGGCAGTCTTGTATTCCCATCTCTTTAAGAATTTTCCACAGTTTGTTGTGATCCACTATGTTATTCAAACAAGAGTCTAGATGGCCCATACTCTACCTCTGCCAAACCAACTAATCTATACACAGAGGAAAAAAACTGTGAACTACTATAGGGAAGTATAGCATGTGTTAGACTGAATAATCAGTCCCCATTTTTCATTCCCATGCAAGTGAATTATATACCCACACGTCTAACATGGGTTTATGGTGAGCCATATTGTATTTCTCCATCCCTTGACTTGGGCTTGGCCATGTAACTTACTCTAGGCATATTAATGACACATGACACAAGAAAACTTAAAATATGTTTGTGTGGTTGGAGCTCCAACGGATTCACTATGAATCAATCTGGATTCTTTTCAATGTGGATCCCAGAATGAGATAACTGGAACAGACCTGAACTTGGCACCAGCTTGAGGAAGAGCCTGTCCAGTCGGCCCACAGATATATGAGCCAAGAAATAACTAACTTTGGTATATGTCACTGAGATTTTATAAGTCTGTTACACAGAAGACTCTTAAAAGAGTCCCTTGGGATGCAAGGAGATCAAGGCAGTCAATCCTGAAGGAAATTAGCCCTGAATATTCATTGGAAGGAGTGATGCTGAAGCTGAAGCTCCAATACTTTGGCCACCTGATGCAAAGAGGCGACTCACTGAAAAAGACTCTGATGCTGCGAAAGAGTGAAGACAAAATGAGAAGTGGGTGGCAGAGGATGAGATGGTTGGATAGCATCACTGACTCGATGGACATGAATTTGAGCAAACTGTGGAGACAGTGGAGGACTGAGGAGCCTACAGTCCATGAGGTCACAAAGAGTTGGACACAACTTAGTGACTAAACAACAACAACAATACGGCAATAACTAACTAATAGCATGAGTAATAAAAAGTGACTTATTTTAGATCAAAAGGTTTTCTATAGAAAACCCAAATAACTATCCAAACCTATCCTAAGGACACAATCTATGAGAAAGCTTTCCCCCTAAACACTTTCCTTTCCCACAAGTTATCAAGTTTTGAGGTAAAATAAACAAGCAAAACCTCAGAACGGAACAAATTATTCAAATACTTCTTTGTGACAAGTATTGCACGCTCCTCCCCTGCCCCCACACACAAAGAGAAAAAAGAATACTACTTCTTAAGTGGGAAAACTTCACCCAACACTCTGCAGCAAAGACTCTTCTAGTAGCACACTAAAAATAATTAACTCTAAAATGAGACATTCTTTTAAAGAAAAAGTATCTCCAAGTTAATTTTCTAGCATTATTACCTTGATATGAGCCTACCTTATTCTTGGAGTATGTCAAGGAATTTTCTGAAAAGAAGAAAAAGAATATTACTTAAATAGTTTGTGAATTACTCTATAAACAAATACTATAAATACTGAGAAAATAAATTATTTTAATAGCTCTAGATGATATAATAATTTTTACATTTTTTTTTCTTATCAAGAAATACTTTGCTCTCCTCAGAGCAGTCAAAAAGGCAACTCTTAAGATCAACCAAGAATGTAAGTCAGCCAGAAAGTTGTTAAAAATCTTGGGAAGTAATTACCCTGCAGTCATCCAGATGCCCTGAGGTTCCCTCCCTGACTGCCATTCTCTGCCTGTTGTCTTGGCTACCAATACCCACTCCTCAAATCTAACAGCGGTGGATTTCTTAGTTGAAGCGCACTTGTTCAACACAAAAGAGGTTTTGGTTAAGTCGTGATTTTCCCATTTAACAGCGAACATGAAGTGCAGTCCACCCCTGGTCTGCCTTACTCTGGTCAAAGAGAAATGACCTCAATCGCACTTCTCATTCATCTGTGTTCTAATTTAAGGTGATATTTTCAATACAGCATGGAAAGCTGATCAATTTTAGAAAGTTCTAGAGCAGCACTGTTCAACAGAAATATAATGCAAGCCCAAATGTGAACCATGTATGTTCACATTTAACATTTACATCTTAACATTTTCTAGTAGCCATACAAGAGTAACAGAAACTGATAAAAGTAACAATATATTTTAACCCAAGGATCCAAAATATCATCACTTCAACATACAATGAATATAAACAATTATTAGTGAGACACCTTTACATTCTTTTTTCACATAGTCTTTGAAATCCAGCATATATTTTATACCGCTGCACATCTCAATTCAAACTAATCACATTACAAGTGTTCAATAGCCACATGTGGCTATTGGCTACACAGTATATGACAGAGCAGATTTCCAGTCTAATGATCTTTCTTAGGGATTACCAGATACCTATGATTGTTCTTTCATGAACTACATTGAGAGATTAAGACTGAAGGATGCTGAATGTCAAAATGGATCTCCTTTACTTAAGTGAAAATTTCAAAGGGGTAATAGAAGTAGAGAGGTATTTTTTTCTAGAAAGTAGGTTGCAACCATAATCTAAGATACAACTGATGAATTAAATAATTGTTTCTTTTTCCATAAAATCAGTTTTAGAGTTAGATGGATTCAAAGATAATGAAACAGATTAAGTGATTTGATCATGATACACAAGAGCATTTGTCACTATCAGTACTGAGAAAAATAGAATCTTATTTGTTTTTAATCATTCTTTTTTGAAAAACATTACCTATCCTGTGCGTCCTTTGTGCACCTACATAGGTATCAAAAATTCGCTGCAATTCACATTTTCCAGTCATCTGTCGTAAGAGCCATTTCATCCAAAATCGAAAAAAGTGCCCATAGAAGAACTCCCACAAAGCAATAAACATTTTTTTTCCCTGCAGAAGGAAATATATGACAGGTTTAATGACCCTAAATTAGGTTTTTAAAAAGGGAAAAATTAGTTTATTCAACTCATTGAATCCCAAATTATATTGTTAATCCATCATGTCTGTTTTGTAGTAGTGTTAGGCAGCTAGGAAAACAAAGACAGATGTCATATATGCCATTTACATTAAATGATGCTGGTCAAACGGTCTATTTACCTCTTTTAAACAATTAACTGTAAAAATCAAACTACTTACTTAGATTCAAGGTCTCGGTTCACTAATTTCTTATTGTTTGAGAATAGGGATCAACAGCCCAAGAACGAAAGAACCCCAGCTAAGGCAACGATTAAATCAAATATAGCATATATCAGAAATGTCTGTATAAGGAACAATTCTTCTTAACCCCGTGGATAATCCCAGTTACATGTGTCCCAGTCAGGCGATCCCAGCAAACAAAACACTACATATTGCTTACAAATTTAAGTACAGAAGTTGAACACGAAGTAGATCACACCCTGGCTAACTGCCGATTTTCCATTCAACAGGTGAAGGGCAGAAATACTGAGTGATAAACTACACCCTCTATAAAACTTAATTTTTATGCCCTAAGGAAAAAATCTTCGGTTCTTAAATGAAGCGGGGTCGGGGAAATTCAAGTCAGGAGGAATTACTTAAAAACGAAGGAAAAAGCTCATCTCCTTCCTGCCTTAAATATTCCCACCGATACATCGTCTCCCTAGGGATTGTCAAATTCGAAATCCCCTCAAGTCAGCGCAGAATCTGTGCAGAGACGGGCTGAACTGAGACTTTAAAAAGAATCCATTTGGTCCGCGCTCATCAGGACAAAAGAAGCCGAACTGCCAGGCAGAGGGAACGCCAGCCTCGCGGCGCCTGAGCTCCCCAAACCTCGGGGGGTCGCTGCGCCATCGAGCCCCCCTCCCGGAGTCTGGCCGAGCCCAGCTCGCGCCCCGCCCGCGAGTGGGAGGGAACGGCTCGCACAAAGCCCCGCCGGCCCGGACGCCCAGTGGACTTTCCACAGGACGCCGCGGGGCTCGCGCGCCTCCAGCGAAGCCGCACGCAAGCAGCACCCGGCGAGAGGAAAACAAACAGCAGCCACCTCACGGGAGCGGAAGAACTAGGAGGAGCGGGAGCTGCCTCGGTTTCCCCAACTGCAAACTGCCGGCAACGGAAACGACGCTACGAGCCGTGCGCTCCCTGCGAGCACCGCGACCCGGAAGTCAAGGAGCTAGGAGGTGGGAACGCCTTCCCGCGGACACTGCCGTCCCCGCCCCGCCCCCACCGGCTTCTCCGATTGGCCCGAGGCCCACCAATCGCGATCTCTGAAAGAATGACGAGCTGAGGGGCCCCGTCGCGCGTGCTCGGATGCTGGAGACGCCCGACAGTTGCCCTGACAACGGCTACCTCGCGACGTGTCTCCCATCAAAGATAGGTCTTTGTCAGAGCGGCTGTGAAGACTTCGCTCTCCTACAGCTTCAGGTCAGTTGCGCAAGTTCAAACCGTGTACTACTCCTACATTCCAAGCACTGGAGAAGCGATGTGTTTTGTGTAACTTTCATAGAGTCAAGGTTACGAAAGCACTTTCACCTACATTTAGTCTTAACTCTGTGAAGTAATTAGCACTTTCTGGATGAGGAAACGGAATGTATGTTGAATGACTTGCCCATGGCCACTAGCAGGAAGATAAGGAGAGCCCTGTACGCTGAGTAAAGAAGTTTAGACCTTGTCCTTTCATGATAAAACATCTAATCGTTAATTCATAGGACATTTATCCCTTAACTGGTGTTTGTTTTTTCTTGAAAAAGTAATTTATGTACATAATTATTTTTAAAAAATCCAACCTCAGACAATGTATTAAGTCAAGTATCTGTTGATTGGCTGTTATGCACCAGGCAGTGTTCCAAAAGGGAGTCATACACCAAATAAATGCAAATATTTAGTACGTCAGGTGGTACTAAAAAAGGGGTATTAGGGGAAGGAAGGAGTGTTTTTACATACAATATAGTGAGGGCAGTCTCCGTGTTAAGGTGCCCCTTAAGTAGTGATCTGAATGAAGTAAGAGAGGGAGAGAATCTGGAGGAAGAGTATTCTAGACACTAGAATAGCAAATGCGAAGGGCTTGAATCAGGAACATACTTCATAAGTTGGAGGAATAGCAAAAGGACAGTATGGTTGGAGAAGAAAGACCAAGGGGAGAGTAAAATATAAGTACAAAGGACAACTTATATTGAAAAATGACTTTTACCCACCCATGCACAACTCCTGGTCCCTTAGCCCCTTGCTCAAAAGCAACCAGTATTAGTTTTTTATACCTTCAGGGGTATTCTATGAAAATGTGTGTATATATATGTGTGTGTGTATATATATATAGAGAGAGAGAGAGAGAGGAGGTATATATAATATTCCCTCCCTCCATCTCATTGTTAACACAGATTGAAGCAGCAGTACACACTTTTCCACACCTCAACCACATTTTTTAAAAAGGTGCTAATTGTAAAACAGTAGACATGTGAAGGGTGCGTAAGTCATCATCCCTGACCCATAGAAGCAACCAACTTGGTACTGAAATCTGGACATATACTATAATAATAAAACATCCACTCAGATCTTGAAAGGAACTTAAAGATCATCTCAATGAATATTTTTTTATTGTACATAAAAAATATTCAAAAGGTAAAGTTACACAGCCAATCTGGCAAATTAAGATCTAGAATCAAACCTCTATTTCAGGGGTCTATTATTACATAATACAGTCATATAATGAGAGTGAGATAATTCTGTAGTACAATTATGTAATTCTTTTACCTTTTCAAGGTGCTACACGGAGTGGGGGAGGGACAGAGAGGAACTCTTTTTATTGTCTCCATGCTGCCTGTTAAGCCCATGTCTATCCAGGTTTTTCTCCGGGAGAGGAGAATGCTCACCTGTTTGGTCAGAACTCAGGAAGTTGATTGAACTGATTTATGGAAGTAGAATCACTGTCCATTATAACACCTTGTGCATATGATTTCCCTGTCTTCCGCAAATTCATTTGCTTATAACTAGCCGATACTTTGGAGAAGGCAGTGGCAACCAACTCCAGTACTCTTGCCTGGAAAATCCCATGGACAGAGGAGCCTGGTAGGCTGCAGTCCATGGGGTCACTAAGAGTCGGACACGACTGAGTGACTTCACTTTCACTTTTCACTTTCATGCATTGGGAGAAGGAAATGGCAACCCACTCCAGTGTTCTTGCCTGGAGAATCGCAGGGACCACGGAGCCTGGTGGGCTGCCGTCTATGGGGTCGTACAGAGTCGGACACAACTGAAGCAACTTAGCAGCAGCAGCAGCAGATACATTAAACCAGTCCTGTGCCTCAAGGAAGACTGGCTTTCTCTCTCTCCTATTCTGTTTGGCTTTCTTTTTCCATGTGGCTGGCTAACTGATGGTTAAATCCTAAGATTAGAATTCTGGCTTCAAAAAGGTAGGACCTACTTAGGTCTCTGAACTAACTTCTAAATTTCAACTAGGTCTTACTAGATAGGCCCACATGGAAAACAAAGGCTATAATATAATGAAGTTTGGTTGTATTTCTGAGTAGTACTGAGGAATCTCTGCTTTCTTGGATTCTCAGACTAAACAGCCAAGGCACTGTTGATTTAGAAGCTGCTTAATGGGAAGAGTTGTTTGGTGTGACTGTTAATCAACAATTTGTTACGATGTTCAGTTTGATTCATGTGCATCCGCGTGTGCTAAGTCACTTCAGTCATGTCCCACTCTTTGCAACCCTATGGACTACAGCCCTCCAGGCTCCTCTGCCCATGGGATTCTCCAGGCAAGAACACTGGAGTGGGTTGCCATGCCCTCCTCCAGGGACTCTTCCTGACTCAGGGATTGAACACGAGTCTCTTCTGTCTCCTGCATTAGCAGGTGAGTTCTAGAGCCCCCAGGGAAGCCCCGATCCATGGAGGACACAAACAAAACATCAGGTCCTCTTTTGAGGTGTGTGAACTCTGGGATGCAGCAAGTTTATACTGAGAAGGAAAACTATGTACTCCTTCCACTAACAGTGAAATGGATTACTTCTGTGGAAGCATTAAAAATGTTAAGGACAATCGACAGATGAATGGATAAAGAAGTTGTGGTACATATACACAATGGAATATTACTCGGCCATAAAAAGGAGTGAATTTGAGTTAATTGTAATGAGGTGGATGAACGTGGAGCCTGGTATTCAGGGTGAAGTAAGTCAGAAAAACAAATTTTGTTTATTAAAACATATGTGGACTCCAGAAAAACAGTACGGATGAACCTATTTACAGGGAAGGAATGGAGACAGACACAAAAAATGGACTTGGGACACAGCAGGGATAGGAGAGGGTGGGACGAATTGAGAAAGTAGCATTGACAAATATATACTACCATGCATAAAATAGACAGCTAGAGGGAAGCTGCTGTATAACACAGGGAGCCCAGCCTGGTGCTCTGTGACGACCTAGAGGGGTGCGATGGAGGCTCAAGAGGGAAGGGATACACACACACACACACACACACACACACACACACAGAGTTGTGACTCATATGTGATGTTGTACAGCAGAAGCTAACACAACATTTTAAAGCAATTATCCTCCAATAAAAAATTTTTTTAAATGTTATGGACAGTGACAACCCTGATTGGTTTTATGATGACTTGTGTTGCACTTCCCTGAAACTATGTTGGACACTGTGCTTAGGGGACCCCCAGTGTGTGAATTCCCCATATAATTCCTTTAATGGAAGAACAAGGAAATACACAGAATTACAAGGTAAATTTGTACAGCTTCTAGTAATGGGCTTTACCAATGAAAAGAAAATTTAAGCTGTGCAGAATTAAGGTAATGGGCTGGGGTAAGCCAGAACAAAGCAAATAAACATTGAATTGAGTAGAACTATTTATATGATCAAAACAAAACAAAAACCAAACAAACAGAGGGTAAGAATGGAGGGGAGTAAAGAAGCAAGAATTTTGACAGGGACCCTACAGAGAGTTTGGTGGCACATTAACAATGATTGGGAGCAGGGAGACCTACTCTAGCTCCTACTCTTAGCGCCACCTCACCTAAGTTAACCTAAATCTGTTCCAGTTATCCCAGCCTGGATGAGTTAAGGGCTAAGGATGCTGAAGATAAGAGGGAAATAATGTGTGTTTAGCACAGAGAAGTTATTTTATTCCGTCTATTAGGATTGTGGGAGAAAAGGACAACTAACTTGAGGGTCAGGAAGTCTTCAATTGACCACTGGTAGGAGGTCCAAAATTGTATGATACAGTTTATGTTGAGTGGCAGAGGATAGTGAAAAATCTTTGGGGGATTATCTAACTGTGGTGCAAAATGTACTGTATTATCATCAGGGGAATGGAAGGACAATGTTAAGGTATGAAATCAAAATTTAGGACAAATGAAAATGTTATGGTGTGTGCATGCATGCTCAGTCACATCAATTGTGCCTGACTCTCTGCAACCCCATGGACTGTAGCCCACCAGGCTCCTCTGTCCATGGGATTCTCCAGGCAAGAATACTGGAGTGGGTTGCCATGCCCTCCTCCAGGGGATCTTCCTGACCCAGGGATTGAACCCACATCTCTTTTGCCTCCTGCATTGGCAGGCAGGTTCTTTACTACTAGCCCCGCCTGGGAAGCCCGAGTGTTATGGTAGGCAGCACCAGAATCACAATGAGGCTGAAGCTGGAGAAATAAAGTAGGAACTATCCAGTGCTTGTCATTCCCCGAATCTCTAATTAGAGTGGATGTGATGAAGTGCCTTGTCACTACTAGCTTAAAGCTATATGTCTTTTAAGAGAGAGAAGTTTGCCCTTTTATGTGTTTTCAATTAAACACACAAAAGGAGGGCCCTGAGGACTGCTCAGACCTGCGTTTGTAGTTAATACCAGGCAGTGTCAGGTTTGGGAAAGACATAGGAAACCTCATCTCTCATTAGGAAACAATGCAAGCAGCAGCGCTAATCTCCACCAGTGCTTTCTATTAATCCTCTGTGGTCCACAAGAAAAGACCCTTGGAAATAACTGTTAGTGATAGTGATTTAAACAAAGTAGCTGGACTTCCCTGATGATCAGGTGGTTAAGACTTCACTTTCCAATTCAGGGGGCACGGGTTTGATTCCTGGTCGAGGAGCTAAGATCCCATAAGCTTTCAGGGTCAAAAAACCAGAACATAAACAAAAGAAGCAATATTTTAACAAATTCAATAAAGACTTAAAAATGGCCCACATTTAAAAAATCTTAAAATAAGCGAGGTAGTTACCATAATTTAAGTTAGTGTCTGTTGTACCAAGTATTTTTAAAAAACCATATAAGAGGTTCAACAAACTAACTTTGCAATATTTTTTGTGACATCAATGCCGTCTTCTTTTTTTTTAACATTTATTTGACCTCAGTTGATTTACAGTATTGTGTTAGTTTTAGGTATACAGCTTCGGATTGTTTTCCCTATAGGTTATTACAAGATACTGAATATGGTTTCATGTGCTAGACGGTGAATCCTTGTTGTTTATTATATTTAGTGGTGTGTATCTATTAATCACATACTACTACTCTCCTTTTCCCTTTGGTAACCATAAATTTGTTTTCTATATCTGTGAGTCTGCTTTTGTTTTGCAAGTGAGTTGATTTGTACTTTTTTAAAAGATTCCACATATAAGTGATATGATATGATATTTGTCTTTGTCTGACTTACTTGACATAGTGTGATAATCTCTAGGTCCATCCATGTTGTTGTGGATGACATTAGTTCATTATTTTTTATGGCTGAGTAATATTCCATTGTGTATATGTACCACATCTTCTCTACCCATTCATCCGTCAGTGGACATTAGGCTGCTTCCATGTGTTGGCTGCTATGAACCTTGGTGTGTGTGTAACTTTTTGTTTTCCACTCTTCCAAATGTATGCCAGGAGTGGTGGTCTTTTTAGGAACCTCCAGACTGTTCTGCATAGTGGGTACACCAACTGACATTCCCATCAACAATAGAGGAGGGTTCCCTTCACAGCTGGGGTATCTTCTGATGTCACTCTCAGAGTAAGATCAGTTTCCTTATACAGGAAAAGGAATGTATAATATGTTTATGGTTCTTCCTCAACGACATCTGACCCTGGGGATTCCAACTCACTGCTACAATTTGGTGAGATTATATTTAGAGATGATCACTATCAAAATGAAGTTAATTCATTATACTGATTACATCATGATCATTCCCCACCCTGGAAGGAGACACTCAGGAGATATGAGAGCTGTTACTGGTCCATATGACGCACAGAATCAATCCAGTTTAGATTAAGAGCTTAGCTAAATCAGTGAAATTTCTAAAGCTGGCTTAGGGCCTCTAGAGGTGTTATAACAAATATATATATATATAACAAACAATACATTACTCCCCCTCCAGGACTCTGTCAATAAAAAGGAGGCTGCTGCTACTGCTGCTACTGCTAAGTTGCTTCAGTTGTGTCCGACTCTGTGCGACCCCATAGATGGCAGCCCACCAGGCTCCCCCGTCCCTGGGATTCTCCAGGCAAGAATACTGGAGTGGGTTGCCATTTTCTCCTCCAATGCATGAAAGTGAAAAGTGAAAGTGAAGTCGCTCAGTTGTGTCTGACTCTTAGACAGACTCATGGACGGAGAAACCTGGCAGGCTGCAGTCCATGGGATTTTCCAGGCAAGAGTACTGGAGTGGGGTGCCATTGCCTTCTCCGAAAAAGGAGGCACCACGCCTTAAAGGAATATTTGACAAGCTATGAAAAATATATAATGGGTATTGGCCCAAGGCTGCTGCCGCAACCCTCGGTTCTAACACATTCATACACAAGTTTACATTATTCATACATAAGTTTCTGATACCACAATATATTCACATTGGAAACTTTGAATTAAATATAACACTGCCACCTCGTGGTGACCACTGGGATTTGGGGCTCAAAAAGTTCCTGATGATGGCACTAAGAGAGCCAGTTTGCCAGCATGTTGTTTGTGCTCTGGTATAAACAGTCCCCATGGCGCTAGTGGTAAAGAACCTGCTTGCCAGTGCAGAAGATGGAGGAGACATGGGTTTGATCCTTGTGTTGAGAAGATCGCCTGGAGAAGGGCATGGCAAGCCACTCTAGTATTCGTGACTGGAGAATCCCATGGACAGAGGAGTCTAGTGGGCTATAGTCCATAGGATCGAGAGTTAGACATTACTGAAGCAACTTAGCACACATAAACAGTCCCCATAACTTAAGAGTGGCAAATTATATTAAGATCTGAACTACCTGTGATATAATATGGGTGATATCAGAAAGAAGCTGCACAACAAAATTCTCAAATAAAATGAAATTCTTGTCCTGAGAAGTGTCTCTGTGGAGTTATAAGACATAGCAGGCAGCATCTCTGCTTTTGGACTAATTAGAAGTTCACTTCTGTTGCTAAACTGTCTAAACCTCATGACTCTTTCTACTAAAATGAGACAACTTTCTTGGTTTATCCATAAGAGACCCTCCATTGTACAAACCTGAATATAAAAAGCAGCTACTGTTTGTTCTATAGACAGTAAAAACAGTCAGATGATGTCAAGGTAAGTTCAAGCAATGGGCCGAATTGAGAGCATATAAGATGGTGGAGGGAGAACTTAGTTCTTTGCCTCGGGCAATGTTTGGACATGTTCAAAAGAGTTATAGGCAGTAACCAATAAGCCAATCTGGGTGATGCCCCTATTGGTTACTACCTGTAAATTATAATACTGTACATCAACGAAAATAAAAAGTGTTTATTCTAGTCCAAGTTTCTTCTCCACACACTTGCCCCCAATCCCCCAGTGAAATGGAAAGAATCCAAAACCTGAGAGGAAAAGGGAGCCACACCATGGAAGGGCCTGGAATCTCAAGCGATCACATAGAAAATTGCTGGTCAATTGGACATTACTTGAGCAAGAACAAAACGTCTATTGTATTAATTCATGGAGGTTTCGAAGTTCATGTGTTCCTGGAGCTGGTTGTACTTTAATTAATTGGTTGTTAATATGTTTAAATCATCACTATGAAGTAAATAAATAGTGAATATGAAGATAATGTGTTTGGATTTATGATTTAGACTATATATACAGATTTGAATTATAATAGCATACAGCTTATAGCAAAATGTACAGAAATAAGCAGTAAGCTTGGCTTTTCACTATTTGGATCTAAGAGTCTTGATGCAAATACAAAGTGTTTCTACAACCGTCGAGTGTGTCACACAGAGCCTGGGTGTTGTGAATAAATCCATCATCCTTTTGAGGTTAGCATCATGGCCTCCTTGAGTTTTCCAACAGAGGTGAACTATGTGGATAAATTAAAGCACCAGCTCTTTTTCCATTGGATCTCCTGATTAGCTCCTTCCAATACCAACAAAAATCTAGTGACATTCAGAAGCAGTTAAGAGCCAAATTTAGAGAGATTCAACAGTTAGAAACTCTTGGCTACTATATTGCTTTCCTTCAGTTTAGCAGTATGGAAAATAATCCTAGGACTTTTTTCTGGGCAAATGGACTTGTTCAATTAGGCCTGTTTACACTGAGGTTTTTCTTTATATATAACAGTGATGGCCTTGTAAGTTATCAACGTTAACTACATCTACCAAAATTTTGTTGGGCTCTCATTGTACCTTACCCATGAGGTTTATGTGTACAGGCTTGTTCCAGTATATTTATTGTTTATTTGGGGAAATTAGGCTCTGAAGCAGTTTTTCCTCCTGTGAGTCCCATGGTCTCCTTGGAAACAGGCCTCCGGCTTCTGCCCACAGCCAGCTCTTTTTCTCCCAGAGCTGGTCTACATGGTATGGTAAAGAAGCAGGAAGCCCTCTTTTCCCAGGCATCCATGCACAAGTATTCTCTATACCATTAACCTTCTTAACCACTGACATGAGTGTCTGGAAGTGCATTTCTTAGGAAAATCATCAGTTATTCAATCTGCTTTAAATACATTTCTCCCTTAACCGTGGATGTAACTCAGGCTCACCTTGGGGATCTCCGCCCCTATAGCAAAATGAAAGCAGATACCTGATACACTAAAAGCATTCAGAGAAGCAGTCTGCTGTAGTCACATTTTGATTCATGAAACACAGAAAACTTGAGGCCTTCAGGTGGAAAAGAGTTGAACGGTCAGGGAGGAGACTGGGTATCGTGGACTGTGTGTAAACATTAAGAGAGAAGGCACAGAAAGAGAAGAGTGAACATGACATGTTCAGGATAGAATAGAGTCTGGCAGGTCCTTAAGGCATGTAAGGAAATATCAGGAAATACTCTTGAGAAAGCAGAGAGCATGGATTGAGCTTTATCACTAAGGAAGAATGGAGCTACTTAAATAAAACAGTTGACACTAGGGAACTGGTAATCTACTGGAGTAAAAAGTGGTCTGCAGAGTGTAGATACTACAGATAGTGTGGCCAGCCTGAGTATCATCGTAAGAATATGGCTATTGGGGTAGTGTAGAGCAACAGAAATGCAGGTCTGGAAGATGAGACATTCCAAAGGAGGACTTTACAGATTTATAAATCATGGGGCGTAATGAAAAAGAGTAAATTGATCGGGAAAACTATGGTGACCTTGACAAAAGTCAGATGACTGTGGGAAGATAGCTAGGTTGGGGAGGAAGTTTGAACATCATCTTTCGGGACATCCAAGAAGTGCTGAGAAGACAGGTAATGAGACAATGGAGCTCAGGTAAGAGAACAATGAAATATTGATTTGGAAATTCCTTTGTGCTGGATAGCTGGGTGCTCCCACTTCAATCTACTCTACATCTTTTCCCACCCTGCTTCATATGCCGGGAGGAAGGGTCGTATAATATAGCATATAGTACATCAAGCTGAAGTTCCTTTTCTTTTGGTTTCCAGTAGAGCTTAGCCAGTAGGAAGCACTGGCAAGAGACTGAAGGGATGGAGGAGAAGAAAGTAGAGGTATTTATTCCTCTGGGCTTCCTCTTTTGGCATCTGGGTAGATCACTGCTTAACTGAAGGCCACAACTTCTAGCCTTTCACTCATGAGTAAATGCATCTTAAATGGCATCCTCATGCTGGCTTGTGTTCAAATCTTTCTCCTGTCATGGGGCCAGAAACTAGCCCAGCCAGTGGTGCACTGCTGGTTTGAAGTAGTAGTAGAATGATTGCTACCAGATATTGCCAGGGAATCCCAAATAAGATCAGAGCAGAGAACCCAAAACACAAACCACATTTAACCTGCCCAGAGAGTATAACCCTACTGATGTTCTCCTAGTGTTTCCCAGTTTGGGGTAAAAATATGAGAAACTGATACCTTGAACTTGGCTGAGCCCAGCAAATCTCTTTTGGGCTGTTGCTCATTGTATTCACAACCCCCCCTCCCCCCGGAACAAAACTTGACTCCCTGCTCCTTTCTTGGGGGATGGGGTACCAAAATATTTAAAGATAAAGGTAAGGGGATTAAACTAAATGTCTAGTCTTGGTCACTCCCCACGCAAAAATCTAAGCCTCCCAAGTCACTTGGGCACTTGACAGCTACTGTTTAAGGCTGTGCTGTGTGTGTGTTAGCCGCTCGGTCCTCTGTCCATGGGATTCTCCAGGCAAGAATGCTGGAGGGGGTTGCCATGCCCTCCTCCAGGGGATCTTCCCAACCCAGGATCAAACCCTTGTCTCCCACATTGCAGGCGGATTTTGTACTGAGTCACCAGGAAAGTCCATTTAAGGCTAGCAAATTCCAAGTAAAGACATATTTTCTTTAGGAAATTCTTGTCCATGTACAAAGTTTGTACTTTGTACGAGAAAAAAGGAACCGCTTCCAGCTGTGCAACTTGCAGCTAGTTGCTCAGCATATTAGGAAGATGATGTTATTCTCATTTTATACTTAAAAAGAAAGACTGAGATTTTGTGAGGACTTAATGAGGTCATGTATGCAAACTGTTTAGGCCAGTCTGGCTAAAGCGACATCTTACAGGACAATAAAGTTACTGAGCATTCACCTGGAGTGGGAGCTTTCGCATAGTTTATTTCATTTAATAATCAGCAGCCCTGGCAAGCGGTTCAGGATCGAAGGCAGAAACTGCTGCTGGGGAAGGGGGCTGGGTGCGTGTGTGGGTTGGGGGTGGGTGGGATGAGTGGGGAGTTAGTTTTCTTGCGCAGCGGCGCGCGCAGCGCCCAGCGCGTGACCATCCTTAGCCGGCGGGGTGGTTGCTGCGTGCTCTGCTATTCTAGTCAAGCTGCCGGTTGCCGCCGCCATCGAATCCGCACCATGAGGACCAGGCACGTGAACCTGCTCATCACGCTCATCGCTGTGGTGCTCTTCAGCTTCTCCTGCTTCTGCATCTCCAGGATGACTCAAACCAGTAAGCGGCGCCTGGCTTCTCCCGCCTTTTTTCTCGGTTCTGGGACTTCCGGGCTCCAAGATGACTGGAGCGGCCGGGTTGGAGGAAAGTGGGAAGATGTGGAACATGATGGCTGTCTCTCGCTCTCATATTAGGGACTTTCAGACGTGACTCCCACACCCAACCACCACCACGCCCTTAACCGGCCAGCGGTTAAACTGTAAAGAGCGCCCTGGTTCACCGGGTGGTCGTGACCCCTGTGGGGCGCGCGCTAGTGGTCGGTCCGCGGGGCTCCCGGGTCCTCTCACCTCTGCGGGCTCTTTTCCCCTCAGAGGTTTAAGGGCCCCTTCCGTGCCCCGCATTCCCCACAGTTCGTCGTTCTTTTCCCCATCGTTTTTAAAAAAAACAAAAAAACAACGAATGTCTTACTTCAGGAACTACTTTTACACAGCCAGCCTCTTTCCTCTTTCCTGTTCTATCAAAACGTCATAGTTTTGAGCCACACTTCAGGGCTCCCTAGCGTGTTTTGTTTTGTTTTGTTTTTAGAGATGAGGTGACTGGGAGAGAGACACTATGAATTTAGAGTGCTGGTTTAGCACCTGATCTTCCTCAAATGGACCATGTGTATTAGTTACCGATTTAGCAAGTAAAAATGGAGGTTGTCATCTTAAATTTGAATCTCAGATGAACAATGAATGCATTAGTTTGAAGTACAAAAACTGCATGGGATATATTTATACAGAAAATATTATCATTTGGCTGAAATTCAAAGCTAACTAGGTTTCCAGTATTTTTTCTTTCAACTGTAGTCCATAGTGACCATATGTATAGTTGAATTTTGAATTTAAGACTCAGGAATCCAGCAAATATATTAACTCAGCCTTCCAAGATTATTCTTAGGTTGTTTTTGGTTAAATTTTAATTCTTCTTATTAAGCACATTTATGTATGACTCAGGGTGCACACTAAGTAATCTTAGTAGTAACGGGCCAGTGCAAGCAGGAAGAGAATTGTAGAAGGAAGAGATCATGGAGACCACAGTAAGAGTTATGACTTTTATTCTGAGTGAGATAAGAAGCCATCTAACAAGTGTTGGTGAAGATGTGGTGAACAGAGAAACCTTCCTCATTGTTAATGGGAATGTAAATTGGTGCAGCCACTATGGAAAACAGTAATGGAGGATCCTGAAAACATTAAAAATAGAACTCTCAGGGAGATTAGTACGAGATGGCAGAGTAGAAGAATGTGCACTCATTTGCGAGAGCACCAAAATTGCAACTGGCTATTTCACAACCATTAACAGGAGGACGCTGGAAACCACCAGAAAAAAGATATCCCACCTCCAAAGACAAAGGAGAAGTTGCAATGTCATGGTATGAGGTGTGCAATCACAGTAAAATAAAATCCCATACCCACCCAGTAGACAACCCACAAACTGGAGAACAATAATACCAAAGAAGTTTTTCCTGTGTTGGGAAGGCTCTGAGCCCCACATCAGGTTTCCCAGCCTGGGGATCCAGCAAAAGGACTAGGACTCCCCAGGGAAATCTTACTTTGAAGGTCAGTGAGATTTGATTATAGGACTTCCACAGAACTAGGGAAACAGAGAGATTTCATTTTTGGAGGGCACAAGCAAAATCTTGCATGTACCAGTACCCAGGGTAAGGAGCAGTGACCCCACCGGAGATGGAACCAGACCTCGCTGCTCATATTGGAGGATCTCCTGTGACAGCGTGGGGCAGCAGTGGCTGACTGAGGAGATGAGGTATTGGCAGCAGCAGTCCTGGGAGGTGACTCTGGGGGTGAGCCCTTTTGGAGCTCACCATTAACCCTACCATAGAGCCTGTAGACTCCAGGGCCGAGTCGCCTCAGGCCAATCAACTAACAGGGAAGAAATGCAACCCCACCAATCAGCAGACAATTAGATTAAAGTTTTACTGAGTGTGGCCCTGCCCACCAGCGCAAGAGTCAATTTTTCCCAGAAAGGTTCTCATCAGGAAGCTTACACAAGCCTGTTAGCCTCATTCACCAGAGAGAAGACAGAGAAGCAAGAAAAACTACAATTCAGCAGCCACCAGAATGAAAACCACATCACAGAAAGTTAATCAAAATGAAAAGGCAGAGGGTCATGACCCAGATGAAGGGACAAGATAAAACCTCAGAAGAACAACTAAATGAAGTGGAGATAGGCAACCTTCCAGAAAAAGAGATCAGAATAATGATAGTGAAGATGATCCATAGTCTCAGAAAAAGAATGGAGAAGATGCAGAAAAGGTTACCAAAAGCCTAGAAGAACTAAGATACAAACAAACAGAGATGAACAATATTCTAGAAGGAACCAATAGAGTAACTATTGGTTATTAGCTATAAGCAGAAGAGTGTATAAGTGACCTGGAAGACAGAATGATGGAAATCACTGCCACAAAACAGAATAAGCAAAAAAGCATAAGAGACCTCTAGGACACATTAAATGCACCTATATTTGCATTATAGGGATCCCAGAAGGAGAAGAGAGAGAGAAAGGACTGGAGAAAATATTTGAAGAGATAATAACTGAAAACTTCCTTAACATGGGAAAGGAAATGGTGTCAACCAAGTCCAAGAAATGCAAAGTCCCAGGCATAATCAAAGTGACAAAAATTAAAGACAAAAAAATGAAGATAAAATATTAAAAACAACAAGGGGAAAATGGCAAATAACATACAAGGGATCTCCCATAAGGTTATCAGCTGTTTTCTCAACAGAAACTCTAAAAGTCAGAAGGGAATGGCATGATGTATTTAAAGTGATAAAGGAGAAGAACCTAAAACCAAGAATACTCTATGCAGCAAGACTCTCCTTCAGAGTTGACAGAGAAATCTAGAGTTACAGATTAGCAAAAATTAAGAGAATTCAGCACTACCAAACCAGCTTTACAACAAATGCTAAAGAACTTCTCTAGGCAGGAAACACAAGAGAAGGAAAAGGCCTACACAAAATAAATCCAAAACAGTTAAGAAAATGGTAATAGGTTCATACATATCAATAATTACCTGAAATGTAAATGGATTGTACGCACCAACCAAAAGCCAGGCTGGATAGATGGATGAAAACATGTATACGTATGTACTTGCACTTACCACATCACTCTGCTTGACCCTCCCCCAAATTGTGTGTAATTATTTTATATTGTTAGGTTATCATGTTTTCATTGTGGCTTGCAATTGTAATTATCTTTTATTTTTTGTCTGGCTATTGATTGTGAAAACTAATAAACATCTTTTATTATTTTGTAACTTTTTTGTTTAATACCATTGTATCATGATTGGTCAACAGAAGATAATTTTCTATTACTAAAACTACCATTTAATAGAAAAACTTGTAGTCACTTTTTAAAATCCAGATGCACATTAGAACTATCTCGGAATTTTTTGAAAAATACTAATGCCCAGGTATTGTTATTTTCCTCCAAAGCTCCAGATGTGATTCAAATGAGCAGCCATGTTTAAAAACAACTGGACTATATGACGGTGTTTTATCTTGTTTGTTTTACTTTTTCTATTTCATATTCAGTGCTCCCATTTAATTTAGTTTATCTTTTCCAATTTCTCCATCTCTTTTTGTTGTTGTTCTTTCTTAAGCCTTGATCAAGTGTAGTAAAAAAGCTTTTGTAATTCTGAGAATATAAAGAAATACTATGTTGTAAAAAAAAAATCAAGAAATTAACACATGATACAGTATTAACTAAAGTACAGATTTTGTTCAAATTTCACAAAATTTTATGCTAGTGTCCATTACTTGTATTCATACTTTATTCAAGATTCCACATTGTATTTAGTTGCATTGAGCAGCTTCAGCTGCATGCAACAAATTCTGATAAATTCCCTTCTCATTTTTATTCTGTTAAAAATATTTTCTAATTTTTCTTGTTACTTCTTAGATACACTCATCATTTAAAAGTGGACATTTGATTTCCAATACTTGGGGTTTTAAAAATATCTTTGATATTAATTTCTCATTTTGATATTAATTCCTCATTTAAATGCTTTTTTCACTGCAGTCAGCCTCTGTGTTTTTTCAGTCTTTTAACTTTATTGAGGCTTTCAATGGCTAAGTCAAAAATCTCTCTTGGTAAATGTCTTATTGTACTTGAAAATATGTGGTTATTTTAAAATATCTTTTGACATTGATTTCTAACATAATTCCACAGTGATAAGAGAACAGACTCTGTATGATTTCAACACCTTTAGACCATGAGATTTTTGCACCTTGTTTTATGTCCCTCAATATGTTCCAGTGACTCCTGGTTTATAGTCTATGGGAACGTGAATAGAATTTATATCCTGTTGTGTGAAAATTGTATAAATCAATTATGTTGAATTGGTTCATAGTGCTTTTCAGGTCTACTATATCCTTCTGCTTTTCTGTCTATTCATTCTATTAATTTTTGAGAGTTTGATATTGAAACTCCAACTAAATATCTTAATTTATCTACTTAAAAATAATTGTAATATATAGTGAAACTATGTGTAACTTAGTTCTGTGTTTTCTAAGTCTCCAAGTAAATATGTTATCATACTTTCATAATTTGAAAAAGAAAAAAATACTTTTAGGAAAAAAATAGAACTGCCATATGATGCAATAATTCCACTTCTGGGTACTTATCTGAAAGAAAGGAAAACTAGAGTATTACTCATGCATTTGCTTCCAACAGTGGATAACTTTCCTACCTCATCTCACTGATGTTAACTACTCTCCTGAATTATGTGCTTATTGTTTCTTTGCTTTTTAGAATATAGTCTTTATCAGTTTATACATGTCCCTTATAATATGCTGTTTAGTTTGCTTTGTCCCTGAGCTCTCTAAAACTCCCATCTGCTGACAGTCTTTATACGCCCTTCTAAATTCTCTGTCATGATCAAAACCAGTAGTCTGTTAGATGCCCTGGCCAGCTGTGTTCTCATTCCATCTTGCCAATGGGAGGCATTTGTGCCAGATTAGAGGGTGCACAAAGGTAGTAGTCACCTTGCTTTTTGTGGTTCCTCAGCCAAACTACTAGCCCTCACTGGAGTGTAGGGGTTCAGGCAGCAGCAGCAGGTCTAGTATTGTCAGGGATGACAGGCATGGGAGGTAGCTAGCAGATGGCCAGGGGTCCCTGAGGAGGCTGCATCACCCAATGCACTTTCACGAAAGAGAATCTGGAATTGCTTATTTGCCTTACTTGGGCTTAAGAAAACAAAAGAAAAAGTGAAAGTGTTAGTTGTTCAGTCCTCTTTGACTCTTTGTGACCCCATGGACTGTAGCCTTCTGGGCTCCTCTGTCCATGGAATTCTCTGCAAGAATACTGGAGTGGGTTGCCATTCCCTTCTCCAGGGGATCTTCCCAAGCCAGGGATCAAACCCAGGTCTCCCGTGTTGCAGGCAGATTCTTTACCTCTGAGCCACCAGGGAAGCCCCAAGAACACTGGAGTGGGTAGCCATTCCTTTCTCCAGGGGATCACTTGGACTTAACCATAGTGATATGATAACCTACCACACTGCCAGGGAGCTACCCTTCTGGTGGATACTGGAAGTCCAGCTGATAGACACTAGCAAAAGTTCTCTCGATTATCATCTGTGGTCAACTGGGATGAAGTACCTATGAGCACTGAGGCCTTGGAGATCAAGTGGCTGCTGCTTTCACCAATTACATGTGAGTGATGGCTTTAAGGATTGTGGATGCAGTGGCTTTTTATTACTGTGCTGGAGAACTTTATCTGTATACTTTTTTTTTTTTTTTTGGTCACTGTTACACTCTTCTTCTTGAAATATTTTCTTGGCTTAGGTCTCTCAGTTTCCTAGTTTTTCCTTGAGTTTGAAATACTGGAACTGAGGGTGGAAATGCTCCCCAGCCTTAACTTGGTGGAGAGAAGCCTCATTCTGGAGCACCCAGACTTTATGAGTGAATTTTGGGGGTCCTCTCTGTTCTTATTGGAAGGAATACACCCTTCTCCCCAGCCAAGTGGGAGAGTATATGGGTGCACATATTTATGTAAAACCTTGTTGGAGTATGCCTACAAAATAGCATGGAGCAGAACTGCTGAGGAAGATAGCTCCCAGGAGTAGCTCTAAGTCAGCAGAGTCCAGGATCCAAGTATGGGCTGTTCAAGACAATAGTTGAAATGGCTTGTGGAATTTAAGCTATGTAGAACAAAATACATGAAAACAATTACAAGAAAAAGTAGGAGACGGGTAAATAGAGTTAAATGGTACTCAACTTGTAGCACTATTGAGAAGTGAGGGTGTAAGAATGTGTATTAAAGTGTAGTAAGTCAAGGATTCATGTTGAAATCTCTAGTCTAACCACTAAAATAATGTTCAAATAATGCATAATGATATCACTAATTGTATTAATAGTAAATTCTTCAAAAGAGAAATTAAAATATTTCCTGATTGGATATAAACACAACGCCCTGCTTCATGATGTTTACGAAAGAAACACTTAAATTTTAAAGTATAGACATGTTGGAAGAAAAGGATGGAAAAATATATATCAGCAACCCAAACCAAAAGAAAGTGTAGCAATAAATATCAGCAAAGTAGACTCTAAGACCAAGTGCAACGTAAGTGTTGAACAAACGTTGAGAAACTTCATGAGTGATCAAGGAAATGCAAATTAAAAACACAAGATATCATTTAATACCATTCAGATTTTTAAAATTAGGAAATCACATTTGGTGAGGATGTGGAACTGTGGATTCACACACACATTCCCCTTTGGGGGGATGTGAAGTATATATTTAATTACTTTCATCATGAAACATATGCATTTCCTGTGTCTTTGCAACTCTACTACTAGTCAGGGCTGAAATTGGTGTGCAGTGTTATCAGTGTCTTATGATCAAATTCTCTTTTTACTGCTGAACAGACTGTAGCCCGCCAGGCTCCTCTGTAATTGGAATTCTCCAGGCAAGAATCCTGGAGTGGGTAGCCATTCCCTTCTCCAGGGAATCTTCCCAACCCAGGGGTCGAATCAGGATCTCCTGCATCGCAGGCAGATTCTTTACCATCTGAGCCACCAAGGAAGCCCACTCATGCCATACAGATTGCTAAATATTTAAAATAATACCCTCAGCACCAGCTGAAATTGGTATGCAGCCCTATCAATGGCTTATGGGCTTCCCTGATAGCTCTGCACGCAGCCTGTGGGATCTTCCTGGATCAGGGATTGAACCCATGTCTCCTGCACTGGTAGGTGGATTCTTCAGCCATCAGGGAAGTCTCCAAGACCCTGCTTCTTTAACATGAAGGACTCAGCCAGTAAAAAGCCATGGCCTCTGTTACTGTAGTGCTGCCTACTTCCTTTTCCCCTCTGTTAAAGAGTGCTTCTTCCTTTGCTGTGGAGGGACTTGCATATGGCTCACCATGGTTGTGGACTCTGGATTGCAATTCTCTGCTGATACCGAATAAACTCTTTTTTTTTTTTTTTCGGGCGAAATAACCAGCAATCTTGGAGAAGGCAATGGCAGCCCACTCCAGTACTCTTGCCTGGAAAATCCCATGGATGGAGGAGCCTGGTAGGCTGCAGTCCTTGGGGTCGTGAAGAGTCCGACACGACTGAGCGACTTCCCTTTCACTTTTCACTTTCATACATTGGAGAAGGAAATGGCAACCCACTCCAGTGTTCTTGCCTGGAGAATCCCAGGGATAGGGGAGCCTGGTGGGCTGCCATCTTTGGGGTCGCACAGAGTCGGACACAACTGAAGCAACTTAGCAGCGACAGTAACCAGCAATCTATTTGTTTTAGGTTGTCAATACTCTTTGTAGTGTTAAAATATTTCCCCATAAAATTAGGGCATAGGGGAACCACTCATAGGGAGTTTAAAGAGCATGGTACATAGTATAATTTGATTATTGCAAAGCATACATGGAGGGGTGTAATCTGAAATGTATTTACCTTTTTACCACCTCAAATATTCTTTCTTTGGAACCACAGTGGGTATACAAATAAGTGAATAATAAGTTTAAAATGGACCAATACTTGAACTTAATGCTGTTTCTCCATCTTTTCCTTACTGACTGAATCACTGGCTTTTCCCTTGCTACTCATACTATTTTATACTTATGTATTTATGTTGTTGTTTTCTTAGTCTAGAATACCCTTCTCTCTTTTTGCTATATGCAAAATTAAACACATTCTTCAAATTTTCTAATATTCCCTCTTCTCTGAAACTTTTCCCACTTCCCTCCCTGACTGCTCAGTCCTGCTTAAGAATTAGTCATTAAAAAAAAAAAAAAAAAAAGAATCATTCTTGACTTCCTTTGCCTGTAGCACTTAATGATAATTCCATTTTAACAATTAATTTATAGTTAGTTGTTTAAATAGATGCTCTTTTCCCCAACCAGAGCACCCTGATTGTCAGTTATTTAGGGCAGGAACCTGGCTTTATCTGTGTTTATTTACCTATCACATAGCACAGTGAATGGTACATGGTAAGTATTAAATGGAAGAAAGTATGACTATATCAGCTTGCTTCTCATTACTGGAAATGTTTGGTGAGTGAAATAAGATGGAAAAGTCAGACCGTGGCTATATTGCATCAGACTTCCCGTTTTAAGATAGGACTCCCTGGTGGCCCAGCTGATAAAGAATCCGCCTTCAGTGCAGGAGACCCCAGTTTGATACCTGGGTTGGGAAAATCTGGAGAATGGAAAGGCTACCCACTCCAGTATTCTGGCCTGGAGAATTCCATGGACTGTATAGCACCAAAGAATTGATGCTTTTGAATTCCGCTGAAGAAGACTCTTGAGAGTCCCTTGGATTGCAAGGAGATCAAACAAGTCAATCGTAAAGGAAATCAACCCTGAATATCCATTGGAAGACTGATGCTGAAGCTGAAGCTGCAACACTTTGGCTACCTAATATAAGGAGCCTGTGATGCTGGGAAAGATTGAAGGTGAAAGGAGAAGGGAGCGGCAGAAGATGAGATAGTTAGATAGCATCACTGACTCAAGGGACATGAGTTTGAACAAAAATTTCAGGAGACAGTGGAGGACGGAGGAGTCTGGCATGCTGCAGTTCATGGGGTGGCAAAGAGTCAGATACGACTTAGTGACTGAACAAGAACAATTTAAATTTAGTAACAGAAACAGTGCAAATTCTTTCTCAACTAAGCAAAATTTTGTTGTTAAGACTGCATTTTACTGTAACTATCAAAATTTAGCATCTGAATTAAGGTGTATTGTAAAAATATAAAATATGCCCAGGATTTAGAATACTGAGCACAAAAAGAATGCAAACTGTTTCATTAATTGTCAATACTTTTGTGTTGATTACATGTTGAAAAATATTTTAGATATATTGGATTACATTTTCTATGCTATTTATAAAACATTTACTTTTTTCTTTTCCATTTTTTTCAATGTGGCTACTAGAAAGTTTTAAATTACAAATGTGACTTGCATTTTACTGTTCCTGGGGAGCAGTGCCTTGGACCTCTGCTGTACCTCTGCTGTGAGAAGCAAAGTCAGTGGTACTAAGGATCTTACCTGGACCCTTCTTATGGGTGAAGTCACTTTTGCCCAATGTATGCAGGGACTGATGTTTGTTTTCACAATTTCCCCTCAGTTAACTCAAAACGTCAAATTATTCAAACTTTTGCAAAGTAATTTGCTAATGGTTCTTCCTCTAAATATGTAACTGAATATTCAAGTAACATAAATATTTTAAATAGAACATTGATGAATTGAATTATCAGGTAAGAATAAACAAGGAGCAGAACCAGGAGTAGAGATTATATCTTTTAATATTTCTGTATGGTTGTTTCTAAAACTACTCTTACCTCTGGAGAAAACTCTCTTGTTTACCAAATTAATCCCTCAAGGACTGACTTACATTGTGGAAGTATAGATATGTTGCATCATCCATGACTCCAAACATTTTGCATTTGCAAAGAGTATATTACCCTGGAATCCCAATGGCAGGATTATCCTGGTTAAACCCACATCCATTGTAAACAGTTTAAGCATCCTCAAATAGTATCCACTGTATGAATATTCAAGATTTATCTGGATAGTGGCAGTTCTTTTGATCAAAGCATGATTCACTTTTAGAGTCACTCAAATTAGTTCCTATGCTGGCCAGTCCATTTATACATTAATTTGTTCATTCATTCAGCATGTATTTATGGAAGTGCTATGTGGCAGTTACTGTTTCAGGCATAGAGAATTTAATATTTAAAAAATCCAAATTTCTTGCTGTTCTCAAGCTTTCATTCTATAGAGTTCTAGAGAAAGACATAAAAACAGTGAATAATAACAGTAATAGGAATAATAAACAGTAGTAGGAAGTCAATGATAAGTGATTTGAGGGGAAAAAAAGGATAAGGGGAGAAAGGGATGTGCTATTTCATGAAGGATGTTAGGGTAAGTTTCTCTGAGGAGGCAGCATTTTAGCAGAAAAGTGAATGAAGTTAGGGAGCTCTGGCCACTCAGCTCATCTACAGATGAGCTGAGAAAATTTGCAAGAGTCAAAGTGTAAGGTGGGGAGAGTGATTTGCAGGAGGAATAGCATGGAGGCCAGTGTGTCTGGAGCTGCTCCCCAGAATCAGGTGGGAGGGACGGGGATGAGGCCAGAGAGGGAGCCAAGGCCTGACATGTAGGGCTCCATCCTGGTAAGGTTTTGGCTCTTTGTCTGAGTATGATGAGAAATCTCTGAAGGGTTTGGAGCAGGGGAATGGCATTACCCAGCCTTTGCCATAGGCTACATATGTGTGTATTCTTGTTTATAAAAGGCAGACAAGTGAAAAAATATTAAATGTTTCAGCCCAGATATATCACCATTACTTTTATACCTTTGTATTTTACCTTAATTAAAAAAAATTTGTCTGGAATTTATTGTCTTCCAAAGGGTGAATTCTCTTTTATTCCACCTCAACTGACAGCCAATTCTGTGCTTTCCTTGGTAATTAAAATATGATTTTTCCCCATATTCTTGTGTTTCTAATAGTTTTCCTTATTTATTTTGATATTGTACTGTATAATATATAAAGAATTTGTTTTTATCATAGATTATGATGAAAGCATAAGCCTTTTTCAGTGTAAAATGAGCCACTTTAACTTAATGCATTTTTCCCCTGCGTGATTGTTTTTTACATTTTTATACTGAAGTGAAGGGAAAAAAGTAAGCACAAGTCTAGAGCTATGTAAAGCTAAACATGTATGGTGGTTCTCTTTAAGCAGTGAAATTACAATGGGTTTTTTTCTTTTCTGTGCCTTTTTCTAAAATGCTAACCTATGTATTGCTTCCCTGAGAAGATGCTTCCATATTTCAGCAAAGTGGCCAAGACTGGAGACTGCTCGGTGCCCTCATTTTCTCTGAGCCATGTGTTTGCCGCACATTTGGATGCCTCAGAAGCATCTTGACTACCTCTGGCCCCGCTACTTTTCCTGTTTCCCAATACGGATTGAATACCAGGTTAGAAATCTAGAGTCATGTTGGAATCCTAAGAGGGATTCTGTTCTCCTCTCTGTCAGGTGAAAGTGAAAGTGAAAGTTGCTCAGTTGTGTCCCACTCTTTGCAACCCCATGGACTGTACAGTGCATGGAATTCTTCAGGCCAGCATACTGGAGTGGGTAGCCTTTCCCTTCTCCAGGGGATCTTCCCAACCCAGGGATCGAACCCAGGTCTTCCACATTGCGGGAGGATTCTTTACCAGCTGAGCCACAAGGGAAGCCCAAGAGTACAGGAGTGGATAGCCTTTCCCTTCTCCAGTGGATCTTCCGGACCCAGAAATTGAACCGGGGTCTCCTGTATTGCAGGCGGATTCTTTACCAACTGAGCTATCAGGGAAGCCCCTCTATCAGTTAAGTCTTTGCAATAAAAGTTCTCAGATATTTCTCATATCCATCTCCTACTTCCTAATCCTTTGTGCCCTGGTTTATTCTTTATCATCTCTCACTTGAAACTAATATCACTATAGGTTCCTAACTGATAGTTTCTCTGGTATTAGTTTTGCTTTCCTGAAACAGTCTTCAATGGGGTCATCAGAATGATCTTTCTAAAACTGTTAGGTAGTGATTACCTAATAGTCTTCAGTGATGCTTCACAATTGAGATAGTTGTTCCCATGATAGTCTGTAGTGGTGTTCTAAGATATATAAAGTCACCCAAAGAAAAAAGAGTGATTCCATTATCTTTCTATTAAAACAAAAAGGTGCTGTGGAATGGGTTACAAAATTTGCCCACATTTTAAAGAAACGTTACAGAAATTCCATTAATGTTGTAGGCATTTCAAGTTATGCCTCCACCTGTGTCCTTTTCTTCAAATTCACTGCCATTAGAGGTGTTTTATTTTATTTATTAAAAAAAATTGGTTTTTTTTTTTTTTTTGGCTATGTTGCATGGCATGTGGGATCTTAGTTCTCTGACTGGGGATCAAAGCCATGCCCCTTGTATTAGAAGCTTGGAGTCTTAACCACTGGACCACCAGGGAAGTCCTCTAGAGGTTTTATAGAAGAAAGGTTTGAGAAACACTGGTTTATATGAAAAAGTTCAAGCTCCTTCTCATAGCTTATTAAGAAGACCGGTATAATGAGACCCTTTTTTACCTTCACTGTGAATTTTCCCTGTGTTGTGCTGAGATAATGAAAAGCTTCTGGGTTTGTAGAGACGTATTTTTGAATGCCTCGTCGCCTTTTCACACTGCTTTCCAACAGAGTACCTTTCCCTGTTTCCCTTGACTGTCTAATAACTCGAGCTCCTTCAAGAGTCCGTGAACTTTTAAGTTTAATTAGGTCCCATTTGTTTATTTTTGCTTTTATTTCCAATATTCTGGGAGGTGGGTCTTAGAGGATCTTGCTGTGATTTATGTCGGAGAGTGTTTTGCCTATGTTCTCCTCTAGGAGTTTTATAGTTTCTGGTCTTACATTTAGATCTTTGATCCATTTTGAGTTTATTTTTGTGTATGGTGCTAGAAAGTGTTCTAGTTTCATTCTTTTACAAGTGGTTGACCAGTTTTCCCAGCACCACTTGTTAAAGAGGTTGTCTTTTTTCCATTGTATATTCTTGCCTCCTTTGTCGAAGATAAGGTATCCATAGGTTCATGGATTTATCTCTGGGCTTTCTATTTTATTCCACTGATCTATATGTCTGTCTTTGTGCCAGTGCTTTTGCACAACAAAGGAAACTATAAGCAAGGTGAAAAGACAGCCTTCAGATTGGGAGAAAATAATAGCAAATGAAGAAACAGACGAAGGATTAATCTCAAAAATATACAAGCAACTCCTGCAGCTCAATTCCAGAAAAATAAATGACCCAATCAAAAAATGGGCCAAAGATCTAAGCAAACATTTCTCCAAAGAAGACATACAGATGGCTAACAAACACATGAAAAGATGCTCAACATCATTCAATATCAGAGAAATGCAAATCAAAACCACAATGAGGTACCATTACACGCCAGTCAGGATGGCTGCTATCCAAAAGTCTACAAGCAATAAATGCTGGAGAGGGTGTGGAGAAAAGGGTCCACACCCAGTTCTCTTACACTGTTGGTGGGAATGCAAACTAGTATAGCCACTATGGAGAACAGTGTGGAAATTCCTTAAAAAACTGGAAATAGAACTGCCATATGACCCAGCAATCCCACTCCTGGGCATACACACCGAGGAAACCAGATCTGAAAGAGACACGTGTACTCCAATGTTCATCGCAGCACTGTTTATAATAGCCAGGACATGGAAGCAACCTAGATGCCCATCAGCAGACGAATTGATAAGGAAGCTATGGTACATATACACCATGGAATATTACTCAGCCATTATAAAAAATACATTTGAATCAGTTCTAATGAGTTGGATAAAACTGGAGCCCATTATACAGAGTGAAGTAAGCCAGAAAGATAAACACCAATACAGCATACTAACGCATATATATGGAATTTAGAAAGATGGTAGTGATAACTCTATATGCAAGACAGAAAAAGAGACACAGATGTATAGAACAGACTTTTGGACTCTATGGGAGAAGGCGAGGGTGGGAAGATCTGAGAGAATAGCATCGAAACATGTATATTATCAAGTGTGAAACAGATCACCAGTCCAGGCTGGATGCATGAGACAAGTGCTCGGGGCTGGTGCACTGGGATGACCCAGAGGGATGGGATGGAGAGGGAGGTGGGTGGGGCGTTCAGGATGGGGAACACATGTAAACCCATGGCTGATTCATGTCAATGTATGGCAAAAACCACTACAATATTGTAAAGTAATTAGCCTCCAACTATTAAAAATAAATGAAATAAAAAAGAGTCCGTGAGCGATCTCATCCTTCAGAATCCTCCCCCAGCCTGCTCTCCCCTTCCACCCCCAACCATCTCACTGCTGTCCTCTGTGCATACTATTGTCATTGCGTGCCAGGGGTTGAACTTGTTCTCTGCCCATGTTTCCTTAAGGGGATATCTTTCATTTCACCCTCCTAGAGAGGGCATTTGCAAGGGAACCCTTGGAACTTCGCCCAGCAGCTCATTACATTTCTCAGAAGACTGAGGGTTCTTCTGAGTGGTGAGATTGTTCAGACCTAGCATCAGTGGGCCAGGTTAACAAGGTGGCAGAGTTGCTTCCTTAAAAAGTCAACTTGGGCCATCTCTGGCTTGTCCTCTTATAATAACTGTCTGAAAGAAGGAAAAGCCTTCCTCTTTACTCTTTCCTCCTAAGTGGTAAGCACACGCGGCAAGTCATCCCTTTGTGGATGTGGCCTCTCTCTTGTCCACCCCCTCGTTCAGTAATGAGGTGAGAGTGGGGGTACCGTGGGTAGGGGAATAGGGCATCCCAGTGCATTGTGCAGTACCCCATCGTCAGAGCTGCAAATAAAGCTCCTAGTCCCTGTTTGGAATTGATGTTATCAATGTGTGTGCTTACTTAGTTAAAACCTGAGGAGAAGAGAATCTATAATATCAGAGATAGCACATTGATTTCAGTCACTAATGTAGTTCTACCAGTCAGCCTATAAACTTCCTGAAAGCCGGAACTGACCATCTCTATTTTGTATTTCCATGGACAGAGTACTTGACAAATAAAAGGTGTTTAATTTCTTAATTTTTTTCTGATTATAGACCCAATGAAAATGATTTTAGGAACAGAAGAATTTTGTGAAAATAGGAAATAAAAAATGATTCAACAAACCAAAGATTATATATTAACAAAATATAAACTTGTACACTTTTTTTTTACCATATTAATGTACTTTCTTTGCTAAATGGAAATTATAAGATTTTATTCTTAAAAAACAATTTTATAAAACTTTAAATATTCTTCTACAGGGTGATTTTTATTGCTACAGAATATTTAATTGATAAATGAAGAAAGAGTTGTCAATTGATCAATAATAATATTTGTCAGACATTTGTCAAGCATTTTGTGTATGTGTGCTTTGCCACATGGTTTACATGTATAATAGCGTTACAACTTCATAACAGCTCTGCAGCAGGAATTTTTATATATTCATTTGCATCTGAAGGAGCAAAGGCTAACAGAAATTAAGTAGCTTACCCAGCGTCACACAAATATTCAGCCAAGAGCCAGCAAAACTCTTAAAAGGTATTCTATAATTTATTTAGGATGCTTCCATCCCTGAGCATTATGGTTGTTTCCAGTTTTCTCACAGTGATAATTAATGCTGCCTATGTTGAACACCCTTAGAGCCAAATCTGTGTACATATTTCTGGTCATTTTCTTCAGAAAAATTCCTAGAAGTGAATTTTTTGCCTTCACTTGCTTTTCCCTCTAAGTTCAAATCTAATACATGCACAAAATGGAAAATTTGGAAAATACAGAAAAGCACAAAATAATAAAGCAAAAAACTATTGATAATCTCACCTTCTAGATATTACCATTTTTAACACTTCATTCTTTTTTTTATGTATACGTGTACATACATATTATATATATATAGCACTATATGGGCTTCCCTGGTAACTCAGCTGGTAAAGAATCCGCCTGCATTGCAGGAGACCTGGATTCGATCCCTGGGTTGGGAAGATCCCCTGGAGGAGGGCATGGCAACCCACTCCAGTGTTCTTGCCTGGAGAACCCCATGGACAGAGGAGCCTGGCGGGCTACGGCCCATGGGGTCACAAGAGTGGGACACGACTGAGCGACTAAGCGCAGCGTAGCACTGTGTATGCCGTTACTATTCAGTAGTTAGGTCGCGTTTGGCTCCTTTGTGATCCCATGAAGCCCACTGGGCTCCTCTGTCCATGAGTTCTCCAGACAAGAACACTGGGGTGGGTTGCCATTTCTTTCCCCATGCACTATATACACACACACATACATATAAGTGTAGTGTTATATATAACTGTATTCAAGCATATACTTTACATTTTGTTATAGAAAATTGTATGATATCACCTGCATCTCTTATGTCTCCTGCGTTGGCAGGTGGGTTCTTTACCACTGGCGCCTCCTCGGAAGCCCATATATTATAGAAAATTATATGATATTGCTACATGTATAAATATCTACATATTTTCTTTGTAGGTAATCAATTAACTAACTGTAGAAATCATATTTCGGAGTTTAAGGAAAGTATACTACGCTTAAAAAACAAAACAGAAAGAAATCGCCAAGAGTTACTTAATGCCTTCAAGGAAATGAAGCTTGACATTTCAGAGAAAGAACATGATGCACAAAATGCAGGTTTGCATTGTTTTTGTTTTGTGTATGGTGGTTTGTTGTGTAATCTTTTGTGTTTGGAAATTTAGATTTTATGCTTTCTGATTTTAGGGCATTTCTTTCCAGTAGATATAACTAAATCAGTACTCATTCATTTTACTATGAAACATGCAAAAGTGTGGTAAGAGGCATCACTGATAAGTTTCCTCTCACTTGTACCTCGAAAATGGTCCTCTTCTGTTTTCTGTCTCTGAATGGCACCACCATCCGTGATCCGTCTGACAGAAGCAGCCAGAAACCTGCACATCCTCTCTGAATCCTTCCTCTTCCTCTAGCATACTTCTCCCATGACTGTCAGTAAGCAGTCCTATTCATTGATAATCCTGTATATCTCACAAATCTATCCACATTTTTCTGTCACCATCTCTACTACCCTAATCAGGCTACTTTCATGCTTCATCTGAATGACTGCTAACATACTTCTTTTTCTCCCCTTTCTCTCTCCAGTCTTGTCCCCACCTGTTTATGCTCATGTTAGCCAAAGTGAAGGCTACACTGTCCTGTAAATGAACTTTCAGTGGCTCCCCATTTCTTCTGGATGAAAAGTTCTGCCTCCTGCTTCCCCTTCTGTAATCCAGTACCTCCCCTGAATTCAGCCCCTGGCAGCCGCTGATCAGTTCTCCATAGTTTTCCATTTTCCAGAATGCCATACAAATGGAATCACACAGTGTATAACCTTTATGGACTCTTTCACTTAGCATAGATTCATCCAAGTTGTTATGCGACCAATTGTTTGTTGCCTTTTTGTTGCTTAATAGCATTCCACTGTATGGATGTGCAGTGGAGAGATTGTTTCACCAATTAAGACACATTTGGATTGTTTTTCAGGTTTCTTTGTTTCTTTTTTGGTGATTACAAATACCTGTTGCCGTAAGCATTCGTGTACAGATTTTTTTGTATGAAGGGAATTTTCCTTGCTTTAGGATAAATATCTAGGATTGATGGGCATATGATAGGTGGATGTTTAACATTATAAGAAACTGCCAAGATGTTTTTCAGAGTGGGTTGTGCCATTTTGGAGCAATGTATGAGAGTCACAGTCACTCCAGTTAATTACAGCCTTTCTGGTGTCATGGCCTCTCATAGTTTTGTGTATTTCTCTGGTGACTAATGATGTTGAACTTTTTTTATGTGCTCCTTGGCCCTCCATATATCTTCTTTGATGAGATGCCTGTTCAGATATTTTACACATTTCTAATTGAGTGTTTTTTTCTTGTTGTTGAGTTTTGAATATTAAAAAGCATATTAAAAAGCAGAGACATTACTTTGCCAATAAAGGTCCATATAGTCAAAGCTATGGTTTTTCCAGTACTTATGTATGGATGTGAGAGTTGGACTATAAAGAAAGCATCAAGAAAGTTGATGATTTGAACTGTGTGGTGTTGGAGAAGACTCTTGAGAGTCCCTTGGACTGCAAGGAGATCAAAACAGTCAATCCTAGACGAAATCAGTCCTGAATATTCATTGGAAGGACTGATGTTGAAGCTGAAACTCCAATATTTTGGCCACCTGATGCGAAGAGCTGACTCATTGGAAAAGACCCTGATGCTGGGAAAGATGGAAGTCGGGAGGAGAAGGGGATGACAGAGGATGAGATAGTTGGATGGCATCACCCACTTGATGGACATGAGTTTGAGCAAGCTCCAGGAGTTGGTGATGGACAGGGAAGCCTGGCACGCTGCAGTCCATGGGGTCAGAAAGGATAGGACATGACTGAGCAACTAAACTGAACTGTTGAGTTTTGAGAGTTGTACATATCCTAGATATGTATCTCATGGATGTGTGATTTGGAAATATTTTCTCCCAGGCTGTGGTTTGTCTTATTCTCTTTGTGGTGTTCCTCAGAAAGCAAACATTTTTAATTTTGATGAAGTCGAGTTTTCCTTTTTATATATTATGCCTTTGATGTTGTATCTAAGAACTCTTTATCTAGCTCAGGGTCATAAAGATTTTCTTTTTAGGTTTTTAAAAAATTTAACATTTTAGGATTTACATTTAGGTCTATGAAACTTTTGAGTTTATTTCTATAAATGGTATGAAGTATAGGTAAAAGTTCAGTTTTTATTCAGTTCATTCGCTCAGTCGTGTCCGACTCTTTGTGACCCCATGGACTGCAGCACGCCAGGCCTCCCTGCCCATCACCAACTCCTGGAGCTTACTCAAACTAATGTCCATCGATTCGGTGATGCCATCCAACTATCTCATCCTCTGTTGTCCCCTTCTCCTCCCGCCTTCCATCTTTCCCAGCATCAGGGTCTTTTCCAACAAGTCAGTTCTTCCCATCAGGTGGCCAAAGTATTGGAGTTTCAGCTTCAACATCAGTCCTTCCAATGAATATTCAGGACTGATCTCTTTTAGGATGGACTGGTTAGATCTCCTTGCAGTCCAAGGGACTTTCAAGAGTCTTCTCCAGCACCACATTCGAACACCACAGTTTATTGGAGTATAATTGCTTTACAAAGTTGTGTTAGTTTCAGTTGTATAATGAAATGTATCAGCTACATGTATACATGTATCCCTTTCCCCCTGGACCTCTCTCCCTCCCCTCCTTCCACCCACTGAGGTCATCACAGAGCTCCCAGCTGAGCTTCCTGTGCTATACCACAGCTTCCCACTAGGTATCTGTTTGACACATGGGTGGAAGACCAAATAGACAGCTCTCCAGAGGAGAGGTACCGCTGTCCAAGAAGCACATGAGGAGATGCTCAGCATCACTCATTATTAGAGAAATGCAAGGTTCAGTCTTTTTCATGTGAATGCCTAAGTGTTTTAGAACCATAGGTCGAAAAGGTTTTTCTTTCTGCAGTTACCTTTGCATTGTCTTCAAAAATCAGTTGACCATATTTGTGTGGCTCTATGTCTGTATCTCTGTTGTTCTGTAGGCCTGTGTGTCTGTTCTGTAGTGCTCCACGGCCTTGATTACTGTATTATGTATTATGAATTAAATTGGGTAGTGTACGTCCTTCAACTTTGTTCTTCTTTTTCAGAATTATTGGGGCAAATTTGAATGAGTGGAGTCATTAAATGTTGAGAGGCTAGAAAACAAAGTTATAAAAATACAAGCTTTAATGATGTGATGTTAAAGTGGTAGAGCAGGCCAGCTAGAGCATGTTTCGGTTCTACTTCCTTTGTTTGGAACCGTCTGTTCTGTTAGCCTCTGGTTGTGTCACTCATAGTGTTAGATTTACATTAAATACCTTGAAAATAAATGGGCTTCCCTGGTGGCTCAGATGGTAAAGAATCTGCCTGTAATGCAGGAGACCTGAGTTTGATCTCTGGGTTGGGAAGATCCCCTGGAGAAGGCGTTGGCTACCCACGCCAGTATTCTTGCCTGGAGAAATCCATGGATAGAGGAGTCACAAAGAGTCAGACATGACTGAGCCACTAACACTTTCACTTCAAAATAAACATGAATCAATAATCTTTGAGCTATATTTTATAGCTTTACAATGTTGTTAATTCATAGTTAATAGTATGTATCCTATATATTGAATACTAAATTAATCGTGAATTAACTTATTAACTACTATGTTAAAAAATTGTACTGGAAAGAGAAGAATCCCTATAGTTGTGAACTCAAAAACCTTATCTTTTCTCTTTTTCAGTTGAGAAGAAAGTGAATACCTCAGATACGAATGAAACAGTGTTTGATGCATTTGAAGTCTTAAAGTTCTTTTTCCCTCATCTAAGGAAAGTAGACAGAATTTATCCTGATGTAATCATGGGCAGAGAGAAAACAGGCGGTAAGAAAACTTAGCATTGGAAGATCAAATACAGACATTTTGATCATTGGAAACATCCTTTTAAATTTTAAAATGTAATCAACTCATATGATATTCAGACAGACCTCCAGCCTATCTGGCATTCATTTGTATTACTGGAAATCAATGTATTGTCTTGTAGAAAAAAATCATTCAATAAATATTTGGAGACTTGAATTTAAATCCAAGTTTAATGAAGATGCTTTGGAAATAAGTCACTATAAGCCAGACATCATTAAGCATCTTTTACGTGCTTGGCAACTCTTTCCTCCTTTGGTTTTGATAAATCTATTTCTTATCTGGTTGTCTTCCTGTTGCCTCATCTTTCTGAGGAGCAAAGTCAACAAAAGCCTTACAGAAGAGGTAATGCTTGAGTTAAGCCTTGAAGAATGAGTTCAATTTCACCAGATATAGGAGAAGAGAAAAAGTATTTGCATTGGAAGCAGGGATATTAGGTTAAGTCTCAGAACACCTGCCATTCCCACCAACCACGTTCATTCCAATGAGTGAGTCATTCCAGGTCAGAGGTCAGCAAACCAGAGCCTGCAGGCCAGATTTGCCTATCTTTAAGAAGCCATATTGGACCGTAGTCATGCTTGTTGTTCACTTGTTGTCTCTGACTGCTTTTGTGCTGCAGTAACAGAGATAAGTAGCTTCAGCAGAGATGATACAGCCCAAGAGCTGAAAATTGTACTGTCTGGCCCTTCAGTAGAGAAAGTGAGCTGACCTCTGCTCTTGGCAGTTCCTTGGGAATAAACAGTGTTGGTCTATGTCACATGCCTCTAACAAACCTGTTGTGTTGGGATGGAGAAGCCAGGTGACATTGTTTTCCATCTACTGAATTCTGTGTCCCATATACCAAGTTTGATGTTTTCTTTCATTATCTCATTTCATTCTCACAATCCAATGAAGTAGGGGCTGTGATTATCTTTATTTCTTACCTGAGGCCTAGAGAGATGATGGAACTCTCTGAGATCACACTTGTAGAGGTCTTCACCTGCATCATATTCCTTCCTAGAAGTATTTTAATTGTGGCCTATAAATATGTACATACACATGCGTGAATGTATGAGAGAGTGCACACCAGACAAGACTACATTATACAGAAAGAGGAGGAGTTGAAAGACATAGAAAAGATGAAATCAGTCCCCAGTAACTCTAAGATACTGGATACCAAAGAGAAGCCCAGCCTTGGATACGTGTCAGAAAAGATAAACCAAAGCCCATGATACAGAGTGAAAGGAAGGGGAGAGAGAGGTTGGTAACTGGGAAGAGCAATGGAATTCTTTGTGTGGGAGCTCGGGGTGTTGAAATAAACCAGTTATCAGTGCTGTATTAAATCCTGAATAATTGTCTAATCCCCCAACTATTTCCTTCTTTCCAACCAGAGCTGAATATATTGATCAGGTTTGATTATATTGATATATAATCAGTGCTGTATATATTGACCTAGGATTTCCTAGGTTCTTGAGAGGAGAGGTTTGCATATAAACCTTCATCACCAGAAGTAATTTAAAGGGAGACTTTAGTTACCTTAAAGATGACATAAAACATTTGCAAGAGTGCTGAAGTCTATAGCATGGCCTCCTGGGGAACCTGTCATCAGGCTTGTATCTTCTCTATTCTGATATATCTCAGATAATTTCTACTCTATAGCCCCTCTGTAACTACTTTTCATTCAGCCTTCTTTTCTTGCCCGGTCTATTGAAATAGACTTGTCATTTTTCTCTTGGCTTTAGTATTGCCAAAGTCAGTTCATTCCTAATACTTTGCTCAGAGGTACATACTTAAGTGCATGACTCATCATGCACAACTGTTCCTTAAAATCCTTCAGTAGATGCTCAGTGCATATAGAGTGACATTAACTCCTTGATATGGTATATGCACAGTAGTTTATATCTTTCAAATCTCATTTTCTGCCGCTTCCTTTTTTTTTGCAGCAACCCCAGACATTCCCTACAAGTGATCAGTTGATAATTGCCTATAAGGAACATATCACCTCTGTCAACCCACAACTAACTTGTCATATCTCTTATCCAATATGACTTTTCAGCTTAACTGACAACCTCTTTGTGAACTTCTTTGTGAAGGCTTCCACGTTTCCTCCTTTAACAAGCTTCTGCCCAGCACCAAACACTTACTAGGCTCTAGTGAGATAGTGGTGAACAGACGCGGAACTTATCCTCTTAGAGACAAATGAGGAAACAATTACAATAGAAATTAATCAGTGCTCTGACAAGGATATACAAGGGTAGAGCCAAATCTACTTGGGGATTTAAGGAAGGCTAATCTGTACTTGGGGAATTAGGGAAGGCTTTCTGGAGGAGGTGACATCTAAAGTGAGACATAAAGGGTAAAGAATTGCAATGGGATGAGTAAGGAAAAGGGCTTCCCAGGTGGTGCTAGTGATAAAGAATCTGCCCGCCAATGCAGGAGATGCAGGTTCTCCTGCATGGGTTCGATCCATGGGGTGGGAAGAACCCCTGGAGGAGGGCATGGCAACCCACTCTAATATTCTTGCTTGGAGAATCCCATGGACAGAGGAGCCTGGTGGACTACAGTCCATAGGGTCGCAAAGAGTTGGACACAACTGAAGCAATTTGGCACACATGCATGCATACAAGTAGAGAAAAGGCAGATGGTGGATAGCAGAAAAGGAGAAGAAAGAATGTGAGAGGTCTAACAGCAAGAGGACTTGGAAAAAAGATGTGGTTTGTGTGCGCAATTAGGGCTGGTGACTATTGGCAGTAAAACATGAAATGGAGGCCACATAATAGAGGAGTTTGGCTGTGTTTATCCACCCCAGATTTTTGGACATTATTATGTGGCAGTCGTTATGTTAATGCTAGATTCATAATAACGGTGAACAAAACAAGCAGAGTCTACCCTCACTCAGCTTGCAGTCTAGGTAGGAAGACACATGGGTAGCAACAAAAAGGACAAGTTGTATGAGAGACGAGGTCAGAATCCACTTAGAAAGAGTGAGTAGAACTAGCACAGGTGCCTGAAAAAGAGTGTTCTGGGCACCAAGGAATTGCGCGTGCAGATGCCTGGAGAGGAAAGAGGACTGAATGATCAGTCTGGGAAGCTCAACGACACCAAGGAAGACTGGTTTCGAGAGAGGGTAGTTGAAACAGAAGAGGTAGGTTGGGACTGGGTCACTAAGGGTCTTGCAGACTTTTGTAAATGTATTCCTTATCCTAAGACATGGGAAGCCATTCAAGAAATTGCTTCCGAGAGTAGATCCCAAAATTTGAAACTTGACTCCTGCTTTACACCATTCATAATAATCAATTCCAGGTGGATTGTAGATCTAAATATAACAGACAGATAATAAATCAGCTAGAAGATTATCTGGAAAACATCTTTATGGACTTGAAGATAAGCAAACATTTCTCAGCAGGAATCAAAAAGCACTGGCCATAAAGGAAATGATTGATAAATTGCACAATGCTAAAGTTAAGAGCGTCTTTTCTTAATTTTAGGAAATCCGTGATGGAAGATGGTATGTGTAATACACATAACTGACGAAGGGTTCATATTCAGAATCTATAAAGAGCATCAGTCAATCAGTAAGGAAAACACAGACAAGTTAATAAAGAAATGGACAAATCTTGAACAGGGATTTCACAGAAGAATATCCAAAGGTCAATAAACATATGAAAATATGTTCAAACACGATAGTAATCAGGGAAATCCTGATTCTTACTGCTGTCACTGAAGTTCAATAATTTTTCTTAAGTAAACACCTCTCAGTGTTTTGTATACCAGGGCTCTGATGGTTTTGACAACTTTGTTTTACAGTTTCATTATTGCTTTTTAGAGAGAGGATTTTTCTGAGTTCCTCACTGAGCCATTCTCGAAGTACTTATCTCCATTATAAAGGTGTGGAAATTAAGGCAGGACAGGGTAGAAAAACATCTACTTTTGCTTTATTGACTATGCCAAAGCCTTTGACTGTGTGGATCACAATAAACTGTGGAAAATTCGTCAAGAGATGGGAATACCAAACCACCTGACCTGCCTCCTGAGAAATCTGTATGCAGGTCAAGAAGCAACAGTTAGAACTGGACATGGAAAAACAGACTGGTTCCAAATCAGGAAAGGAGTACATCAGGGCTGTATATTGTCACCCTGCTTATTTAATTTATATTCAGAGTACATCATGCAAAATCCTGGGCTGGATGAAGCACAAGCTGGAATCAAGATCGCCAGGAGAAATATCAATAACCTCAGATATGCAGATGACACCACCTTTATGGCAGAAAGTAAAGAAGAACTAAAGAGCCTCTTGATGAAAGTGAAAGAGGAGAGTGGAAAAGTTGGCTTAAAACTCAACATTCAGAAAACTAAGATCATGGCATCTGGTCCTATCACTTAATGGCAAATAGATGGGGAAACAGTGGAAACAGTGGTTGACTTTATTTTTTTGGACTCCAAAATCACTGCAGATGGTGATTGCAGCCATGAAATTAGAAGACACTTTCTCCTTGGAAGAAAAGCTATGCTCAACCTAGACAGCATATTAAAAAGCAGAGATATTACCTTGCCAACAAAGGTTCATCTAGTCAAAGCTATTATTTTTCCAGTGATCATGTATGGATGTGAGAGTTGGACTATAAAGAAAGCTGAGCACCGAAGAATTAATGCTTTTGAACTGTGGTGTTGGGAGAAGACTCTTGAGAGTCCCTTGGACTGCAAGGAAATTCAACCAGTCCATCCTAAAGGAAATCAGTCCTGAATGTTCATTGGAAGGACTGATGTTGAAGCTGAAACTCCAATACTTTGGCCACCTGATGCAAAGAACCAACTCATTGGAAAAGACCCTGATGCTGGGAAAGATTGAAGGCGGGAGAAGGGGATGACAGAGGATGAGATGGTTGGATGGCACCACCAACACGATGGACATGAGTTTGAGTAGGCTTCGGGAGTTGGTGATGGACAGGGAAGCCTGGCGTGCTGCAGTCCATGGGGGATCAAAGAGTCAGACACGACTGAGCGACTGAACTGACTGACTGTATATCTTAACCCAACTCAAATAGCTGAGCACTGGTACAGTGAAGATTGAGTTTGGGTAGACTTTGCTGATAGAATATTAACGTGTATTGGAATAACATGGGATCTGTTCTCCTAATGCTTCAGTCATTAATATGCAATAAAAGTCACTTAAAGGCATGGATTCATGCCTGATAGATTCCATCAGTCATTTAGAAATTACTTCATACAATTTTTTCACAGGTGAAAATATTTCAAAGTATTTTTCCTATTTCAGGTTCCAGCATCTCCTTTGGAAGAAGAATAGAAAATCAGCCAGTGTATGATGTTTTGTACCCAGTTAGATGAAAGCTGTAATAAATGGAGAATGGCTAGTTTTATTTTTCAGTACATTGAAACTCTTCACATGAGAGCATCATAGAGTCTATTTAATGCGTTTGCTAACGATCCTCTGCAAATTGGAATTTCCTCAAAAAGAAAATATGTGATAAGACTTAACAGCAGTTTGGATTATTTTTGCAATAGAGTTTCAAATACTTTTTTGATGACCACACAACTAACGAAAACATAGTAATAAGCATACATATTAATGCTAAATTATGTTTTTCTCTGTGCTTTGAAATGATACCATATTCCTGTGCCTGCAGTTACCTTTGCCCTGGGTATTTCCACTGTCAACAGAGGAAATTATAGTTACCTGAAGCAAACACTGACCTCTCTCCTCTCCAGGATGACTCTTCCAGAAGAGAAGGACTCTGTGGTGATTGTCTCTATCGCAGATGTATGTATGAAAAATGAATAGGTCCCCTCACTCCTGACCAATAGTCTCTAAACACTGTGGTAATCACAGTGGTAATTTCCTCTGTGGTAATCACTGCATCGTGTTGAATTTTATCTTAAATTTTAAAAAGCATCTGCTAGATGCCTTTTTTGAATAACAATGTATTTAATACTTGTTTGATACCACCATCAGTTTAAGGGGAATAAAACAGTTCTATGTGGATAAATATGATTATATTGTTAAATATGTTACCAGGAGCCCTGTATACTATAAGGTACAGAAATTATATTTAAAAACAGGACATTTAAATGGGTGCTATAGTAATAAAACCTGTCCAGCCCAAGAAAAGGTTGGTATATGAATCAAGAGATAATTTGTATTAAGTCACAGTAACTATGATTAATTGAGGGACTCCTTTCTATGTCTGAAGGATTGTAGACAATTTTTATATACATTATTTATAACCTGCATTGCATTCCCTGTAAAGTAGGTATCCAGATGAAAAACCTGGATCTTAAAGTAAATAGTTTTCCCAGCACTTAATAGAGCAGGTTCAAATCTGCATCTCTCTAGTGGCCCACAGTTTTCTGTCTTGCCTCTAATGCCATGTAAAATTGTAAAGTGTGGTATAAATATTAACACCATAAAAGGTGTTTCAGAGGGGAGTTTGGCAGAAGATAGCAGATTTTAAATGTGTCTATCCTTTGAATCAGAAATCTCAAGTCTTGGGAGTTATCCTAAAGAGATAAGCAAGCAAGAATTTCAAAATAATAAAAATGTGACAGTAGACAGTGACAGTATGTTTGTCGTACATAATGTAGTACAAAATGTGCCAATATGATTGAGAACAGAGCCTGGATCTAGATTGTCAAGGTTCAGATGCCAGCTGCTCCACTTCCTGCCTTGTGAACGTGAACAAGTTACTTAACTTCTCCATGCTTCACTCTCCTTGTTTGTGAAATAGTGATGATATTGCCTACAGTATATGGATGTTTTGGCCATTAAATTAGCTAGTATTGGGGGAGTATTTACAGTGATGTATGTCACATAGCAAGTGTTCAGTAAGTGACAATTTCAAAGATTTTCAGTGCACTGTTGTTTTATAATACAGCATATTAGATACAATCAAAATAGGTATCAGTGAGAGGGTATGTACTTTTGTCTATGTTGCAATAATTTGTAACCATTGAAAGAATGAATATCCATATTCAGTAATATAGAAGATGTCCGTATCATATTGTTGACTGAAAAAAGTTGTAAAGTATCATGTTTGACATTATATTATCTGTAGAAACTGTGATAGAAGAAAGGAAGCAAGGAAAAATAGAGGATAGAATACATAAAAAAAAGACAATGAACAAACCTCAGAATGATGATCTTCAAAATATTAATAATGGTTATCTCTGAATATTGGGAGTTTTTTTCTTTCCATTTATTTTTATTAGTTGGAGGCTAATTACTTTACAATATTGTAGTGGTTTTTGCCATACATTGACATGAATCAGCCATGGATTTACATGTATTCCCCATCCTGATCCCCTCTCCTGCCTCCCTCTCCACCCGATCCCTCTGGGTCTTCCCAGTGCACCAGCCCTGAGCACTTGTCTCATGCATCCAACCTGGGCTGGTGATCTGTTTCACCCTTGATAGTATACTTGTTTCAGTGCTGTTCTCTCTGAAAAAAATCCCATCCTCACCTTCTCCCACAGAGTCTAAAAGTCTGTTCTGTACATCTGTGTCTCTTTTTCTGTTTTGCATATTGGGTTATCATTACCATCTTTCTAAATTCCATATATATGTGTTAGTATGCTGTAATGTTCTTTATCTTTCTGGCTTACTTCACTCTGTATAATGGGCTCTAGTTTCATCCATCTCATTAGAACTGATTCAAATGAATTCTTTTTAATGGCTGAGTAATATTCCATAGTGTATATGTACCACAGCTTCCTTATCCATTCATCTGCTGATGGGCATGGATATTGGGAGTTAAAGGGATCTCTGCTGTCCTTTAAATTTTTTTCTCTGTTGTTTGAATTTTCTATGAAAAACATGTCTTAGAATGCAGAAAAACTCAAAACAAGCAGAAGAAGAATTAATAGGAACATAGAAACAAAAGATTAAATAATCATTCTGTCCAAGTTTAATTTTTTAATATTGGAAGCATTTACATAATCTCCAAAATGTTTTATCACATTACCGTGTGTTACATATTACAATCTTTATTTCTTTACTGTTGGCACATCTGCCTAAAATGTTTAGACCAATAATAAAATATTGGGGGACAAATTTTAAAATGGAATATAAAATGCTTAAGAGGTATAACTTTAGTAGTATGTTTAACATGTGTTTCAGTGGTTAAGAAATAGCTGGTGAGAGAGGGATGTGGGAGGGGGGATCAGGACAGGGAATACATGTAAATCCATGGCTGATTCATGTCAATGTATGACAAAAACCACTACAATATTGTAAAGTAATTAGCCTCCAACTAATAAAAATAAATGGGAAAAAAAGTAGCTGGTGATTCCATTTTTGGCTATCTTAAGAAACTGAAGTACTATAATAGAGTGGCCTGTATCATGGCTGAGCATTTTAAACAAGCAGTCTTAACTATATACATTCAAAGTTGCCTTTCAGACTACTCGGATTTGACAGTAGTAGAACTATAAGTATTCAAATATTCTCAAAATTTTGTGTTGGGAATGCTTGTGGGCCCTGAGGCTACATGTTATAAATGCCATAGGTTATGTAAAAAAAAATTACCTGAAAGTATAAGCCATCGAAAGCTACTTACAAATGAATGTGTCACCTAACATAGCAGAGTAGATACACACAGTTTGCTGATGGAAGGAAATTTGGGAATCAAGCCAACAAATACTGTCTCGAAAAATGTGGTGTACTTTTGAAGAAAGCTCCTTGTAGTACAATACTCATAAAATGAAGACACTTTCAAAAAAGGGCAGTTCTTTGAAATAAGCCATCCCATTTTTAGGACGAAACTGTTTTAGATACATAAGTTTTTGTGTACTAATTTCTAATTGTAAATAATGTGTAGTGATATTTCGTATTATGACAAAGGGAGAATAAAGTGTTTTCAGTATTCCAGTCAGATCTTTTAGATGCATGAATATTTTAAATTCTTTCATAGAAAGTAGAAACAGTAGAAATATTAAGACATAGTAACATTCCACACATAAACTAGATTTACATGTATTAGTAGAACAATGAGGTATGCTTCTTCATTTTAGTAAAATATTTCTCTCATTTTTAGAGTAACGAAAATTATGTAAAATCCGTGGTTGACATGATTACAAAAAAGTAAGTACTGTGTGATAAATTTAAAAATAACTGTTCTTTCATTTTTCTGTCCAATTACATGTTTTTATTAGTGTCTTATTCTATTTAATGAGTGTAACTGTGCAGAAAAAATATCATGTAGCTCTATCAATGCTGTGATGAAATGTAGCTTATAATTTCCCCCCAATTCTGTACATCATCTACCTATTAAAGTCCATATTTGTCATGATATTATTTTTATAGTATCTATTCTTCATTAAATCCATGGCCTCCGAGAGAAGCCTGCTGGATTATTTTTAAAGCATTCTTGTGTTCCTTACTGTATGAGGTTACTTTCCCAGCTTCTGCTTAGAATCTCCTGCTGCATGCAGCTCAGGAGATTAAAGCACGTTCTGATGAATCGAAATGAAATTTTTTATCAAGCAAGATGCTGTGGAATGGACCCAGCCTTCCAAATCCTTATGCTTAAGTGGGCCATACAACTGGTGAGAAAAAAAAGTAAGTCCCAGCAAGGAAGCTGGTGGAATGGGAAAGGCAGTGTGAGAACACACTGAGTAGGAAGCGTTTAACTCTGGGTTCAGCCAAGAAGGGCTTTCATGAGAACTTAATAATCGGACTGCCTGCAAGTGTAATTAGACGTGTTTCGGGCAGACAGAAGGAGAGAATGCCTGGCAGATAGAATTGCTTGGGAAGGCAGAAGGGCCAAAGAGGGAGTATGTGGGGGAGGGACTCTAAGGACTGATGTTTCCTGAATGTAGTAGATGTTTGGAATTAAGGAGGAAAGACTGATGGGAGACAAGGCAGGTCATGATGAGGTCATGAAAAGCCTTATGATCAGTGCTAGGGCTGTGTGCTATTTGTGCTACAAGCTAGGGTTGCCTTCAAGCTGAATCTGGCTAACAGACATGCTTGTTTCAGCCAGCAATGCTTTGCTTTTTTTGTTTTCCCCTCACCAAATAGCTCTAGCGGATGAAGCCAACTTATTCTAGTTAAAAGAATTCCAGTCAGTGACTGTGGAATGAATAGAATTGGCAGCTTGCCATTTTGAAACATAATCGATTCAGGCATATCATGAAGTGACTGACAGGTGGAGGGGAAGCTTTCAGGGAAGGTGTATCAGTCAGCAGCCAAATGGGAAACTCTTGGTGGTTCAGAGAGAGGAAATAGAGACAATTTAATACAAAAAAAATTGGCCAAGGAACTCCCCTGGTGGTCCAGTGGCTAAGACTCCTTGATCCCAATGCAGGGGTCCAGGTTCAATCCCTGTTCAGGGAACTGTTAATAGATCCTACATGCCCTGACATGACCAAGACCCAGTGCAGCCGAATAAATAAATATAAAAAATAAAATTATAAAATTAGCCAGAAAAGTTCACAAGAGCTGAGAGAAGAAAAAGAAGGAGAAAGGAGACAGGAGAATCGTAAAGGAAGAGGGGGTTGTGCCCCGAGGTCTGAGGCTGCGTGCACGGCCGCTGCGCTGTGCTCGATGCTGGGACACAGCCCTGTTGCTCCTGCCGGTGCTGCCAGGTCGCCGCGCTCCAGGCCCTGCCGAGACTTCTCCAGACCGCTCCAGGCCGCTGCTGGAGACTTCTCCAGAAACCAGCCATGTGGACAATGCCCTCCTACTGCCTTCCAGTCTCTTCCTTCCTGCCTCCCATGGGGCTACCTGGAAGGAGCAGATAAGGGGTCTCGGAATGGTGGCTTGCAGACCCCCCCACCCTACAATATCTGGCACTGTGGAAGTGGGGAAATGGGGGCTGAGAACAGATGGATAATTATTAATAGCGGGAAGGGATCAAGTTCCCCTTCCTGACCCTCTAATCGGGGGCCATGTCACTGCAAGTTAGAGAGTCAGACGTTTGTGCCTTCTGTTATGATGCAGAGGAAATGCACCAAGAAATAACTGTAGGGTGTACCTGGTCACCAACCTCAAAACAAAACAAAACGAAACGACCTTGAATCTGTCAATGAAAATTTAATTAACAAGTTAAGGAAAAAGAGAATTTTAGTAGAGCCAAATTAGGATTAAAACTTTGGAGACATTCTGTCAGAAGCTCTGAGGACTGTTTCTTCCCCCTGGTAGAAGTCAGTTACATTTTTGAGACAGAGGATCATACATCAAAACGACAGAGTGCTGGTCTACCTAAAGTTCCCCAAAGATACATAGTCCAGGTAAGCACATACAAAGTGAGCAGTAAGTCACTACGAACCCTTACAGAGTTGAGAAAGGATACTAATCTTCTAAGAAATTTATGCCAGAATAAAGGGGGAAGAAAAAGGATCTTTATGGATTAGCTGGCACTCCCATCTTTGAAGGGGTCTGGTTAATGTGTGTGGAATGCAGAGGCGCATGGTACACTGGGAGAGAGGGTTGGGACAAAGAATTTTATGCTTAAATTTTTTTGTCCTGCCTTAAAATATACATCTTATCTCATCAAATTTAATCACACCTTTAGAGCTAAGCTCCAGTTCAGAGTATACACAGTGAGAGGAGAAAGTAATCTGGAGCAAACCCCTAGGATGTGGGACCTTCTTTAGGACAGCTGACCCACTTCCTTCAAAATGGCAGTTGCATGGGGGAAAAGAAAGAAAGAAAAACTATAGTGACTGGTCTAGATAATAAGCTTAAAAGAGAAATAACAGATAACCAATTACAATGAGAGGATCTTAAGTGGATACTCACTTGAACATCTTATCTCCACCCCCCACCTTTAGACCCTGTACTTAAACTACTAGGGATTTGTGAATATCCACTGAGTATTATGTGATGTTAAATAATTACTCTTAGTTTTGTGAGATGTGATCCTATCATGTCGTTACATAAATATAAATTTCCTTTTACAATTTCACACTGAAGAATTTAAGGGTAAAATATGATATCTATGATTAGATATCTACGATATCTAAGAATCTAAAATTCTTAAGCAAAGAATGTGGACTGCATAGATGAACAAGTTAAAAAATTAATGGTTGTTAAATCAGGTGATTTGGGATTTGCATATTTTGTGTGATTTTCATAGTAAAATTTTCAAAAACAAGTCTCTTCTTTTTTTTTTTTTTTTACAACTGAGGTTTTTCTTTATTGTGGAGTTTTGAGGGTATAAATAATACGGCTCTCAAAAATAAGAAGTTTTTTATATTGCTCCCTGGTGTTACTTTTTTCTTAAACTCAGGTGATATTTTTTTTGTTTGGTTGGTTTTTATTTTTTTTATTTTTATTTTTTTCATTTATTTTTATTAGTTGGAGGCTAATTACTTTATAATATTGTAGTGGTTTTTGTCATACATTGACATGAATCAGCCATGGATTTACATGTATTCCCCATCCCGATCCCCCCTTCCACCTCCCTCCCCACCTGATTCCTCTGGGTCTTCCCAGTGCACCAGCCCGGAGCGCTTGTCTCATGCATCCAGCCTGGGCTGGTGATCTGTTTCACCCTAGATAATATACATGTTTCGATGCTGTTCTCTCGAAACATCCCACCCTCGCCTTCTCCCACAGAGTCCAAAATTAGTCTCTTCTAAATGAGCTTAACTGACGGGGAGAAAAGTTAAAACTAGCTCGAGGGAGACATGTTTGGGGAGTTCTGAGATGGGAGCAACTTGAGGGTTTTTCTTTGTGCTCAGGTGAAGAGGGAGGAAGCTGATAGAGCAAGGACTGTGGGGGACTGGATGCAAGGTACACATGGAGATATAGGCAGGACTAAGTGAAAAAAAAGATCAGAATGGGTGAAAGAGTAAGACAAAACTAGTTTGGACAAGGAAGGTGAAATGAAACAGTCCCCTCCTTAAAGGTAGCTCTCTCTCTTCTCTGTGAGAGAGGTAAAGATCATATGTTCAGAATAAGGAGTTAATTGGCAGCCTATAAACTTGAGAACAGTATGGAAGGCTTGAAATAGCTGATGTGTGTAAAAGGAGACTGAGTTGAGCAAGATTGAATAAAACATCATGGATGTGTAGTTTTCCCCAAAGAAGATTTCTTAGGAAAAAAGTTGTGTTATACGCAAATCCTGAAAATGCCCTCATATCCCATGCTATCCTACCAGTTGCTTTACTCTGAATGATAAACCACTGTTCAGAGAAGACACATTACCTGAAATGGCATTAATCCATACTAGTTTGATATCCTTATTAGCGATTCTTGACAGAATCAGCTAAAAAGAATACACAGGTTTACAAACATTTCCTGTGGATATGATTACATAATTGCAAGCAATTGTTTCATGACCATTAAACATTGGTCAAAATGTTTAATACTCTCTGACAGCTATAAATGTATAGAAAAATGAAAAATATAGTAAAACTAATATTCATCTAGTACACTGTAATTTAAAATGTGGAGACATGAAAAATGCTAAACATCACTAACATCAGGGAAATGCAAATCAAAAATCACAATGAGATATCACCTCATGACTGTCAAAATGGCTATCATCAAAAAGTCTACAAATAATAAATACTGGTGAAGGATGTAGAGAAAAGGAAATGCTTGTGCACTGTTGGTGGGAATGTAAATTCATGCAGCCACTAACTATGGAGAGTCCCCCCAAAACTAAAAGTAGAACTGCTGTGTAAGATCCAGCAATTCTACTGCTGGGTACGTATCTGAAGAAAACGGAAAGACTAGTTAGAAGAGAAACATGCATCCCCGTGTTCATAGCTTTGTTTGTAATAGCCAAGATATGGAAGTAGCCTAAGTGCTCATCAAGAGATGAATGGATAAGGAAGATGTGAGATATATGTATATCATGGAATACTGGGCTTCCCAGGTAGCTCAGGGGTAAAGAATCCACCTGCCAATGGCAGGAGATGAAGCTTTGATCCCTGGGTTGGGAAGATCTCTCTGGAGTGGGAAATGGCCACCCACTCCAGTATTCTTGCCTGGAAAATCCCGTCGACAGAGGAGGCTGATTGAGCTACAGTCCATGGGGTCACAAAGAGTCGGACAAGACTGAGCCCAACACCACAACAAATGGAATACTACTCAGCCATAAAAAAGAAAGACATTCTGCCATTTGCAACAACATGGATGGATTAGGGAGTATTACACTTAGTGAAATAAGTCAGAGAAAGACAATAGCCTGTTACCACTTATATGTGGAATCCAAAAAATAAACGTGCACATAACAAAACAGACAGATGCACAGATAGAGTGGGGAAAGGACAGGGGAGGAGTGAGATGCAGCCACGAACAGCTGTGTATAAAAAAGCAACAAGGAAATGTTGTACAGCACAGGGAAATATAGCCATTATTTTGTAATAATTTTAAATGGAGTATAATCTATAAAAATGTTGAATCACTGTGTTGTACACCTGAAACTAATATAATATTGTAAACCAACTGTACTTCAATTAAAAAATCAATAAATAAAACATGGAAATCATTGAGAATAAAGTATTTCACTTAGAAAATTTATTAAGAGTAGTTTAAGCATTGTTTGCCTTTTTCCTGTCCTATAACTTAAAATTGAGAGTGAACATTTTTTTATGCCTTGGCAAATTGTCATACTCCTGAGTTTGGATCAGGCACCTACGTTTTATCATTTATATTTTCAATGTCGTGAAACATCTCTGAGTGTTCCTTTAACGTGAAGTTTTTTGCCAGCATCATATCCTACGGGATATCCTTTCCGCTACAAGCATCTTCCTCATTTATGTCAGGCAAGTTCACCTTCACTTCGCAGTTGTGCTGCACACCCCGGGTCTCTGGAGAGCGAAGGTGTCAACATTCCCAGGGTCTGTGGCCGTTTAGTTGCATCCAGAGAAAGTTTCAGCATTATCACTGTCTGTACTTTCATTAGCCAGTCCCCTCTTTTGGTTATTTTGTTCGGTGTCATGTGGGTTTGTTTATTACTAGGAGACCAGGAGGCAACACAATTGCATGTTTTGCCGGCTATCAGTGACCTGAAAAGCAGATGCATGGTGACCAGTTACCAGCAGACTTGGAGAGAAGTGACGAGATGATGTGCATCTGTTACTTATGTAGTGATTTATGCACTGAGGAGTTGGGAAGTGAAGTTTGTACTTTATACAGTTATTCAGCTAATATTCCATGAAGACTCACATTTGAAAAGTTTTGGGGAAAACAGACATTATTTAATTAAAATGTAACTGAAATTCAAAGCGAGGACTGCCTATTTTGCACCTAATTCAAATCATGTATATAAACTCTGTTCTGCTTCCATTTTAATAAATAATGCCATGCCTAGATTTAAATCTCATTTAAAATCACATTATTTTTCTCTTATGGAAAACCATTTAAAATGCTCTACCTGGTCTCTCATTATTTTACCTTGATGGTACAAGATTTATAGTACAGTTTTTGTGAGCAGTATTTTATGCATTTTAATGATGTCCTTGTTGGTCTATAAATGTTAACTTTTAAAAATAAAGAGACTAAAAAATACTCCTCCAAAGAATTGTGGACAAGAGTCACACTTAATCCTTTCTATGACAGTCTGATTTCAGGAGCCACATTGTTATTTGGTAGGACTCTTATTAAACTAAAAGTATGCATTTAAATCTTCTAATGTTCTTGCTTTTTTGCAGTTACTATATTGTGCTAACTAGTCAATTAACTTGCATCTGTTAGAGTGCATATCTGATTGAAAACTTGAAAAAGTCAAAGTACTTATAATTTTTATAAGAGGAAATTAATTTTATATTGTATATTGTAATTTTTTACATGTGTCACTGACTTAGAAAAGAAATATTTTGGCTTAAAAAGTATTAGTTAAAAAGTATGATGTCATTATCAGATACATCATGAAGTTATTCAGATCAAAATACTGTATGGATATACATAAGGAACTTCTTTTTAATTGTATGATTTTGGTAAATCAAATTCAATTATACGCCTCTACTTCTGTTTATAGATTCAAAAGGCAGGTGACATCTGGATCCTTAGAAGTCATTTCAATACCTGCTTATTTTTATCCAAACATATCACATGCCGCCGGATCAACTGACGACTCAGAAAAATTAGAGAGGTATGATATATTGAAAAGTGGTATCCTTAAATAACTGGCTTCATCTGATAAAATGTTAGACTTAGCATGTAGTAGTTAATATTTGATGCACAGTGGTGTGCTGGAGCCAGCTTCTGTTGGCTGGCACCTAGATTCTATTAACACTCCCAGCTTTCCTATTTGCTGATCATCTGAGGCAGGTAATTTAGCCTTTTTTCCTTAACTTTCCCAACTTTCTAGTGTGTATAATAAAATCCACATTACGTATATGGGAAAGGCATTGTAAAAATAAAATACAGTCGTGTTTATGAAAGAATTCTAAAAAATAAAAAGCTCTATACACATACAAAGGATTGCTATTGTTTGATTATAAATGTGGTATGTATTACAAGAAGTATAATAATTTGGTTCCTCAAAACTCAAGAGCAAAAGACATTAAGATTCAGAAAAAAGTCTTGTCCAGGAAGCTTATTGGCACTGGGTTCTTTTTTTAAGTAATAAATGGTAAGTCCAAATCTAGATATCTTTTAGAGATTTTGTTTTGCTTTTAATGACCCACATTTTACTCTAATTTTTAGAGTCCTAAAGCTGGGAGACATTCTAGATCCTTGTTTTCCTTCTGTCCTTTATGACTCCATCATCATTTCATTTTTAGATTCTCTCTCTACATTATCCCTCTCATCCCCAGTCCTCTGCCTTGAGCTTAGTTCAGACCATTGGAGATTTATTGGCTTCCCTTAATCCTGGCCTAGTCTTGCCTCCAGTTCATTCTCCATCTTCTAGCCAGAAGAATCCTTTTTCATATGAGATATATAGTTTCCTGCATGTCATGAAAGACCCTTCATGAGCAGGCCCCTGCTGATCTCACTATCCTTGACTTCTTTCCATCAGCTCACAGTGTTCTCAGAGGTGGATTGCTCCTTCACACATCCATGCCTTTGCAGTACTGCTCCTCTACACTGAATGTTCTTCTTCCTTCTGCTCCGCCCTCCCCATCTTATTATAAGTCATCATTGTCCATATCTTTATGTAGTACCTGTCTAATGGCTCTCAGTTTATGATTTTTCTCTTTTTCCTGCTAGATTATGAGACCCAGAAGGGCAAGAACCACGCGGTGTATTGCTCTCTGGAGCTTCAGGACCTGGCCTAGTATCTGTTGTTGTTGTTCAGTTGCTAAGTCGTGTCCGACTCTTTGCAACCCCATGGACTGTAGCCCACGAGGGTCCTCTGTCCATGGGATTTTCCTGGCAAGAATACTGGAGTGTTTTGCCATTTCCTCCTCCACGGGGATCTTCTTGACCCGGGGATTGAACCTGAGTCTCCTGTGCTGGCAGGCAGATTCTTGACCACTGAGCGACTAGGGAAGCCCAGCCTAGTATCTGGTTTAGTATTAAATTAGTGTAATGGTTCTTTATACTTTTATTTAAACAAGACCTAAGATCAGGAAGAATATTAACTTTATTATATAAATGGTAATTTGACTAACCAAAACATAAAATAAGTAGATTATGCTTATCCTGGTTTAGCAATGGCAGACACTGTCCACTGAATAAAGTTGGAAAACCTTTTAGTATAACTTTAGTACAAGATATTCAGTTTCACTTAATGTAGAGAGTACTTTCTGTGAGTAAAGTGTAAAAGAAGTTTGTTTTTAATTACTAATATATGCTTATAAATAAAAATTAAATAAAATGAAAAATGTTAACAAATTTTATTATTTATCTCTAGTTGGAGAATCAAACAAGTATTAGATTTTTGTTTTTTGATGCTGTATGCCCAGCCCAAAGCTATGTATTATTTACAGGTAAGACCTTATTTAGATACATAATTGAAAGTGGAAGTATTATATCCTCCTTCTCTCCTTCAGTTACTTCTTCCTTATTGTAGCCCTCCACTTGACTTTGTACTTAAAAAGTGGAAATTATCCATTATATTAAAACACCAAAAGGAAGCTTAAAATTGGTTCTGTGTCAGTCTTCTTTCTGGGTCACTGTTAATAGAGGAAATTATAATTACATGAAGCAAACGGAAAAAAAAAATCTCAAATTAGCAAGAAAATAAATTATATTACTTCCATTTTTTCTACTCACAAGTATATTAGATTAAGCACACATATTTTGGGCGCTTATGTTAAACACTATATATGTACAGTTATCATTGCTGTTCTGTGTTGCCCCATTTTATGAGTAACACAGCTCTACAGTGTCTTATGTGTTTGTGAAATAAACCAACTATGTATAGTTTGTACCTCCTAAATTCCTGCATGGTGTTAAGTAATAATACTGCATTTCCAGCAGTGAGTATAGACCACACATGAGGGAGTGCACAGGTGCGACAGGAGTCTGCAGATTGTCACTGAGAATAGAGGGAGTTTGAGAAAGGCCTGAAGCCAGATCTTCTCTTTTTACAGTAAAAAACCAAAATCCCTTTCAATTCCCAGTTAGAGGCAATGTAATAGAAACACAAGATGCAGCCAATGTACTCATCCCCTTTGGGAAGAACAGGATTCTATTTTGTGCCCTGGTATTGTGCCTGAGGACTTGCGCATCTTCCCAAATCATTTAGGAACCCCTCTTCATCTATAGATTCCACATAATACACATTAAACTTAAAAAGGAAATTCTAATTTCCTTTCCACCCCACCTCCTCATGGAGATCTATTTCTAGGCTTATTGGCACCATACTTCTAACCAGCTAGGTGGGGCCGAGAGTGCCAGCTCCCTTTTGTCACCTCTTTGCCAAGCACAATATTTGGCACCAGAACGTGGCACTTATCAACTAAGCATAAAGCCAGTTAGTCCTAACCAAGAAACTAAATAGTTGTGAGTGTGAAAATGAACCCAGATGGATAGACTCTTCTGAAGAGGATTTAGATTGAATGTTACTTATTAGTATTTAGGAAAGAAACTGATAATCTCTGGTCTCAGAATTAGAAAATGAAAATTGACTAACAGGAAATAACCTCAACATGAATTGAGCTAAGAAATCAATCTACTACATCATAAAAATGTGGTTTTTTTCCTATTGTATTTTCAATTTTCAAGCTAATTTGTTCCGGGGAAGCATCAAAGGTACTAACACCTTTTTTTTTTTTTTTTTAAGCTGGAAGATGATATCATAGCTAACAAGATGTATCTTACAAAAATCACAGATTTTGTACATAACATCACTTCAAATAATTGGCTTTATATTGAGTTTTCAGTTCTTGGATTTATAGGTAAGCAGTGGATCTATTTTTGTGGGGTCAACATTTTCAGTACAAAAGTTTTTAAGAACTTATCAAAGAGATTGTTACTCAATGGAAAGGAATGGCATAATTTCTAGAAAGATACTATTAGTTTAGCAGAAAAATTAGATTCGAGGACCTGAATTTCAGAAAATGTGTTTTTAAACCAAGGTTTTTATAGATAAACAGTATAAATAAGCAGATTGACATATATTCACATGTTATAAAAACATAAGGCAGATACTACTTATAAATGCTAGGTCTGAGTCTGGCACATATTAGCACAGTGACTAAGATGTACTTCTATATTACATAGAAAAATATTGAAACTCAAAAAATTAAAGTTATAGAGGAAGGAATTTTAACAGGACTATTGTACTCTGAAGGCCTTTCAATTTCTAGTATGCTGAAACTAACATGCTTAAAAAATGTAAAAACATAGGAATTATACCCAGCACAGAAAAGTTCCTAAAATTGTGCCCATAATGTATTGTTTTTATAATTCATTTATAGACTTTCCTTTTGCTTCCCTCCATTTTTTCTTTCCATCCTTCTATCCTGTTTTCTTTTATTTAACCCTCACTGCAGGAGGCCAAGTTACCTAACTTGCTTCATATTGCATTTCATCTTTGTTTACAAGCAGGAGACCTTTTTTTATTCTTCTGTTTAAAGCCCCCCACCCCCCGCTACTTCCACCCACTCTCATGATAGGTTTGCACTCAATGTATTTCATCCAGAAGATACATATAAATACCAGATACCATGCAAAAGATTTGGTGTTCATTGTGTTTGTACTTGTTTAAAATTTACATAAATGGTGATTTGATAAACATATTTCTGTTCCTTATGTTTTTGTCCACAAAACTAGATTTTATAGCTGTCTATATGATGCTTTATGTTCATTTTCCTTACCGTTGCATATGTGCTACATAATAATCTATTTGACTTGTCCATTCCCAGAGTGGTGGACCTTGACTGCTTCTAGCTGTCTGCTGCCACAAAGAAATGGAGTGATATATATGTGTCCTGGGATGGGATCACTGGGTAAACATAGCCAGATCTCAAAAGTACTGCCAGACTGCTTTGCAGGTTGACTGTGTAGTATACTCTCATATGCAGTGCATCTGAGTTCCTGCTTCCCCATATACTTCATAACGTTTGATTTTATCCGTTAAAATTTTTGTTTGCCATGGGGAGGAGAATAAAGCGTTTCTCTGATTGCTAGTAAACTCCATCTATTCTTCTATATCTACTACTTCATATACTGACCAGTTTCCCCCTCAAACTTTCTGTAAAGTGGTGTGGATTCCAATTTTAAAACTCTGAAAGGTTTTTTTTTTTCCTCAGCTTTGGTTGCAATAAAAAGAAAAATTGTAGGTGACAGTAATACCCGCTGAAAGCTTGGAGAGATAATTTTGTTGGTTTATTACTTTGAGAATTTTAAATTCTTTTTGTCTTTCTCAGAAAAGTCAGGTAGTAGAAGGATAGAGAGTATTCACAAGAAACACTGTATATATGATACTGAATTCTTATTTAAGCTTAAATCTATAAAGGCTTCATTTTCTTTGTTATCATTATAACAATTCTGTTGTTCAGTATTTTCCAAAAATATGAGCTTGCCAAATAGAATTTTCAGAATGCTGGCAGCAGATAAAGAAAACAGATATTAAATCAACTATTTCTATCATTAAATCACTTGTTTTGGTTACTATGTACATAGGTGCCTAAAATTCAAATACAACCATACACTTGATCAACTGACCCATATAGACTCAAGTCTTAGTGAAAAATGAAATTCCTACATCCTACTATCATATTTATTAGGTGGCTAGATGTGTTTTACACTGTTGAAGGTGAAAATTTACCTGAATCTTATACCTTCAGCTTTATTTTTCAAGTTAAAGATGCAATATGTTAACAATAAATAATTAGATGTAATGAAATCATACTTTAAAATACAGTAAATCTTTAAGAATCATAAATACAAAAGAAAATAACATTCTTATAAAATAATGTTCAAATATTGAAATAATACTTTATTTTATTCAAAATTAAGCACTAAAAATAAAAAATGTAGTATGTTGATAAAGTTCTATGTAAATAAGCTTACAAGTTATGGTTTCTGAAAAACTAAGTGAAAGGTTACAGGTCCTAAACTTTCCATTTTATTTGTATATCTTGCAAGTGATTTGAACAGTTGATCCTCCTTAGTTATCAAAGTTAATTTCTTGAGAGTATTCACGGTTCTAAAGTTGCTTCTTACTTATCCCACCAAAAGTGGTAATTCTTAATACTGAAGCAGATATATGATTTTGCTTCATCATCCTCCAATTCATTAATGCTTTAAGCTTTGCAAGGAATAGATATATTTAATTTTTAATATTTTTATACTCTTTCCCATGTCAGTGGAATGAATAACTGTATATAAGGGTGATGTTTTGATATGTGGCATAAACACTGAAGAGTTATTGGGCTTTGTTTACTTTTTCTCCATAGGAAAGCTATTTAAATCTGAAGATTTAACTGACTTTGTACATTTTTTTTTAATGTTCTACAAAGATAAACCTGTAGATTTGCTCTTGGGGGACATTTTTCTGGTAAAGATGTGTACCCCAGGAGAAGCTCTTGTGAGTATTTCTTTACTTTGTACTTTTAGGAAAATACTATCTCTCTGATGTAATTACCTAAATTTTGTTTACAAATTTTAGTGCATTGATTTTTTTTAACTGGATATTTATATATATTTTAAAAAGGAATCGATGTAAACATATACCTGTTACAAATATTATTTCAAAGTATATCACCTAAGTATAAAAGATGAGACTACAAAATTTTTAGAAGAAAACATGGGAAAAAAATCTTTAGGACCCAGGATTAGGTGAAGAATTCTTAGACATGACACAATGCTTGATCCATTTTTAAGAGTTGATAAATTGGACTTCATTAAAATTAAAACCTTTTGTGTTGCAAAATTTACTGTTAAGAGAAGGCACCACAGGATAGAAAAGATATTTGTAAATTCCATGTCTAACAAAGACTTGTATTCAGAATATATAGACAGTTTTCAAAACTCAACAACAGGAAAACAATCCAGTTGAAAACTAGGCACAAGATTTGAACAGACTCTTATCAAGGTATTTTCTCCCTTACTGCAGTAAGCAATGAACTCAGCTTTGCTTCATCAACAAGTTATTTGAGTGGTATTTTGGGCAAGCAAGAATTTGATAATACCATCCTACTGAAACTTTTATTAATAGATTAAAGGTATTACTATATTTCCTATATTTTAAGTCTTCAACTAACTTTATCTGAACTTTAGTTTCAAATTAACTGTACATTATTTAATGACTTTACAGTTTTAAAAACAATTTTTAATACAATATTTTCCTACATGTTAACATCAGTAGAAATGAATTTAAATAAGCCTGCTATTTAACATTAGCACATAAATTTGAGATATATTTTAATGAATTTTATATGTATACATTGCATAAATAATGATAACGATCATAATAATTGTTTAAACTATTTTATTGATGTATAGTTGATTTACAATGCTGTATTAATTTCTAATGTACAGAAGAATTATTCAGTTATACATATACATACATATCTATATATATATAGATAGATATATATACACATACGCATTCTTTTTCATATTCTGTTTTCATTATGGTTTCTTAAAGGATGTTGAATATAGTTCCCCGTACCATACAGTAGGACCTCATTGTTTATCCATTAAATATAGAATAGTTTGCATCTGCTAACCCCAAACTCCCAGTCCACCCCTTCCCCACCCCTTCTCCGTCTTGGCAACCACAAGTCTGTTCTCCATGTCTATTGAGTTTGTTTCTGTTTTGTAAATAAGTTCATTTGTGTCGTATTTTAGATTCCACATATAAGTGATAGCATATGACATTTTTCTTTCTCTGTCTAACTTTCTTTCTTGGTATGATAATCTCTAGATCCATCCATGTTGTTGCAAATGGCATTATTTCATTTTTTATGCCTGAGTAATATTCCATTATATATATGTACCACATCTCTCAAATGCTTGTTTTTAATAGGGGTGATAATGTCACAGGCCATCTTTCTTTGAGAAGATTATCCAAGTCTTTTTCCATGAAGTATAATATTGTTTTTTTTAATCATATATCTTTTAAGGAGAAATTGAAGAGGGAGTAATTTAGTTTTTAAATCAATAAATGGGGAGAGAATAATGTAGACCAAGAGAAATGGATAGATGGGAAAATACTAGAAAGTTCATGTTACTGGAATAAAGAGAGAGGAGAGGAAAATTACAGTTCACACAATAGTAGCCTGATTTTCTGAGCTTTCCAGGTGACTCAGTGATAAAGAATCCACCTATAATGTAGGAGATGCACAGGAGACTTGGGTTCCATCCCTGGGTTGAGGAGATCCCCTGGAGTAGGAAATGGCAATCCACGCCACCATTCTTGCCTGGAAAATTTCATGGACAGAGGAGCCTGGCAGGCTATAGTCTATGGGATCACAAAGAGTTGGACAAGACTGAGCAAGCAAGCCTGATTTTCTAGTGAACTAATAGAGTTCATGGAAGAAAAGACATGCTTTTGCATCTCGATTTCTTTATTCCATTATTCTTACAAAGAAAAAGCTAAGAATTTAAATGTTTTGTTTAAATTTTAAAGTAGTAATATAGAATCCAGGCAAAAATTAATAAAAGGTTCTGCCACCAGTAAATGCAATAAAAATGAGTATTTGAGTTTTTACACAAGATTGTTGTTTCTCTTACAGGAAAAATGTATAGAACGAAATAAGCATATTCGTATTCGATATAAACCTTCTCTTTTCCAGCATGTGGGTATACAGTCATCATACCCTGGAAGAGAACAATATTTCAAAGTAAGTGTTTTGACATGTAGTTGTGTAATACACAAGGTTTCATGAACTTACAAAATATTATTTAGAAAAGGAATGATGAGAACATGAGAGGCTATAAAAATTGTCTAAATACAATTCATCTCATGACAGAACTATTTGTTATGAACAGCAATCAACTTTGCAAGATCCAGGTTATCTATCATGGTTAGAAAAATCCAGCCTATGTAAACTTCTATGCCTTACTCCTCTCAGCTCTATAATTTAAATAATGAAACTAAAAAGGTGTTTTGAAAATTATAGTAAAATTCACTATTTTAGTTTAATATTCAGAATTATAAAAAAAATTTCAAAAATAAAATGCCTCTATTATTGAATTTAAATGTAGCAGCATTCTTTTTCAGGTCACTTTACCAAATGAACAAAATTTTAACATTATTTGATTTTTAATCATTCCTAAGTTTTTCATCATTTTCAAAAACAATGTTATTTATAATTGACTTAGCATCTTGGTGGGGTAAAAAGAGCAAAGACTTCAGAGTCAAAACAATCAATTTTTAGTTGTGATGACCTGTGTACATGAGACTGGGCAAGCCCTACCACACTTCTGAGCTTTAAAGAAAGCTAGAAAATGAGGTTGAAATTAACAAGCCTTAAGATTTCTTTTACCTCTGCCATACTGTTGACATTGCTATCCTTCTTAGCTTCTTCACACAACAAAGCTAATGATTGCTTTAATATTCTCAGTTGAAATGAGACAAATGCACATGCACACCCTCTCATCATTTCATTCATTATTTGTCTGCCCTTTTTTCACCTTTTCTATTCTGGGTATTTATTGTACTGCACCCTTTGAAACAGTACCTTAGAGTGTGAACTCAGTATACATTAGCTGTTAGCCATCAGGCAAGGTGGAATTCAGATTTAAAGTGCTTGGTGAACAAGTATCTGGAATAGTAAGAACTTTTATGAATCTTTATCCGGAAAGTAATATCATCAAAATACATAAAACATAGTCACAGGTGATGCAGACAGAAATTAGTCTATGCCTTTTTGCTTGTTGATGCTATTATAAAGGGATTCTTTTTTTCCTTTATATATCTATTTTACAAGATAAGATATTTTAACCTATCTTTGTAAATTTGTGACAGATTAAGGAGAATGTACATCTAATCATTCATATGTTGATGTTATAATCTTAACTTTATTCTTTCTTTTCTTCATACCACATAAAACAGAAATAGCAATTTAATCATGTGTAAAATATGATTATATTAAATTATTTAAAAAATTTCCAACAGGATATCTATTATTAGGAATTTCAAAATTTAACACCTTCTTTAAAAATGATCAGAATCATTCTTTGGAAAAAATGGCATAACAAGGATTAGACTATTTCTCAACTTTCTTCATAGTGGGTAAGAGAGAGATTACATCATATTAAAGAAAGTTAAATCGTCAATAAAAAGGTGGTAAGTATAAAAATTGATATAAATATATAGAAAATTGTCAGATAGTCATCAATGTGTTATTTTATAGCTTTATGTTAGGAATGTTTTTAAATTTTATGCATGTAGCTTTCTAACATTCACTAATATTTTGTTTCAGAAGAATCAATTTCCTTTTCCCTTTTTATCATGCACTGTAAAAGGGAATATAATATCATGTACTGTAAAAGAGGAATTTCCTTTTCCCTTTTTATCATGTACTGTGGATGTACAATGAATTTGGAGACAATAGAGCTGAGTTTGAAGGCTCATTCTTATCAATAGATGCACCAATATGGATAAATCACTAAAATACTATGCTAACTGAAAAAAGCCAGGTGCAAAAGACTACATATTGTATGATTCTATTTATATAAAATTCTAAAGCAAGCAAACCCTGCTATCTCATGATTTTAATTTATATATCTTTAATGACCAGTGATGCTGAGCATCTTTTACGTGCTTTATGTAATTTTATATATTTGTGTACATATAAATATGTAAATTTTAAGCAGAAAAATATTTAGCTTGTCTCTATTCATCTAACTTATAGTTAAAAAATAATAATCTAATAAAATAAAAGTTCATCTTAGTGGTGAATTTTAGTTTTACAAATTTTAAAATTTTACCTATGTCTTCAATTTAAATGTCCTTTATCATTTCATGTTCTACATCTATAATAAACATAATTTCAACTAAAATGTCTCAGTACAAATAACTTCTGAAAACTCAAAGTACTTAAAGAGTTTCTATTATTTGATAAGCCAGAGAACAGTGTGTTTGATAATTTGCTAGTGCTTCGTCCTACACAAAAGGTCATCTTCCTTTTATTGCAATGCATTGGACTCAGGGCAGAGTGTTTCAATGTGTTGCAGGCTGGGTTGCCAGATAAAATACAGGATGCCCAAATAACTTTGTTTCTTTTCTTTATTTTTTTTCAAACCCAAATAACTTTGAATGTCAGTTAAACAATGGCTTTTTGTGTGTGTATGACCCATTTGTTTTGTGTTAACCCTGGTTGGAGGTGACGGAAGAAGGCATAGAAGAATAGTTCCCATCAAAATACATTACCTGTTGAATAATGACATGCAGCATGTTTGTATTTTCTTCAAAATTGTTATGTAAAGTTTTATGTGTCTCTTTTATGTAAAGATAGAGCAGACAGAGATGGTTGCAAAAGGACAGAATAAGGAAAAAGTATTGTCAGAAAACTGTCATGAAAATAATTACGTCCTTATGAATGAATAATATGCCATTTCTAGATGTTACAGATTTCTTATTTTTATTACAGGAAATATGAAAAAATGAAGCACAACAAGACGAAGCTCTGTAATACTTTAATCTTAGGTCACCGTGATTTCCAATGGCATCTTTCAGAAATTTTAATATTCAAAACAAATGATTATATAAAAGAGGAAGGAATAATGAACAAACTAGTAATTTGGAAGTATTTAACTGCCTCTATGTCAATTTTTTGCAATATGCAAATACAATATGCAAACAAAATTTGCATATTTGTTTCTGATACTTGTACCCTTACTATTACAATTTTTTATAAAAATAAGTAAAGACAGGGAGGTTTTTAAAAATAAAGAAATATATTTTGTTGAATTAGATAGTTAAGTAGCTATCTAAATAGCTAAACATTTTAGCTAAGTAGCTAAAATTTCAGAAACTTGCTATCATCCAGGACAGGTTCTGTGTGAACCGGTGCGTGCTGTTATCTGTTTTGTTCAGACACCTAAAATAGCAGAAGGCTGAGCAGCTCTGAGGCTGGCAGTGCCCAGTATCTTCTTGTCTTTTTAACAAATGCATTTAAAACCCTAAAACTTCCAAGTGCCATTTGAGCTGATTAACAAACATCTTGATATATATGTATTCTGACAGTCATTCAGTTCTAAAGATTTCATATTTTCTCTTATTATTGTATTCTTAACTCTTGGGTTATTTGGGAGTGTTTTTTTAATATCTTGGTTTTGCCATCTTTTACTGTTGATTTATAATTTAATTACCTTGTTGTTAGAGACTTCGTGTGATAAACTTTGAGAGTTATGAACTCATATTTCATATGAATTAGAGAAGAATGTATAGTCTTTACATACTGCCTTTAAAATATGCATCACTCATTTGCATTTTTATTGAGGTATAGTTGATTTCCTTTTTTCATTTGTTTTTATAAATGTTAGTTTTGTGCTTTATAAATGTCTTCTTTAAATATTCCTATTCATTGGATGCTGGTTTCTCTTATATCAAGCTTTTTAATTTATTTGTTAAACGCTTTTAAATCTTTATTAATTCATCAGTTTCTTATAGGAATCTATTAAAATCTACTATTTTTCCTCTTATTATTCTATTGAGTTTTACTTTGAGAAGTAATGAGGTATTCCTTCTTTCTTATCCTTCATAAAATATGAAAATCTTAATTCAAACTGCTGTATTATCCTTGACTGTCAAAACTTTGCACATTTACATCAACATGAACCGTGTCACATACTAAAGTGAATATGAATGATGAACTATTCATATGCACCCATTTCACTTTCTTCTTTAAAGAAAGGAGCTATATGTCAACTATTACCTCAATAAAGCTGGGAAGAAAAATAAGAATAAAAGACATGTATTTTTAAAATTTGACTTCAGTTTTGAGCTTTTAAAATTAAATCTACCAGATCATATTCCAGGTTAATATGAAAAACTACAACTAATTCCAGGTAGAGCATTTCTGAAAAAGCAGCACGATTCCTTGTAAAGGTACCCACTAGACTTCTTAGTTCACCATCCAAAATTGGAACAAAATACCTGAAGGGTTGATACAATAAACTGGAATAGTATTAAATGAGACTGTCCAACATTCCACTGGCTGTTGTTGAAAAACCTGAATGATTCCAGATGATTCCAAGGGAACTCTGCTGTGACACTCAGAAAGAGGCATTTGAACACTGACCGATATACCCTGGGCATGGCAGATGCTGGAAGTTATGATACAGAGAAGGAAGTTAAAAGGCAGCCTTAAAGATTCAACCCAGTGACTACTGTCCTTAAGGGAATGATTCCAGAACAAGAGTGTTTCAGTGGTCAGGACAAAGCAAATCTCGAAAATGTTTCTAATGTAGCCGGGAGAGATGCCCCATCTTCCATTCCCATCCCTACTGCTCCCAAATGGTAGCTATTTGGAGGGTCTCATTCACCACCCACAGCTTCTGGTCTGAGTGTATGGGGAAGGGGAGATTTGGAGAACCTTAGACACCTATCTGAAGTATAGCAGAGCAAAGAGTGATCTCTGGTTGGTTGGGGGCATTCATTTTATAACATACTGATTTTGCTTTTTAAAATCACTTTTCTTCAAACATATATATGGAAGCAAATTATGTATTTAAGCACCTGACTCAATATATCAGATAAGTTTGTAAAAGCCAGATTCAGATAAGACTTTTTTTTTCAACATTACTTTTAAATGAATAGCTCTGTAAACATTGGAGGCATGGTAAGTGAAAGTCTCTTGCCAGAATGTCTCTTAAGTATTGATAATAGCCACCATCATCTGCTTTAAATACTGTGGAAGTAAATGGTTATATGGTAGTACTACTAATAGTAGTTGTAATAGTAAATGTGGTATACTCCTGGTAGAAGGAAAAGAGACACTTTTTTCTAACGTAAGTGTGTAAATTATCTAGGGATTTGCTGTGTTCTCCTCTATGGATCTTCCACCTGGTGACAGAATTGAAACAATTATGAACAAATAATGGGAGCTAAATCTGCACAGGCATTTTCCCATGGAGACCATCATCTTATGTTTTTTTTTTTTCCTTACTTACCTTAGCATATATTTTTAGATGCTGTGTTGATATTAGTAGTTACTCATAGGTAATGAGTGAATCATGAGATGAAAGATTTTTGTTTTACTGATATTTTCTTTCTGAAAGCTTAGATCAAAATGAGTGATTTCTTAGGGTAATACAGTTTACCCAAATTGATAACAAGTAGAGACAGAAAATGTCAACCATGATACCAAGAATGCCCACTTCCTTGGCTTTCATAGGATGGGTCCAATAGTACTTCTCTGATAAAACTTTGCTTTAGTAAAAATGAATGGCAACATACTCTGTCCCAGCATTTTGTCCGTTCTATTATGTAACTTACACATTATTGGATATTTAATTTGATGATAAATTAAAATTATAATGGAGTAATCATGGATCAGGCATACAAAAATGGAGTTGGGTGGCCAATGAGGACCAGGTCTCAGAGAAGTCTCTGCACCACTGAGAACTTGAACTTTCTTTGAGCTATGCGAGACTCAAGAACACCACCAGCTGTATTCAAAACAGCACCTGTCAGCTGCAACCTTACGGTCTCAAGTTCTTCCCTTATAACTATGCAAACATTTGGGGCCCCCACCAATCCTCACTTAATAAACACCCTTACTTCTTGCCAGCTCCAATTATAATTCTTGATAACCACTCAAGTAACTTTAAGCTTTCGATTTTTGCCTTTATAAGCCTCCCTCATTTTGTAGTCCAAAAAGAACACAGTTCAGGTAGTTCTTGAGTCTGTGTCTCCAGGCTGGAGTCCTAACAGACCCCAGATAAATGCCTTTTTATCTCAGTTGGGTCTCTTTCTAGAATGGTGGTCAACAGATTATGTTTTTCTAAATACATTATTAGCTACTTGAAAGCAGATCTCATATAGTTGTCATCTTTTGAGTTATCAGTATTTTCATAGTTTAGCAGACAAGATAAATATTCAATGTCTGGTAAGCCTCTCAGTGACAGGAACATGGAAACACTTTAGCTTTTCATTCTGAATTCCTTTTAAAATAACAAAATAGATAAATAGGTACTCCCTCAACATTCTAAACTGAATAAGTATTAAGCATACATCTGAATCTTGGAGTTTTAATAAATCTTCACATCAGTGGGTCAGATTAAGGGCTCATTTAGCTCAGATTCCTTGTTCCTAAAGTTTAAGCTTTCAGCTTCTTCATTGCAAACTTGGGATCCTTCAGAAATTCTTTTCTAACAAGTCAAATTTGTTGCTGGCTACAGAATTATGTCAAAAAACAGAAGTTGCAAAGCCTAAGAAAAGAAGAGCATAATACTGTTAAAAGTACCTGGAAATGAACGTGTCTTTTTAAACCCATAAATACCATCCAAATACCAAAAATACCATCTTTGACACAGAAGATGACAGTCTCAAAAGTCTAGATATAGTGGCCTTATCATGGATGCAATGTGAAAAATGTTCAGTGATCTTGATATCTAGCCAATAATCACATTTTATGCATGGAGCTCCATCAATTCCCTTAATCTGAGACTCTTTAACAGAGATATCACAAGTTAAGTATTTTATTATTCCAATAAAATGTAAAGCATGATAATACCAAAATCAAAGTCAAAATTTACTATCAAGTATATGCAGTAAGGGCTTATACTTATATGATCCAACATCTATGGGGCAAAGAAAGTTGTGATTCACTACTACGTTTATGCTGTATTTTAACTTTTAGTGTGAGTTAAAATGACAGGCTTTGGAAAAGATTTGAACTCCATTTTCACCATTTATTAATACTTCAAGCCAAAGGCAAGTAATTTTCTTCAGTTTTTTTCACCAGGGTTGTTGGGACGTTTGATAACATAATGAATGTATAATAAAACCGTTTCAGTTCAGTCGCTCAGTCGTGTCCGACCCTTTGTGACTCCATGAATCGCAGCACGCCAGGCCTCCCTGTCCATCACCAGCTCCCGGAATTTACTCAAACTCATGTCCATCGAGTCGATGATGCCATCCAGCCATCTCATCCTCTGTCGTCCCCTTCTCCTCCTGCCCCCAGGAGGAGACCCTCCCAGCATCAGGGTCTTTTCCAATGAGTCAACTCTTCGCATGAGGTGGTCAAAGTATTGGACTTTCAGCTTCAGCATCAGTCCTTCATATGAACATCCAGGACTTACCTCCTTCAGGATGGACTGGTTGGATCTCCTTGCAATCCAAGGGACTCTCAAGAGTCTTTTCCAACATCATAGTTCAAAAGCATCAATTTTTCGGCGCTCAGCTTTCTTCGTTTAGAGCTCAGTAAACACAACGAAAGATTAACAATTGGTATCAGTAGCATTTAAAAAGACACCATGTAACCATGTGATACTATTTATTATGTTAATATTTACTGTATCTCCATCATACAGTTTCAGGGAAGAATAGCTCCCTGCTGGCCACAATGAGCTCTCATCAGAACGTCTAGAACCCTAGGGAAGGCTTGCGGTACTAACCGGACGCTGTTAAAATGTGATTTACTCAAAATTCAGGGCCCAATTATGTGCAATAGGAGGTAGGACCTCACTGTTTGCAGGGAGCAGGCGCTTTGCGGGAGGGAAGGGTCTTCGGATGGATAGCGAGGAATGCCTCCCGGGCCATCCCAGGAGCCGGACGCACGCCGCAGCCGGCCGGCGGGGGCGGCGCGGCGCGTGGTCGGGAAGGTCCCTCGGCGGCGGTTGAGCCCCTCGGTGCAGGTGCGCGCAGCACGCGCCCCCGGCCGCCGCCTCCTCCCTGCCCGCGGCCGCACGCGCACGCGCGGTTAGCAGTCGCTGCTGCGCGGCCGGCGGCTGGATTGAGCTGGGGGAGACGCGGGGACCAGGTGGCAGCGGCTCGGACATCGGAGCTGCCCCTCCCGAAGACGGGCCCGCAAGCCAGGTGCGTGGGCACTAGTAGGTCACTTTTCCGCGTCCTTCTGCGCTGCAGCTGGGGGTGAGGAAGCCGAGTCCTACCTCTTCCCCGCAGGGCGGGGGCTCCTGCTGCGCCCCTCTCTTGGGCGTCCGCCGGGCGGACCCGGTAGGGACCCGTGAGGAGGTGGGTGTGGAGTCTGGGGATGGGGACGCGGCCAGCGAGGTTCTCGGGCGGGCTCTCCGGGCCGCGGGGGAAGGGAGGCCGGCCCGGGCGGGCGGCGGTGGGGCGATGACCCTCGGGGTCGGTTGGGGGCCCCGGAACTTCTGTGTGCATGGCCACCTGCGGCGCTGGGGCCGGCGCGGGGAGAGCCAGGTGGCCCCTCAGCCCGGCCTGTCCCCGAGGGTTCAGAGGCCCCGGGGAGCCAAGTCCGTTATTCCAGCGGTTGCCATTTCAGCCCCGTTCCACGCTCGAGCCCCGGTGCGCGCTCCCGAGGGATGGCGAGGGGGCCGGTCTCCTTTCGGCGCTGCTCACTCCGCCCGCTCCTTCGCACCGACAGGCGAGTCAAACCCAGCTAGGCTCAGTTCACGCCCTGCCCGCCAGGATCCGTAGAGGCGAAGGGACCTGACTTCACGGCGCCGGTGGCCCGCGACTCCCGGCCGCTCCCTCGGCGCGCCGCTGGGGAGGGAGGGTTGTGGTGAATCCCACGGAGCCCTAATGACTCGAGACTCATTATCGCCCACGGCGTGTTTACGATCAGATAGTTTAGCTGATTTTATTTTTAGCACCTGCCGGAGCAACAGGAATCCGAGGCGTTTGCTTTGGATATATAAGCAAACGGCAACGACGCCCAGAAGGGAGAAAGCAGATCAATCGAGAGTGGCCATGGGAAGAACTCTCGGATTAGGAAAGTTAGTTTGTATGGAAACTTTATGATGCTTTAAAGCCATCAAAACCTTGATTTAGCCTTGCGATTTTGCTTGCTCTAAAATTTTTACGTCACTCTAGGTATTTTGATTACTGAAGGTAACCTTCCTTTTGGCAATTGTTTGACTTCTTTTCAGTTTACAAGTTTGTCTTCACATGCAATGGGTTTGATCTTCCAATCACATTAAAGGCCGTCCCTTGGTAGCTCAGATGGTAAGGCATCTGCCCGCAATGCGGGAGACCCAGGTTCGATCCCTTGGTCAGGAAGATCCGAGTCAGGAAGGTTCTCTAGAGAAGAAACTGGCAACCCACTCCAGTATTCTTGCCTGGAAAATCTCATGGACTGTGGAGCCTGGCGGGCCCCAGTCAATGGGGTCGCAAAGAGTCAGACATGACTGAGCGACTAATGCTTTCCAGTCACATTTAGAACTTATCCGTAAATCCATGGAAGATAGCCCTCATCTAGTTGATAAAGTTGATTGTTGTGTATGGATGGTGTATGTTATAGATCCTCAGAAACTGAACAGTGCTGTGCTTAGTCACTTTAGTCGTATTGGATGGACTCTCTGTGACCCCATGGACTATATAGCCCCCCAGGCTCCTCTGTCCTGGATTCTCCAGGCAAGAATACTGGAGTGGGTTTTCAAGTGCTATAAATTAACCTTACTGCTTGTTCCTAGTAAGTTTTAGTGCTCTTAACTGGAAAGCTAGAATTGCCAACTCTGATAGACCTTTAGATCATCCAGCTTAATCCTTTCACTTGATAAATGGGGGGGAGGGGGTTAGAACAGTTTCAGCCCTTTCCTTTTTAGTAATAGAATATGAAACTTGGTATGATGGTGCCAGACTCAGTGTACTTTCTATCTTATCACTTTGTAGTTGAGCTACTGAAGTTACATGACAACTAAAACTTCAGTGATTTTTCCAACACTGCTTTGGAGGCTTAGCCGTGCTGGTGAGTCCTCAGTCAGCCATTAAAACTGAATACCAGAAACATCTCAGTTATAATAGCAGATAGAAAGCATGAGTGTGTTAATAGGTGAGTGTTAAGAGTAAGAAATGAGTCTTAAAAGGGCAGAATTTATGCTGAGAACTGTAGACAACTGTTGAACGTGTTTATGAACAGGTAGTACCATTAGACTTGTTCTTCAGAAAATTCATGCTGGAGAGAAAGTGGCAGATAGATGGATTGGGAAGACTGCAAGTGAAGAAGCAAAGTGGGACTTTACTGATGTTTTCAGAAATCATGGATTCCTAAATTAAGGCTGTGGCATGGATATAGAAAGACACATTCAAAAACACCCAAACAGGTTTAGCTACCAGTGATACAGAATATCAGCAAAGAATAATCTTAAGATAGTGACAGAGTAACTTGGCTGATTTGGTTGACCAGAGGTGCAGTTAATGGAAGAGGGGAATTGAGATTAGAGAACCGGTTTGGGTGGAAAGATGAGCCTCAAATTAATAGAGGCTTTGATAGATCCTTGAAGAAACTAGAGTGGTGGCTTCTGTGCTGTGGATAACACTTGGGAGTCTTTAGTTAGTCTTTATAGGTAGAGGTCAAGAGTATGAAATGTAAGGAGAAAGCCTGGGGACAGAACCTGAAGGAACAGCATCATTTACAGGAGATAGAGAGAGCCCATAGAGGTGGCAGAGAAGATGAAGAGAATCAAGACTCAGGAATAGCATCATGGAAATCAAGGAAGGAGAGAGCTTCAAAGAAGCAGTCAGCAAGGTCGAGAGACAGCAGTAGGCAATAGGACTGAAAAAAGCTGTTGCACTTACAAAGTAAGATTTGGTTCATGGGAACTGTTTCAAAGAAGCTAGAATCAAGTACAGGAATAATAAAAGTATTAGTTTTTCATTGTTGTCCTAATAAATTACCACAAACTTAGCAGCTTAATGCCGCACATTTATTTTCTCACAGTTCTATAGGTCAGAAGTCTGACCCAGGTCTCACTGTGCTGACATCAGGTGTTGACAAGGCAGCATTCCTTATTAGCAGCTCTGGGAAGATTCTTCCTTGCTCATTCAGATTGATGACACAATTCAGTTTCTTTTGGTTGTAGGACTGAGGTTCTTGTTTCCTTGTTGATTATCAGCTGAAGGTTGTGATTTTCAGCTTCTAGAGCCCACTCACAGTTCTTGGCTCATGACCCCTCCTTCCACTATCTTCAAGATCTCTCTGGTGGGTGGAGTTCCTCTCACTCTTCAGATCTCTTCTGCCTGTTCTCACTGACTTCCTCTTCCACTTTTAAGGGCCTGTGTGACTATATTGGGCCCACATGCATATCCAAAGTAATCTGTTTTAAGGTCAGCTAGATAACAACCTTAGTTCCATCTGAGAAGCCTCCTCTGCCATGTGAGGTAACATTCACAGGAACCAAGGAATAAGATGTGGACATCTTTGGTGGGCGGGGGTGGTCATTGTTGTGGCTACCGCGGGAGGTTAAAAATGCTAACAGTTAATGAAGACATTCTTTCTAGATGCTTTCATTAAGATGATACCCAGAAACATTTACATTATCTAGCATGTGATAATTATAGTTCCAATAGTAAGCCTTACTGTTTATCCTTGAGCTTCATAACTGTCTTCTTAAATATCCTGAAATTTGTGTGAACACTGTAAAATTTTAAAGTTTCAGAGAAATATAAGGTAATACTATAAAGTTGTTCGTTTTTGTTTTTTGTAGCCTTAAGCTGCTTTAAAATCTTTGCTGGAAAGATTTTAGAGGCCATTTAACCAACTAACTAGATTTGTGTGTATAAATTATAGTTTGCATAGACATCAAAATATGGCTTTTAGAATATGAAGCCCACAGAAACTGGAATGGATGTCTAAAGGATGGAACATATTTAAAAAATACTTAGCCTTGTATTTATAGGCCTAGAGCCTCAATTTATAGGCCATTTAATAAGCTAAATAGTTAAACCTTCTAACTTTAGAGCTTTAATGAAATGAATGTAGAGTTTGAAGCTATACCTATTATAACTTTGGGTCTTAACCTTTGCTATTTAGTAGCAGTCTCTATTCTTGAGTAAGCTGCTTCCTGAGTCTTGCTTTCCTTATGGAGGATGGGGTACCAGTACCGGCATCAGAGAGTAGCTATAAGGATTGGAATTAATTATACCTGAATCGTAGGTACTCCAACAGCACTTCCTGTTCTCCTTGTCCCACTCTTCTCTTTCCAGTTCCTTTCTCGAGAGCCGCTTCCTTTGCCCATGTCCTGGGGAAATCGGTCCTTTCTGGCCTTTGTACCTCAGTTTGAATGTAGCTTTCTCAAGGAGGCTTTCTCTGACACTTCCTCCACCATGCAAATTTAGTTCCCCAATTACCGACTCTTACAAATCCCTTACTAGTCAGTCACTTGTCACAATTTACTATGTGTTAAACCTGGGTTATTTAGCACCTGCTTTCCATCCCAAACTATAAGCTCTTTGCAGTCAGGGGCCATATGTTTTGCTAATTTCTATAAGTTCAGTAAGTTCTAATTGTAAATTCTAACATCATGCCTGACACATAATTTGACAACCATAGTATTTGTTAAATGAATTCATGAGTGATGAATTTTTTTATCTACTGAATTTCTGGAAATATTAGATACTACAATATTTATAAATCCCAGGTGTGACTTATTCTGAAGCATGCTCGCTTCTTTGAGAAAGTCGCTGCATTTCAAATGGAGTCTTGCAGCTTCTTTGGAAAAAGGCTGCCTCTGTAAGATGCCACTATCAGCCCACTCCAGTATTCTTGCCTGGAGAATCCCAGGGACAGAGGAGCCTGGTGGGCTGCCTTCTGTGGGGTCACACACAGAGTCGGACACGACTGAAGCGACTTAGCAGCAGCATTATCTTTCTCTTCGCCTTATTTGTGATGCTTCCAAGTGAACTATGTGCACCATGGCCAGATAATTCCAAGAATACTCTTTAATTTTGGTGAAAATTTGTCTAGTTTTATTTTTATGACGTGGTAACAGATTTTTTTCATCTAATTTTTTTTTTACTATCTTTTCTAGTAAAGTTATGAACTGACTTATTAAAATGCAGGATGTCTGTAGCAAGATTCTGAAATACCTCACAATGAGGTATTTCTTCATAGATGTAGAATAGAAATGAATAATATGTTTAATTCTCCCAACTGCAAAATTTCTAAATTACTATCTTCTTTATCTATAGGAATACTTTGTATTACATTTTAACAATGTTCTAAAAGACTTTAGAGGGCCAGTGTTGGAAGCGTTGATGTAACCATTTCTCTCTCATAAAACCATAGTTTAAAACATCTACTGTATATAAGGTTTCAACCCATGAATTTTTCTAGGAGTTAAATTCTAAAAAAGGATTTTTCCTCCAAGGATCTTGTAGACTTTTATAGACAGTGAAACTCCTTCATTTTATTTCTGGCCTTCCCCTAATTGCCTAGAAATCTTTTTGCCAAATTTATGGTTGCAGGGCTGCTACAACAATAAAGTCATTCTAGTTGGTTGCTTAGTAACATCTATTTATCTTCCCCTGTAACATTTTTTCCTGTCATTTTTGCATTCATTCATTCTGTGAACATAAATATGTCTCTGTTTATCATGCACTGGCGCTCTTTGGCTAGCACTGTGAATACAGAAAAGAGAATTCTGGCTGTCAGTGAACTTATATTTTTGTACGTTTTTTGTTTTTGCAAATTTCCTCATTTTGGAACTATGTAGAAGTACTATAAATCCTCAATAAATAAATGTATCATTATAATGTTTATTTAACTATTATTTTGAAAATGATGCTCTTCAGTCCACTTTAGTGTGTAGCTATGTTTTAAAAGAGCCCAGTGCAGATTCAGTTTATTCTTTCTATAACTACTAAAACCAAACAATATTTACATATCCTGGATTTCTGCTCTGATCACTTCACTACTCTCACATCTTCAGTGGTTTCTGAGTTTTATAGGATCAGATCCAGAATTCTTGGAACACTGTAGTTATTTGCTTAAATCATTAGAAAGTTGCATTTTCAACTATTATTTCTGCTATTATGGTTCTTTCCCCACTTTTTGCTGCATTTCCTGAGATATTTTCATTGTTTCTAAGTCCTTCTGATTTAGAAAAATATACCCAGTTTCAGTTAACAGTATGTATTAGTTAAGGTAATGCTCGAATAGTAAATTAAAAAATCCCAGGGGCCTAACATAATTTCTGGTTGCTGGTGTCCTAAGGAGTAGATGGCTGTGATAGTTAATTGTATGTATCTGCTTGACTGAACCACAGGCTACCCAGATATTTGGTCAAATATTATTTTAGGTGTGTTTGTGAGGGTGTTTTTGGATGAGATTAACATTTGAATGGTAGGCTGAGTAAAGCAGATTGCTCTTCCCCTAGGTGAGTGGCCTTATCCAGTCAGTTGAAGGCCAGAATAGGACAATAAAACTGATACTCCAGTGAGGAAGAGGGACTTCCTCTTGCCTAGCAGGCTGAGCTGGGACTTCAGTTTTTTTCCCTGCCCTTGGACTTGAACTGAAACACTGGCTCTGCTTGGGTCTTGAGCCTGCTGGCTTTCAGACTGGAGTTTATAGCATTGGCTGTCCTGGCTCCCAGGCCTTTATACTCAGGCTGTCACTGCATAGTTAGCTTTCCTGGGTCTCATCTCACTCCATTCACCTGAGTCATGCTTAACTCTAGAAAAAACACAGTATAGTTTTGTCTCCTGGGAAAAAAAGAAAACATCAGTGGTGATCAGCCTGAAATCTCTCCCAAGTATCTCATACTTGGCCAGAGTTAGTTATACTTCGCTTTGTTATTGAACCAGCCTGCAGGCAATGCAGAGAACATACATGAGGTCAAAGATACATGCAAATGGATGTGCTTCTCCATTGCTTGCTTTCTTCACAAATATTTTGTGATTTCAACAACCTGTATGAAGTGAGGAATACACAGGAAGCTTAGAACCCTGGGATTTTATATTTTGCACATTTGTAAGGGGGCAAGGGGATAGCATCTGCACTAGAAGTTCTGTATTATACCATCTAAACAAATTCTTGCTTTACTAATCCTGTATATCTTAGGACAACCATATAGTTCAGTAAGAAATTAGAAGACAGCTAACGCTACAGAGCAATTGGACTTTAATACATGTACACAAAACACTTCACCTAACAATAGCAGAAAGAAAAATTAATGCCAGTCTTCCTCAAACTCTTCCAGAAAATTGAACAGGAGGAAATACTTCCAAACTCACTATATGAGGGTGGCCTTACCCTGATAGCAAAGGCAGATCAAGACACTGAGAAAACTACAGACCAATATCCCTGATGAGTATTGATGAAAATACATATTTTTCTTAAGTGCACACAGAATATTCTCTAGGATAGACCATATGTTATACCACAAAAGAAATCTTAACAAAGTTTTAAAAGTTTGTTTAAACTGGAAAAGATTCAGAGTATCTTTTCCAGTTACGTTGTGATGAAACAAAATCAGTAGCAGAGGGAAAGCAGGAAAAAAAAATCCACAAATATTTGAAAATTAAACAATACACTTTAAAACAACCAAAGGGTCAAAAAAGAAATCACAAGGAAATTGGAAAAGATCTTGAGATAAATGAAACAACAACAAAAAAAAAACAAAAGAAAGCAGACTCAAGCTTATGGTATAGAGTGAAGACAGTGCTAAGGAAATTTATGGCTGTAAACACTTACATTAAAAAAGAAAGATTGTTTATTAACAACCTAACTTTACACCTTAAGGAACTAGAAAAACCCAAAGCTAGAAAAAGGAACATATAATAATGCAGTGGGGGTAAGATTAATATAAGAAGTAGCATGGTATAATGTAAGGTTTTGGATTCTCACCTTGTCTCACATTTGCAATTATGAGAATTTGATCAGGTTTCTGAACCTCTCAGTTTTCCGTATGTAGACTGGGAGTAATAATGTCTTTCATAGTGATGTCCTGGGCTGCAAAGATTAAATTAGCTAGTTGTTTTATGCAAATGAGTGATTATAGTCATAGAACTTCAGAGAAGAAGCAAGCTTTCCAGATAAAGGTTTTAAAATTTTTTTCCTGAAGCTTTGGCAACTGGTTCTGAAGGAAAGTTACAAAGAACTGTGATATAGAAAACAAACAGTAGACACTGTTTATATTTAAAATAGGTAACCAATAAGGATCTACTGTATAGCACAGGGAACTCTGCTCAATACTCTGTAATAACTTAAATGGTATTTTCAACAAATTAATTATTAAACTAAAGTGTGCATTCATTTTGAAGGAGAAGATATGGGGCTAAAATGATATTAATGTTCATTATTACTGCTGTTATTTATTTTATGCATTTCTGTTTACTCAAATGTTATTGATAGTGTCAAGAATACTTTTTACTACATTGTATAAGCCATGGAAAGCTCTTTAATTTTTAGAACAATGAAGCTTTCAGGGTTATTAACAATTGATAAGCAGTTTGCAACTGTACTCATTTGTGTGCCAGTAAGTGAAAATTTTAAAAATCCATAGCTTCCTGTTATTGAGTTCAAATTGATCCCTTTACATTTGCTTTCTATCTCAGTTAACCTTTTTTTATGACTCTAGAGAAGTTACACTCTTCTAATTATGAGTAGTATGCATCATTTTTGTATTCTTTTCCATAAAAATGGTGATATTAATACATCTTTTAGTATAGAATATTCATATTATGTTTTTTTTTTTAAGATGTATTTTCAAAGTAAACTTTAAAGTTGTAGTCAGTGGCCTTTAGAAGAAACTAAAGCTAACTGGCCCATACATTCGTGTAGAGTTTTACTCTCATTAAAAAGCTTTAGTTGAGCTAACCAAAATGGAAGAATGCTTTTTATAGTCTGATGTTTCTTTTTTTAAAACACAGCTTTATTGATGTATTATTTGCATACCTACAAGTTGACCTGTTTAATGAGTACAGTTCGGTGAGTTTTAACATATTTAGAGTTACACAACCATTACCATATTCCAATTTTAGAACACTTTTGTTACCCTCAAAAGAAGCCATGTACCAATTAACCCTTTCTTCCCACTCCTTTCCTTAGGCAGTTACTAATCTATTTTCTGATTCTATGGGTTTGCCTATTTAAATGGGGTCATACAATATATGGTTTTTTATGACTGACTTCTTTCACTGAGCATAATGTTTTTGAGATTCATCTGTCTTGTAACACTTCAGTACTCCATTCTGTTTTATTGTCAGATAATCTTCCAATGTGAATATTCCACATTTTGTTTATCTATTCATCAGTTGATGAACTTTTGGGTTGTTTACACTTTTTTGGCTATCATTATTTGGCTATCATCATTAAGCATTTATAGTCCAAGGTTTTGTTTGGACATCTGTTTTCATTTCTTTTGGGTAGAAGAGTAGAATTGCTGAATCATAAGGTAATTCTATTTTCACCGTTTTGAAGAATTGCCCTACTGTTTTCCAAGCTCATTTTGTATTCCTGCCAGCAATGTATGAGGATTTCAACTTGTCCACATCCTCCCAACACTTGTTGTTATTGTCTCTCTTTGAGTTTAGCCATTCTGGTGGGTGTAGGGTGCTGTGTCATAAATTCAGTGTTTCTTAGGCAGACCCATGTAGGTCTATAAATATGTTCTACAGCAGTTAAGAGTTCTCTCAGAATATACTTTTTTTTCAATAGAAACTCTTTCATGTTGATGGTAATATAACTATACCCTGGATCATTTGAATGACTATCTCCTAATTTCATTATTCATATTTACTTGTTTAAAAGTCCACTGGTGCCAAGAAATAAACCCTGAATTTTTAACATGCTAGTGGGAAAGAGGAGGGTGTAATTATGTAAATTACATATTTCTGCCAAGAGGCAGTCAAGTAATATTTGTCTTCTACTCATCTCAATGAATCTTATAAGGAACAGAGGTCTTGGAGCTTTTGAATGGAGAAGTGGTTATGTATGTAATTGAATCATCATAGTGTTACAGGCATGGTAAATGCAAAAGAACTTCATCACAGCAGTCAACCTCATTGCAGTAAGTCCTGTATTTATTTGAATTTTCAGCTGTAATTTGTTTTCAGTAAAAGGCTGTCACTTTCAGTTGTGGTAAAATTATTTTTCTTTTTTTGGTGTTTACATATAAATGTATTTTGGCTTTACAGTTATAAAATGTCCAATTGTATGTTTATATACACTTAAGCAACATTATAATAAAAAAGTAACTTGAGCGAACATTTAGGAATCACAATCCTTTTTTAAAAAACATGAGTTTGGTGGTCACTTCTGTATCTTTAGGTTTGTGCCATTGGCTCTTTGCTTTTCAAGGCAGGCCTTCAGCTGTAGATGCCCATGGGATTTTGAAGTTTGTAGTATCACTTGTTGAAAGCATAATTTAAGTAAGTTTGGTAAGTTTTAAAAGCCATCCTAGTAAGAGGTATTAAAGGAGAACTTATTTCTTGGTAAGTATACTTACACTTATTTTTCATGATGTTGTTTTATTTTTACTGATTACTGTCACTTTTACAGATAATCAGTATGCGTTTCCAAGGCTTTCGGCTATGTTTGGGTCTTCTTTTCATCTCAATTAATGCAGAATTTATGGATGATAGTGTTGAGATGGAAGACTTTGATGAAAATTCAGAAGAGACTGATGAAAATGAACTCTCCTCAGAGGTAAGGTTATTGAGAACCAAGCTATCCATTATTCCTTTACATGATACATAGGGCTAACTAATTTCTTAGGATTCCTTTCAATTGGAATAGCCTTTAGTTTCTAAATAAATAGAAAAAAAAAAAAACCATTGCCTTTTTCCAACCATTTGTTGCTGTGTTTTTTAGGGTGCCCATGTGCTACAGAAATTTGTGCATGGCATCTAGCACAGTTTTATTACCAGATAAATATGGGAAAGATTTTTATGATCAAACTTGGAGTTCATCACTAGCTAAAGAGGGCTAAATACTTAAACCCTTTTCAGATAAAAGAAAAGGTAGTAATTTTCAGTTCTTCTAAAAGTAGAGAAAATGGTGTTTCTTTATTTTTCTGAGGAAAGAAATGCTGAATAGGAGGATGGGTTCGAAAGGAGAGTGATGATGAAATAGGCATTTATTTAGTAAGGCTCCCACTGTTTCGGTCTCAGCATGAAGATGTGTGTTTTGAGGTGGTGACTGACAGGAGTCTGGAAAAGTTTTTAGAGGTTTTTGTGTACTCTGACAATCCATAAGAACTTTCACACTGAGGAATATTCATATCTAATATTGGGACAATCAAAATTTTTTCAGAAATATTTTTGGTAAGAAAATACTAATTATGTTCTGCTGGCTGCTGTTTAAAGGATTGAGAAGAATAATACATAGTTTTTTTTAATGAATTTATTTATTTTAATTGGAGAATAATTACTTTTCAGTATTGTGATGGTTATTGCCATACATCAACAGGAATCGGCCAAGTTGTTATAAATCTCTTTTTAGAGTTTTTTTTTTTAATTTGCAACTGCATGTGTTGTTTAGCTGTTCAAGGTGAATATTCTTTCTCCTGTTAAGTTTGAAGCTCCACAAGCTTCAAACTTAAACATTTAAATTTTTTTTTAAATTTTATTTATTTATTTATTTATTTTCTGTCATACATTGATATGAATCAGCCATAGATTTACACGTATTCCCCATCCCGATCCCCCCTCCCACCTCCCTCTCCACCCGATTCCTCTGGGTCTTCCCAGTGCACCAGGCCCGAGCACTTGTCTCATGCATCCCACCTGGGCTGGTGATCTGTTTCACCATAGATAGTATACATGCTGTTCTTTTGAATATCCCACCCTCACATTCTCCCACAGAGTTCAAAGTCTGTTTTCTGTATTTCTGTGTCTCTTTTCTGTTTTTGCATATATGGGTTATCGTTACCATCTTTCAAAAATTCCATATATATGTAGTATTGCTGTAATGTTTCTTTAATCTTCTGGCTCACTTCACTCTGTATAAGGGGCTCCAGTTTCATCCATCTCATTAGAACTGATTCAAATGAATTCTTTTTAACGCTGAGTAATATTCCATGGTGTATATGTACCACAGCTTCCTTATCCATTCATCTGCTGATGGGCATCTAGGTTGCTTCCATGTCCTGGCTATTATAAACAGTGCTGCGATGAAAAGCTGGTTTTTTTTTGAAAAAATAAACAAAATTGACAAGCCATTAGCAAGACTCATTAAGAAACAAAGAGAGAAGAACCAAATTAACAAAATTAGAAATGAAAATGGAGAGATCACAACAGACAACACTGAAATACAAAGGATCATAAGAGACTACTACCAGCAGCTCTATGCCAATAAAATGGACAACTTGGATGAAATGGACAAATTCTTAGAAAAGTATAACTTTCCAAAACTGAACCAGGAAGAAATAGAAGATCTTAACAGACCCATCACAAGCAAGGAAATCGAAACTGTAATCAAAAATTTTCCAGCAAACAAAAGCCCAGGACTAGATGGCTTCACAGCTGAATTCTACCAAAAATTTAGAGAAGAGCTAACACCTATCTTACTCAAACTCTTCCAGAAAATTGCAGATGAAGGTAAGCTTCCAAACTCATTCTATGAGGCCACCATCACCCTAATTCCAAACCAGACAAAGATGCCACAAAAAAAGAAAACTACAGGCCAATATCACTGATGAACATAGATGCAAAAATCCTTAACAAAATTCTAGCAAACAGAATCCAACAACATATTAAAAAAATCATACACCATGACCAAGTGGGCTTTATCCCAGGAATGCAAGGATTCTTTAATATCCGCAAATCAATCAATGTAATACACCACATTAACAAATTGAAAGATAAAAACCATATGATTATCTCAATAGATGCAGAGAAAGCCTTTGACAAAATTCAACACTCATTTATGATTAAAACTCTCCAAAAAGCAGGAATAGAAGGAACATACCTCAACATAATAAAAGCTATATATGACAAACCCACAGCAAGCATCACCCTCAATGGTGAAAAATTGAAAGCATTTCCCCTGAAATCAGGAACAAGACAAGGGTGCCCACTCTCACCACTACTATTCAACATAGTGTTGGAAGTTTTGGCCACAGCAATCAGAGCAGAAAAAGAAGTAAAAGGAATCCAGATAGGAAAAGAAGAAGTGAAACTCTCACTGTTTGCAGATGACATGATCCTCTACATAGAAAACCCTAAAGACTCTACCAGAAAATTACTAGAGCTAATCAATGAATATAGTAAAGTTGCAGGATATAAAATTAACACACAGAAATCCCTTGCATTCCTATATACTAACAATGAAAAAACAGAAAGAGAAATTAAGGAAACAATACCATTCACCATTGCAACAAAAAGAATAAAATACTTAGGAGTATATCTACCTAAAGAAACAAAGACCTATACATAGAAAACTATAAAACACTGATGAAAGAAATCAAAGAGGACACAAACAGATGGAGAAACATACCGTGTTCATGGATTGGAAGAATCAATATTGTCAAAATGGCTATTCTACCTAAAGCAATCTATAGATTCAATGCAATCCCTATCAAGTTACCAACGGTATTTTTCACAGAACTAGACCAAAGAATTTCACAATTTGTATGGAAATACAAAAAAACCTCGAATAGCCAAAGTAATCTTGAGAAAGAAGAATGGAACTGGAGGAATCAACCTGCCTGACTTCAGACTCTACTACAAAGCCACAGTCATCAAGACAGTATGGTACTGGCACAAAAACAGAAATATAGATCAATGGAACAGAATAGAAAGCCCAGAGATAAATCCACGGACCTATGGACACCTTATCTTTGACAAAGGAGGCAAGGATATACAATGGAAAAAAGACAACCTCTTTAACAAGTGGTGCTGGGAAAACTGGTCAACCACTTGTAAAAGAATGAAACTAGAACACTTTCTAACACCATACACAAAAATAAACTCAAAATGGATTAAAGATCTAAATGTAAGACCAGAAACTATAAAACATTTAAATTTTTAAGTTTAAAAATTTAAATTTCTTTAAAATCTGGCTCTGTGATCCATAGAAAGTAAGTAATAATCAAAGTGCTCATGGCTGACTTAAGATACAGCTACTGTGAGGGTTTCGGTAGGTTAATACTTTAAAGAAATTGCCAGATACCTTCGACTCTTAACTATGCGCTGTGCTTAGTCACTCAGTCGTGTCCGACTCTTTGTGACCCCATTGACTGTAGCCCACCAGGCTCCTCTGTCCATGGGGCTCTCCAGGTAAGAATACTGGGGTGGTTGCCATGCCCTCCTTCAGGGCATCTTCCCAACCCAGGGATTGAACCCAGGTCTCCCACATTGCAGATGGATTCTGTACCATCTGAGCCTCCAGGGAAGCCCAAGAATACTGGAGTGGGTAGCCTATCCCTTCTCCAGGGGAACTTCCCGGCTCAGGAATTGAAGCAAGGTCTCCTGCATTGCAAGGCAATTCTTTACCCGCTGAGCTACCAGGAAAGCCCATGACTCCTAACTATATTTGATGATGATTTGAAAAGATGGTAAGAAATGGGAGAAAACAATTTTTGATGCTTCTAATTTTATAGCACGAAAATTCTAGATATGGTAAAGTATGAATAAAGTATATTGGCCCATTTTTGCCAATGCATAAAAATATAGAGAACAGTAAAGTTGTAATTCAGTAAACTTCATAGGAGATGGGCAATTTGGGTAGCAGAATCTTGACCCTATAGAAGCATCTGGGATTTTGTTTAATTACTGATTTTCCTCCCTTAACTAGAAAGTATGCTATTAGGGAAGGGTAAGGACAGTGAAAGTTGGGTCTGCATTGCTACGCAGGCTCTTCTCTAGTTGCAGGGCGTGGCTTTCTCATTATAGAGGCTTCTTTTGCTGTGGATCACGGCTCTAGGGCACGTGCGCTTCAGTAACTGAGGCACAGAGGCTCAGCAGTCGTGGCTTTAAGGCTCTAGAAGTAAGTGAAAGTCACTCAGTCGTGTCTTTGTGACCCCGTGGACTGTAGCCCACCAGTCTCCTCTGTCCATGGAATTTTCCAGGCAGGTATGCTGGAGTGGGTTGCCATTTCCTCCTTCACTAAGACTCTAGAGCACATGCTTAATAGTTGTGGTTCACATGTGGTGTGTGGGATCTTCCTAGATCAGGGACCAAACCTGTGTCTTCTGCATTGGCGGGTAGATTCTTTACCACTGAGCCACCAGGGAAGCCCAGGAATTAATTTTAAACTAACCTATGTGCTTATCAAATTTTTCATCTTATATGTTTATGATCATTCTACTTCTTTTGCTTCTAATAATTTTTATCTCCAAATACTGTCACCTGTTAGAATCCTTTCAAGGCCATGTCCACTGCATTATGAGACCTTGGCTAAGTACTTCCTCCCATTCCTCCTGTGTTAGAGGGAGTCAGTGTATTCTGTTTGCATGTAGTGTTTTTTTCTATCATGTATCTCTTATGTTCTGTATTTTATTACCAGTAGGATATAAAGTTTTGAGGAGACCATGTTATGTACTATCTCTATTACCTATATGTGCATTCCATACTAGGTTCTTAATTAATGAGATTGTTTAATTAAAGTGTTTGTGAAGGTGAATAACTTTATATTTTTAAAATCTATTTTCTAGATTAAATATAAGACACCTCAGCCTGTAGGAGAAGTGTATTTTACAGAAACTTTTGATAGTGGAAGGCTGGCTGGGTAAGTATTCATTCAGGAGAATTTTTTCCTTGATTTGATTAGCTTTTTTGAAATTATTGGTGGTTGATTTGTGAAAATTGCCTCTGCCACAGAACTATAAAAAAAAAGGTTAATGTACTAGTTAAGGTTAACTAGCACCTTAACACGTTTTCATTATTGATAGAAATGTTTAATTTGAATTATTTATTTATATAAAGAATATATATTAATGAAATATGAATATAAAGTAAAAACTTAGAACATTTCTTCATTCCTTAGGACAGATAGATATATATAATAGTTTATATTTATATTTATATATATACAGATATATATATATATAATAGTTTAATTTCAGATGTTTCATCCTAAATAATGGTAAAAAAAAACATAAAGATTACTGTCTATTGATTATTATATTGCCTGTAGGTAAGAACTGTCTTAATCTGCCTTTTACCAGTGAAGAAACTGAGGTTTAGTGGACCTTGCCTATGATCATTGTTGTTTAGTTGCGAAGTTCTGTCCAACTGTCTTTGTGACCCCATAGATTGTAGTCCACTAGACTCTTCTGTCTGTGGAATTTCCTAGGCAGGAATACTAGAGTGGGTTGCCATTCCCTTCTCCAGGGGATTTTCCCGACCCAGGAATCACACCTGCGTCTCCTGCATGCAGGCAGATTCTTTACCACTGAGCTACCAGGGAAGCTCACCTATGATCATACAGCAAGTAAACTGCAGATTCCAAATTTAATTTAACTCTAGCTTTGCAAGATAGCTGGGCTTCCCTGATATCTCAGTTGGTAAAGAATCTGCATGCAGGAGACCCCCAGTTTGATTCTTGGGGTGGGAAGAACCGCTGGAGAAGGGATAGGCTACCCACTCCAGTATTCTTGGGCTTCCCTTGAGGCTCAGCTGGTAGAGAATCTGCCCGCAGTGTGGGAGACCTGGGCTCAATCCCTGGGTTGGGAAGATCCCCTGGAGAAGGGAAAGGTTACCCTTTCCAGTATTCTGGCCTGGAGAATTCCATGGATTGTATGGTCCATAGGGTCACAAAGAGTCGGACCATGACTGAGCAACTTTCACTTTCTTTGCAAGATAGTATATAGACATCCTTATTTAGCCTCTAAGTATTCATGTATCTTAGAGTGAAAAGAGACTATTGGATAATCTTTTGTTGTATTTCTGATACACATTGTATCTATAAATTGTTAGTTTTATTTTAAATGATAGATATTTCTTTCAATTTTATTTATAGGTGGGTATTATCAAAAGCAAAGAAAGATGATACAGATGCGGAGATTTCTATATATGATGGTACAGTATTATTTAAATATTCAACATAACAAGGATGACCCAGAGTTCATGAGCTTTTGAAATTATATTTCTGTTAAATATATATATGGGGGCCTCAGGATTCATCCTGCTTCACAATAGAATGTTCAGTCTTTTGGCTTGTCTCCTTTCCAGTATTTCTGGAAGTCCAAGTAATCCGTACTTAAGCCACCATCCAGATTTCTAACTGTAAATGGTTGAATTTTCACTCCTCTGCAGTTAGTCTTTTGAAGGATTTCCCAGGCTACTGCTCTTCTCTACTGTTTCATCTCAAGCATAGGCCCATCTCAGTTAAGTTATAACTTATGGCATGATCCTCCTAGAGGGTGCAAGACAGGGGACATCTATGAGAGCTACAAGAAATGTGGCTGCTCCTGGAGCCACCATCTCCAGGCCCATAACGTATCTCTGATAGGTTATCTTCAGGCTTACCCTTAGAAAGAAAGGTTCTATTAGCAAGGGTCATCTTTTCTTCCTTAACAGGACTCTCCTGGAGTATGATAAAAGAATTTCTTCTTCCTGTTAGTCTAAAACCAGCCTCCTCAGTTGTTAAATCCTAAAGCAGGATCAGCCTCAGTCAAGGTGATGGTTAGTGGGAATTTCCTCTCTCTCAGACCACCTAAGATCCATAAGGATGTGACCTCACATTCAGACCCCATTAGGAGTTACATGAGAATAACAGAGGAACAGATAACAGCGTGTGTAGGAGGCCAGCTGTCTGCTTCCTCTTCCATGGTGTCTATTTCAGTGTGAGATACAGGTCATGCCTGCGTGTCTTCCATGCTGTATTCTCTATCCTAGTACACGTGCTTCTAAATAAACTCCAGAAGGAACTCCGCCATATGCACAGAACAAGCAACACTGAGCTTAGTCATCTGAATTCCTTTAGAGAAGAGAATGGCTGCCCTCAAAGAAGCAGTGTTTGCAGAGATAGAACTGTATCATACCCACAGAAATACCTGCCATCAAACAGGATGCTTGACTTAAAACATCTATGTTTAGCTTACTTTACAGTTTTTTAGAACAGCATAGGGTAGATGTATGCTGTGTGTTTTTATTTTAGAAGTATCCATTGATGGAATTTTCCTAAAATTAGGTTATGGTCTATTTTAGAAGTGAGTTTAAGTCTGGACGGAATGACTCTTACTGCTTAAATGAGTTTTTCTCTCAGCTTAAAATTATAACTCAAGCAAGCAAGCAAAAAACAGGCTTATTAACAACACCTATGTTTTGTCCATAGTCTTATTAAACATAATTACCCACAAAATAATTTTTTAGTGTATTAAATTTGGTATGGTTGGTTGACTTTTCAAGTTCTTGAAAGCACCTTTGAAAAATACAGAATCTCTTACTAAAGATTCAGGCCCTGAAAGTGGCATTTTTGTATATAAATATTAGCGATGTCTTTTATATAGTGGTTAGTTGAGACCAATTTCTTTGCAGGAATATTTAGTACTTGTAGTCATTAATCATAGCTTCTGTCAAGTGCCACTTGAGTAAAACCAATTGCTAGATTTTCAGGAGCAGTCTGTGAGAAACATTATATACTGGAGAACAGGGTATGCATTTGAGGGAGACTTATTTAAACTGTCACATTAAGTTATTAATAAAAATATAGCTGTTTAAAAAATCACCAGTTCTTTAAGTGACTAATTTTCAGGCTATCTTATAAAACTGTTTGAATTCTTTTCGAGATTTTACTTAAATCAGAGTTCACATTACCTGGCCTTGAGTAAAGATTGGTTAATGAAAAGTTACCACTGATTTGAAGTTAGGAAAAACTTCTTGTCCTTGAGGAATAATCACCTTGTCACAGGTTTTCTAAAATTAAAGTAGTACTTTTAGAGAGTATCTTTTCATGGCTGATAAATACATGCACGTAATTACAAAAGAAAGACAACGTAGTTTTAAAAAATCCTTTACTATCAGTATTCTAAAATCCCTAAAGATATAGTTGTTACTTCTTAAAAGAAGGCCTTTGTGATTTGGTCACGCCAAAGGTTAGTAGTGATAATATAGTTGCTCATCAGTGTGAGAGAAGAAAATGAATTCACCTTTTTAAGAAAAGTTTAGTATAACCAAATTGGGGGACAAAAAGGAAAACAAACCTGAAAAGTTGAAAAAATGAGTTTTTGAAAGACCAAGAAGGTGTGCACAATGATAGACCTCAAAACACCCCTGTCTGATTAGTGAGACTAATCAGGTGGTTCAGGTTCTTGCACTGTTGTTTTTTAGAAAGAAAAAATGTATATAAAGTGCATTGGTAAATTCAGAAGTGCCCATTAATATTTCATGTTGGCATAATTCTGGAAAATAGCCAGCATTCACTAAATTTTCTTGGAATAGCCAATACATCTAATTTTCGAAACTGGAACGTTTTATACAAACTAATATAAATTAGTTATTTACTGCTTTAAAAAGAGTAAAGGAGGCAAGTCCAGCCCACAACTTTGGGGCTACAGAGGACCCATTCAGCTTTGTATTGGATGCATCCCATGATCTAATTGCAGGAGCTTCCTGGTCTTAAAAGGGGGCAATTCCAGCCCAGAGAGGGCCTCACTCAGCTTTGCTCTGCTACAGACTAGTGCTAATCTAGCTTATAGGACTTTCTTGGCCAAAAGTTCTGAGAACTGATTGGCTTAGCTCAGAAAGGGTAACTGCAATTTGTGTTCTTCGGCCATACAGTTTTCAAAATAAAATTTAAATCGCTATAATAACTTCTGCCAAGTAAGAAAAGTAGCTGATGACACCATGAATTTCAAAATACATAGACTGAGGCAAACTCATTTTGTGTTAAAGAGGTATTTTGTCTCCTGTGTCATTTAAAAATAAGTCATTTAAAAAATACAATGAGACCCTATGAGACAAACAGATTCTGTAATTTCGTTGATTACAGTCTCTCAGAGAAATCCAAACTAAGCCAGCTTTGAAGGTCCTTTAATTAAATGCTGTAGTGTCTGTTGTTTATTAGTTGGTCAAGAAGTTCGTTTGGGTTTTTCCATAAAAGGTTACAGAAACACCTGAATGAACTTATTTTGCCAACCCAATAGTTCCCACAATTTTAGGAGAAAAGAGAGCAGACATACCTACAAGTGCAGGTACAAGTTCCTGATTTAAAATGTGATTTTATTTTTCCAAAATCAGCCTTCAAGGAAAAATCTTATTGGTTACCATTTCTGATAAATAATTTTTAAGTCAGTGTGTTTGGTTTTAGTTTAACTTGCTTTGTTTTGTATTTTAGGAAGATGGGAAATAGAAGAATTGAAAGAAAATCGAATACCTGGTGATCGAGGACTGGTATTGAAATCTAGAGCGAAGCATCATGCGATATCTGCTGTGTTAGCAAAACCCTTCATCTTTGGTGATAAACCCCTGGTAGTTCAGTAAGTTTCATTATGTTTTGAGTACTTTTTCTAACATTTATTTTAGTTTTGTATAATTTGGCTTCTGAGTATGGGTATAAAGTGGGTATAAAAATTCAGATTTCCCTTTCCCATTTCATTTATTTAAATACACAATGTGTGTATACACACAAACACCCTGAGGTTTTGAATGAAATGAAGATTTGTTGCAAGATTGCATTAATATAATATTTGCTATAATATGCAGTATTTCACCAGCATAAACTATATAGTACATATTAAAATCAACATTTTTGTTTTAACTCTTTATTTCAAATTGACTTGCTGTTGAGATATATTAACTTCAATATATTTTAAATAGAACTATAAATATTGCTGTTGAACCAGTGATAAGATTCAAAGGCAGTAAATTTGTTTTCAAGAGGAAATGCCCTTTTAAAGGTCTGCGTTCTCACAGAGTTTTCCTCTCCCCTCCCTCAAAATATGACATACACTAGTTTTGTGCTATTGCTTGCATGTGTAACTATCATAAAATCAAGTATTAATTCCTCAAGCTTGTTTCACCTATACTGGTATAAATCCAAAATATATCTGTACAAATACAGTTACAAAACAAATGAAATTCATATTAAAAACAAAGGAAAGGAAATGTAGAAATGTTATTTTCTATCTTATATCAAAAGATTGGGCTGTCCAAAATTAATTACAGTCTAAGAAGTACTACTAACTATAAACTAACTATAAACTTGTTTTAAATTTTTTGTTAGCATGTTAAATATATGCATGCATGGTATAACTAAAATGCCATTTTGTGTTTTAAAAATGTAAAACAATATGACATTTGGTATAATTGGTTTAATTTTTTGGCTGTGATGCTTTGATTTAGTTGCATTGTTATTTCAAGAAATTTAAAATATCAAATGTCAAAAAAGTATACAACCATTTAAACAAATGAAGAATATTACCACAAGTATTTACTGGGATTAATATTTGAGCTTGATGTTATGGCAGTATTCAGAGTTTAGTATTTATTTCTTCTTGAAAATTTGAAAGTAATCTTATTCTGTTAATTTAGGTGAATATAATATAGTTTTCTATTTTAATCTTTTGTGGCCTAAATGAAAGGGTAAAGGAAAATAATACAAAATTTAACTTCTCCAGAGTAAAATGAATCAAGTTTGGTATTTTCAGAAAGTATAAATCACTGCTAGGCAAGTAAGTGAAGGATAGCTTACAAGATTGGAAGCAAAGATAGTAAGTCTAAAAAATTATTAAAGCAATTATGAACTGAAAAAAGAAAAGGAGAATCAAAAAGAATTGAATTAGTGGTCTTTGATATGCTTGAAAACAATTCAAAGAAGGATAGTGAGTATTTAGTTTTCTTAATTTGGATAAAATGAAATAGTATACATAAAATAAATTTTGTATTAACTATTATAAATACTATTTATAATGATTATAAATACTATAAATATAGTATAACTCATAAATATGAACTATTTAAGACATAACTTTAAAACTGCTTTTCCCAAATTATTAATATGCATTATGTGGTCATATAAGTTTTAGAAACTAAGAATATCTGAACCTTAAAGATAAGGAGCCATATTTGCCCATTAAAGATTCTGAAGAGTTCTACATAAAAAAAAACCTATTTTTAATTTGAACATTGTGTTTCCCAAACATATCTGACCACAGAAGTTTTTTCCACCCTAAACAATAATTACTATTTCATAGGACAGTTTAGAAAATGGCACCCTAAAGAGAAGAGAGTTAACATATACTCTGCATTTATCCTCATTTTTCCTGTGATTTAAGATTAGCAGCAAGCAGTCCGTCCAGCTCTATGACTTACATTTCACTGATCCTCGATCTCATTGTGAACTGTTTATACTAGGCACAAGGTAATGATTTGAAAAATCTGGAAGTGTGCAGCATATGAGATAGACATAGTGATCAAGTCTAGGCATAAAAAGATAGCATAATTCTCTTACATTTATAAAGACAATTTACACAATTGTTATCTCTAGTTCTTTTCATGGATCCCTTAGATCACCTATAATAAAGCTTTATCATTTTATTTTACTTAGAGTCGCAAATATTTACCTTTAGTTCACATTATGCACCATTTGTTTTACTTCATGCTCTTCAAAGACAAGTTTCATGAAGGAAAAGTTTATCAGCTACTGCTAAAATAAAAATATTGATAAGGCCTTGAGGAAAACAAACTCCTTGATTTAAAATGTGAAAAAGAACAAAACAAAACTTTTTTTCTGATCATAACAGAAGCTAACATTTTTGAGCATTTATTGACCCATCACTGTGCAGGACGGCTTCTAATCATAACAGTCCTTAGAGGTGTAGGTATGGGCAGTGTTCCCTCATGATAGATGAGCAAATAGAGACCAGAGCTTCAGTAATGTGTCTTGAGTCAAGGCCTACCAAAATCAAGAACAAATCTCAGATCTTTCTGACTCCAAAGTGCTTGCTTGTAACCACTGTTGTAGAAATCTGGAGAAATAAAGCAGAATATAAAGTAGGGAGGGGAAATCACCATCAAGTCCAGCAACTCAGAGATTATCACTTAAAATTTTACTGTATTTTCTCTACTCTTTTCTATATAAAATGCATATTACTAATTGGGCTCAAACTGTCAAAGTTTTGTATACTTTTTTTTTTTTACTGTGTCACTGAAGTCTCTTCAGAAGCATTTTAAACTATAAATTTTTATTAAAATTATCACTATATCCTGTTACTTCTCTGGTTTTCATCTGCTTTTGCTTTAATTCATTAAACCAGTCATAACAGTTTTGGTTTTCACTGTTTTTCACTTTGATATCCATTTCCTCATTGACTTTTGTCACATGTAATTCACCAATTTACTGAAAATCTCTTCTAAATATTGTTCAGTAAGACTGTCTATTGCCTAAACAAGACAACAGAACTTTTGATGAGAATTACAGTGTTGTAAATCCATGAGAAGACTGCCATGTCAGTTCACTTTTTTAGCTGTTAACACTGTATTTCCCCTACCTCCTGGCTGCTAAGATATGAAATATTCCAGGTTTACAAAATCTCTTTGCTGGGGTTATTTAATTAAATGTACAACTTTATAAACCTGGTTTAGGTGTAGCTGAACTAAAAGACAAATTAGTATTGAACTGAATAGCTAAGATCATTAGCAATTTCCTAGAAACCTATGCTGTAACTATGCTCCCCATAGTCTTTGTTTTTCACTTTATAAAAAGTATGTATAGTACGTACCTTATTTTAATTTGAAGTTTCCTGCTGAAAGTTTTAATCAAAGTATCTTATTCTTAATTAAACAGTTTTGGTGAAAAATTTATTTCAGCAAATTAGTTGGCTTTTCTATAGTTGTTTATAGTCATTCTATTTTCAATATTTTAAGGATGTTCATGGAAAAGGCCTTTCTGCTTGTCCTCACAGGTTGTGGATGTACTTTGTGTGAGCTTTCTGGTAATGTAAATGTTTGTGTTTAAATGAACTGAGCGTAATACATTAGATTTTGAAGAGCAATCAGTAATTTTTATTTATCAGCAGTATGATTCTTTTTCCCTTCATTTAGATATGAAGTAAATTTTCAAGATGGTATTGATTGTGGAGGTGCATACATTAAACTCCTAGCAGACACTGATGGTTTGAATCTGGTATGATATTTTAATGTTTAAGAAAGCCTTATTAAAGTTAATAAGTATTTCTAAGGAGTAATTGACACAACTGAAATTTTTATTTTCGTCTGAAGTAAAAAATAACTTTGAAAATTTGTATCTAAGATGAATTTATAATAGCTTTTCCATGTGCCTTCAAGTTTCATACACAGCCATGTTACTTGATGGCATCAGTTTTGTAATCTTTAGCAACGTGAAAAAGGTTGCCAAGTCTATAAAATAAAATATAACCTGGTGCTTATAAATGTCACCGAAAGATCGACTTACAGTTATTTTCCTTACAAAGTAATAATCATAAGTTTGTTAGGAGAAGTAAGATAATGGAGCAAAGTAGTAAAACAAAATGGCCAAAGAATCAAATTAAAAAGGCAGGTCAGCTCAGGAGTTAGCAGTCTGCAAAAATTTACTAACTTAAAAATGTTAAGTTCATAATGAAGCAGGTTATATTAGAACCATTTGAAATTTGGAGACATTTCTTATAGCATCCTCCCACAGGAGGCTGTGTCAGAATTCCTGCATATAACAAATATAAAACGAATGAGACGTTAATGAGATATTTGTCAGAATTCCTGGATATGAAACATTAAAGGATTCATTTACTTAGATAAGGTCAAGGGGAAGCCGTTTGTAGTTTATGGTGCAACTCTTAGGTGTTGTGAGGTGACAGTCACCTGGGGTACAATGGCAATAAGAAAGTCAAATACCAAGTATTTTTCTAAACACTTTATCTGGTTAACTCAGTTAATCCTTAGAGAAGCCTTATAAGGTACGTACTATTATTATCCCCATCAGAGGTGATGGAATAGAATGACAGGGAGGTTGGAAGATTTGCTCAGGGCCACACGCAGCTGGTTTAAAGGCAATAGCAGGATCTGAACCTCAGTATCTGATGCCAGATGCCACGCTCTTAACCAGTAGGCCATGCCAAATGAATCCATGGGATTTTCTAGGCAGGAATACTGGAGTGGGTTGCCATTTTCTTCTCCAGGGGATCCTCCCAACCCAAGGATTGAGCTCAGGTCTCCCGCATTGCAGGCAGACTCTCTACTGTCTGAGCCACCCGGGAATCCTGAAGAGAAATGACTGTGGTAAAATGGGGAGCAAGTCACTGTATCTGTTCTTCACTTTGTGCTTCATTAAAGGGCACCACTTTCTGGTGTCTTACTGAATAGTAGTAGTGGCTAAGTAAGCACTGTAGTCTTCAGTCACAGTATGTTTTTCTCTATGCTTAGTTTTCTTAATAAGATATTAATCAGATCTATATAGAGTAATTAAAGCCTATTATGTTGTTAAAGTGGTTCCAGCTTCTCTCCTACATCTTCAAAATGGAAGTAGTGTGTGCATTTTAAGAAAAAAAAATCTGTTTTGAAATAAAATTTGTCATTTTTCCACATCCTTTATTGTCAATGTGTCAACTCACTCTTTGGTGAATTAGCATTTAATACATTTTTGTGACCTCTACCCAGTGGGGTAGAATAGAGAAACTCATTAACTATTTCAGTTCTGGACTAATCCTAATACTCATCTCTCTTTGAAGGAAAATTTCTATGATAAAACATCCTATACCATTATGTTTGGACCAGATAAATGTGGAGAAGATTATAAACTTCATTTTATCTTCAGACATAAACATCCCAAAACTGGAGTTTTTGAAGAAAAACATGCCAAACCTCCAGATGTAGACCTTAAAAGGTTCTTTACAGACAGGAAGACTCATCTTTATACCCTTGGTATATCCTTTTAATTCATTCATTAATTTAAAAGTATTTCACGGCAAGTGCGTTGGGAGAAGCAAGCATAGGTACTTCTGTTAAGGATTTATCTTTTTAGGAAAATCAGACACACATACTTACAGCACAGGCAGAAAGTGCCATATGAGATACAGTTAAGAGCTCAAAAGCAATACTGCTTTCACTTAAGAAACTTCAGGAAAATCTGGTGAAGGTGATTCTATTTGACCTAATCTTGAAGTTTAGATATACCATGTGGAACATAGGAGAGGAAAGGGATATTTTAGGTGACCTGACATTAGTGATGCTGACAGAATAGAAAACTGGAGAATAAGGTTAAAGAGGGAGAAACCCTTAACATTAGACTTTATTCTATTAGGCAGTTGTCATTGTTGGGTCCTGCCTGCTGGTAGTTAAAGGGAAAGCGCTCAGCAACCATCTGTTAACATACTTAGCTTTACCTTTGCAGCTAGGAGTTTGCGTGTACACTGACTGGGAGGAACATTATATAGGATTGTCTCTCCTCTTTCCAGGTGCATATGGTTAAGTACTGTGATTATTTAAAATCCGAGCATGTCAGAACCTAACAGGACAACTCCATCCAAGACTAACATGTATCAGCTTTCTTCCTCAAAACCGCAGTTACAGAAACTTTCCTTTTTGTCTGCCAAGGCAGAGACCAGTTTTATTTTTAATATTAATATCAAAAACCTTTCTCTGAAATTGGAAAGTAGTACTGGGCATTTGGGGGAATGTAAGGTAAACTGTCAAAACATAGAAATAATGAGAAATTATAACTAGAACAGAAAAAAATGAATTTTAATTAGGCTTTGTATAAACCCAGTCAAAACCAATATGATAGTATATATATCAGAGGACACAATTCCAGTTTCAGGAATTTATCCAAAGAAAATAATCCAGAAGGAAGAAAATGACCTGTGTGTAAAAATATACTGTAAATTAGAAGCAACTCAAATGTTGCAGTAGTGGTTTTCTTTCTATGCAGTACAATACAAAAAGATAACTATGAAAATGTTCAGCTTATAACATTAAAATGGGGAAAGAAAGAAAAGTTGGAGGCACATTCTGATGGCCACTAGACAAATTCTGCAAACAAAAACAAAAGTTTAGAGAAGTGTTTAACTTTTATTGATCACCTGATAGGTACCATGCTCTGTGTAGGTACTTTGTTGAGAACAATCCTGTGAGGTGAGCAGTTTTTATTTTGCCTTAATTTAGGTTAAGTAACTTGCCCTAGAAAATAAAAGTAATTGGTAGAGCTGGAATTAAAATTCAAGCAAATTCTTAAACATTTGCTTTTCTTACTATGATACACAAAAACTTTGTTGTGCTAGGATTATCCACTTTTAAAGGACTTTTTTCCTTTTAAAAAAAGTTTCTGTATTATATTTTCATAACATTATTCTCTAGTTGTTCTAAGATCCTTACAGAATCCCTTTAAAAGAGTTTATAATCCAGTGCCTTTTGTGGTGAATTCATTTAGAATATTTAAAACCGTTTTCTAAATGGAAAGTTTTTTGGCTAAAGATTTTTGACAAAGATGTCTTTTCATATATGTGTAATTGTCATGTGCTTTTTTGGATTTACTGTAATTTTAAAATACTTCAGTTGAAAGTTGAGTCAGAAAATACTCTTTCAGGGGTTTTTCTTGAGAAATACATGTTTTGAATTAGAAAGAGTCTAGTACATTTTTGCATTTAAGATCTTATTGTTAGTTGTACTTCAGTCTTGACTTTTTTCCTTTGTGTAGTAATATAGTTTTATAGTCTCAGCTGTAATAGAAAATGGTGGAGCAAAAAAGAGAAGGGAGGAAATACTGAGTGTTCATTTGCATTATTTGAATTTGTATATAAATTGCAGTATTTGATTTTGACATAAACAATTTGGCATTGTTGTGACTGAAAACCTCTGGAGATTGCTTCAGTCAAGTTTTTTCGGAAAGTGGTAGTCTACATAGCTAGTTAAGTCAAGATCATCCTGACATTTATTGATGGCTCCTACTTCCTTAACTGGGCTTCCCATGTTGCTCAGTTGGTAAAGAATCAGCCTGCAGTGCAGGAGGCCCAGGTTCTATCCCTGGGTGGGGAAGATCCTTGGAGAAGGAACAGCTGCCCACTCTGGAGAGAATCAGACACGACTCAGCAACTAAACCAACGCTACCATCACCCCTTCCTTAACTAACTTCACTAAAAGCAAATGTTAAGCTATTACTTTTTATCTGCCATTCTTTCCAAAGATAAAAACTGTACTCAGTGACTCCCCAACCCGTGTTTACAGAAGGGAGAGAGAGCTTTTCTTTTGTTTTTATGCTCATAGGAGTCCTTATGAAACTTTTGATGTGGTAACTTTTAAAGAGCTAGAGTTTACCTTGAAACAACATACAACATACCAAAGCATGAGCTTGAGTGTTTTCAATCATCCTTGAAATACTTTACAATGTAGGAATCAAAGAATTTGAAATGCCGATGAGTTTTATAGATTTCTAGGAGATCATAAGAGTGTGTGAATGCTAAAGTCCTGATTTTGGCTTCTAGATTAGGGTTATATAGAAGGATGTCCTTGTTTATAGGAAATGTGCATTAAACCATTCAGGGATGATACGGATGAGGTCAATAACTTACTCTCAAGTAATTCAAGAAAAAGTGAAGTTCTTTATATATACTTGCAACTTTTAAATTTTGAGGTCATTTCAAAAAATTATTTTAAAATAGTGAAGATTGGAGGGAGGTGGGAGGGGGGATTGGGATAGGGAATACATGTAAATCCATGGCTAATTCAAGTCAATGTATGACAAAAACCACTACAATATTGTAAAGTAATTAGCTTCCAACTAATAAAAATAAATGAAAAAATAAATAAATAGTGAAGATTGGGTTGTATTCTGTAACTATAAAAGACTAAAGCTGAATGGTTATGTGAGTCCTAAATTGAGTTACCAATTGGGTATTTTTTATTTGAGAAGTAATGGAGTGTTTTATTAAATATTATTAAAATTTTATGTTTGGTTTTAGAAAACATTGTATCTAGTGATTTTTGGCATATTTTGATTTAATACATTGGTAATTCCTCTATTCTGGTTGAGAGTAAATTTTACCCATGAAGTTTAGGGTAGTTTTATTATTTAGAAGATTATTTTTAAATTTCTATCAGTATGATAAGTATAATATGTTTAAATTGGTCTTTAGTGATGAATCCAGATGACACATTTGAAGTATTAATTGATCAGATAGTTGTAAACAAAGGAAGCCTACTAGAGGATGTGGTTCCTCCTATCAATCCTCCCAAAGAAATTGAAGATCCCAGTGATAAAAAACCTGATGATTGGGATGAAAGAGCAAAAATCCCTGATGCTTCTGCTGTCAAACCAGAAGATTGGTAAGCAAAGAATTCAGTAGCAAAGCACTGTTTGGCACAAAGTAATAAAATGTAACATATAAGTGAAGTTTACAACAATGAAACATATTCTTTTAAACATCAGAAATACTTATTTTGACTTTTAGGAGAAATACTTCTCTGAAATGGATTTTGCACTTCCTGCCTTTTAATTATCTTAATTTTCATTTTAATTTTGTTCCCTTTTCATATATGTATATATATGTATTATGTATACTTCCAGTATGTATATTTTATTTTGTATTCTTTCAGTGCTGTGGGGAAAAATACCATGAGTCCAAAGCACCAGCGCTTTAATTTCTGTTTCCAGTTTGATCTTTCTTATGTATGTATGTGCATATTTTACATAGTTGTGGTCGTTGCAGTTAATGATTAGTTGGCTTTAAATAACCATATCCTCAGCATCTTATAAAACTGTATGGGATGCACTCGTCTTCCCAGGAGGCACTAGTTACATTACATTACATTAAATAATCTGCTTGTGAAGGCAAAAGACGCAAGAGACAGAAATTTGACCCCTGGATAGGGAAGATCCGCTGGAGAAGGAAATAGCCACCCACTCGAGTCCTCTTGCCTGGGAAGCCCCCTGGACAGAGGCGCCTGGCGGCCAGGCCACGGTCCATGCAGCTGCAAGAGAGTCAGGCATGCTGAGCACACATGCAGCAGCAGCATGCAAACATTGCCTTTCTCTCTGGGGCTGGTCAGAATTTTTTTAGCAGAGAACAGTTTTAAATTTTTATGAAGTCTGGTTTGTCAATATTTGTCTTTGATTATTTATGGTTTTTGCATCTTCCTAAGATACTATGCCTAAATGTGACAAAGATTTTTTGTTTTCTAGACAAATAATTTTGACTAAAACTCTGTTCGAAGTTTGTTATTACATGTAGTGTGAGATATAAATCAAGATTAATTTTCAAAAATATTGATGTCTAATTGTTCTACTCTTAGCATCCATTTAATGTCCATACTTGATGTCCCCTCTTTCTTTTCTGCTATGGTGATTAGAGTTTTTTCTTGATGCGTTTAGCTACAGGTTGATCAATTTTATTGAGCTGTTTGGAGGACAGGCTTTTGTTTTAGTTTTTCTCTTTTGTTGGCCTTTTTTCTATTCTTCTTACTTTGGACTTAATTTGCTTCCCTTTTCTTCTTTTTTAAGGTAGAAAGTAATTTCTGATAGAAGCACCTATAAATTTTCAGTCAGCACTGCTTTAACTACGTTCCACAAATATCTACTGTTTCTGAGAACATTCATTCATACTGTTTTACAATTTCCCTAGTGATTTCTTCTTTGATTTACATATTTTTTAAAGTGTTACTTTGTTGCCAATTATTTATGGATTTTCCAGATAAGATTTTCACTTTAACTCCCAATATAATCCTGTTGTTGTCAGAAAACATTCACAAATGTCACTTACTTCAGGTTGGTTGATAGTGTTGTTCTAAAGCCTTTATATTCCTAATGGTTTTCAGCCTGTTCTCTTATTGGGAAGAGAAAATAAGTCTTCATCTATGATTGTAGATTTGTCTTTATCTCCTTTGAGTTTTATTTGTTTTGCTTTGTGTAATTTGAAAGTCTAGATCACTAGATCAGTTCACAGAGTTTCATGACCACTTGAGGAACTGACCTTTTTATTATTATGAAATGTTCTTCTTTATAAACTCATAATACTCTCTGTCGTGGAATCTGCTTGGTCTGACATGAGATCAGCACTCCCATTTCTTTTAATCATTGTTCCACTGAATATTATTTTCCATTATTTACCTGTAACCTGTATGTTGTTGTTATTCGGTCCGACTCTTTGTGACCCCATGGACCGTGGCACACCAGGCTTCCAGGTCCTTCACTATCCCCTGGAATCTGCTCAAACTCATGTCCATTGAGTTGGTGATGCCATCCAGCCATCTCATTCTCTGACACCCCCTTCTCCTCCTGCCTTTCCATCTTTCCAAACATCAGGGTCTTTTCCAATGAGCCAGCTTTTCACATCAGGTGGCCAAAATATTGGAGCTTCAGCATCAGTCCTTCCAATGATATTCAGGGTTGATTTCCTTTAGAATGGACTGGTTTGATCTCCTTTCTATTCAAGGGACTCTGAACTGTCTTCTCCAACACCACAGATTGTTCGGCACTCAGCTTTCTTTATGGGCCAGCTCTCACATCCATACCTGACTACTGGAAAAACCACAGCTTTGACTATATGGACCTTTGTTGGCAAAGTCATGTCTCTGCTTTTTAATATGCTGTCTAGGTTGGTCATGGCTTTTCTTCCAAGGAGCAAGCATCTTTTAATTTCATGGCTGCAGTCACTGTCCACAGTGATTTTAGAACCCAAGAAAAGAAAACTTGCCACTGTTTCCACTTTTTCCCCACCTATTTGCCGTGAAGGGATGGGACTGGATGCCTTGATCTTAGTTTTTTGAATGTTGAGTTTCAAGCCAGTTTTTTCAGTCTCCTCTTTCACTTTCATCAAGAGGCTCTTTAGTTCCTCTTTGCTTTCTGGCATTAGGGTGGTATCATCTGCATATCTTAGGTTGCTGATATTTCTCCTGCAGTCTTGATTCCAGCTTGTGATTCTTCCAGTATGGCATTTTACATGATGTATTCTGCATATCAGTTAAATAAGCAGGGTGACAATATACAGCCTTTGATGTACTCTTTTCTGAATTTTGAACCAGTCCATTGTTCCATGTCCAGTTCTACTTCTTGACCATTAGAACTTGCCCAGTTCTACTCCTTTCTCAGGAGGCGGGTAAGGTGGTCTGGTATTCCCATCTCTTTCAGAATTTTCCACAGTTTGTTGTGATCCACACAGTCAAAGGCTTTAGCATAGTCACTAAAGCGGAAGTAGGTTTTCTGGAGTTCCCTTTCTTTTCCTATGATCCAGTGGATGTTGGCAGTTTGATTTCTGGTTCCTTTGCTTTTTCTAAATCCAGTTTGTACATCTGGAAGTTTTTGATTCATGTATTGTACAGCCTACCTTGAAGGATTTTGAGCATTACCTGTATATGCCTTTATTTTTCAGGTGATTTTCTTGTAGTCAACTATATTCGGGTCTTGCCTTTTAATTGGAATGTTTTAAATCATCTACATTTAATGCACTTATTGATACAGTTAGATATAAACCTGCTGTCTCGCTGTTTGTTTTCTCTTTGTCCCATATAGTCTCTGGCTTTTTATAAAATTGTTTCCTGACTATCTTTGGATTGAGTTACTTTTTTGAGTCTTCCGTTTTTTCTTTCTGTTGGCCTTTTGGCTTTTCCTCTGTAGTCTGTGTTTTACTGGTTGCTCTAGGTTTCGCAGTGTACATCTTAAACCTATTTCAGTCTGCTCTCAAATACTGTTATACTGCTAATGGGTAACACTTGGCCATTATTTCTCTAAATATTTGTATATGCCTCCCCATCTCTTTTGGGGAGATGCCACTTAAAAATGTGTTAGACTGCTTTACATTTGTTAAACAAGTCACTGAGGATCTATTCATTTTTTTTAAACCAGTTTTTCTCTGTGTACCTCATTTTGGAAAGTGTCTATTCCTGTTCAAGTTCTTGTTTTTTGGTAAACATTGAGGTTACCACCTATTGAAAGCACGGAATGTTGCTCCTGGAAAACCAAGTGTTACCTTGTTAACTCTCTTGTAAATAAAGAGGGATACTGATTAGCAATGAAAATGGCTTTGCCTTCAGGAAAATAGTGTAAGAGGGAAGTAACTTGTGCAAGATAGGAAGTACAGTACCTTTAAAAACAATTAGTAGGTCACTTACCAGTGTATCACTCCCATGACTCACGCTGTCAGAAGAGACGGGACTGTGTTTGTCTGTGTGCACTTTCTAAGTGCTTCATGTTTGTCTGCCCATGAAGGGTAAGGATGGGACATACGTTTGCCCTTAAAGAGAAAAACTGTATTTACCAATCTCATTCTGATGGGTGAAATCTGTGAGAATTTGTTTTATAAAGTACTAAAAGAGCCTTAAATTTTAAACTCAGGTTACTCCGAGCCCTAAGAGACCTTCAGATAGTAATGATATCAGGAAAGTACAAGTCTTTACATGTAAACAGTGGATTATTTCAGTTTTGTTACTCAGTCTTCACATATATAGAGTAAATTATTTCAGTTTGTTATTCAAGTTTTGTATGGAAAAGCATAATGTAAATTCTAGATAAAATTCCTGCTTTTCTGAAAAGATGAAAATTATATTAGTAATTCTATTCTGTACTTACTGTGACTATGTGTATATACTTTGGAGCTTACTTTCTAAATTATTTTTTTTAATGAAAATATAAAAATTACCAGAATATGGAGAGTTTTAAAAAAATAATATTGGAGTATGGAAGACCTTTCCAAATACAGCATAAAATTGAAGAATCATAAAGGAAAACACTAATAAATTTCAGCTACATGAAAATAAATTATTTTTGTATGACAAAAAATCCCACCATAAACTACCTAAAAATACACAAGAAACTGGAAAAAAATTTAATTCACACAATAATTATAATTATTATAAATTATAATTAATTATAATTAATAAAATTAATAATTTCTTGTTAATTTCCAATATATTCCAGGATATTAATTGTAGCATTATTTGTTATAGTAAGCTTTGGGAAACTAAATATTCTCAACAATAGATGAATTATTATTTATTCACAAAGTAGAAAACTATGTGAGGAATAAAGCAGATATATATTTATATAAAATAGAGCTCCTAGAACAGTCTTGACATGTAGTAGTCTTTCTGTATATGTTTTTTGATGAATGGTTTCTTTTTAATTTTAATAATATATTTTATTTAACTCAATAGAGCCAAAATGTTATTACTTCAACAAATAATATAAAAAGATGAATGAGTTTTTATGTGAACAAAAACAAGGTCTAACATACTCTGTAGTTCAGTCCAGTCACTCAGTCATGTCTAACCCTTTGCGACCCCATGGACTGCAGCACACCAGGCCTCCCTGTCCATCACCAACCCCCAGAGTCCACCCAACTCATGTGCATTGAGTCGGTGATGCCATCTAACCATCTCATTCTCTGTCGTCCCCTTCTTTTCCCGCCTTCAATCTCTCCCAGCATCAGAGTCTTTTTAAATGAGTCAGCTCATCACATCAGGTGGCCAAAGGATTGGAGTTTCAGCTTCAACATCAGTCCTTCCAATGAACACCCAGGACTGATCTCCTTTAGGATGGACTGGTTAGATCTCCTTGCAGTCCAAGGGACTCTCAAGAGTCTTCTCCAACACGATAGTTCAAAAGCATCAATTCTTCGGTGCTCAGATTTCTTCATAGTCCAACTCTCACATCCATACATGACTACCTTACATGACTCTTCTCTCTCCTTGCTATTCTTTGGAACTCTGCATTCAAATGGGTATATCTTTCCTTTTCTCCTTTCCTTTTCACTTCTCTTCTATTCATGGCTATTTGTAAGGCCTCCTCAGACAGCCATTTGCTTTTTTGCATTTCTTTTTCTTGGGTCTTGATCCCTGTCTCCTGTACAATGTCAGGAACCTCCGTCCATAGTTCATCAGGCACTGTCCATCAGATCTAGTCACTTAAATCTATTTCTCACTTCCACTGTATAATCATAAGGGATTTGATTTAGGTCATACCTGGATGATCTAGTGATTTTCCATACTTTCTTCAATTTAAGACTGAATTTGGCAATAAGGAGTTCATGATCTGAGCCACAGTCAGCTCCCGGTCTTGTTTTTGCTGACTGTAGAGAGCTTCTCCATTTTTGACTGCAAAGAATGTAATCAGTCTGATTTCGATATTGACCATCTGGTGATGTCCATGTGTAGAGTCTTCTCTTGTGTTGTTGGAAGAGGGTGTTTACTATGACCAGTGCATTCTTGTGGCAAAACTCTGTTAGCCTTTGCCCTGCTTCATTCTGTCCTCCAAGGCCAAATTTGCCTGTTACTCCAGGTGTTTCTTGACTTCCTACTTTTGAATTCCAGTCCCCTATAAAGAAAATGACATCTTTTTGGGATGTTAATTCTAAAAGGTCTTGTAGGTCTTCACAGAACCATTCAACTTCAGCTTCTTCGGCATTATTGGTTGGGGCATAGACTTGGATTACTGTGATATTGAATGGTTTTCCTTGGAAATGAACAGAGATCATTCTGTCATTTTTGAGATTGCGTCCAAGTACTGTATTTCGGACTCTCTTGTTGACTAAGATGGCTACTCTATCTCTTCTAAAGGATTCTTGCCCACAGTAGTAGATATAATCGTCATCGAGTTATATTCACCCATTCCAGTCCATTTTAGTTTGCTGATTCTTAAAATGTCGATGTTCACTCTTGCCACTACAGTTAAAAAGCATCAGTTCTTTGGCGCTCAGCTTTCTTTATACTCCAACTCTCACATCCATACATGACTACTGGAAAAACCACAGCCTTGACTAGATGGACTTTTGTTGGCAAAGTAATGTCTCTGCTTTTTAATATACTGTCTAGATTGGTCGTAACTTTCCTTCCAAGGAGTAAGCGTCTTTTAATTACATGGCTGAAGTCACCATCTTCAGTGATTTTGAAGCCCCCAAAAATAAAGTCAGCCATTGTTTCCACTGTTTCCCCATCTATTTGCCATGAAGTGATGGGACTGGATGCCATGATCTTAGTTTTCTGAATGCTGAGCTTTAAGCCAACTTTTTCACTTTCCTCTTTCACTTTCATCAAGAGGCTTTTTAGTTCCTCTTCACTTTCTGTCATAAGGGTGGTGTCATCTGCATATCTGAGGTTATTGATATTTCTCCTGGCAATCTTGATTCCAGCTTGTGCTTCATCCAGCCCAGTGTTTCTCATTATGTACTCTGCATATAAGTTAAATAAGCAGGCTGACAATATGCAGCTTTGACGTACTCCTTTCCCAATTTGGAACCAGTCTGTTGTTCCATGTCCTGTTCCAACTGTTACTTCCTGACCTGCATATAGATTTCTCAAGAGGCAGGTCACGTGGTCTGGTATTCCCATCTCTTTCAGAATTTTCCACGCTTTATTGTGATCCACACAGTTAAAGGCTTTGGCATAGTCAGTAAAGCAGAAATAGATGTTTTTCTGGAACTCTTGCTTTTTTGATGATCCAGCAGATGTTGGCCATTTGAACTCTGGTTCCTCTGCCTTTTCTAAAGCCAGCTTGAACATCTGGAAGTTCACAGTTCACATATTGTTGAAGCCTGGCTTGGAGAATTTTGAGCATTACTTTGCTAGCATGTGAGATGAGTGCAATTGTGTGGTAGTTTGAGCATTCTTTGGCATTGCCTTTTTTGGGGATTGGAATGAAAACTGACCTTATCCAGTCCTGTGGCCACTGCTGGGTTTTCCGAATTTGCTGGCATATTGAGTGCAGCACTTTCACAGCATCATCTTTTAGGATTTGAAATAGCTCAACTGGAATTCCATCACCTCCACTAGCTTTGTTCATAGTGATGCTTCCTAAGGCCCACTTGACTTTGCACTCCAGGATGTCTGGCTCTAGGTGAGTGATCACACCATCATGATTATCTGGGTCGTGAAGATCTTTTTTGTATGGTTCTTCTGTGTATTCTTGCCACCTCTTCTTAATATCTTCTGCTTCTGCTTGGTCCGTACCATTTCTGCCCTTTATTGTGCCCATCTGTGCATGAAATGTTCCCTTGGTATCTCTTAATTTTCTTGAAGAGATCTCTAGACTTTCTCATACTATTGTTTTCCTCTAGTTCTTTGCACTGATCACTGAGGAAGGCTTTCTTATCTCTCCTTGCTATTCTTTGGAACTCTGCATTCAAATGGTATATCTTTCCTTTTCTTCTTTGCTTTTCGCTTCTCTCCTTTTCACAGAGGTAGGAAGTGCCTATTGGTACCTTCTGAATTCTGTAACGTACATTTTTAACTGTTTGAATAATTAGTAATTAGCATAAAATACTGTATTTTACAGGGATGAAAGTGAACCTGCCCAAATAGAAGATTCAAGTGCTGTTAAACCTGATGGCTGGCTTGATAACGAACCGAAATTTATTCCCGATCCTAATGCTGAAAAACCCCTTGACTGGTAAGCATTCAGATGTCAGTTTCCTGTTTCGTACATGCTCTTTTGTTACCAGCTGATATGACTGACAGGAGAGTCGTGAGATTACTCCATGTGCTTTGTTCTGATACCCTAAGGAATGAAGACATGGATGGAGAATGGGAGGCACCTCATATTTCTAACCCAGCATGTCGGATTGGGTGTGGTGAGTGGAGCCCTCCCATGATAGATAACCCGAAATACAAAGGAATATGGAGACCGCCAATGATAGATAACCCTAACTACCAGGTAATCACCACTTTTTCCCATCCCACAGTAAACTTTCTAAAACGCTGTGTTCTTTTATACATATAGTTATTAATAATGTTAACTTGAGGAAATTTGATTTGTAATAATGTGCCTTAGCTCTCTGAAGTCAAAGAAAATAGATTCCAACCAATTTATGTTTAAAAAGTAAAGTGGGGCCTGCTTCCCTGGTGGCTCAGTGGTAAAGAATCTGCCTGCCAGTGCAGGAGACACAGATTTGATCCCTGGTTAGGGAGGATCTCACAAGCCAGGGAGTAGCTAAGCCTGTGTGCCCCAACTACTGAGCCTGTGCTCCAGAGCCCGGGAACCACGATTGCTAAAGCCGGTGTGCCCTAGAGCCCGCTCTCTGCGACAGGAGAAGCCACTGCGGTGTTCTCTCCAGTCTGCACGCACAACTGGAGAGCGGCCCCCACTCGCCCCATCTAGGGAAAAGTCAGTGCAGCAACAGAGACGTAACACAGCCAATAAATAAATTAAAAAAATTTTTAAGTAAAGCATCCTTTAATTTTCTGGGGTAATAAAACTTAATAACTAAAGATAAATCACTTCATACTATTTTCCTTAGTGATCAATTGATGATCACTTTGGAATATTTTATTTTAGCATTAAATATAAGAATTGAGTTCTGATCAAGAGGACTCACACTGTACATTTTAGTAATTGAAGTCTGTGCTTGCTATGGTTTTATTAAAATTGAATTTTTTTTTCTAATATGAAACAGATATTTTTTGCGTATATACCTAACTTTTGGGGTAGAAGTCCTTATGTTCATTTAATGCTGTAGTTTTATCTAATTATTCATTGACATTTTCTAACATTTATTTTATATATACAGTTATAGACTCTTTTTGCTCACTGTAGTTTTTCTTAATAGAATGACTGTTTTGATAACATTTTTGTTTGAGATATATCTTTCCTTCATCAGACTTTAAACACCATGATGCAGGGACCATGTCTGCCTTGATTATCACAGCAGAGCATATATGGCATAGTGCTTGGCATAGAATAGACGTAGGTGATGGCAGAATGAGTCAGTGAGTGATCATATTGTCCAGTTTATTTGATTTGGTTAACTTTAATCATTTAAGTCTTAATGGAACTTCTGTGTTGAATAATTGTTCTGAGATTCAACCATGAGTGACTATTGATGCCCATCATAAGTGTATGTTAAAAGACATGGTTCCATTTTTGCCACACAGTAATCTCTTTGATTTGAGCAATTTTAATGATATCGTGCCTTGAGTATCTTTACTAAATGTAAAAAAAAAAAAAAAAAAGAAACTCATCTAATATAGTATCAATTGTGGAATTTAATTACTCAAGTTTCTGTGGGATTTTCACTCTGCCTCTTTTTTTTTTTTTTGCTGAGTTTAAAGTCAGTATTATTCATAGGGAACATAGTGTACAGGGTAAGAGGAAATAAGATTTTATTTCCAGTGAATTACTAATGAATTAATTGTCAGTTAAAGTTTTCTTTTTTCCAGTTAGTATTGCTAATTTCATTCAACAGCAACTGCTTCTTGAGTAACACTTATAATGAAATTGTTGTTTGAAAACGTGTTTAAATTATTTTTTTCCAGGGCATCTGGAGTCCTCGAAAAATTCCTAATCCAGATTATTTTGAAGACAATCACCCATTTCTTCTGACTTCTTTCCGTGCTCTTGGTTTAGAGCTTTGGTCCATGACCTCTGATATCTACTTTGATAATTTTATTATATGTTCAGAAAAGGAAGTAGCAGACCGCTGGGCTGCAGATGGTTGGGCAGTGAAGATACTGATAGAAAATGCTAATGAGGTACACAGTTTTTAGCATATGATAATAATAGGATATGCTCCTGGTTATAGGTTATACAGATGGCCTTTTGAAGAGTAAATAGGTGCAATAATTACTAAATGCTGAAGAAACATAGTTAAATCTATGTAGACAGAATATGAGCTTCACCAAATTATGCTACAACTTCATTATAAACTGTATAGTGAATTATATATATGTAAATCTTCATTTATTAGATTATGATAGCATAAATGGATTGAATGCCTTTTGATTGTTTATAGAAATGAGACTGTTATTACTACTATTAGAAATGAGACTTAATATCTTGTTACTTTATCAGTTTGAGGCCTAAGTGGGAACAGAAATCTAAACCTTTATTAATTTTAACTACTTTTCACTTAAAGGAGTACAGAAACTTTTAAAACTTAATTATGTTCTAGTTTTTTCCCCAAAATTTTAACACTACTTAGGAAAGCTTAAGCTAAATATTTCAACACAGTGCATCTTGGAGAATCTATCTTTAAAACCAATTACCCTAAAGAAAAATGTACCTTATATTAGGTTTCTTTGAATATTAGCAAAAAGCTCAAAAGAGTAAATAAAGGTAAAAGGATTCTCATTTTGAAACTCTTTTAACTAAAACATTTGAGCAATTTGCTTCCTGAAGTTTGTGTGTGAAATTTGTTAAGAAATAAGAGAAAACATAGCTATTCTTAGGTTGACTTTTCTTTTTTTTTGTAAGTTCTTTTAAAGTACAGAATGAGTTAGAGAGTTTACTTCTAAATGAACCAAATAATACATCCATGATGAGTAGTACTATCCTGAAACTTACCAGAAAAGAAAACTGTCCTAATTGTTGCTGGAGAATTAGCAATATATAGTATATAGTATAATGTATCTTCTACTACCCAGTGTCAAACTGCAATGCATGTGAATAATTAAAGCTTGTTTAAGGGACCTCCCTGGTGGCCCGTGCTCTCAGTGCAGGGGGCCTGGGTTTGATCCCTCGTTGGGGAAGTAGATCCCACATGCCACAACTAACAACTGGCATGCCAGATAAACATTTTTTTTTTAAAGATTGTTTAAACTTTACAAAGTATAAAATGGAAAGTATTTTTTGTCTTATAAATTTGACTCCTTAGTAGAATACTACCTAGGTGAAATAAGTTTTTTTGTTTTTGTAGGCTGTATTTATGAATGAAAGTTTATAAACTCTGAATTGCCTTTTTATGCTTATTTCTTCTTTAGCCTAGTATATTCAAACAATTGATGTCAGCTACTGAACAGCGCCCATGGCTTTGGTTCATTTACCTTGTGACAGCAGGGCTTCCAATAGCATTAATTACTTCATTTTGTTGGCCAAGAAAAGTAAAGGTAAAGAAAATGAATTTCCTTCAACGTTAAAAAAAAATCTCTTAGTGTTTAGGAGTTCTATAAATGGAGTCAGGGGTTCTTAAAAGTAATAAACTAAATTTCCTGTAAGTTTTTACTGAGAGTTTACTGTATATGATATCAGTTCAGTTCAGTTGCTCAGTCGTGTCTGACTCTTTGCCACCCCATGGACTGCAGCATGCCAGGCTTCCCTGTCCATCACCATCTCCTGGAGCTTGTTCAAACTCATGTCCATTGGTCCATGATATCATCCAACCGCCTCATCCTCCATTGTTCCCTTCTCCTTCTGCCTTCAGTCTTTCCCAGCATCAGGGTCTTTTCAAATGAGTCAGTTCTTTGCATCAGGTGGCCAAAGTATTGGAGTTTCAGCTTCAGCCTCAGTCCTTACAATGAATATTCAGGACTGATCTCCTTTAGGATGGACTGGTTTGATCTCCTTGCAGTCCAAGGGACTCTCAAGAGTCTTCTCCAACATCACAGTTCAAAAGCATTAGTTCTTTCGGCACATGTGTGATATCCATCATTGCAAAAAAAAAAAAAAAAAAGATGTTTTTTTTAAAATAGTGCTTTGCTTTTAGTAAAAATAGCTTATGTTAAACTACCACAGAAAAAATATGATGAAGATGTGGATTTCAAAAAACTGGACATATGTAAACCACAAACCAAGGGCGCACTGGAGCAGGAAGTGAGGGAAGAGAAAGCCGCCCTGGAGAAGCCAGCTGACTTGGAAGAGGAAAGAAAGCAAAGTGACGGTGAAATTGTTGAAAAAGGTAGGACAGTGATGGCGATACATAAAGGGGGCCCTGGGCAGAGCTCATTAAAAACAGTAGATTAAGTGGCAAACACTAGCTGTTGCACTTGTCTGTTGTCAGATTTATACCATCTGAATTTGCAAGAGTGTGTGACTGTGGTGAAGAGGAGTACCATCCTTGCTTGGGTTGTACCTGAGCAGACATCCAGTGTATGAGTTCTCTCTTCTAGGAAGAAAGGGTTGTCAGAATTGTTCAGTTGCTTCAGAACCTAGCAGCTATCAATCCCATATATCAGAGGTTTTTGCAAGGGTTTTTCTTTCCTCCAAGGATGAGATGGGAGGCACAGATCACAGCTTCTGTGAAGGAGTAACTGGTTTAAGACAGGTGACTGCAGCAACAGAATCCACACCAAGGGCTGTTGTTTATCAAATAGTTATCATATCAAACCAGTAATTTAATCTCTTCAAAGGATTGCTGAATCATATGTCCCTTCCTACCCTCAACTAAACTCCAGAAGATGTTAGAAGTGAAGACAACTGCAGCTCTTTGGTACCTCTCCAGTGAGACTTCCTTGTACACATCTAGGTAGCAGTAAAACTATTGATGTTTGCCAGATGTCCCAAGCCAGGCTCCAGAATGAGCCCTTTATAACCTGCACTATATTTTGAACACTATTTTTAACTTAATAGTTGATGAAACAATTGACTTAAAAACCATGCTCTCTCAAAGCACACATGTATATTTACATATTTATGTGTATACATACACATATATTCTTTGATTTTCATTTCACATACAGACTGAATGTTTTAAAATTCTTTAAACCTGCTCCTTTCCTCAGATATGATGGTTTATTTATTGTTGTTGTTTAGTTGCTCAGTCATGTCTGACTCTTGGTGACCCCATGGACTGCAGCATGCCAGGCTTCCCTGTCCTTCACTATCTCCCAGAGCTTACTCAAACTCATGTCCATTGAGTCAATGATGCCATTCAACCATCTCATCCTCTGTCATCCCCTTCTCCTCACACCCTCAACCTTTCCCAGCATCAGGGTCTTTTCCAATGAGTTGTGGTAAAATAACGAGTACTTGTATTTAATTTTCAAAAATGTCTAATGAAAGAAATTGCTTTCAAATGTTGGAATTTAAATGCACTCCTCCACTTTTACTTAATACTTTCAAGTAGAAAAATTCTAATTCATTGAGTCTTTTTCCTTGAATAAAATCTGTTTAATAAAAAATTCTAGAAGAGGAAGGTGAACCTGAGGAAAAGAGTGAAGAAGAAATTGAAATTATAGAAGGACAAGAAGAAGGTAATAAATCCAATAAGTCTGGATCAGAGGATGAGGTAAGCATCTCTTTAACAGAAAATAAACTAGTTTCTATGTATGATTGTTAGTCTATAAAAATATTTTAATAAAAGTAGTGATCTCGTTTGTGAAGAATTTTTTGCCATATTTTCTCCCAGCTTTCTTAAAGAGCATACATATTGGTATAAAATGTATCCGTAAGGAAAGCATGAAAAAACTAATTTATATCCTCCTAATGCCTAATGAAATAGTATAAAATAAGCCTTTGGTTTGCAAAATAGAGAACTACATCTGTTTAAAAAAAAGAATTTTTATTAAAGTGTTTTGTTGAAAGTTGTAACAAGCAGACCAATTGAATATTTAAGAGGTAATTATGTTTATTATAAGGCAGTCTTCTTTATAGCCATTGTGAAAACATTCTGTCACGTTTATATTTACTGTAAAATTTTAAAGGATTTCATTCTTTGGCTAGTGGAGTACTGTGTCTAGTAGTGGTGTTTTTCTCAAATCTTTAAGCTTGTTTTTTCATTAACTTGATATGTCTGCCCTTTCTTCCCCCATCCTGATGTATAATAAAATTTTTCACAGTGCCCTTTTTTATAGTCAGTTATGAAATCAGAATCATCCAGGGTATAATTCAGAACCAGAGGTTTCTTTTTCTTTTTCTTTTTTTAACCTACTATATACCCCCAAAAGCCTGTTTTCTCTACTTCTGGCCTTTTGAGAGCTACACAACCTTACCCGCCCGACAGAGTCACTGTCCCTATCACTCTCGTAGCTTAGAGTTAGGCAGGGTAAATGTCCATGATGCCCGGGCTGTTGTGTATAAATAAATATTCTGTTTTGTCTGTTTGAAGAAATCATGGAAATAAATATGTTTTTATTGTTTTAAGTGTTTTCTAAAGCTTATTCTGTACGTATGCCTGGTTACTAGTCTTAACTGTCTTGTGAGTTTTTAAATATATTTGGGGGATCATTACGAATATCTTATTGAGAGGGATCTGGGTGAAGAAAGTTTCTTCCAGAACATAGTTTTAAATAGTCCTTGTTTCCCTCTGTTATACTTTTAATAACAATATTTGCAATTATATATGGAACACTTATTCTAGTTATATTTTGCTTTGTAAAAAAATATTTTGTATACCTTTAAAAGTATATTAATTCCATGTTCCAGTCTTTTAATCTTTTATGCATTTGTCAGTGAGCTAAAATAAATCAATTTTTATATAGTATAACCTTGAGAAATAATTTTAACTATTTTGTATAATACCTCCATTATTTACTTGTTATACAGGTTTAATTTATGTACAAATGATTATTCTGGAAGGATACGAGTTAAAGAATAGATAAAACCCAAACCATAAGTTTGATGTTTCCCTTTCCTCTCTCCTAATTTTTCTCAAGTACTGTGTTCCAGAAGTTCTAGAAAGGTCTCTGTAAAACCAGTGCAGCAGTTCCTTATTACAGAGACATTGTGATGTATAGTTAGTGGTTACTATCCACATGAAAACATTATGCAACCTTTAATTAACCATGACATTAGATTAAGTTGGAAATCATGAGATAAAATCATGAATTGAGCTGTTAGCATTATCCCTTGTCAGATGCATATCTTGACAGGCAGAGTTACTCTAAAAATGTAATCATGGCAAAAAATGAACAAACTGAAACACATCAATTTATATACATGTTTTTGACCAATCGTTAATTAAAGAAGTGTGAAGAATTTGATTAGAAGCATGTATTTTGGAGAATAAGAAATATTTTACATACTACTATCTACTAGTTGCCTAGTGTCTGAAATAAACATTTTCATGATGTTTTTTCCTAGATGAAAGAGGCAGATGAGAGCACAGGATCTGGAGATGGACCAATAAAGTCAGTACGCAAAAGAAGAGTACGGAAGGAGTAACCTGCCTCCAACTGTTTTTCATTCCTGAGAGAGCAAGCTGGCATTCTCAAGGCAGTGTGCCAGAACTGCGCTTGAGTCAATCTGCACATCCCTTTTCTACTATCTAGCAATGTTATTCTTTCAGACATTTCTTTTAATCTTCTTTTTCAGAAATGAAAAATCTTTGAAGTTACCTGGTCTTTGAATTTAGAATAAAAGAAAAGTGGCACGTTACATGTCATATTTTAAGAGATTAATATCATTAGAGGTTACACAGTTTTCATAGTTAGGAGAAAGTTTTGGTTTCTACAGAGCAAAATAATATGCAGCGGCTTCATTGCTATGGGACAAGTCAGTTACTGGAATTTCCCCTTAAATGGCTATACCACAATATACCTGGTAGTTCTATAGTATAAGTGAGAGAGTGTTCTGTTGTATAGAGCTAATTGCAATAAAGTTTCTGTATGGCTGTTTGGTTCTGCCAACAATTGAAAGTGTTATATGTGATCCACATTTACCTAGTTTGTGTCAAATTATAGTTACAGTCCATTGTTCACTTAAATTACAGAATCCTTTAAAGAGGTGCTTTGTTGACAGACCAGTCAACAAAATAAAAACGTGTCTATCATGCGTAGAATCACTGGTTAATAGTGCAGCATATTTACATTTGAATACAGAGATAAGAGGTTTATCAAAATGAAATGGTGTACAGATATTTTTCAAGCTGTTATAGATGTTTTATGCCAGAATGGATTACCCTATTCACAAGATTGCTTATGCCTACATTGCTCTTAAAAACAAAATTTTAAGTATTTTTTCTTCTTTAAACAATACCCACTTTAATAGGTAAATTATTATTGGGGTCTGATCATTAAGAGATTCTAGTGGCTGATAGATATCGTTCATCATGTTTTGTATTTTTATCTTTTTTCTGACAAATTCAAATCTATTGTCTTATCTAGCTTCAAAGCTCCCTCTCTGGTAGACAGACTATTGCTCCTCTTTTTAAAATAGCATTGACCCTTGAACAACACAGGGTTTGTTTGAACTGCATGGGTCCATGTGTATGTGGGTTTTTTCCCCCAATTAATTCTACAGTACTCCATGGTAGGTAGTTGGTTGAATCCTCCGATGCAGAATCTGCAGATAAAGATGGTCAACTGTGGGACTTGAGCAGCTGTGAATTTTTATATCTGCCACGGGTCCTGGAACCAATCTCCCATGGATACCAAGGGATGACTGTAGGTACCAGAAGTTACAGAAGTGCATTATGGTAGAACTGTATTATTTCATTTAACATATCTAAGAATTTTTCATGTTTGGGTGATAAACCCTTTGGAAGGCAATCTAAATCTTTGAGGCCATGAAACTACTTTAATACTATCTTGAGAACTCTGTACTAGTTGGGTGATATTTTGGATTCCTTCATGAACATACACATCCCATCACTGGGCTAGCCCCCTTCCCACTAATACATTTAAAGCTCATGTATAAGGAAAAAGAGTTTCTAACTTCTCCTCTGACTGAAGGAAGCCAAATAGCTAGTGTAGCCACTATTCACTTATTTCAGAGAGTGAATTGAAAATAAGTGCTTTATATTCATTTCTGTGTTCTGAACTTTCCATATATTGGTGGTGGACAATCTTAATACATGGCTAACCATACTTTGTATTTATTTAATATGAACTAAACCTAACCTATCTTGCAAGGCCTCCTTTTCTTGCTATGTACTTTAAATGAACTAGACACATTGAATGATTCTAGATGAGAATGTTTTTGAAAGTAAACTGCTACTTCATGAGGTAAATTTTTATGGGAAACTTCTTGCTTGACAAGTGTCTTATATGTGATCTTTTTTCCCCTAAAGATTTATTAAAGCTTTTTAAAATTTATTGATTGCAGATTCATTTAAACTTTAACATTTGGTTAAACTCCATGAGCTTGCAGTGGTAAAATCTGAGCAACCAGTTTTGCCAGTTCGCTGCTCTTTTCTGGGGGTGTCCCCTCTGTGAATATACCATTGGCTGACAAGTTTAACCAAAACTTAAAAACGTCTGTGCTACATGCACTCAGTAGACAAAGCATAGAGTTTTCTTTAATAATGAGATCATTTTTTCCTTCTACCACCTTAATCTGACTCTATTGTTTTAAATGATTTAAGTTTTATCCTTTTCTCTAATAAATGAGAAAACTTAATGTATTTTGCTCTTTTCTTTATTTTTGGGGGGCTTTTTACCTTGATCAGACTAAAGTAGCTTTCTTTTTCTTGAGATTTTTTTTAAGGTAGCCTTGCTTCCATTGGTCATTCCTCTAGAAAGATAGGCTACTAGAACTAAGAGCTTTTTTGAAGCATCAGTCCACATTTGCAAGAAACAGAAGATGAAATTCCTTATATGTCAATATTAACTACTAGTAATGAATTTAATGAACCTTAGAAATTTAGAATACTAATTTAGAAAACGTAGTTTTCAGTGAAAACTATTCAGAATAGTTAAAACATGAATACCTTACTATAAATTTAAATATACTCTAGGCATCTGTGAAGTTTTTTCTTTTGTCAATTGTTATGTTTTTAACTTCAGCAGGATTTAGAGATGAAATATCAGATGGCTAATGTCAGGTAACTCCTTAAGTCTCATGTAAAGAGTTTATTTTATTTAAACATAGTAATAGCATTTCTACATAAATTTTAAGAATATCTTCCCAAATTATAGCTCTTATTTCCATAGTATGGTAGCTGTGAGGAGTTCAGGAAACAAAATTATCTCTAATCTGACAGGTCAGATGAAGTAGGTTGATGGGAGGGAAAAAAATGTATTTTTGAATGCATTTGGAGTTTGTACAGAGATCGAAATGCATGGAAGGAAGAGCAATGGTAATTTTAGAAAAAGATGGGCAACAGGGTAATTTTTAAATGATCTTTTAACACCTAACATGGTATCATATCACACATTTTATGTTTCTTAGATGAATATAATTTTACATCCTTTGTAAAATTTTGGAGTAATTTAACGTTTTAATTACTTAAACATTTGGTAAGCCATCTATAGATAATATAGAAAATTTAAAACAAGGCAAATACATTATACAGTTGATTACAATGTATTACACTAGCTTCTGTCATTGCTCCTTAATACCCCTTCCATTATATGGTAAATTAGGTCCTACTGCTGCTGCTAAGTCGCTTCAGTCGTGTCGGATTCTCTGCAACTCCATAGACGGCAGCCCACCAGGCTTCTTCGCCATCCCTGGAATCCTCCAGGCAAGAGTACTGGAGTGGGTTGCCATTTCCTTCTAAGGCCAATGTAAAATCCTAGTTATAGTAAACATCATCAAATTTCATTAATCTCTTTAAGTGAAATAGTCTGTAGCTTGTCTTTTGGATAGAGTAGCTAAGAGGCAATTAAGTCATTCTTCCAATTCTTAACCCTTTCATGTTAAGTCACATTCTCTTTTCTTTCATGATTTACAAGTGGTCTTAGCAACCACTAAGAGGGTGATAACTCAAGATAGGGAACTACACAATTATCGGGGGAAGTAAAGAAAGGCTGCATTCTAAAGAACTAAGATCAATTTTGCTTTGTTTTGGATCATAAAAGTCATTCTAGAATATATAATTCACTTTCCATTTCTCATTTGGAAAAAGACTAGATCAGAGGGAAGAGTAATGAAAGGAATGTAAATGTGACATCATAAACTGGTTGGAGGGCTTCCCTGGTGGCTCAGATGGTAAAGAATCTACCTCCAGTGCAGGAGACCTGGGTTCCATCCCTGGTCAGAAGATCCCTTGGAGAAGGGCATGGCAACCCACTCCAGTATTCTTGCCTGGAGAATCCCATGGACAGAGGAGCCTGGTGGGCTACAGTCCATGGAGTCGCAAAGAGTCGGACACGACTGATTAACAAACTGGTTGAAACTGCAAGCTTCGATGATTTTGGTTACTTCACAAATTGTTTTGTTGTTACATGTACAATTCCAAAAATCTGTGAAAATCTAAAGTTTTTTCATGTTTGACATCAAAACTCATTTGGCAGCCAAACCTGACCTCCCTAACAGACTACCTATAGTGTTCATTTATCTTAGTATTCATACATTTCGCTACAAAAGTGTTAATGTATTTGATTACAAGTACTTTCCCAAGCTGTATTGGTGTATGAGTTACATAATACTTCATCATGTATGAAAAATTCCAAATTCTGAAACATCTGGGCCCAAGAGTTACAGATAAGGTGTTATGAGCTGTACTGACTTGCTGTAAGTAAAGTTCATAGTGAATATAAAGACAAATTTTGGATGGAACGTAGTGTTAGTATTGAGGGAATTTCTGCTGGAGACCCTGAGGAAGAGGGGTCCCTGCAAGTTGTCATTCCACTAGCATTTAGAGCTGGGAATTAAAAATGCATTCTGACACTGGTTAAAACAGTACAGAAGACTTTATTCAGGGCTATTGCGGCAGGGGCCAAGGCTGTGGTGACAGGGGCAAGAGAATGGGCTCAACTCCAACTACAGTGAAGACGGCTGAGGATGTATAGTCATCAAGCAGACTGGAAGTGGGTCACCAGTGGATGGAAAATCACCAAGAGAAGACACCAAGGTAGGGGGATGCTTACCATGCTGATTTAACAGGATTCTTGCTGAAGGCCGGCAGGGTGATAAGATTTTGAGAGTAGGGGAATTCTCTCCAAACTGAATTTTTTTTTTTTTTTTTTACTAACAGGATTTTTACTAACAATGGACTAGTCATAGTCAGGCTGAAGACGGGACCTGAGATACGAGGCCTAGTGAGAAAGAGGGCTCAGAAGAACCTGGCTAAACTTTGGTTAAGGAGAGTCTTTATCAGAAGCTAGGCACAGTCTCTGTGTACAGTTTACCACCTGTATTTCTAATATAGAAATTGACATCCAGAAGATACTGCCATGATTAAGAGTGTGTGTATGTGTGTGTGTATGCTCAGTCATGTCCAACTCTTTGCAATCCACTAGGCTCCTCTGTGCACTGGTTAACCATCTGTATGGCAAGCAGGTGGAGCATGTATTTCAAGTAACACTTGTCACCTTTTGGGTTAACAGCTGTAGGATGGCAGTTGGAAAAGGCCAAATATGAAATGAATTGGGTGTGCCTGGATGCTTATAGCAAGAAGGTATCACAAGAAGGAACTTGGTTTCCAAGCAGAGATGAAACCGAGAAAAATCACGTATTAGGTACCTCACAACATTAGAAAAGCTAATTACTTCTGTACCCTGAATGGCAGAAGTTCAGCACTGTTTTATTTTTGAGGTGTGGGAGGTAGAAGGGGAAGCCCAGTTAAGACTTCTCTGCCAAGTGTTAGGCAGACAAAGGAACCCGGCCCTGCAGTGATACCTGGATGCTGCATTCCCAGTCCTGTTTTCAGGTGGTTTCAAAGTAGCCTCCATTAAAGGAGGCAGGGTCCATTCAGAGAGGCAGGGTCCTGTGAGGAAGGAGAGTAGGAAACTTTGGAGAATTTGGTCTAGAAAAGAGCGTGATTGTGATTTCCAGCATATGGAACTGAAACATATAGACAAGAAGTCTATTTCTGAGGGAAATGTACAGCCCGAGAAATGTGAGCCTGGCCTGCAAACGATGGGCACCAAACTAACACCTGCGAGAAGTGGGCTGTTTCATAATGTAAACCTGTGCAGGGAACACCCCTAAACTCTGAGTCCCGGGAAGGGGGCCGGGATGGATAAGTAACTTTCCAGCAAGGGGGAGCCATGGTTCAGTTCAGTTCAGTCGCTCAGTCGTGTCCGACTCTTTGCGACCCCATGAACCGCAGCACGCCAGGCCTCCCTGTCCATCACCAACTCCCGGAGTCCACCCAAACCCATGTCCATTGAGTCGGTGATGCCATCCAACCATCTCATCCTCTTGTCGTCCCCTTCTCCTCCTGCCTTCAATCTTTCCCAGCATCAGGGTCTTTTCAAATGAGTCAGCTCTTTGCATCAGGTGGCCATAGTATTGGAGTTTCAGCTTCAACATCAGTCCTTCCAGTAACACTCAGGACTGATTTCCTTTAGGATGGACTGGTTGGATCTCCTTGCAGTCCAAGGGACTCTCAAGAGTCTTCTCCAACACCACAGTTTAAAAGCATCAATTCTTCGGTGCTCAGATTTCTTCATAGTCCAACTCTCACATCCATACATGACCACTGGAAAAACCATAGCCTTGACTAGACCTTTGTTGACAAAGTCAACATGTCTCTGCTTTTTAATTTTCTGTCTAGGTTGGTTATAACCTTCCTTCCAAGGAGTAAGCGTCTTTTAATTTCATGGCTGCAGTCACCATCTGCAGTGATTTTGGAGCCATGGAGGGCAAGGAATAAGGGAAGTCCCTTGCCAGAGATTACACACAGGTCTAATCAAGGAACTCTGTCTACTATGAAACAGAATCTTCCAGGGTGTCTCTCCCAGGAGTATTCCACAGTGACTTTGATGTGTTTCCCTTTGTTCCATTTTCCAAATTAAGAGTTATTTGGGTATCCTATCTCCACTACACCATTATAAATGGACAGAGCAAATACAGTAAGTCCCTTACATATGAATGAGTTCCCTTCAAAGAGCAAGCTGCTAAGTCCAACTTGTTCATAACTTCAACAAAGTTAGCCTATGTGCCCAATTAACACAATCTGCTATGTATCACAGCTTTTACACTTGCTTCCTGGGCTTGAAATTACGATGCTGTAGTACTGTACAGTAAAGTACACAAAAACACGACCACTTACAGAGGGTACGTGCAGGTGACAATATACACTAGACACGTGAACTTACGTGACTGGACGTGCAAAGGCACACTCGCGTCTTTGAAAGTTCTTATGCAGGGGAGTTATATAATCTGTCATCAGTTTAAAGGTGGTCAGACTATGAGGAGTCACATCTACAACTGACAGACCTTGACAGAGATCCTGGATTTTGCACTGCATCAGAACTGGACAAAGAGAGGCTGAGTATGTTCTATGTATGGGAAGAGCTGGGCACAGATACTTCACAGCACAAGAGGGCTGTGGCCAAGGCTGCTACCACCTTATCCTCTGTCTGCTTCCATAATAAAGTTGTAGCTGGAACACGGCTTCCAGCCAGGGGTTACATTTCTCAGCAACTCTTGCATCTAGGTTTAAGTAAATTCCCACACCCTTGGGAATGTGAGAAGACAGGAGCCATTTCCAGGCAGGCCCAGCCCATAAAACCCTGCATGTGTTCACCAGGCACTTTCTGCTGCAAATCTGAATAGAGAAAACTAATGTGACTTGAAAGCCATGGCTGAAAATGGCAGAGAAATCCCCAGCTCATAAAGCCTACTAGTTTATAATGCTCACCTCAGAACCATTAGCTGGAAGAGAAAACTTCCATATATTTAGGCACTGTGTTTCTTGTTAAAAGACTTTAGCCTAACCTAACCTAAAAAATCACAACCACCTTTCTCCTGACAATCTTGGATCCTTGTCTTTGAATTCTTTGCTTTTATTTTTTAAAGTAATGTATAATATCATTGTTTTATTTAATATAGTATTCCCTTAAACATTCAGTAACTGATACTTAAGTAATCCTGTGGCTTTGAACAACCCTGAATATACCACACTGCACCACTATATGTATCCCAGTTACTTAGGCAAAACACACGCAGTTTTTGAAACAGCTTTTTATTAAACAGCAAAGCGTAACTGCAACACAATTTTAAATGTTTGAAAATTAGGTCACAAAGAGATGCAAAATGTTTGCAGTATGACTATTATATATTCAAATAGCTAAAGTCATCAAATCTTACACCAATACAAACATAAGATTATTTCATGATTAGCCTAAATTTAATAACTATAAACTATATTAGTGGATTTCTTTTCCTATTTAACATTTTAATTAACACTACTGATTTCCTTACCAAATGGAACCTACTCAACTAAATTTTAAAAAACGGTTAAATGACTAAAATTCTGCAAACCAGTAGTTGGGTTGCAGAGATGTCTGGGAGAAGTAGATAAAATACTGAGAAATCATCAATTAGTTTACATGTAAAACTCTCCCATCTTATTCATGACTCTGATACTAATCCACTCTTAATGGACTTTGCAAAGTTGATCTGCTGGGTACTACAAATAAACCTGAGACCAAACTCTATTCTCTTCCAGGTGTGGTTTACATAAGGTTAGCCAAACTTAACCCATTTTTAAAAATATTCCTTCCAAAATCCAATCTGTGCCAGAGAGAACATAAATCTGGAGTAGAAACATTTGCAGTGGTTACAGGTACTTACCAAGTACTTTTCCCATCCTATTTCTATTTTTCCTCAAAAATTTCTATTTCAAACACACACACAACCAGAACTCATCTTTTCAGATACCAAGTGGGTTATTTTGTGCAAAGGAAGTTTTTAATAAAAAATCTTCCCCATACCATAATTCGAAGAAAAATCTTCATTTTTATAGCCTCCATTTTCAATTAATGAAAGAGAAAACTACTATCCTTACTACTAAACATAATAAATTAAGCCCTAACTGAGAAAGTATCTTATTTTGGTTAAGTTTCAACAGTTAGAGTTCCAACAGTTAGAGTTCAGACTACTCTCCTAGATGATTAGCTACTGAAATTACTTTTTACAAATGTGAAACCAATTTTTTCCTTAGGGGAAGGAAAAACAGCAAGAAAGCAAATGGAAAAGAGGCACACGATGGTAGACAGGGTACATAAAGCTGTGCATTCAGTACATGATTTTGGTTACTTTTTCACAACACAGTAGTTATTTGCTTGTATCTCTATGCCTACAATATAAGACAATGCTAACCCTATAGATCAAAACAAATTTGATAAAACATTCATTTTCAAGTTTCATAAATATATGCATTTCTAATTATAAAGTCTCTACATTTGCACATTTTCATAGACTAACATAATACACAAACTCATGGAAGTCTTCTGTTATGCTCTTAATTTTGCCTAGATCTGACATTATCTTCATAAATACTCAGTGAAGCCACAAACAAAAGTACTATAACTTTTGGGATCTATCCAAGTTTTAAAGAAAAAAAAGATCAGCAGCAATTCCATAAGACATAAGAGATATCAATCCCTTATTTTCTTTTGCTTTTTGTGTCAGTTGTTTGAAAAACACTAGAAGCTGACATGAGATTTTCTATATATTGTCCGAGAACTTGGTTTTCTGATTTTAGCTTCAGATTTTCTTCCTTAACTGCATCTACTCTTGCAGACAGATCTATATCAAAAATTAAAAAGTGCATTATCAATAAAGTGGTGACAATGACTTCATATTACAAAATGCTTATCAAAATTTACTCTTAAATACCACAATCCTGAGTTTTCTGTTTTTAAATTCAGACTACTTTAGACGTTATATAAACAAAGTAAGCTGAGTATGAATCAATAGCCAAAATTCCTAAAAAGAGATATCACATTAGGTTAAATGTTATACTTTGCAAACAGCATTTTTGTTAAGTAGTTAATACTTAAAATGGCTGTTTTTTAAAAATATTGTTATGTGAATTTGGTTCATATCTTAGCATCATAAAACCATAATTCTTTACTATAAGTGTTTAAGAAAATGTAGGTGAACATAACTAAATTTACATACTGGATATAGGCAGTCAGTTTCCAAACAATTCATCATTTTGTATTTTTGCATTAGCAAGAAATTCAAAAGAGCAGGCCCTGAGGATGAAAAGAGATACTACGTCTATTCAGTCACTCAGCAACTAAGTTACTCCATGCCTTCTAGTAGACAAGTACTTTTCTAGTGACAATAGTAACAAAAAAGGTCCCTGCCCTTACCCAGTTGACACTGTAGTGTGCATGTGAGCACATGTACATTTAGGGGCCTCAGGAGAAAAAGCAAGAAGGATAAGGATCATAGGAAGCAAAGGGAAGTAGTCCTACAGTGTAGCCAAGGACAGCTATTCTGATTAAGGAAATTTCACCAGAAACCTAAAGGAAGTGAGGGAACAAGTCACACAGATATGC